>NC_140002.1:9752741-10398299 GCF_964263955.1 Coregonus lavaretus | reverse complement strand
TTTAGAGTGTAGGTGTGCAGAAGTTTTTAATCTACAGGTCACAGGAAGGTTTTTGCATTGGTTTCAATAGCCGAGATGTGAATAAGGTCTATGGCAATAATAATATCCTGTCATAATATATTTTACTTTTATGACAACAGGATATTGAATTGGGATAGCTATATTAAAATAGGATATTCGATTGCTCTGAGAAATGTAGTATTTATATATTTTTGTGCCACTAATCTTGTTCACAAATGACTTGCCCTAACAAGGACAAACCAGCCAGATTACTCCATAGAAATCCCCAACACTGTACCTTTTCTCTTCTTCCAGCTGATTGGCTAGCTCTACTTTGTCCTTTTGATTGCTGGCCAACAGAGTTTTGACTTGCTGGAGGTTGCTCTCCGTCTCTGTGACATACTGTAATCAGAAGAATAAAAAAAACCGATATCAGTGTTATCACTTAGAGTGCATTGACAAGTTCTCAGTAAGTAGACAAACACTTGCCCCCACTAATTTAGGCCTGGTTCACGTGTACAGTGACAGTAGTAACAGAAACATCAATGAATTAATCATGTTTTCATTGTCAAGTTGAGTAGATTTCTTTGTCAAGTCTGTAGATTACACACTAAGGGTCGGTTTCCGGGACAAGTTTAGTCCTGGACCAAAAAAGCTATTTCAATGGAGAATCACTTGATGTACATCCCCGGGCGAACCAGAGCACATTGTAGATGCTTTCTTGACAGGTAAGTATCGCTATGAGTCTGGCAAGGAAGACTAAGTACAGTAACGGCTAAATGTGTGTGTGTGTGTGTGTGTGTGTGTGTGTGTGTGTGTGTGTGTGTGTGCGCGCCAGTCTGTTCCAAGGATGTACAGCACAGTCTACTACAATACCATTCTTTCATTGGAGCATCACCATTGAGAATGCTTTTTAGTCCTGGACTATGCTTAATGTATGTCTGGGAAACCAGCCCTATATGTTGTTGACTTCCATATCTAACAGATTCATACTGTATGTCTGACTTATATGTGAAAAATCTGTCTGTGGCCTTGAGCAAGGCACTTAACCCTAATTGCTCCTGTAAGTCATTCTGTTAAATGACTAAAATCGAAATGTAAATATGCATTTGCTTTTCTCATTGCAGTCAAGAGCCAAGCCATTGCGTGACTCATCAATATGGGCAGACTCATTTAGGGCAGTTCCCTGGCTGAGCCACAGAGTGGGTGACAGCATGCAGTGACAGTGACAGCATGCATCTGAAATGGCACCCTATTCCCTTTGTAGTGCACTATGTAGGGGAAATGGTGCCATTTCAAATACCCCTGTCACTGTTGCTGCACACGACGTACTCGCACCCATAGGGCTCTGGTGTAGCGTAGTGCACAATATAGGGGATATGGAGTCTTTTGGAAGCAGCCACACTGTCGTCACTGTACCATTGTTATCACACATTCTGAACAAAACCAAACAGAAACAATCTTTCTCGGGCCAACAACATCTGCTGGTCCCAGATCTCTTTGTCGTGTGCTGCCAACTCCTATGGCCATTGTGCAATAGCAGCTCAAACAGATCTGGAATCAGGCTCAACATGCAGTGGCCCCTGGGAAGAGTAGCTGTTGTTGCTAATGTAACATCTAATGGGGATCTGAATAAACCAATAAACCAAATACTTTCCTTGTGAGGCAACTCTGTTTCACACAGTAATCGCAGTTTTATTGTTTTCGTGAACCACGTACGAGAAAAGGTTTGTGTGGCATGCTATTTAATGCTTTGCCATTGCCACTGTCTTGCTATGGTCTTTCTAGGGAACATTTTGCAATTCTCTAAACTTTCTAGTGAAATAAATGCTCGTTTATTTCCTAGCCGTGTGCCTTTGACACAGCATGGTGGGAGACATAAACTTTGGTATGGCTAGCCCAAGGCCAAGATTCTCTCTGTTTCCGCTATAAACACTGTCACCTGATTGGTTGAGAGCGCTGGACTTGCTTCCCATGGCCACATTCGTTTTGCATCACGGGTGGGCGGAGTTTGCACATTTTAGCCCGTTCCATAAGTGAAATCTACAACCACCCGGGGCAATGCAAAACAATTGTGCACCTTGTCTAGCAAAGAGACATCATGGAAGATAACATTCCACATTGAATTGCTTCATGAATTTGAGGCTCGGGCTTGTTTATAAACAATGCAGATCTCCAGGCGAACCAGAGATGGTTTATTCACAGGCTAGTACCACTATGAGTCTAGTAAGCAAGGCTAAGTATAGTATAGACTAAGTAAATGTGTATATATATCTGTGTGTTTTGATTTGTTTGCTTGCATGAGTGTGAACATGTTTGTATGTGCATGCGCGTGTCAGTCAGTTCCAGGGATGTACAGTATTACACACAACTATTTTCAGTCCAAATAAATCCAAAACAGACTGGCACTCAGGCTACTGCCTACCTGCAGGTGCTGGGCCTTGAGGGCGCTGAGCTCCTTCTCTACCTCACAGATGTGGCTGGTGGCCTTGGCCACCTCAGCCCGCTCCAGGTCCCTCTCGGCCAGCAGCTGCTCGATGTGCTGCTGTTTCTCCTTCAGTGCCTCCTGCAGCGCAGTGGTGCCAGAGATCTTGCGGGCGTAGCGCGACGACGTCTCCGTGAGCTATGTAGGGGGAGTGGGGAGGGGAGGGAGGTGGTGAGGGAAGGGGGAAGGAGGTGGCAGAAGGAGAGAATGATGAAGTGAGAGAAGAAGGATGGGAGGCAGAGAAGGAGATAAGATTAGATGAAATGTGTCTTGCAGCATTACACATGAATAAATAGATACATACTCAATATAAAAATACAAGAAAAAGGAGGGCTGGCATTACCAGCATTATTTTTTATTCTGCATGGCTCAGGACTTTCATGATATGGTTGAATTATTATTTCATTCAGGTTGAGGGCATTAATTTAGTCTTGGAGCATTAGAAAAACAAATTATGAGAACTAAACCTAAATACAGATCTAGACCAGGGGTGGGCAACATACGACACCGTATGTTGCCCACAGGCTAATAAAATGGTGGATGTCTATGGATGCATTCGATTCCTTTTTATCCCCCAAAATATTTTTCAATGACATTATTTTGGATAAAAAATGACTTGAAGTTTACACTTGAAGGTCTACAACTAGATAGAAAGTATGTAGACATGATAATACATACAGTGGGGGAAAAAAGTATTTAGTCAGCCACCAATTGTGCAAGTTCTCCCACTTAAAAAGATGAGAGAGGCCTGTAATTTTCATCATAGGTACACGTCAACTATGACAGACAAAATGAGGAAAGAAATTCCAGAAAATCACATTGTAGGATTTTTAATGAATTTATTTGCAGATTATGGTGGAAAATAAGTATTTTGTCAATAACAAAAGTTTCTCAATACTTTGTTATATACCCTTTGTTGGCAATGACACAGGTCAAACGTTTTCTGTAAGTCTTCACAAGGTTTTCACACACTGTTGCTGGTATTTTGGCCTATTCCTCCATGCAGATCTCCTCTAGAGCAGTGATGTTTTGGGGCTGTCGCTGGGCAACACGGACTTTCAACTCCCTCCAAAGATTTTCTATGGGGTTGAGATCTGGAGACTGGCTAGGCCACTCCAGGACCTTGAAATGCTTCTTACGAAGCCACTCCTTCGTTGCCCGGGCGGTGTGTTTGGGATCATTGTCATGCTGAAAGACCCAGCCACGTTTCATCTTCAATGCCCTTGCTGATGGAAGGAGGTTTTCACTCAAAATCTCACGATACATGGCCCCATTCATTCTTTCCTTTACACGGATCAGTCGTCCTGGTCCCTTTGCAGAAAAACAGCCCCAAAGCATGATGTTTCCACCCCCATGCTTCACAGTAGGTATGGTGTTCTTTGGATGCAACTGCTTAAGCAGGGGGACACGTCTGGCACTGCAGGATTTGAGTCCCTGGCGGCGTAGTGTGTTACTGATGGTAGGCTTTGTTACTTTGGTCCCAGCTCTCTGCAGGTCATTCACTAGGTCCCCCCGTGTGGTTCTGGGATTTTTGCTCACCGTTCTTGTGATCATTTTGACCCCACGGGGTGAGATCTTGCGTGGAGCCCCAGATCGAGGGAGATTATCAGTGGTCTTGTATGTCTTCCATTTCCTAATAATTGCTCCCACAGTTGATTTCTTCAAACCAAGCTGCTTACCTATTGCAGATTCAGTCTTCCCAGCCTGGTGCAGGTCTACAATTTTGTTTCTGGTGTCCTTTGACAGCTCTTTGGTCTTGGCCATAGTGGAGTTTGGAGTGTGACTGTTTGAGGTTGTGGACAGGTGTCTTTTATACTGATAACAAGTTCAAACAGGTGCCATTAATACAGGTAACGAGTGGAGGACAGAGGAGCCTCTTAAAGAAGAAGTTACAGGTCTGTGAGAGCCAGAAATATTGCTTGTTTGTAGGTGACCAAATACTTATTTTCCACCATAATTTGCAAATCAATTCATTAAAAATCCTACAATGTGATTTTCTGGATTTTTTTTCCTCAATTTGTCTGTCATAGTTGACGTGTACCTATGATGAAAATTACAGGCCTCTCTCATCTTTTTAAGTGGGAGAACTTGCACAATTGGTGGCTGACTAAATACTTTTTTCCCACCCGCAAATTACTTTGATGAACAAATCTGAGTCCCAATATGGCCCTCGAACCAGAATTGCCTACCCCTGGCCTAGACACGTGATTTGAACAGATCTGCATTGTGATCAAAAAAGTATTTAGGGAGTAAGTGAAGAAGGAGACAGACGGAGAACCCAGGTGCATGTTCACACACACACACACACACCTGAGGCAACGAAAGGTCTAGTGACAGTGTGACTACAGCAGACTCTGTTTGATGACAATAGAGAAGGTGTGTCTGTATTGTACATTAGCCCTAGGGAACAGCACTAAGATGGCCGCCTGAGTGAGAGCATGCCAGACCGTTATAATTAAATTGTCCTAATGCTGGCTGAGGGGAAACGGCTAATTAACCCAATGTGGTACATGCACATCCTATGCCTACTCTTCCAAATATGTCACCTGACTGATAGGATGGGAAGGGGATTCAGAGTACACAGAGAGACATTTCCATCAATGCTCATAAGATACCAATACTATCTCTTTGTTTCTCTTGCGTATGTATGTGCTGTACCTCGATAATCGCGAATTGTGTCTCCGTGTTCTAAGTATTCTATGTAATGTGTCGCTCCTGTGTTTGTCTGTGATTTGTATCTTAACATGTTTCTCTCTTGCCAAATATGTATCGTATTGCATATCTCCTTTGTCTTTCATGCAAACATCCCTCTTTGTCCTTTCTAAATCTCTCTCCATCTCTTTCTCTCTGTCTCAGTCTCTTCCTTTCAGTCTGTTTGTGTCTGTCAGATTTCTGAGGGTCTGCAAAAATGTTTAGAATGCAGTTAAACACTTGTCCTAATAAACACTTTGGGAGCATTTATACCAGTGTGCTGATGTACTTTTTGTTCTACGTTGTCCTCTCTGATCCAGAACCTGGAAGAAATGTTTAATGGACGTGCTCATACAACCCCATTAGACTTGCAGTTATAGTCATGAAAATACATTGGTGTGTGTGTATACTTGTGTCTATGCATGCATGTGTATCTCTCACCAGGCCAGTGCGGCTGGGCCGCCCGCCCACCGAGGAAGCCACAGAGCTAACAGAGCTGATGGATGAGCTGCTGGGGCTGTGGGCCAGCGACGACACCCCCATGGCCATCCGCTTGCTCTTCTTGGCCTTGGCCGGGCTGGTGGAGGGGAAGCCGATGCGGATCACCTTGTGGATGGGTGCGAACAGGCCAAACCTAGGCGGGCACTGGAAGTACCTGGGTTAGAGGAGAGGAGGGAGGGGAGAAGAGATACCTCGGTAACACTTTATTTGAAAGCATTTCGCTACACCCGCAATAACATCTGCTAAACGTGTATGTGACAAATAAAATGTGATTTCATTTGATTTTGGATAGTCCATCTGTAGACTATCAGTAACATTTCAACTAACTATATACTAACCCTAACCCTAGCTCTAACTCTAACCTTAACCCTTATTCTAAACCTAACCATAACCTTAGGTAGGCAGTACACTTTTCGTAAAAATACCGTCTGCAACACATATTATTAAAATGTAAACTTGCGTACTTGCTACGTCTCGACCACTACCTCCAGAGGTAGCGCACGGCAGTTGCCCCCCTTGAAGCAGGGATGCGTAAACAGAATTGTCTAGTTGAGCCAACAGTCCTACAGTATAATTTGTATTGCAGAGCAATGTTTTTAAAACAGCTGAAATGTATAGACATTTTCCTAATATTTGAGACTTGTTTTATTAAGTTTGTACCTGAAATTGCAGTAACAGCCTGTTACATTCTAAAATTGTCACAGTAGCTGCTGGCTGCACTGAGCCACGTAAAACTATTGAAGGACATCCCCATCACCAAAAACATGTCAAATGTAGATCATACAAATAGGATATGTTTTTTCATTTGTAATATTATGTGGTGATTTCAGAGGTGGCACGACAGGTCCCAGAGTGGTGGGGGGGATATTGTTTTCCTGGGGCCCAGCGTTTTTCCTGATCTGCTAGTAGGCTAACCTAACCAACTCTGGATCCTAGTTGTAGCGTATGACATACTAATAAATCAGCTGTAAAAAACGGTTTTATATGGGCTATGATGGGACCAGATCATTTTTCTAATCAGGTCATATGGTAAAAAAAAATAAAAAATACTGGAAAAACTCCTGGCCCTAGGGAGGATGAAAAATGTAAACTCTTTACACAGACAGAGACAACAACTGCGATTGGCCAAAAACGAACAGGGCTGAGCTCGCTGTATGCAGGGTTGCATCGTGTAGGCCTTTGCATTTGTAATTAAAAAGATTCTCATACACTATGTCATCACTATTGTGTTGATTGATTAATTCCTGTCAATCATTTTGGATTAAAAAGGCCTAGGTAGCCTAGCCACCCGAAGTATGAATATAAACCAAATTTGATCAAATTCAAATTTTCTCCGAACACAAATAAATGTTGCCTATTTTAGGCTATAAATACATAGCTTAGGCTATAAAAACATGACATTACGTTTCCCCTGGCTGAGATGGGATCAGAACGCATACTGTAGGCTTCTCTAGGCTACCTGCAGCTGTGGTTGTTATCAGTAGGCTACAGTTGATCAGACTGAAGCACAGACTAACTGTGCATGTTGACAAATCATAAGGCTTACATTTTTTACTTTTTTGTAGCGAGTATGGGCTTCCATATAAAACAGCTTGTTGTGGTGAATTCACTTATACCGATGTTTTCATTCGCAATTTGCTTTTACTACATGTAATGATTTGCATGATATTGCTAAAAAGGAAGCCTGGCTTGTTGTAAGGTAGGCTTACTGTACGTTTATATTCGTATGAGAGGGTTAATCGTACATTTTTGATAGGCTAAAGTTACTTTGTGACGACATGCTGTTATACAGTATTATGGCATTTATTGATTTGTGACAAGTCATGGCTAGTTGTTGTTGAGCATTCCCTCACATCAACAGGTATTTTATTAGAAATCATTCACTTTGAGGGCAGAAACCATGCTTCTGGATAAGTGGGTTGCAATAACATTTGCAGTGGTGAAATCTTTCAAAAGCAGGTTTCAATAAATCAAATAGAAAGTGGAGGGAACTGGATCATGTTGCTGCTAGTTTATGCTAGCACAAATACTGTTCCATCTCAAAACAGAATGTGACATTAATTTTGTAATTAGAAGAAGAGTGAAGTCATATTCTGGAGAGTGAAGCCATATTCTGTTTGCACAGCGATTCATATTTCCACCATTTTGAAAATAATTCAGTTGAATATTGTGTTAGAGGGGAACGCCTAGCTCTAATCGTCTACCATACAGTGGAATTGCAGCTAAAAATAGAACGATGCTGTGTTGATAAAGAGAGCCACATACAGAGAGAGTCTGAGACATAGAGAAAGAGACAGAGGCAAATAGAGAGGCAGAGAGAGAGGCAGAGAGAGAGGGAGAGAGAGAGGCAGAGAGAGACAGAGAGAGATGGGTGACAGACGGTGTATACCTGGTTCCAGCCACTGCACCGTCGTTCTTCCCGAGGGGCTCGTCCAACTCCACGCCGCACCACTCACCCTTGGCAAAGTCAGTCTCCCCCACGTAGCGCACCACTCCTGTCTTAGTGCCCCCCACCTGACAAGACAAAGGAGCATGGTTAACAAGTGCAACATCTTGGTAATGATCACGTCCAAAATACACTGCATAGTAAGAGAAAATATAGAAAAACTGCAGCTGGGGTAGATGTGAGGTTGTCTTTCTTTTTCTTTTTGCTTGTTTGTTTTTGGCATATTATTTTTTGGCACGTTGCCCCCAAATGTTGTATACTTTATTAAAGTATTATAGTGTGCATATTACAGGTTTAAAAATAAGGTATGTATACCAATAACCAATAGGCTACTTTCAATGACAATGGAGTCTTGCCATTTTAGGTGGAAGCGGGTGTTATGCATTACTACTGTATCCCATAGTGACACTAAAGGACGTCAACACTTAAGGGTGAAATCAGACAGGCATCTTGGTGTTGCGAAGGGAGACTTCGGCGTTGACAATTCGGAGGGGACAATGGAGCGCATGACTGGAAAAGCTGACATGGCCTACATTCGGGCGCCTGAAAAGAGGTCAGAGCCGGTAACGCTAGTGCGATCAGACAGACTGAGGGATAGACAGAGAGCAGGTTCAGGGGGCTTGAGAAACACAAAGACCACCATGCAGCTTTGGGGGTGATCAGTCTCGGCTCAGTGCTGAGTCTCTCCCATGCCATAACATGAATGACTTCACCTCTAAATTATGCTTTGAACACACCACCAAGGGATGCAAATGCTGTAACAGTCCCAAAATACTGCAGCTGAGAATGGAAATGGCCAGTTCAAGTGTATAGATAATCTGTAAACATAAACCCTACTGCTTTACCATTTTTGCAATGCAATTAGACAACCTTGTCCTATGGTAAATAGTCTCAACGCGCCTTCAGACTGAGTCATCTCTTCCCCATCTCTTACTCATCTCTTTCCCAGGAGGGTAAGGAGCAGGAATGGATAGAAGGACAGGAAGGATGATAAAGAAACGTATTCCCTCTAAAGTTCAATCATATACAAACAAAGTGGACGGTTGCAAACAGAGATCCATTCTCATTGTAAACTGTCTTGGAATGCCTTGACGATTACAATATTGTGTCCTCTCCCAAACCCCCCAAAATACTAATAATCTAAAATCTAAGATAATCAGACATGGTATACAGTATATTGACATACAACTTTCCAAGCATCATTATGGCATACTTCTCCTATCATCTTGAGGCTATTTTCTCCTCATATAGGCTATGCAGTTTCATATAGTTTGATATTTGTATCAGCAAAGAACAATCAATAATACCAAGGTAAACCATATAAACTGCAGCCCAAAGTTTGATGAAACCAAGGTAAAAGGCAGTAACTGACGTGAGTGATGTTAGTTACTGTTTTTTCCCTTTATTTTCACTAACTTTTTACAGTTGCCAAAATTCTAATTTTTATTTTGACTAAATTAGCAAAAAATATATATATATCTGTTTTTGCTTTGTCATTATGGGGTATTGTGTGTAGATTGATGATGAAAAAATACAATTTAATCAATTTTAGAATAAGGCTGTAACCTAACAAAATGTGGAAAAAGTCAAGGGGCCCGAGTTGACTAGAAGGGGCGGCAGGCAGTTTAGTGGTTAAGAGCATTGTGCCAGTAACCGAAAGGTCGCTGGTTCTAATCCCCGAGCCAACTAGGTGAAAAATCAGTCTGTGCCCTTGAGCAAGGCACTTAACCCTAATTGCTCCTGTAAGTCGCTCTGGATAAGAGCGTCTGCTAAATGACAAAACATTTAAACGTAAGTAAATCCACTCTAACAGTGGAAAAGCACAGTTAGAGCTGATACCACCTCTGTCTGTGACAGTGGGACATTTTTTGCGCATCAATATATCCCTTTTTTATATTTATTTTGTACATTTTGGAGTATTTAATGTAAACCCACTGTTAGCACATACTGTATGTTAACTGTTGATTGTTAATAGAAAAAACTCAAACATTAAAAGAGGTTTCAATAACTTGATATTGTGTTTCTTTGTTCTTCTATTGAATATTAGGGGCACATTATTTATTAAAAGAATCTGGGTGATAGAAATGGAATTAATCCAAATGTAATCTGATTATTATTATTACTAATTTTGAGTAATCCAATGTATTATGTTACTAATACTTTCATTGTAATATAATCTGTAATCAGTAAATGATCCACTTTTTCTAGTAATCTGCCCAACCCTGATTACCCAAAACAATAACCTAACAAACAACAGGCCATATCATTCTCCTAGAGGCCAAACAATGACATCATCCATGCCAGCGTGTATCTCTTACCCAAAGCCCTGCAAGGAGCAGAACAATGAAATTGAGTCAAAAAAAATATTTTATCAATTTTGAATTCAGGCTGTAACACAACAAAATGTGGAATAAGTCAAGGGGTATGAATACTTTCTGAAAGCACTGTATATACTGGGAAAAATGAGCTCCATATCACAATTTGGTAACACTTCCTATTGATACCTTCTTCGTAATGCATTAAAATAATTATGAGCTATGCATAATGCATTATAAGGCTGTATAATGCCTTATGAAGCAAAGTGTTATAATGCCCTCATGCTGTTCTCATCGCGTTGTAATGCATTATAAAGAGGAAGAGGGAATTCATAGGGAATGTTATCCACAATCATATAAATAATACTAGAAGGGTTTTTTGTGTGAATATAGTAGCCTAGAGAGGGAAAATGTCTGTCAATGAAACGAGTTGGGGAGAACAGCTCTTTGTTCGCTTCACAACATCTGACTCATGACTACTGCCCCAGTGTTTGGAATCACATCTTCTCCAGACTGATCCCGGAACACAGAGGCCTTTTTGTGAGTGGGCTAGAGAAGAACCTACTGTAATTGCCTTAATGGAAAGAGCAAAGAGAAAAACTTATTTACGGCACACTGCCCTTATGTATAACATGTCATTGTCAGTACAGGGCAGTTTCTTTCCAGTGGATTACAAGGTTGTATTCATCAAATTCATACAAATCAGTTGCGCTGTAGGTTTCCTTGTCATGACATGTTTCAAGAACTAACTGCAGATGTTTGAGGATGAAAACTGCACAATTAATTTTGAGGATTGTGAATTGATCGATAAATAAATGTTAATAAAAATAATACATTTTTCAAGATAGCGTGATAGTCATTAACAGTGCCAATGTGAGTCAAAACAGGTTGAATATCGGATGAATGTCACTCCTTCACATCCACAGTAAAGCACTGAAAACAGTGACGCACATTTATATAGGGCGGCAGGTAGCTTGTGCCAGTAACCGAAAGGTCGCTGGTTCTAATCCCCGAGCCGACTAGGTGAAAAATCTGTCTGTGCCCTTGAGCAAGGCACTTAACCCTAATTGCTCCTGTAAGTCGCTCTGGATAAGAGCGTCTGCTAAATGACTAAAATGTCAATGTAAAAATATCACATATGGTGCGCATTTGTACGTGAAATACGAGTACCGTCACTGGAACATCCTCGCTTCCTGCCTCTGAGAAGAGAAGCTCCAGCTTGACAAGGCAGACGGACACATTCATCACTCATGAATCTACGCAGAGATAACAAAAAACACTCCCAAAGAATGTCCCGTCCTTTCCTCCAATCTCACGTTGTTTACGTAAACCTGTGACGCACTGCGTCCAAAACAGCCTTCACGCCAAGGAAAATATACAGCATGAAACAGACCACAACCTAGCTTGTCAAAACACAAGGAGAAGACATGGACCTCGGTTGTCAAAATAGTAGACCTTGTTGGTTTGCTGTTATCTGAGTGTTCCCTGGCGTTCCAGAACTTCCATCCCTAACCCGTCCATTTCCATGGACTGGGATGATAAAACCATGAGGGAAAACCGTGAGGCAAAGTCTGAAAGCCGTGAGGCAAAACACAGTAGTGGGCGGCTTGTGGTGCCAGTTGGATGGATGGATTCACATATTACAGCCTGAGTGTGCCTGCCAGCAGTGCCAAGACAGAGAGTCGGCAACATACGCCTCCACTTGGCTACTGCTTTCTCCAACTTCCTGTTTATCTGGAAGTTGGCCTGAGACGTGACTCAGATTTAATGCTAAGACACAGAGAGCTTCACCAGAGCATTAGGCTCTGATATCTTTGGCTATTATTTCAAATGCAGGTTAGACAGATATCTTAGCCCTTATGCTAGTCTCTCTTAAGACATCATATTGAGGATGTGTAAGACCAGTCCTATGAAACAGTTAGTTTGCCTCACAGGTCAAATAAATATAACTCCCTTTAACTGTGTTATTGTGCTATCAGAAAGTATACACACCCCTTGACGTTTTCCAAATTTTGTTGTGTTACAGCCTGAATTTAAAATGGATTAAATTGAGATTTGTGTCACTGGCCTGCACACAATACCCCATAATGTCAATGTGGAATTATGTTTTTAGAATGTGTTGAGTCAATAAGTATTTGTTATGGCAAGCCTAAATACGTTCAAGAGTAAAACACTTGCTTAACAAGTCACATAATAAGTTGCATGGACTCACTCTGTGTGCAATAATAGTGAGTGTTTAACATTATTTTTGAATGACTACCTCATCTCTGTACCCCACACATACAATTATCTGTAAGGTCCCTCAGTTGAGCAGTGAATTTCAAACATAGATTCAACCACAAAGACCAGGGAGGTTTTCCAATGCCTCGCAAAGAAGGGCACCTATTGGTAGATGGGTATGAAACAAAAATATAACTGTTTGGCCATAATGACCATCGTTACAGTGGGGGAAAAAAAGTATTTAGTCAGCCACCAATTGTGCAAGTTCTCCCACTTAAAAAGATGAGAGAGGCCTGTCATTTTCTTCATAGGTACACGTCAACTATGACAGACAAAATGAGGATTTTTTTCTCTCCAGAAAATCACATTGTAGGATTTTTAAAGAATTTATTTGCAAATTATGGTGGGAAATAAGTATTTGGTCAATAACAAAAGTTTCTCAATACTTTGTTATATACCCTTTGTTGGCAATGACACAGGTCAAACGTTTTCTGTAAGTCTTCACAAGGTTTCCACACACTGTTGCTGGTATTTTGGCCCATTCCTCCATGCAGATCTCCTCTAGAGCAGTGATGTTTTGGGGCTGTCGCTGGGCAACACGGACTTTCAACTCCCTCCAAAGATTTTCAATGGGGTTGAGATCTGGAGACTGGCTAGGCCACTCCAGGACCTTGAAATGCTTCTTACGAAGCCACTCCTTCGTTGCCCGGGCGGTGTGTTTGGGATCATTGTCATGCTGAAATACCCAGCCACGTTTCATCTTCAATGCCCTTGCTGATGGAAGGAGGTTTTCACTCAAAATCTCACGATATATGGCCCCATTCATTCTTTCATTTACACGGATCAGTCGTCCTGGTCCCTTTGCAGAAAAACAGCCCCAAAGCGTGATGTTTCCACCCCAATGCTTCACAGTAGGTATGGTGTTCTTTGGATGCAACTCAGCATTCTTTGTCCTCCAAACACGACGAGTTGAGTTTTTACCAAAAAGTTCTATTTTTGTTTCATCTGACCATATGACATTCTCCCAATCCTCTTCTGGATCATCCAAATGCACTCTAGCAAACTTCAGACGGGCCTGGACATGTACTGGCTTAAGCAGGGGGACACGTCTGGCACTGCAGGATTTGAGTCCCTGGCGGCGTAGTGTGTTACTGATGGTAGGCTTTGTTACTTTGGTCCCAGCTCTCTGCAGGTCATTCACTAGGTCCCCCTGTGTGGTTCTGGGATTTTTGCTCACCGTTCTTGTGATCATTTTGACCCCACGGGGTGAGATCTTGTGTGGAGCCCCAGATCGAGGGAGATTATCAGTGGTCTTGTATGTCTTCCATTTCCTAATAATTGCTCCCACAGTTGATTTCTTCAAACCAAGCTGCTTACCTATTGCACATTCAGTCTTCCCAGCCTGGTGCAGGTCTACAATTTTGTTTCTGGTGTCCTTTGACAGCTCTTTGGTCTTGGCCATAGTGGAGTTTGGAGTGTGACTGTTTGAGGTTGTGGACAGGTGTCTTTTATACTGATAACAAGTTCAAACAGGTGCCATTAATACAGGTAACGAGTGGAGGACAGAGGAGCCTCTTAAAGAAGAAGTTACAGGTCTGTGAGAGCCAGAAATATTGCTTGTTTGTAGGTGACCAAATACTTATTTTCCACCATAATTTGCAAATAAATTCATTAAAAATCCTACATTACAAAATTACAGGCCTCTCTCATCTTTTTAAGTGGGAGAACTTGCACAATTGGTGGCTGACTAAATACTTTTTTTCCCCACTGTATGTTTGGAGAAAAAAGGGGGCAGCTTGCAAGCCGAAGAACACCACCCCAACCGTGAAGCACGGGGGTGGCAGCATCATGCTGTGGGGGTGCTTTGCTGCACGAGGGACCCCAAGCATACTTCCAAAGTTGTGGAAAAATGGCTTAAGGACAACAAAGTCAAGGTATTGGAGTGGCCATCACAAAGCCCTGACCTCAATCCTATAGAAAATTTGTGGGCAGAACTGAAAAAGCGTGTGCGAGCAAGGAGGCCTACAAACCTGACTCAACTACACCTGCTCTGTCAGGAGGAATGGGCCAAAATTCACCCAACTTATTGTGGGAAGCTTGTGGAAGGCTACCCGAAACGTTTGACCCAAGTTAAACAATTTAAAGGCAATGCTACCAAATTGTCACGCCCTGGCCTTGAGAGGCCGGTCGTCTTTAGTTGGTTTGGTCAGGGCGTGAGAATCTATGCTAGAAATTCTATGTTTATGGTCTAGGTATTTTATTTCTATGTTTGGCCGGGTGTGATTCCCAATCAGAGACAGCTGTCGCTCATTGTCTCTGATTGGGGATCATACTTAAGTAGCCTGTTTGCCTACCTTAGTTGTGGGATCTTGTTCCGTGTCGGCTTGTATGTGTATCGCCGGAGGACTTCACGCTACGTTGTTTATTGTTTTGTTGTATGTTTATTGAGTAAATAAACATGTTCGCATACCACGCTGCACCTTGGTCTGACCCGTCTCTCAACGATCGTGACACAAATACCAAAATGAGTATTCCCAGTCCTGTACGGCCCGTCCCTGCTCCTCGCACCAAACCAGTGGTGCGTGTCGCCAGCCCGGTATGCCCCGTATCTGCTCCCCGCACCAAACCAGTGGTGCGTGTATCCAGTCCGTTACCGCCCGTACCTGCTCCTCGCACCAAACCAGTGGTGCGTGTCGCCAGCCCGGTACGCTCCGTACCTGCTCCCCGCACCAAGCCAGTGGTGCGTGTTCCCAGTCCAGTACGGCCCGTCCCTGCTCCTCGCACCAAACCAGTGGTGTGTGTCGCCAGCCCGGTACGCTCCGTACCTGCTCCCCGCACCAAGCCAGTGGTGCGTGTTCCCAGTCCAGTACGGCCCGTCCCTGCTCCTCGCACCAAATCAGTGATGCATGTTGCCAGCCCGGTACGCCCCGTACCTGCTCCCCGCACCAGGCCAGTGGTGCGTGTCTCCAGTCCGGCCCGGCCCGTGCCTGCACCTCGCACCAAGCCAGTGGTGCGTGTTCCCAGTCCGGTATGGCCCGTGCCTGCTCCTCGCACCAAGCCAGTGGTGCGTGTTCCCAGTCCAGTACGGCCCGTCCCTGCTCCTCGCACCAAACCAGTGGTGTGTGTCGCCAGCCCGGTACGCCCCGTACCTAGTCCCCGCACCAAGCCAGTGGTGCGTGTTCCCAGTCCAGTACGGCCCGTCCCTGCTCCTCGCACCAAATCAGTGATGCGTGTTGCCAGCCCGGTACGCCCCGTACCTGCTCCCCGCACCAGGCCAGTGGTGCGTGTCTCCAGTCCGGCCCGGCCTGTGCCTGCACCTCGCACCAAGCCAGTGGTGCGTGTTCCCAGTCCGGTAAGGCCCGTGCCTGCTCATCGCACCAGACCAGTGGTGCGTGTCCCCAGTCTGGCCCGGCCCGTTCCAGCTCCTCGCACCAGACCTGTGGTGCGTGTCTCCAGTCCGGCCCGTTCCTGCTCCTCGCACCAGACCAGTGGTGCGTGTCTCCAGTCCGGCCCGGCCTGCTCCACCGGTGCCTGATCCAGCTCCGGTCGGTTGCTCCACTCCGGAGCCAGAGTAGTCCGCTCCACCGGTGTCCAGTTCAGTTCCGGTCAGCGGCTCCACTCCAGAGCCAGAGCAGTCCGCTCCACCGGGTTCCAGTGCAGCTCCGGTCAGCGGCTCCACTCCGGAGCCAGAGCAGTCCGCTCCACCGGGGTCCAGTGCAGCTCCGGTCAGCGGATCCATTCCAGAGCAAGAGCAGTCCGCTCCACCGGTGCCCAGTCCAGCTCCGGTCAGTGGCTCCACTCCGGAGCCAGAGCAGTCCGCTCCACCGGTGCCTAATCCAGCTCCGGTCAGCGGATCCATTCCGGAGCCAGAGCAGTTCGCTCCACCGGTGCCCAGTCCAGCTCCGGTCAGCGGGTCCACTCCGGAGCCAGAGCAGTCCGCTCCACTGGGGGCCAGTTCAGCTCCGGTCAGCGGCTCTACTTCAGACCCAGAAGTAATCCCCTCTCCAGGGTCGGGGACTCCCACACCAGGGTCCAGACAGGGCTTGGTGCATCGCGGGGGGATTGCCGATCCAGACCATGACGTCAGCCCCTCTCCAGGTTCGGGGTCTCCCACACCAGGGTCCAGACAGGGCTTGGTGCATCATGGGAGGAAGGAGAGGGGAAGCATCGCGCCGAGGTCCAGACCAGACCAGACCAGGGAAGCAACGGGGAGGCAGAGAGGGAGAGGTCGTCACGCCCGGAGCCTCCGAGGCTGAATGCCCACCCGGACCCTCCCCTAATGAGTCAGGTTGGTGCGGCCGGAGTACGCACCTTTGGGGGGGGGTACTGTCATGCCCTGGCCTTGAGAGGCCGGTCGTCTTTAGTTGGTTTGGTCAGGGCGTGAGAATCTATGCTAGAAATTCTATGTTTATGGTCTAGGTATTGTATTTCTATGTTTGGCCGGGTGTGATTCCCAATCAGAGACAGCTGTCGCTCATTGTCTCTGATTGGGGATCATACTTAAGTAGCCTGTTTGCCTACCTTAGTTGTGGGATCTTGTTCCGTGTTGGCTTGTATGTGTATAGCCGGAGGACTTCACGTTACGTTGTTTATTGTTTTGTTGTATGTTTTGTTGAGTAAATAAACATGTTCGCATACCACGCTGCACCTTGGTCTGACCCGTCTCTCAACGATCGTGACACAAATACTAATTGAGTGTATGTAAACTTCTGACCCACTGGGAATGTGATGAAATAAATACATCTGAAATAAATCATTCTCTCTACTATTATTCTGACATTTCACATTCTTAAAATAAAGTGGTGATCCTAACTGACCTAAAACAGGTTATATTTACTAGGATTAAATGTCAGGAATTGTGAATAACTGAGTTTAAATGTATTTGGCTAAGGTGTATGTAAACTTCCGACTTCAACTGTATGTCATTATGGGTTATTGTGTATAGATGGGTGAGAAAAGATATATGTTTAATCCATTTTGAATTCAGGCTGTAACACAACAAAATGTGTAATAAGTCAAGGGGTAGGAATACTTTCTGAAGGCACTGTAGATTGTGAAATATACATCAATAAAACAGAATTAATAGAGATGTTTAAAATGCACAAAGTTACGTTCTTTACAGGTTATTTTGCACACAATCACTGACAGCATACAGTGCCTTCAGAAAAATTTAACATTTATTTTTGGCCTTGTGTTTTAGGTTATCGTCTTGCTGAAAGGTGAATTTGTCTCCCAGTGTCTGTTGGAAAGCAGACTGAACCAGGTTTTCCTCTAGGATTTTGCCACTGCTTAGCTCTATTCCGTTTATTTTAATCCAAAAAAAAAACTCCCTAGTCCTTACCTATGACAAGCATACCCATAACATGATGCAGCCACCACCATGCTTGAAAATATGAAGAATGGTACTTAGTGATGTTTTGTGTTGGATTTGCCCCAAACATAATGCTTTGTATTCAGGAGAAAAAGTGAATTTCTTTACCAAATTTTTTGCAGTTTTACTTTAGTGCCTTATTGCAAACAGGATGCATGTTTTGGAATATTTTTAGTATGTACAGGCTCCCTTCTTTTCACTCTGTCATTTAGGTTAGTATTGTGGAGAAACCAAAATGTTGTTGATCCATCCTCAGTTTTATCCTATTGCAACCATTAACTCTGTAATGGTTTTAAAGTCACCATTGGCCTCATGGTGAAATCCCTGAGCGGTTTCCTTCCTCTCCAGCAACTGAGTTAGGAAGGACGCCTGTATCTTTGTAGTGACTGGGTGTATTGATACACCATCCAAAGTGTAATTAATAACTTCACCATGCTCAAAGGGATATTCAATGTCTGCTTTTTATTATTTTTACTCATCTGCCAATAGGTGCCCTTCTTTGCGAGGCATTGAAAAACCTCCCTGGTCTTTGTGGTTGAATCTGTGTTTCATATTCTCGTTGTCTCTGATCGGGGATCATACTTAGGCAGCCTATTTGCACTAGTGGGTTGTGGGATCTTGTTCCTTGTAAGGTATGTTGTGTGTGCTACCTTGGACTTCACGTGTCGTTGGTTTATTGTTTTGTCGTGTGTTTATTCAGTGTAAATAAACATGTACGTATATCACGCTGCGCCTTGGTCTGACCCGTCCTTCAACGAACGTGACAATATCCATAGAGAACATAGAAGGTGGAGGCCATGGCAAGTGGTTAAAAACTGTGGTCAGACATGGGAAACCATATCAATTAGAGCTGCATTTATGCATGCAAATGGAATGCTTCTGATAAACCTTTAGGAATTCTCTAAAACACAATTGTTTTATTTTATTTTTGGAATTAGTTTTTGAGATTACCATTGTGCAATGTGTTTGTGTACTAAATCAGAATACAAGTCAGAGCCTAGCACAAAGCTTCAAGATTCAAAGCAGGGCACCAAAATACAAGAGAGGCTGGCGGTTTGGAGATGAGTTTCACAGCTCCCTATCCAGTATCCATATTGACCAACGCACTCACAGAATAGCTGTGAGTTAGAGCAGAGTGGAGAAGCACGGTAAAATGGTGTCAGCGGTGGGATCTCCTGACAGTAATCCAATGTGATTTACAATATTGACCAGAGGGAAAGCTTTTAGTCCAACGGTAAGTGGAATTCGACCCAAATGTTGTTTGGAGATTGTGGTTGGGTTGAAAGAATGTTGTGTATATGGCAGCCCTTTACCTTTTGTGAGAGTGCAAACAGAATCGGTCCAGGTCTGGTTTCTCAGACTTTCAGAACGGTAAGAAAAGCAGTTCCATTGTCATTGCTTTCATAGAACGAGGGTCAAAGCAAAGGCTTTTCGTGTGTGTGTGTGTGTGTGTGTGTGTGGACATGGACTCACCAGCACACGGTCTCCCACTCGAAGGTCCTTATCCCCACCTTTCTTGATCGAGCCGCTGTCGGACATGTTGGAACCTGACTCGTTACCCGTCTTCACAGAGCTGTTGAGCATGCCCTCCCTGAGTGGCATGACCACACGCTGACCAGCAGGCGAAGCACCATTGCCACCATGGAGCGTCAGGTTCTGAGCTGTCAGCGAATCAGTGGAGTGGCCTTCGCTTCCGTCGCCCACCGGTTGCCGGGTGAGCTTGGAGGGGCGCGTGAAAATGCCCTGGTGGGGCTGGCACTCAAAGTAGCGCACGCCGCCCACAGAGCCATCGTTTTTGCCCAACAGGTCGTTGAGGACCACCCCAGCCCACTGTCCTGGGGCGAACTGTGTCTCTCCCAGGTAGGCAATGACGCCCGGTTTGACCCCGTTGACCCAGACACGTTCGCCAACCACGTAGTCCCCAAGGACGTCATCCCCCACTTCGGATGTCTTGGAGCTTGACTTGTCTGAGGCATTGCTGCTGGGGAGTGGGGAGATCTGCTTGTGTGGGGAGTCTGTGGAGGTAGAAAGAGATAAGAGTATGGAATTCCTATTTACATTCATTTCTATGGTAGAGATAGAGTTAGGTTAAAATCACAGAATTCCTGTATTCATTCAAATGGCCATGGATCTACAGTATGGTCTTTGAATACAATGCTCTAAAGCAGTGTAGGCTATAGGAACAAATGTGCTGAAGTGGGGTGATAAAAGGCGATACATACAGGTCTACAAACAAATAATGTGAAAAATAATAAACAAAACAATGTAGCTAGTCTAGAGGATTAATATGTTGTGTTGTATGCAGGTTACAGTCCAGTATTCTCATGCACGCAACGTAAACTCCTGAAATAAGGAATTCAGGCATCATACACACAATGCTCAGTCTGAAGTAGTCACTTCTCCAGTAACCATTTATCCAATTTCATCAAATCACATCACATCACATCACAAAACAGATCGGCGAAGAATCTGCCGTGCTGCATCCAACACAACAGTGGAGTTAATGCAAGGTTAGGCTTTGCTCTACATCCTATTGAAAACTGGGTCAGTGAGATTGTCTCTAATGCACTGATGATTAACCTTGCGATGCTGTGCCACAGATGCGGTGCTTTGCTGTTTGGCACATGCTGTTTAGATGAGCACTATCCATTCTGGTGAGAGACACTGGAGCTGTTAACTGTAGCAGGGCACAATTAGCACGTGGTCTGCTGTGCTGGCTGCACTGTAATGTGTGTGTGTGTGTGTGTGTGTGTGTGTGAGTACAGTTGGTGCCAGGACTGTCTCTCTGACACCCCAGGAGTTGGGGAGAGGGCCCAATGCCTGCTTTTATGCCCCAATTGCTCCCATATGTTGTGAGACTGATAGACATGGTTGCAAAATGGTACTAGAGAGAACAAAATAATGTGGTTTTTAGTTTTACCAATATGCATGATAATTGAGTTTTTAAATTTAATGGGGTCTTACAATGGCATTTATGGAGGTATGTTCTCCCGCAGGAATGTAACATTCACCACTTAGAAACATTTTGTTTTGTACCACATAGGGTTGTACGATATGGGCAAAAAATCAAATTGCGATTAATTTTACAAAATATTGCGATTGCGATTTGACTTGGGTGAACTGTTGGAATCATTGAAATAGAATGATTTATATTAAGAAGCAAAGTGGAAAGCAGCATCTTTCTTGTTTGAAACAATCTGTTGACTGCATTTGACCTAACAGAACAGCATGCAAATGTATAGTGAATCTAACAGCGAGGAGGAGGAACTGTGCTGCTTGATTGACAGGGGGTGGGGCTTGGTGTATGTGGGAAGCAGACACAAGAGAAGAGGGAGAGAGACGACAAACATAGTAAACTATAAAAATTGACATTACACACGGCTTAGTGGCGTTTCAAAATATTGCATGCGATATGGATCTCTTGTGATATGGATATATCCTATGTAGTGCACTACTTTTGGCCAGGACCCATAAGTCTCTGGTCAAAAGTTGTGCACTATTTAGGGAATAGGGTGTCATTTGGGACGCAATCCCTGCTTCTAACAGCTACTCTCTCTGGCCATGACTAATGTGTGTTTGTACAGGCTTTAGAAAAGCCCTATTAAATCTCAACTTCCACTATATTTGGCCTGCTATAGAAAAGGGCATAGCATACGATTTTCAGTTGCTAGAGTCATTTAAATAAGATTTAAACCCCAAATACAGTGAATTAAAATGAGACGATGAAAGGCACTTGTACCCTTCTTATTTCAAGTTACTACACTGAACAAAAATATAAACACAACATGTAAAGTGTTGGTCCCGTGTTTCATGAGCTGAAATAAAATATCCCAGAAATGTTCCATACGCACAAAAAACGTATGTCTCTCAAATTTTGTGCACAAATTTGCTTACATCCCTGTTAGTGAACATTTCTCATTTGCCAAGATAATCCATCCACCTGACAGGTGGTATATCAAGAAGCTGATTAAAAAGCATTATCATTACACAGGTGCACCTTGTGCTGGGGACAATAAAAGGCCACTCTGAAATGTGCAGTATTGTCACACAGCACAATGCCACAGATGTTTTGAGGGAGCGTGCAACTGTCATGCTGACTGCAGGAATGTCCACCAGAGCTTTTTGCCAGATAATTTAATGTTCATTTCTCTACATAAGCCACCTCCAACGTCATTTTAGAGAATTTGGCAGTAAGTCCAACTAGCCTGACAACCGCAGACCATGTGTAACAATGCCAGCCCAGGACCTCCACATCCCGCTTCTTCATCTGCGGGATTGTCTGAGACCAGCCACCTGGACTGCTGATGAAACTGTAGGTTTGAACAACCAAAGGATTTCTGCACAAACTGTCAGAAACCGTTTCAGGGAAGCTCATCTGCATGCTCGTCGTCCTCACCAGGGTCTTGATCTGAGTTCAGTTCGGCAACGTAACCAACTTCAGTGGGCAAATGCTCACCTTCAATGTCCACTGGCACGCTGGAAAAGTGCGTCCTTCACAGATGAATCCCGATTTCAACTGTACCGGGCAGATAGCAGACAGTATGTATGGCGTTGTGTGGGTGAGCGGTTTGCTCACTCACACGACGTTGTGAACAGTATACCCCATGGTGGCAGTGGGGTTATGGTATGGGCAGGCATAAGCTACGGACAACAAACACAATTCGATTTTATCAATGGTAATTTGAATGCACAGAGATACCGTAAAAACATCCTGAGGCCCATTGTCGTGCCATTCATCCACCGCCATCACCTCATGTTTCAGCATGATAATGCATGGCCCAATGTCACAAGGATTTGTATACAATTCCTGGAAGCTGAAAATGTCCCAGTTATTCCATGGCCTGCATACTGACCAAACATGTCACCCATTGAGTTTGGGATGCTCTGGATCGACATGTATGACAGCGTGTTCCAGTTCCCGCCAATATCAGGCAACTTCGCACAGCCATTGAAGAGGAGTGGGACAACATTCCACAGGCCACAATCAACAGCCTGATCAACTCTATGTGAAGGAGATGTGTCATGCTGCATGAGGCAAATGGTGGTCACACCAGATAGTGACTGGTTTTCTGATCCATGTCCTTACCTTTTATTTAAGGTATCTGTGACCAACAGATGGATATCTGTATTCCCAGTCATGTGAAATCCATAGATTAGGGCCTAATTAATTTATTTCAATTGACTGATTTCCTTATATGAACTGTAACTCAGTAAAATCTTTGAAAATGTTGCATGTTGCGTTCATATTTTAGTTCAGTGTATAATCTATAGATACTATAAGATATTATACCTCCAAAACAAAGCTTTGCACATCCCTGTGAGGTCATGTGTGTCTGCAATGTCAGGGGTGTGTGCTTGTGTAGGTAATGTGTATACTATGCAGTATTTTTGTGCTAGTGTGTATGTGTGAGGTAATACAGTATGTGCAGTAGCAGTGTGTGTGTGTGTGTGTGTGTGTGCACGCTCCTGCTTGTGCATGCATGTGTGTGTGTGTGTGTGTGTGTGCACGCTCCTGCTTGTGCATGGATGTGTGTGTGTAACATGTGTGTGTGTGTGTGCACGCTCCTGCTTGTGCATGCATGTGTGTGTGTGTGTGTGTGTGTGTGTGTGTGCACGCTCCTGCTTGTGCATGGATGTGTGTGTGTAACATGTGTGAGCTTTGTCAACACCATGGCCCTGGGCCAATACAGAGAAGACCCCTACCCACCCCCTACCCAAGTCCCAGCCAGCCAAACAAGCGTGCACCCAAAAGACTGGTGCAGTGCTAGTTCAAGTGGCTGGGTTGCCGTGGCAACAGAATATCGAGGGGGAAATTAGGCAGGCAGGAGGAAGAGCAAGAACACAGGCCTCACTTTCACTATTGTGCCTGGCTACCTCCCACAACCATCTGAATCCCACTATTCACCAGCCCCACACAATGACGCCACCACAACTCCTTAGAACACCCCCCCTCCCCCTCACACTCCCTCTGTCTTCTCTCTCTCCCTCTCTCTCTCTCTCTCTCTGCCTCTCTCTTTCTCTCTCCCTCTCTCTGCCTCTCTCTTTTCCTCACTCTTTCTGACTCTTTCTCTCCATCTCTATCTCTCTCTCTCTTTCTCTCTCTCTGTCTGAGAACTGAAAGCTTTCAGACTTTAAGTCCAATAATGTAAGTGAAGTTGAAAAGAACTTTGGCTTCCATAATAATATACTGATGTTATTTCCTAATTAAAATACAACTTATGTGTAGCATTCACTGTTGTGGGGCTGTCACTTCAGATTTCAGGGACAGTCCAAACAGCAACAGGAGATACTAGAACTAGAACTAGGCCTTTAGGGGCGACTCATACCTAAACATTTTTGTCTCTGTAATGATGCTTTGATTCTCGACAGTCCACTAGGGCGTGACCTCTAAGGACATAAATTTTGGGAGCAGCTATGAGGTTATATAATGTACAATCTGAGATTGACATAAACATTTTAGCAGGGTTGGGGTCATTTCAATTTAATTCTCAAGCCAATTTTCCCCAATGTTTCTCTATGACAGAAAATTATAATTGGAATTTCAGTCTACTTCCTGAATTGACTGAATGTAAATGGAATTTACCCTACCCCTGATTTTTTTGTCACTAATATGTTGGTGCACCATCATGTACAATCACAACGGATTTCTAAATAGAAAAAGTCGCCTTTTGGTATTGAAATCCAAGGAGGATGAACATAGGGACAACAACAGGACATTATCTAGGCCTACTTTCTTATTATAAAATCTATTGGATCTAAATAAACGGAAGAGCATGTACTGTATTATATCACCAATCAACGACAGAAACAACAGCAATGGTCTTGAACTAAAAGGGAAAAAAGAGCAGGGCTTTTAGTTCACAATTGGAAATGTGCTGACCAAACAGCTATTCACTCAATGGCCCTATAGCCCTAACCTGATTCTTTGTGTGTGCACTACAGGCAGGCGGTTGATGAACACTGTGGGAAATGCTGACAGTCAATTAGAAGGATTAGGTAAATGACTATGACTACCAGCTGTTCCTGAAATGACCCTAATCTAGAAAATAATTATAGAGGCTATGTTTGGAAATGTTTGCAGGGGGGCCATGGTTCCAGATGTAAGCAGGAATCAGGAGGATAGAGTTATGGTCAGATTTGCCAAATGGAGGGCGAGGGAGAGCTTTGTATGCGTTTCTGTTTGTGGAGTTAAGGTGATCTAGAGTTTTTTTGCCTCTAATTGCACAGGTGACTGGTAGAAATTAGGTAAAACTGATTTGTTTCCCTGCATTAAAATCATCAGCCACTAGGAGAGTCACCTCTGAGTTACCATTTTCTTGTTTGATTATGGCCCTATACAGCTCGTTGAGTGCGGTCTTAGTGCCAGCATTGGTTTGCCTTGAGCAAGGCACTTAACCCTAATTGCTCCTGTAAGTCGCTCTGGATAAGAGCGTCTGCTAAATGACTAAAATGTAAAATATAAATAGACAGCTACGAAAAATATAGATGCAAACTCTCTTGGTAAATAGTATGGTCTACAGCTTATCAAAATGTAAATGTATTCTAACTCAGGTGAGCAGAACCTTGAGACTTCCTTAATATTTGAGATTGTGCACGTCTGTTGTTAACAAAGAGACACCGATCTCCCTTGAGCTTACCCAAAGCTGCCGTTCTGTCATGCCGATACATAGGAAAACCAGCTAGATGTACAGTGGGGAAAAAAAGTATTTAGTCAGCCACCAATTGTGCAAGTTCTCCCACTTAAAAAGATGAGAGAGGCCTGTAATTTTCATCATAGGTACACGTCAACTATGACAGACAAAATGAGAAAAGAAAATCCAGAAAATCACATTGTAGGATTTTTTATGAATTTATTTGCAAATTATGGTGGAAAATAAGTATTTGGTCAATAACAAAAGTTTCTCAATAATTTGTTATATACCCTTTGTTGGCAATGACACAGGTCAAACGTTTTCTGTAAGTCTTCACAAGGTTTTCACACACTGTTGCTGGTATTTTGGCCCATTCCTCCATGCAGATCTCCTCTAGAGCAGTGATGTTTTGGGGCTGTCGCTGGGCAACACAGACTTTCAACTCCCTCCAAAGATTTTCTATGGGGTTGAGATCTGGAGACTGGCTAGGCCACTCCAGGACCTTGAAATGCTTCTTACGAAGCCACTCCTTCGTTGCCCGGGCGGTGTGTTTGGGATCATTGTCATGCTGAAATACCCAGCCACGTTTCATCTTCAATGCCCTTGCTGATGGAAGGAGGTTTTCACTCAAAATCTCACAATACATGGCCCCATTCATTCTTTCCTTTACACGGATCAGTCGTCCTGGTCCCTTTGCAGAAAAACAGCCCCAAAGCATGATGTTTCCACCCCCATGCTTCACAGTAGGTATGGTGTTCTTTGGATGCAACTCAGCATTCTTTTTCCTCCAAACACGACGAGTTGAGTTTTTACCAAAAAGTTATATTTTGGTTTCATCTGACCATATGACATTCTCCCAATCCTCTTCTGGATCATCCAAATGCACTCTAGCAAACTTCAGACGGGCCTGGACATGTACTGGCTTAAGCAGGGGGACACGTCTGGCACTGCAGGATTTGAGTCCCTGGCGGCGTAGTGTGTTACTGATGGTAGGCTTTGTTACTTTGGTCCCAGCTCTCTGCAGGTCATTCACTAGGTCCCCCCGTGTGGTTCTGGGATTTATGCTCACCGTTCTTGTGATCATTTTGACCCCACGGGGTGAGATCTTGCGTGGAGACCCAGATCGAGGGAGATTATCAGTGGTCTTGTATGTCTTCCATTTCCTAATAATTGCTCCCACAGTTGATTTCTTCAAACCAAGCTGCTTACCTATTGCAGATTCAGTCTTCCCAGCCTGGTGCAGGTCTACAATTTAGTTTCTGGTGTCCTTTGACAGCTCTTTGGTCTTGGCCATAGTGGAGTTTGGAGTGTGACTGTTTGAGGTTGTGGACAGGTGTCTTTTATACTGATAACAAGTTCAAACAGGTGCCATTAATACAGGTAACGAGTGGAGGACAGAGGAGCCTCTTAAAGAAGAAGTTACATGTCTGTGAGAGCCAGAAATCTTGCTTGTTTGTAGGTGACCAAATACTTATTTTCCACCATAATTTGCAAATAAATTCATTAAAAATCCTACAATGTGATTTTCTGGATTTTTTTTCTCATTTTGTCTGTCATAGTTGACGTGTACCTATGATGAAAATTACAGGCCTCTCTCATCTTTTTAAGTGGGAGAACTTGCACAATTGGTGGCTGACTAAATACTTTTTTTCCCCACTGTATATTATCCATGTCCTTGTTCACCCACGACAGTTCTTCAGGTCCCGTTGATAGGATAGTATCGAACAGAGCTTATCCAGTTTGTTCTCCAGTGATTGTACGTTCCCCAATAGAACGGAGGGTAGAGGCGGTTTATCTACTCGCCGACGTAGTTTCGTCAGGGAGCCTCGGCCGTCTATTTCTCTTCCAAGTCTCGGGGATTAGGACCTGGTCCAGGGTGAGCAATATGTCCTGTGCCGCCGATTCGTTGAAGTAGAAATCTTCATCCAAATCGAGGATAGTGATCGCTGTTCTGATGTCCAGAAGCTCTTTTGGGTAATCGGAAACGATGGCATCAGCACCATTCTGATTAATTCAATGGCATTGTTTTGTATGCTCAGAAACTGAAAGTAGGCCGATACAGTAAGTCCTATCTCAATTAAAGTTGCCTCCTTTTTATGTAAATAAAGCATTGCTAATATTGCTTACAACATACAGTAACATTGTGTTACAAAACTGTGCATAGAGAGGCATTTTAGCAACATTCAATAACTAAGATCATTCACACAACTGTAAATTCAAATAACATTATTAGAAATTCCAAAACAATATTAGTCCTACACCCTTAAAATAACTATCTATTGATAGGCAATTATGCATAATCTATTGGTAGTTATACTTAACACATACACTAACACTTAGGGCTGACCTCATTTAGTCGACTGGTCCATTGTTTGGTCGATAGGCTGTTGGTTGACCGATAATGTTTTAGTCGAGCAGTTGCCAAAAAAATGTTTGTATTATGGCACGTCTTGATTGACGCCTTTCTCAGTGGACTAATCCATTGCGGAGGCTGTGGGGATGGCACACCAGTATCACCAGTAGTACATTTACAGTTAATTCCCATAATTGCTCATCTATAATGTTTGTTTGGTTACGGTAATTTCTGTTAATGCATTCAATATATTATTATTACAGTATTTTACACTTGTGAGAAACAAGTTTTGGTTTACAGTATTTCATTCCATTTACGAGTTGTCAATTTATTCATTGTGTTTTGTTTGGAGCGCTCTTGTCAATGTTGAGTAGGGACGCGCACCTGATTACGCATAGAAGTAGGCCTAGGCTACCTGGCCTGCGCGCAAATGTAGGCTTATAAATGTGCCCATTTGATAGTATTTCTGATTGTCTTAACTTAACACCACTAATGAGCTGTGGAGCTTCTCAAATATTTATTTTTATCAGGATATTTTCTACCTGCAGACTGCAATGTTTTTATTTGTTGGCTTTATTTAGGCAATTTTTACATTGTTGGCAATGGCAATAGAAGTTGCTTTTAATTTGTTATAATTTTCATTTAGATAGAATTTGTCACATGACAATGATTTTGAGATACAATTACTTTATTATAAAAGAAATGAAACTGTTCCACGAAAATGTGCATATGAAAGTCATGAATGGCACGCAGATCGGTAGAAAAGGGTAAGATAAATTGGCACTCCAAATGAAAAAGGTTGCCGACCCCTGGTGTAACCTATTACTGGCAACATCGGGAGCTTAATGGCAGAATCTGCGAAGACCAGCAGCAGCGGGAGGAGGAGGTTCAGGAACAGGTTGATCTCTGGCTCCTTCTTGAGTCATTTGTGTGTCTTAATTATTTAATTTATGCTTAAAGCATCAGACAAGCTCAGTAGCCTACATATAGTTGGTTTTATTAAAACACATAGGGTGTGTCTATATATGGAAAAATACATGTTTTAACAGTCGATTGGTCGAAAGAACAGATGACTCTTCGTCGACTAAGATTTTTTTTTAGTCAGGGACAGCCCTACTAACACTGCAAAATAGTCCTTCTGAAGGAGGCCCTCGAAAATAACAGCCATGTGCACTGCTACAAGCATTTCTGCAATGCCTGATTCTCACTTACCCGCAACTGCACTTCCTGTGTTTTTTTCCCTTTCCATTCCTTTCCTCACAGCATTCCACCGTCAACTTGAACCATGACATGGCTGCCTCTGATCCAACTCTCCCATACAGACTAATGCAAACAACAAGACAGCAGAAGCAGCCCAGACTCCCCCAGACTGTGTTTGGCCTCCTGTAGGCTCATATCAGCCTAGTGCAGCAGGAAGGGAAAGAGTCTAGCTGTAATTTAGCGGAAAGCTGCGCCAGTGTAACACACACGTCTGTGGCCCTAGGGTCCGGGCATGTGATCTAAAACCAGGAGAAATAACAGTGGGAAACGTGTTTGGGTGTCGTATTTCTGTTGGCTTTGCACACTGTAAACACTTGGGTCAATGGGGAGTAGGTTTCGGATTTGTCATAGAGGAACGCAGACAGTGGGGGATAGAAGATGGACACCGGATTGGCGCACATTCAACAAATCTGATCTAACACAGTGGATTTTCGTAAAATCCGTCATGATTGATGTATTGTAACAGGCCCATAATGTGGTTACTAAAGTCTGATTTGGGTATATTTGTCTGTTTTCGCTGCATAACATTTAGAAGTCCCTTTTCAGGTTTAGAAGAAGTGACTGCTAAATTGTAACTCCCGTTCGTATAAGCTGGTAGCATAGCTAGCATAGAGAAATCGGTGGTGGGAGTCAAAGTCATTTTTAAGTAATGCAGTTGATTGGTGACGATGACATGAACATTGGGGTTGACATCCATACAAGCATTATACTCCGATTTTTACCTCAACATAGTGTGAAATACTGTATATAAACAATAGCCTAATTGTAGGCTAATTTTGCTGGAGGACAATGAAGAGATTCAGGATCTTTCCCCCCACGGTATCTTTCCCCCACGCATTTCCATGGCATTTCCTTTGTTTTGGTTGAGTTCCATTGACCTCTTTACCACATCTATGGTGGTACATGAATATGGTTTAGTACTAAGACGTCATCTCGGTGAACCACAACAAAGTCACCTACAACAGTGATTCTCAACCTGGGGTGCTAAGAGGAACTTAAAAAACTTAAGTGAACAAGCTTTTTTACATTATCTTTATTTTAGTGACCTTGATTGTATCTCAGCTATCCCTGAACCTGATTTAGCTTTAAGCTTTTTTGCAAAATGTCTTCAATACTATTGTAGATAATCATGCCCTCTTCAAAACTTTGAGAGTTAAAGGTAGATCGAATGCCTGGTTCACTCCTGAATTATCTGAAGTCATTCATTAGAAAATGGGTCAAGGCCAGGAACACAGGCTTAGGCCCAGATTGGCAATCATTTAGGCAACTGAGTAATCAATGTGTAAGACTGATCAAAAAGGCTAAATCTGATTATAATGTAACCACTCTTTCTGATTGTAAGGGGAACCCAGCTAAATTCTGGAAAACTGTCAAATCTCTAAAGGATTGCACTTCCTCCTCCATGCCCCAACAAATTAATTCAAACTCTGGCCACATTACGGACAAAAATACCATAATTGATGCATTTAATCATCATTTTATTTCAACAGGCTATCTTTTTGAAAGAGTGTCTGACCCTTCTATCTCTAAGAATGGGCTAAACGCTGATTCGGAAACTTTGCAGAGTGACTCAGAAAATGGTAGTTAAGTTTTTACATTTCGGCAATTCACAGAAAAACAAGTCCTTGATGCATTACTTACTATAGATATCAAGAAATCCACACTGGCTGATCAATTGGAGCCGGGTATGCTCAGGTCTGCTGCTCCCCTCATTGCTGGCTCAATAACCCATATCTACAGAGGCACTACAGAGGGTAGTGCGTACGGCCCAGTACATCACTGGGGCCAAGCTTCCTGCCATCCAGGACCTCTATACCAGGCGGTGTCAGAGGAAGGCCCTCGAAATTGTCAAAGACTCCAGCCACCCTAGTCATAGACTGTTCTCTCTGCTATCGCAAAGCAAGCAGTACCGGAGCACCAAGTCTAGGTCCAAAAGGCTTCTCAACAGCTTCTACCCCCAAGCCATAAGACTCCTGAACAGCTAATCATGGCTACCCGGACTATTTGCACTGCCCCGCCACCCCCACCCCATCTTTTTACGCTGCTGCTACTCTGTTAATTATTTATGCATAGTCACTTTACATGTACATATTACCTCAACTACCTCAACTAGCAGGTGCCCCCGCACATTAACTCTGCACCAGTACCCCCCTGTATATAGCCTCCCTACTGTTATTTTATTCTCAACACTTTTTTGTTGTTGTTGTTTTATTTTACTTTTTTATGAAAAAATAAATGCATTGTTGGTTAAGGGCTGTAAGTAAGCATTTCACGGTAATGTCTACACCTGTTGTATTTGGCGCATGTGGCTAATACAATTTGATTTGATTTGATTTGATATCTTAAATCTAACATTGTTATCAGGAAATATTCCAAAAGTATGGAAAACAGCTTATGTTCTGCCACTCCACAAGGGCGGAGATAGTAGTGATCTTGATCATTATCGTCCCATCTCCAGGTTTCCATGTCTAGCTAAGATTCTCGAATCCTTGGTAAATAAACAACTTTGCTCTTTTTTATCTGAGCATGGTATTTTTAATATAAATCAATCTGGGTTTAGGCCAGGGCACAGTGCTATCACAGCAACCGCATTAGTTGTTAATGATATTGTCAATGCTTTAGACGCTAAAATGAATTGTGCTGCCTTGTTTGTGGACCTGTCAAAAGCGTTTGATACTGTTGATAATGCAATTTTATTGAACAAGTTGTCCTCGATTGGCCTGGGCTCTGACGCCTGCTCTTGGTTTCATGATTATCTAAGTGACAGAACTTAGACCATCGTGATTGATGGTCCGAATTTGTTAAAGTACATAAAGGTGTTCTGTAGGGGTCGATTATTTTGACTATTTATATAAATGCTATTGATCAATCTGTTAAAAGTTTTAAATTTCATCTATATACAGATGATACTATTATATACGCAATTGCCCCGACTGCTGTGACAAGGTTACAGTCCGATTTTTGCAGCTGTGCAGAAAGCCCTAACTGATTTAAAACTTGTGCTTAATATGGGCAAAACTAAATACATGTTATTTTCAAGTTCTCGTAAGATTGTCTCAGATGGATTACATCTTCACGAATCGAATGGTTCTATAATCGAACGAGTCTCTGCATACAAACACCTTGGTATTTGGATTGACAATGATTTATCGTTTTAAAAAACATACGAATGAGCTTGTTAAGAAACTACGATTTAAAGTGGGCTTTTTTTACAGAAACAGATCTTGTCTCTCTCTAGTCAGCAGGAAGCAGATTGTGCAGTCAACCTTTCTACCTGTTCTTGATGGGGGTGATACTATTTATCAAAGTGCAGCTGCTACTACTCTTAAACCCCTGGATGCCGTTTTTCATAACACCCTTCGTTTTATCACAGGAGACAGTTTTATTAATCATCACTGTATTCTTTACCAAAAGGTTGGCTGGACCTCTTTGAAGTCACGTAGATCACATTACTACACTATTTTCTTTTACAAAGCCCTGCTACACAAGCTTCCGACTTACCTAACTTCACTATTTAGATTTAAAATTACAAGTTATCAAACCCGTTCACAGGGTTGGTTAACTCTGGAGACTCCTTTGGTGTCTTCAGAGTTAGGTAAATCGGCCTTTAGTTTTTCTGCTCTTTATGTTTGGAATAATCACCAACTGACAACTAACAAACAATCAACTACAACAATCAAAGAATTGCTGGTAACTTCCAATGATGAAATGCCACCATGATTGATAGGCTAAGCGATAGGAAATCCGATCTCTTCCTGAGAGTCTAGAGGAAGTCTGAGGAATGAAGAAGTGACTTACTGTCTTTCTGGCCCACAGTGCCGGAAGCGGACCCCCCAGTAGAGGTTCGTCCCACAGGGCCAGGGGAGTGCTTTGGGCCCCTGCCAGGGATCTTCAGTCCACTGGACTTCAGCATGTTCATCATGTACAGGGAGAAGTGCAGGGATGAAGGCTTTCGGTTTAAGGCACTAGAAGTCGGAATGGTGGCAATACCTCTCCATTTTAGCTGTGGATATGAGTGGAGGCATCAAAATGTTATAGTGATGATGATAGTTTTATCAGTCTGTATAGGATGTTGCTTTGCAAAGGCTTCCCAGCTAACAAATGTTGTTTCCCAGAACATTCTGTGCTAGGTGGTTTTTCTTGTTGAACACTCCAGCCCTTTTAAAAAGCAGAGGGTCTATGCATTTTCGGTGTACAACTAAAGCCATGTCAAGGTGTACCAAGAGTAGTCTATACTATACTACTGTATACAAATTGAAATAATTGAGTGATCCCTCTTCAAACAAATAGCCTATCTATAGATAAGAAAACAATATTTGTGATTTGGGTTAATCATCTATGTTGTTGAGTCTACTAGACTCTGGCCAATATGCCTTAGTAAGTCCAGTTTATTATTGCAAGTGTGTTGATGGTGAATAAATACACAGGGAGTTAAATGTGTTTACTTTCACAGAAAGAGCATCCTTTTTGCCTCAAGGCTAAAATGTGTATTTCAAGAATATTCACTGACAGAAAGAAACACATTTGGTCTTGTATTTGGTTATGCATTCATTCTAAATGAATAACCTAGGCCTATGTATTAAATAGTGTTGGTTGGTTATTAGACTACTGTAAGGATTAGGGTGGCTAGTAGCTAGGCCTTGCTGCAACCTGGACTCAAGGATAGACATAGTAAACATAAAGCCCTGGTTGGTTTAAAACTTCTACTTAATGCAAGCAAGACTGAATATATGTTGTTCTCTAATTCTCACAAAAAACTAAATCAGATGAACTACATATTTATTAATTGGATGGTTCCCTCATTGATTGGGTGTCCGCCTATAAATATCTGGGCATTTAGATTGACAAAGACTTAATGTTTTAAAAAACATATGGATGAGTTAGTTAAAAAGCTACGATTTAAAGTGGGCTTCTTTTTTACAAATAGATCTTGCCTCTCCCTAAATAGCAGAAAGCAGATTGTACAGTAAACTTTCCTGCCAGTTCTTCACTATGGTGACACCATTTACCAGATTGCAGCAGCCACTACTCTTAAACCTGTGGATGCCGTCTACTATAGCGCCCTTCACTTTATCACAGGTGACAGTTTTAATACACACCACTGCATCCTGTAACAAAAGGTTAGCTGGTCCTCATTAAAGTCCAGTAGATTACTTAATTATTCCTTTTGATTACAAAGCTCTACTACACAAGCTTCCAACTTACCTAACTTCATTGATAACATATAAAAATAATGAGCTACCAAACCCGCTCGCAGGACTGGTTAACTCTTGAGGTCCCTCTGGTCTTGACCAATTTAGGTAAATCCTCCTTTAGTTTTAGTGCCCCCATTGTTGGAATAAACAATTCCTTGCATCTCGATTCCCTGGTGCAGTCTAGGACTCTGATGTTGAATGAGTTCATTAAGCATTGCAGTTATTTTGATTGATTGTAGTGGTTTATTTGTTGAAATTGTGGTGTTGAGGTTGTGCCTTCTGGTTTTATTTGTAATGTAATTTGTGTTCCTGTTTGTGAGAACAATTTGGTACTCAGGGCACCATTGGTCTCACTTGGGCTACCCTGAATAAATAAAAGTTAATAATAAAAAATAAAAACCTTTGGGTTGCTAGACGTTTGCGTTATACGCCCATCCATCCTCTCATACCGGCTTAAAGGGATACTTTGGGATTTTGGCAATGAGCCCTTTATCTACTTCCCCAGAGTCAGATGAACTCGTGGATACCAGTTTTATGTCTCTGCGAGCAGTTTAAAGGAAGTTGCTAACAAGTGCTAGCACAATTGCTAACTACAGTCTATGGGTATCGGCTAGTATGCTACCAGTCATTGCTCTAATGGTAGTTAATTTTGGCTCATGAAACTACTAACTTCCTTCATACTGGACACAGAGACATAAAAATGGTATCCACAAATTAATCTGACTCTGGGGAAGGGCCTCATCGCCAAAATCCCAAATTATCCCTTTAAGTAACCTTCTGTTTTATGTAACCATACCAAACATAACACATTATACTAATTCGAGTGTCACAGATTTAAATTTACTATGTTACGTCTAGTCTTTGAGGCCAGGCTGCTTGCCCGCACACTGAGACCTGATCAGCTGTATTCCCAATTGCATGCATGGCCTTCAAGACAAATATTTTACATCTCTCCAACCATAATATGTAATTCATGACAACGTTACATCACTATTCTAGAACCGCATCTCGCATTTATGCCGGGTTCGAGATGAGACGTCTGAAGAATGCAATGGTGCTTTCACAGTATCAACACCATTCAGTTGACTCATGTATCGACATAAATTCGTATGTTATTTTATGCAATAGGCCAAGGCCTAAATCCTTTTAGAATATTTTCTCTGGGCAGTTTTTATGACCGTTCTGCGAGGGGGCTATATTCTTGACAATGCAAAGTTGCTCCTTGTAGCCTGCTATATGACAGTGCAGTAGGGCTAGGCTACAATGTTACCATTTGATGCTCTAAACATAGGACAATTGGGCTATTGAATGACACATTGTTGTCTGCTAAGCCTGTTGAATACATTGTTGGTGTTTACACAATTATATTGCGAATTGATATATTTCCGTGACAGGGAAACATAAGGTGAATCTGAACACATACAACGCAAATGTTGATCTATTGTTATACCCACTGCAGCGCGGTGTGCATTTCTACTTCAGCTCAACAAATCCCTTAAACGATAAAGATGCAAGAACGAAACGCTTACCTTTTTATGTCCAATTTACGCATAAACGTGTCCAAAAACCGGCGAACTTATTTTTTTCCTAGAGGAGAGGGGTCCGCGGATCGGTTGATTTATCAGAAGGTTGCCACTCCCTACACCCCCACACAGGGATGCACAAAAAATATGGATGCTTAGATGGAGCTGGAAGGGAGAGTGTGGCAGGATGCGAGCCGCAGTAGGCTACAAGCGAAGATGCCGGTTTATTTTGAGAACGCGGTTTTCAGAAATAACATTAGGTTGTTGCTTCTGTTTGCTGTGAAGATTCAATGTAACTATATGCCAAATCCTCGGTCTCCCTTTTTGTTAGCGGTTTTGGGGTGCAAAGCAGCATCAGCAACTTCAACCAGCTTCAATCAGCCGTTCAGGAAGCGTAAAATCCTTCACCAGTACGCACATGTGGCGTATTGAACATAGAGGGAGGAGGTTTTCAATGTTTCGCTTGGGGCGCAATGGATTTTCGGTCTCTTTTTTCGCCTCTGTTGAGGAGCCTCCCCCTTCGCTGGTCAGCCAAACAAAGAGCTAAGGAAGTGGACGCTATTGCTGAAAGAGTTGTGAATAGAAAGAAGGCTACAATGCCAACTTTTAACCAAACCAAGCTATGAAGATACAATTTTGTTCTCCGGTTTGAAAGGAATTCATAAATAGTTGCATATTCTGTATAAAAATGTAAGGTGCAAGCGAAAGTAGGATATGCTAAAGGCATTTATCCAGATTATTCACTGGTCCAGCTGTTCAATTTGCTCAAAGGAATTGATGTGCATCCGGTGTTGAATCACTGAGAATGAGTTATCCTTCCTGGGAATCCATGGAATTCCCTCGCATCATAAATTAGTTCCCACTTTGCAATAGTCTAGTGTCCCTAATACCACTTACATACAGTTCTCACTTTTTTGCAATGCACACTTTAAAGGATTTTCAAATAAACATACAGAGATAATAAACTGACTATGTAATAGCATTGTAATAACACTACCTAATGGTATACTACCATACAGGCTAAAACCCAATGACTGTATATACACAAACTTCTATAGGAAAACGTATTAGGATAACCTTGCCCTTGCCTTGCCCTAGCCTATATTTTGTCATATTTATGGTAAAAGGAAACAAACGTATTCGGAGACATTTGAACAACTCTCAATCAGTTACTATTGGAATGTGATGTTGTGTCAAAGTTACATGTGCACTGGCCCATCAATATTCAACAATACCCATTAAAGCACTCAACAATCATTCCCTCAGGCATCTCAATGGCTGCCTGTGGCACAACGTTGATAGACTGAGGCAATTTGTCAGTGTCTGATCTTCATAGTGGCCCTCAGTGTCAAGGATGAGGTTAGCCCTATTGCATGCTTATAAAAAAAATCACATTTTCAAAAGCTGGTAGTGCAATGGTAGGCCAAAGATCTTGTTGAAGAGATGCCTCATGGTTAGTAATGTTTGGTCTACAAATTAACCTTGTCTTAGCGGTGGTGAATGATGAATGTAGTAGGTCAAACGGGTAGTTCACCTCCAAATCAAAGTTTGTCAGATGTAAATTGAGCTAAATCCATATTCCAATCCATTGATTGTGTAGACCCCCCTATACATGCATGTGGAAAAATCTAAAGTTCTCAATTCCAAATGAATGAGAATTGGGAAACATTGTCCCTGTTCTGAGTGAAAACAAATGGACTTATAGCTGATAACCAGAACCATTAATAAAGATTATGGATAGAAAAGATCCAATAACATTTTCCCATTGATAAAGCTGCATTATGGATAGAAAATATTTTTAAAAAATGAATGGAACATCCACATTACAGATTTACAAAAGTGGAAAGTGGATAACCTATCCAAAGTTTGGTTGTGGCATAAACTAATGTGTGATATTTCGTAAAATCAGTGGCGGCACCAGGAATTTTTTGCTTGGTAGTTGCGTAGGGGTGCTTGCCATCTATGGTGTACACATGAATGTACTAACACATTCATTCATGGGTGTGCTAGGTCTATTCTTGAGGGTGCATTAGCACCGGCAAGGCCCTCCCTCTGCTTGAGAGGTTTGAGGCCACAACAGGAAGTGAATTCTTTCTGTATGAGCTGAAGACTTGCACTATAAAGGGGTTTCTGTGAATTTGACAGTAATTTACAGGCAGCTAGTGGTAAGTAAGTTGCTGTATTTCATATTGCAGTACACCTACTGTAATCTAAATACAGTATCAAAACAAGTACTGTGTAATGAGACCGTAAATAACATACCTAAAATACCTTAATTGATTGTATTGTACTGCTACTGTAATTGTAATGAATTGATTAATGAAATTCATTGAGAGGAGATGGGGTTTGTATTTCACAGTATTTTAATGTAATTACATGGAATTGGTGCAAGCAGGTTGGCTGCAAGGTACTGTGTTTACACATTGCATATCGTGAGAATAGTGCTGGAAGGAATAGCAGCCGTTTTACGGTCTCCTTACCAATTGTGCTATTATTTATTTATTTTCGCTGATCTGAACAGTTTTTGTACATAATGTTTCCGCCATCGTTTCCTATGACTGAAAATAGCTTCTGGACATCAGAACACCGATCACTAACCTCGATTTGGATGAGGATTTCTAATTCAATGAGTCGGCGGCAAAGGACATACTGTTCATCCCGGACCAGGCCCAAATCCCCAGAACTCGAAAAAGGAAGAGGCAGCGTTATAGAGGCCGGCGTGTGGGATACCTGACGAGACAACGTTGGCGAGTGGATAAACCGCCTCTACCCTCCATTCTATTGGCGAACGTGCAATCACTGGAGAATAAACTGGACAAGCTCCGTTCAAGACTATCCTATCAACGTGAATTTTATATACATCGGCAGGACAGAATGGCAGCGTCAAGTAAACTCAAAGGATGGTGTGTCTCTTTGTTAACAACAGCTTGTGTGCGATCTCTAATATTAAGGAAGTCTCTAGGTTCTGATCGCCTGAGTTAGAATACCTCATGATAAGCTGTAGAACATACTATTTACCAAGAGTTTTCATCTATATTTTTCGTAGCTGTCTATTTACCACCACAAACCGATGATGGCACTAAGACCGCACTGAATGAGATGCATAGGACCATAAACAAACAAGAAAATGCTCACCCAGAGGTGGCTTTCCTGGTGTCCAGTGATTTTAATGCAGGAAAACTGAAATCCTCTACCAGAATGTCACCTGTGCCACTAGAGGCAAAAAAACTCTAAATCACCTTTACTACACACAGAGACTCATACAAAGCTCTCCCTTGCCCTTCATTTGGCAAATCTGACCATAACTCTATCCTCCTGATTCCTGCATACAAGCAAAAACTCAAACAGGAAGTACCAGTGACGCGCTCAATAGGGAAGTGGTCTGATGAAGCGGATGCTAAGCTACAGGACTGTTTCGCTAGCTGAGACTGGAATATGTTCTGGGATTCATCCGATGGCATTGAGGACTTTACCACAATAGTCACCGCCTTCATTAATAAGTGCATCGATGACGTCATCCCCACAGTGTCCGTACTTACATATCCCAACCAGAAGCCATGGATTACAGGCAACATCCGCACTGAGCTCAAGGCTAGAGCTGCTGCTTTCAAGGAGCGGGACACTAATCCGGAAGCTTATAAGAAATGTCCTTCGCCCTCCGACGAGCCATCAAGCAGGCAAAGCGTCGATACAGGACTAAGGTCATTTCCTACTGTGCCGGCTCTGACGCTCGTTGGATGTGGCAGGGCTTGCAAACTATCATGGATTATAAAGGGAAACCCAGCCACGAGCTGCCCAGTGACGTGAGCCTACCAGACAAGCTAAATGCCTTCTATGCTCACTTTGAAGCAAGCAACACTGAACCATGCATGAGCGCACCAGCTGTTCCAACTGTGTGATCACGCTTTCCATAGCCGATATGAGTAAGAACTTTAAACAGGTGAACATTCAGAAGGCCGCAGGGCCAGACGGATTACCAGGGCGCGTACTCAGAGCATGCACTGACCAGCTGGCAAGTGTCTTCACTGACATTTTCAACCTCTCCCTGACACAGTCTTTAATACCTACATGTTTGAAGTAGACCACCATAGTCCCTGTGACCAAGAACGCCAAGGTAAGCTGTCTAAATAACTATTGCCCCATAGCACTCACATCGTTAGCCATGAAATCCTTTGAAAGGCTGGTCATGGTTCACATCAACACTATCATCCCAGACACCCTGGACCCACTCCAATTCGCAAACCGCCCCAACAGATCCACAGATGACTCAATCTCTATTGCACTCCACACTGCCCTTTCCCACCTGGATAAAAGGAATACCTACGTGAGAATGCTGTTCATTGGCTACAGCTCAGCGTTCAACACCATAGTGCCCTCCAAGCTCATCACTAAACTAAGGACCCTGGGATTGAACACCTCCCTCTGCAACTGGATCTCCTGACGGGCTGCCTCCAGGTGGTGAGGGTAAGAAACAACACATCTGCCACGCTGACCCTCAACACGGGGGCCCATCAGGGGTGCGTGCTTAGTCCCCTCCTGTACTCCCAGTTCACCCTTGACTGGATGGCCGCGCACGACTCCAACACCATCATTACGTTTTCCGATGACACGACGGTGGTAGGCCTGATCACTGACAACGATGAAACAGCTTATAGGGAGGAGGTCAGAGACATAGCAGTGTGGTGCCAGGAAAACAACGTCTCCCTCAGCGTCAGCAAGACAAAGGAGCTGATCATGGAGTACAGGAAACGGAGTGGCCGAGCACGCCCCCATTCACATCGACGGGGCTGTAGTGGAGCGGGTCGAGAGCTTCAAGTTCCTCGGTGTCCACATTACTACGGACCTATCATGGTCCAAACACACGAACACAGTCGTGAAGAGGGCACGACAACGCCTCTTCTCCCTCAGAAGGCTGAAAAGATTTGGCATGGGCCCTAGGATCCTCAAAAAGTTCTACAGCTGCACCACTATGAGCATCTGTGACCAAAAGGCTCATGAACAGCTTCTACCCCCAAGCTATAAGACTGCTAAACAGCTAATCAAAAGGCTACCTGAACTATCTCCTGTTTTTGTTTTTTTGCATTGACTCTCTTGCACTGGCTCTATGCACACTCACTGGACTCTACCCACACACTCATACATACTACACTGACCGGGTTTAGACTGTTTAGTGCCAAAAATAAGGGGTTAAATACAGTTGAAGTCGAAAGTTTACATACACTTAGGTTGGAGTCATTAAAACTCATTTTTCAACCACTCCACACATTTCTTGTTAACAAACTATAGTTTTGGCAAGTCGGTTAAGACATCTACTTTGTGCATGACACAAGTAATTTTTCCAACAATTGTTTACAGACAGATTATTTCACTTATAACTCACTGTATAACAATTCCAGTGGATCAGAAGATCCAGTTGCAGAGGGAGGTGTTCAATCCCAGGGTCCTTAGTTTAGTGATGAGCTTGGAGGGCACTATGGTGTTGAACGCTGAGCTGTAGCCAATGAACAGCATTCTCACGTAGGTATTCCTTTTATCCAGGTGGGAAAGGGCAGTGTGGAGTGCAATAGAGATTGAGTTATCGGTGGATCTGTTGGGGCGGTTTGCGAATTGGAGTGGGTCCAGGGTGTCTGGGATGATAGTGTTGATGTGAACCATGACCAGCCTTTCAAAGGATTTCATGGCTAACGATGTGAGTACTATGGGGCAATAGTTATTTAGACAGCTTACCTTGGCGTTCTTGGTTGACTGTGCCTTTAAACAGCTTGGAAAATTCCAGAAAATAATGTCAATGGCTTTAGAAGCTTCTGATAGGCTAATTGACATAATTTGAGTCAATTGGAGGTGTACCTGTGGATGTATTTCAAGGCCTACCTTCAAACTCAGTGCCTCTTTGCTTGACATCATGGGAAAATCAAAAGAAATCAGCCAAGACCTCAGAAAAATAATTGTAGACCTTCACAAGTCTGGTTCATCCTTGGGAACAATTTCCAAACGCCTGAAGGTACCACGTTCATCTGTACAAACAATAGTATGCAAGTATAAACACCATGGGACCACGCAGCCGTCATACTGCTCAGGAAGGAGACGCGTTCTGTCTCCGAGAGATGAACGTACTTTGGTGCGAAAAATGCAAATAAATCCCAGAACAGCAAAGGACCTTGTGAAGATGTTGGAGGAAACAGGTACAAAAGTATCTATATCCACAGTAAAACAAGTCCTATATCGACATAACCTGAAAGGCCACTCAGCAAGGAAGTAGCCACTGCTCCAAAACCGGCATAAAAAAGCCAGACTACGGTTTGCAACTGCACATGGGGACAAAGATCGTACTTTTTGGAGAAATGTCCTCTGGTCTGATGAAACAAAAATAGAACTGGCCATAATGACCATTGTTATGATTGGAGGAAAAAGGGGGTGCTTGCAAGCTGAAGAACACCATCCCAACCGTGAAACACGGGGGTGGCAGCATCATGCTGTGGGGGTGCTTTGCTGCAGAAGGGACTGGTACACTTCGCAAAATAGATGGCTTCATGAGGAAGGAAAATTATGTGGATGTATTGAAGCAACATCTCAAGACATCAGTCAGGAAGTTAAAGCTTGGTCGCAAATGGGTCTTCCAAATGAACAATGACCCCAAGCATACTTCCAAAGTTGTGGCAAAATGGCTTAAGGACAACAAACTCAAGGTATTGGAGTGGCCATCACAAAGCCCTGACCTCAATCCTATAGAACATTTGTGGGCAGAACTGAAAAAGCGTGTGTGAGCAAAAAGGCCTACAAACCTGACTCAGTTACACCAGCTCTGTTAGGAGGAATGGGCCAAAATTCACCAAACCTATTGTAGGAAGCTTGTGGAAGGCTACCCGAAACGTTTGACCCAAGTTAAACAATTTAAAGGCAATGCTACCAAATACTAATTGAGTGTATGTAAACCTCTGACCCACTGGGAATGTGATAAAATAAATAAAAGCTGAAATAAAAAATTCTCTCTACTATTATTCTGACATTTTACATTACTAAAATAAAGTGGTGATCCTAACTGACCTAAGACAGGGAATTTTTACTTGGATTAAATGTCAGGAATTGTGAAAAACAGAGTTTAAATGTATTTGGCTAAGGTGTATGTAAACTTCTGTAAGCAATTGTTGGAAAAATTACTTGTGTCATGCACAAAGTAGATGGCCTAAACGACTTGCCAAAACTATAGTTTGTTAACAAGAAATGTGTGGAGTGGTTGAAAAATGAGTCTTAATGACTCCAACCTAAGTGTATGTAAACTTCCGACTTCAACTGTATCAGTTAAATTGGTAGAGCATTCTCACTAACGGGTTCAACAAATATAGCCTCTTACAAGGCACGCGTCAAAATATGTCAATGAGCCAGAACCGTAAAAAGCATGCACCCACTAGTTGTCAAAATATTTCCATTCTTTAATACACGTTTGTAACATTTCACAAAAAAATATCTGACTTGTGATACTGCATAGTTTCCTTCAACAAAGACTGATGACGATATTGATGTGATATTGATATGACACTGCAAGTCAACCCGCATTTGAGTGATAAGATACTGTAGGCATGCTGAAAGCACGATACAGAACTTAGTGTAGACCAACTTTTGAGAAGCAAATGTATTTGTACCAATGCTGGCCAGATGTTTAGAGGGGTTTCTTACATACCATACAAGTCATTTTAATGCCTTGCACACAGTTAATTAAGCATGTGCTCTGGTCACATGCAAAGCAGAATATTGTCTATCTACAGTATATCCACACACAGTCACTATTCAAGCCAGCACCAGCACCATATTGTTGTTCAATGTATAGGTCTATTTTTCTAGCTGGTTTGAATTACATTTCTATCATTTTCAAATAATTAGAGAGAAAAAGTTATTTCAAACTGTACTTGCAGGCGCTATATGAAAAATATGTGCTCATATGCCACATGAAGGTAGATACTGCAGAAAGTCCTCCGGTCCTGTGTAGTGCAGTTGGTAGCGCATGGCGCTTGCAACCCCAGGATAGTTGGTTTGATTCCCGGGACCACCCATACGTAAAATATTTATGCACTCATGACTAAGCTGCTTTGGATAAAGTGTTTGCTAAATGGCATATATTATTAAGTACCCCAACCCTGTACCGTACAGCTCCGGGTGAAAGTTTCACCAAGGATCAGCTTCCCTTCCCCCAATCATAATCTTAACCATTATTGGGCAAAATGCTAAGCTGACCCAATATCAGTATCTAGGGGCAACTTCACCCTACACCCTACTGTCTTGCATGGCTGTATAGCGCTTCACAAGTATACAAATGAAACTGAGCCACCTAGTGGTTAATAACAATAAACTATTTTAATGGTTGAACATTTTACATTCACATGGCAAAACAGATAGAAAATGCAAACTCAAATGCTCAATATCATATAAAAATGTACAATATAAATGAATAAGACTTAAAATAACATACTCACACATTGACATACAATATAAACCTAACACATAAAAAGGTTAGAATTGACACTGAATGGCAACATAAATAAAGGAATTACAATATATTCCTCTTCACATTTCTGAGAACGTATGAGACTAATCTTTCAGGGGTCTGTCCATTCATTCTCAGTTAACACATGCAATATTATATTTTATACATAACAATCTGTCTTTTGATATGCATTTTTCTCCTAGTCTGTCAATTCTTTGTGCATGTCAAAAGTCTACTGTTTACTTTAGATCATGAAAAAGTTAACACTGTTGTGCCAATTTGTGCTTGAAATACTGTAAAGAACATAGTCACTTTTAAATGGCACATAGAACACACAACAATAAAACACAGATGTGGCCCATGGCATTAAAAGCCTGTAAGAAAGACTTGGGAACATTACAGATGCACAAGTAAGACAAATAAAAAAAAATCAATTTTCTGACAATAAAATAAACTCCTGTGACAATGGTGTATTATCATTTCAATCACGCTTAACAAAGACATTAATAAACAACCACGGCAAAAGAAGATGCACCCTCATGGTGAGATAGCTATTCAGAACTCTAACTCTGTTTCTTGAACTGCATTGTTGGTTAAGGGCTTGTAAGTAAGCCTTTCACGGTAAGGTCTACACCTGTTGTATTCGGCGCATGTGACAAATAAAATTTGATTTTAATGTCAGTGTTGCCATCAGTTCATATGCTTTCAATAGGCTGATCATTTTACAAATACTTTAGCGATACTGCTCTTGGTCTCCATCTACTCTTTACTATAGCTGCATTATGCATGTACAGGATATAACCCTTGTTAACATAACATAATGTTAAACTTTCCACAGGTAACATTTACCATACATTCATAATATCTACATCTGCACTATGTATAGGGGGGGGGGTTGAACCTCAAACGCAATGTCAAACACAGACGCATCACACAATCCACTCCCCGTCAGTGCTTCTTAAAGGGATGTTGCTGGTAGCTCTGTGAGGTTAATGTGAAGAGCAGAGCATCACCCAACAGAACTCATCTTCATGAAGAAGTTTATGATGAACATGATGGTGTACTGACCAAAATGTCTTCACTGACGTTCCATACGGGTTTTCTTGACAAGGAGAAGTCAAAATTAATGTAAAGAGTTGAGTAAAAGGAGTAACACAGACTAGGGCTGTGTCCCTTTATAGCGCAATTACCCTATGTGCCTTGGTCACAAGTAGTGCAGTATAGAGGGGATTAGGGAGCCATTTGGGACATCATAGGCCTGAGAACTGCCTGTTGCGTTGACATTCTGTTACGTTTGCAGCTCCAGGAGAAAGTTTCTATTCTTTGACCTCTCCTCCTCCTCCACTGCAGTGTGGGAGTTCTGCAGGTCCTGTAGGACACTGAACAACCTTGTGACCCCGTCCAGCTTCTTCTCACCTGGGACATGAGAGGTCAGATAACAGATTACAGACTGGGACCAACCAGCACAGAAATACACAGACACACATCTTTCAAACACACTTTAGACTCAGCGATATGATGTTGCACGAGAAGCACCGCAGATGTTGCAGATGAACACGATGCAAGACGCTGCACTCAGAGTATAGACAGAGTATTTGCACATGTGCACGGGTGTGCTTCAAAAGCTATTACGTGAAATCTGCAGGACTGGAAACAGTGGAGAAGTTTAGCCTCGCACTTCAATGCTCTTAGTTGTTGCGGAAATCGACCCGATATTGCTGTTTACTTTGTGGATTGCTGACTCTACCTTTAAACTATAGGGTGGTAGGTAGCTTAGCGGTTAGAGTGTTGAGTCAGTAACCGAAAGGTCGCTGATTCAAATACGCGCACCGACAAGGTTATAAATCTGGCACTTATAACTTAGTAAGGAATATTAGGGTTAACAGTACAGTATATAAAACATTCTAGTTAACCATGACAATCGTGTGCCCTCTTCTAGGAAGTCATATAAAGGTATAGAAGGCCATATACAGTGGGGGAAAAAAGTATTTAGTCAGCCACCAATTGTGCAAGTTCTCCCACTTAAAAAGATGAGAGAGGCCTGTAATTTTCATCATAGGTACACATCAACTATGACAGACAAAATGAGATTTTTTTTTCTCCAGAAAATCACATTGTAGGATTTTTAATGAATTTATTTGCAAATTATGGTGGAAAATAAGTATTTGGTCAATAACAAAAGTTTCTCAATACTTTGTTATATACCCTTTGTTGGCAATGACACAGGTCAAATGTTTTCTGTAAGTCTTCACAAGGTTTTCACACACTGTTGCTGGTATTTTGGCCCATTCCTCCATGCAGATTTCCTCTAGAGCAGTGATGTTTTGGGGCTATCGCTGGGCAACACGGACTTTCAACTCCCTCCAAAGATTTTCTATGGGGTTGAGATCTGGAGACTGGCTAGGCCACTCCAGGACCTTGAAATGCTTCTTACGAAGCCACTCCTTTGTTGCCCGGGCGGTGTGTTTGGGATCATTGTCATGCTGAAAGACCAAGCCACGTTTCATCTTCAATGCCCTTGCTGATGGAAGGAGGTTTTCACTCAAAATCTCACGATACATGGCCCCATTCATTCTCTCCTTTACACGGATCAGTCGTCCTGGTCCCTTTGCAGCCCCAAAGCATGATGTTTCCACCCACATGCTTCACAGTAGGTATGGTGTTCTTTGGATGCAACTCAGCATTCTTTGTCCTCCAAACACAACGTGTTGAGTTTTTACCAAAAAGTTCTATTTTGGTTTCATCTGACCATATGACATTCTCCCAATCCTCTTCTGGATCATCCAAATGCACTCTAGCAAACTTCAGACGGGCCTGGACATGTACTGGCTTAAGCAGGGGGACACGTCTGGCACTGCAGGATTTGAGTCCCTGGCGGCGTAGTGTGTTACTGATGGTAGGCTTTGTTACTTTGGTCCCAGCTCTCTGCAGGTCATTCACTAGGTCCCCCCGTGTGGTTCTGGGATTTTTGCTCACCGTTCTTGTGATCATTTTGACCCCACGGGGTGAGATCTTGCGTGGAGCCCCAGATCGAGGGAGATTATCAGTGGTCTTGTATGTCTTCCATTTCCTAATAATTGCTCCCACAGTTGATTTCTTCAAACCAAGCTGCTTACCTATTGCAGATTCAGTCTTCCCAGCCTGGTGCAGGTCTACAATTTTGTTTCTGGTGTCCTTTGACAGATCTTTGGTCTTGGCCATAGTGGAGTTTGGAGTGTGACTGTTTGAGGTTGTGGACAGGTGTCTTTTATACTGATAACAAGTTCAAACAGGTGCGATTAATACAGGTAACGAGTGGAAGACAGAGGAGCCTCTTAAAGAAGAAGTTACAGGTCTGTGAGAGCCAGAAATCTTGCTTGTTTGTAGGTGACCAAATACTTATTTTCCACCATAATTTGCAAATAAATTCATTAAAAATCCTACAATGTGATTTTCTGGATTTTCTTTCCTCAATTTGCCTGTCATAGTTGACGTGTACGTATGATGAAAATTACAGGCCTCTCTCATCTTTTTAAGTGGGAGAACTTGCACAATTGGTGGCTGACTAAATACTTTTTTTCCCCACTGTATACCCTTCTATGGCTTGTTGTCTTTCTTTACAATATATATTTTTTTATGATATGCATTCAAAAGAATAATAACCATTATCTTGATCATATACTGTATATTGTTACAGTATCTTTATGAAAAGAAAAAAGCTTCAAGAACCCTACCTTCCAAAGTCTCTCTGTCATCCTCTTCTTCTGGCTTGATAATCTCTTGGTATTTTTTCCTGAAAGAAAACAGAAACAATCAAAAAGTCAAATGTGCATCAGCCTACAGTACCAAAACACAGGAACCTGCTTGACCTGTCAATGCATCTGTGAACAGACTTGGGTTCAAATAGTATTTGCTTTCTTTCAAATACTTTGAGCAATTGATTGAGCCCGAGGAGCGCCAGATGGGTGGGGTTTGCACTTTTGGGACTATTCAATTGGATCCATTGCGCCAGACAAGCTTGATCGAGCGCAGCTAAGTATTTGAAAGTAAACAAATACAATTTGAACCCAGGTCTGTCTGTGAGAACAAACAAGGGGGATATAGGTTTCTGCAATGAGTTTTGAACTGTACCTCATAGCCTGTCGGACTCCAATAAGGTGCCGATAGATGAGCTGGGATTCCAGATCCGGGTCGAGGGGATCGTACCACTCCTGTAATGTCACCCCGTGTTTGGTCTTGTCACATCCTGGGTCTGGACAGACAAGAGCAAATATTGACTCAACCCCAACTACCTTATTAACCACCTGTCCAGCATTTACCACATTGTATATCAGGGGGTGGCCAACCCTCCACCTGGAGCGCTACTGGGTGTGCAGGACTTTGTTCCAGCCCTACTCCAACACACCAGATTTAACTGATCATCTGGAGTTTCATTTCCTGAATCAGGTGTGTTAGAGTAGGGCTGGAACAAAAACCTGCAACCAAGTAGCTGCCCAGTAAAGCGGTTGGTCCCTTGTTTTATTGTACTGTATACAGTTGAAGTCTGAAGTTTAAATACACTTAGGTTGGAGTTATTAAAACTCGTTTTTCAACCACTACACAAATGTATTTTTAACAAACAATTGTTTTGGCAAGTCGGTTAGGACATCTACTTTGTGCATGACACAAGTAATTTTTCCAACAATTGTTTACAGACAGATTATTTCACTTATAACTCACTGTATCACAATTCCAGTGGGTCAGAAGTTTACATACACTAAGTTGACTGTGCCTTTAAACAGCTTGGACAATTCCAGAAAATGATGTCATGGCTTTAGAAGCTTCTGATAGGCTAATTGACATCATTTGAGTCAATTGGAGGTGTACCTGTGGATGTATTTCAAGGCCTACCTTCAAACTCAGTGCCTCTTTGCTTGACATCATGGGAAAATCAAAAGAAATCAGCCAAGACCTCAGAAAAAAAATTGTAGACCTCCACAAGTCTGGTTCATCCTTGGGAGCAATTTCCAAACGCCTGAAGGTACCACATTCATCTGTACAAACAATAGTATGCAAGTATAAACACCATGGGACCACGCAGCCATCATACCGCTCAGGAAGGAGACGCGTTCTGTCTCCTAGAGATGAACGTACCTTGGTGCGAAAAGTGCAAATCAATCCCAGAACAACAGCAAATGACCTTGTGAAGATGCTAGAGGAAACAGGTACAAAAGTATCTACAGTGGGGAGAACAAGTATTTGATACACTGCCGATTTTGCAGGTTTTCCTACTTACAAAGCATATAGAGGTCTGTAATTTTTATCATAGGGACACTTCAACTGTGAGAGACAGAATCTAAAACAAAAATCCAGAAAATCACATTGTATGATTAAAGTAATTAATGTGCATTTTATTGCATGACATAAGTATTTGATACATCAGAAAAGCAGAACTTAATATTTGGTACAGAAAGCTTTGTTTGCAATTACAGAGATCATACGTTTCCTGAAGGTCTTGACCAGGTTTGCACACACTGCAGCAGCGATTTTGGCCCACTCCTCCATACAGACCTTCTCCAGATCCTTCAGGTTTCGGGGCTGTCGCTTGGCAATACGGACTTTCAGCTCCCTCCAAAGATTTTCTATTGGGTTCAGGTCTGGAGACTGGCTAGGCCACTCCAGGACCTTGAGATGCTTCTTACGGAGCCACTCCTTAGTTGCCCTGGCTGTGTGTTTCGGGTCGTTGTCATGCTGGAAGACCCAGCCACGACCCATCTTCAATGCTCTTACTGAGGGAAGGAGGTTGTTGGCCAAGATCTCGCGATACATGGCCCCATCCATCCTCCCCTCCTCAATACGGTGCAGTCGTCCTGTCCCCTTTGCAGAAAAGCATCCCCAAAGAATGATGTTTCCACCTCCATGCTTCACGGTTGGGATGGTGTTCTTGGGGTTGTACTCATCCTTCTTCTTCCTCCAAACACGGCGAGTGGAGTTTAGACCAAAAAGCTCAATTTTTGTCTCATCAGACCACATGACCTTCTCCCATTCCTCCTCTGGATCATCCAGATGGTCATTGGCAAACTTCAGACGGGCCTGGACATGCGCTGGCTTGAGCAGGGGGACCTTGCGTGCGCTGCAGGATTTTAATCCATGACGGCGTAGTGTGTTACTAATGGTTTTCTTTGAGACTGTGGTCCCAGCTCTCTTCAGGTCATTGACCAGGTCCTGCCGTGTAGTTCTGGGCTGATCCCTCACCTTCCTCATGATCATTGATGCCCCACGAGGTGAGATCTTGCATGGAGCCCCAGACCGAGGGTGATTGACCGTCATCTTGAACTTCTTCCATTTTCTAATAATTGCGCCAACAGTTGTTGCCTTCTCACCAAGCTGCTTGCCTATTGTCCTGTAGCCCATCCCAGCCTTGTGCAGGTCTACAATTTTATCCCTGATGTCCTTACACAGCTCTCTGGTCTTGGCCATTGTGGAGAGGTTGGAGTCTGTTTGATTGAGTGTGTGGACAGGTGTCTTTTATACAGGTAACGAGTTCAAACAGGTGCAGTTAATACAGGTAATGAGTGGAGAACAGGAGGGCTTCTTAAAGAAAAACTAACAGGTCTGTGAGAGCCGGAATTCTTACTGGTTGGTAGGTGATCAAATACTTATGTCATTCAATAAAATGCAAATTAATTACTTAAAAATCATACAATGTGATTTTCTGGATTTTTGTTTTAGATTCCTTCTCTCACAGTTGAAGTGTCCCTATGATAAAAATTACAGACCTCTACATGCTTTGTAAGTAGGAAAACCTGCAAAATAGGCAGTGTATCAAATACTTGTTCTCCCCACTGTATATCCACAGTAAAAAAAGTCCTATATCGACATAACCTGAAAGGCCGCTCAACAAGGAAGAAGCCACTGCTCCAAAACCAGCATAAAAAAGCCAGACTACGGTTTGCAACTGCACATGGGGACAAAGATCGTACTATTTAGAGAAATGTCCTCTGGTCTGATGAAACAAAAATAGAACTGTTTGGCCATAATGACCATCGTTATGTTTGGAGGAAAAAGGGGGCAGCTTGCAAGCCGAAGAACACCATCCCAACCGTGAAGCACGGGGGTGGCAGCATCATGCTGTGGGGGTGCTTTGCTGCAGGAGGGACTGGTGCACTTCACAAAATAGATGGCATCATCAGGAAGGGAAATTATGTGGATATATTGAAGCAACATCTCAAGACATCAGTCAGGAAGTTAAAGCTTGGTCGCAAATGGGTCTTCCAAATGGACAATGACCCCAAGCATACTTCCAAAGTTGTGGCAAAATGGCTTAAGGACAACAAAGTCAAGGTATTGGAGTGGCCATCACAAAGCCCCGACATCAATCCTATAGAAAACCTGTGGGAAGAACTGAAAAAGCGTGTGCGAGCAAGAAGGCCTACAAACCTGACTCAGTTACACCAGCTCTGCCAGGAGGAATGGGCCAAAATTCACCCAACTTATTGTGGGAAGCTTGTGGAAGGCTAGCCGAATCGTTTAACCGAAGTTAAACATTTTAAAGGCAATGTTACCAAATACTACTTGAGTGTATGTAAACTTCTGACACACTGGGAATGTGATGAAAAAAATAAAAGCTGAAATAAATAATTCTCTCTACTATTATTCTGACATTTCACATTCTTAAAATAAAGTGGTGATCCTAACTGACCTAAAACAGGGAATTTTTACTAGGATTAAATGTCAGGAATTGTGAAAAACTGAGTTTAAATGTATTTGGCTAAGGTGTATGTAAACTTCTGACTTCAACTGTGCATACGGTAAGAGATCAATGGAACGCAGACCGTGGGTGATAGCACCGTGGGTGGTGCAGGCGGCAGCCTAGCGGTTAAGAGTGTTGGGCCAGTAACCGAAAGGTTGCTGGTTTGAATCCCTGAGCCAACTAGGTGAAAAATTTGTCGATGTGCCCTTTACCAAAGCACTTAACACCAATTGCTCCTGTAAGTCACTCTGGATAAGAGCATCTGCTAAATGACTAAAATGTCAAATGCAAATGTGACAATGACATGAACATGTATTGGGGTTGACATCCATACAAGCATTAAACTCCTGATTTTTTCCCCAAACAGAGTGAAAGACACATATAAATCGTAGCCTATATTTAGGCTTATTTTGATGGGCGGCAAATGAGGAGATTCTGGATCTATACCCCACTCTTACCTGATCTATTGTAGCATTGTATTGCATTGCATTGCGGGCACGTAAACAACTGCAGTACCTGCTTTGTCCTTCTGGTGGCAGCAGCTCCATCGATCTCCTTTATAAATCCCTGGGTGGTAGGAGCTCATGGTGTCTGTGTTGTGGCTGCAGGCTTTCCTCAGGGCCGAGAGCCACTGATTCAGCTCATTCACACTCTACGGGGGAAGAGAGAGGGGGTAGAGACCCAAGTTCAAATGGCCTAATCACCCAAGTGGGTGCTACACATTGGTGATGGTGGTGGATGAGGTGAGCTTCCCGCTAACTATGTAAAGTGCTTTGGGTATCTAGAAAAAGCGCCAAATCCCAAAAATTATTATACCAATTAATTATTATTAATCCCACAATTGAAATCTGGGCCCGTATTCATAGGATCATTTCTGCCTTTTAGGTCATAATGAATAAGACTACATGGACAAGTCGGACCTGATCCTAAAAACTTTATGAATACAGGCACTGTACTACCACTGACCTGCAGCAGTGCTGTATGTGGTATGTGTTGTGTATTGTGTGATAGTCACGTGTTCATCTTGCGAGTGTTACGTTATGTATTCTGTATTTTTTATTTTTTTATTTCACCTTTATTTAACCAGGTAAGCCAGTTGAGAACAAGTTCTCATTTACAACTGCGACCTGGCCAAGATAAAGCAAAGCAGTGCGATAAAAACAACACCACAGAAATACATATGGGGTAAACAAAACATAGTCAAAAATACAACAGAAAATATATATACAGTGTGTGCGAATGTAGTAAATTATGAAGGTAAGGCAATAAATAGGCCATAGTGCAAAATAGTTACAATTCCGTATTAACACTGGAATGATAGATGTGCAAAAGATGATGTGCAAATAGTGATACTGTGGTGCAAATTAGCAAAATAAATAACAATATGGGGATGAGGTAGTTGGGTGGGCTAATTTCAGAATGGCTGTGTACAGGTGCAGTGATCGGTAAGCTGCTCTGACAACTGATGCTTAAAGTGAGTGAGGGAGATAAGAGTCTCCAGCTTCAGAGATTTTTGCAGTTCGTTCCAGTCATTGGCAGCAGAGAACTGGAAGGAATGGCGACCAAAGGAGGTGTTGGCTTTGGGGATGACCAGTGAGATATACCTGCTGGAGCGCAGACTACGGGTGGGTGTTGCTATGGTGACCAGTGAGCTAAGATAAGGCGGGGATTTGCCTAGCAGTGATTTATAGATGACCTGGAGCCAGTGGGTTTGGCGACGAATATGTAGTGAGGGCCAGCCAACAAGAGCGTACAGGTCACAATGGTGGGTAATATATGGGGCTTTGGTGACAAAACAGATGGCACTGTGATAGACTACATCCAATTAGAGTAGAGTGTTGGAGGCTATTTTGTAAATGACATCGCCGAAGTCAAGGATCGGTAGGATAGTCCGTTTTACGAGGGCATGTTTGGCAGCATGAGTGAAGGAGGCTTTGTTGCAAAATAGGAAGCCGATTCTAGATCTAACTTTTGATTGGAGATGCTTAATGTGAGTCTGGAAGGAGAGTTTACAGTCTAACCAGACACTTAGGTATTTGTAGTTGTCCACATACTCTAGGTCAGACCCGCCGAGAGTAGTGATTCTAGTTGGGTGGGCGGGTGCAAGCAGCGTTTGGTTGAAGAGCATACATTTAGTTTTACTAGTGTTTAAGAGCAGTTGGAGGCTACGTAAGGAGTGTTGTATGGTGTTGAAGCTCGTTTGGAGGTTTGTTAACACAGTGTCCAATGAAGGGCCAGATGTATACAAAATGGTGTCGTCCGCATAGAGGTGGATCCGAGCGTGACCAGCAGCAAGAGCGATATCATTGATATACACATAGAATAGAGTCGGCCCAAGAATTGAACCCTGTGGCACCCCCATAGAGACTGCCAGAGGTCCAGACAACAGGCCCTCCGATTTGACACATTGAACTATCTGAGAAGTAGTTGGTGAACCAGGCGAGGCAGTCATTTGAGAAACCAAGGCTATTTAGTCTGCCAATAAGAATGCGGTGGTTGACAGAGTCGAAAGCCTTGGCCAGGTCGATGAAGACGGCTGCGCAGTACTGTCTTTTATCGATCGCGGTTATAATATCCTTTAGGATCTTGAGCGTGGCTGAGGTGGACCCATGACCAGCTCGGAAACCGGATTGCATAGCGGAGAAGGTACGGTGGGATTCGAAATGGTCGGTGATCTGTTTGTTAACTTGGCTTTCAAATACTTTCGAAAGGCAGGGCAGGATGGATATAGGTCTGTAATAGTTTGGATCTATTGATGTTTTTTAACGCTTGTGTGACACCAAAATAAAATTCTGATTCAGAAATACAGTAGGCCTGCATGGCTGTCTAGGGTCATTTACACATTCTGGGGTAGTCCCAACCTGCACCGCCACCATTCCGTGCCTGATAGGGTGGCATTTCAGATGCACACTATCTATTCCCTATATAGTGCACTACTTTTGACCAGAGCCCTATGCTGGCCCTGGTCAAATGTAGTGCACTATATAGGAAATAGGGTGTTATCTGCTTTGGGGGTCTTGTGAAGAAGCTGACCTTACAGTCCAGGTACAGTGTCTCCACCTGGCCATTGTCTCGGCTGGAGATGATCTGCATGACGTTGGCACTGCCAAAGCTCTTCTCCTCTACCTTCTCCACCGCTCGGATCCTGGGCAGGGAGATGAAGAAGCTCTTCTGTGATAGCAGGGAAAACAATTTAATTAAATATAACTTTATCTGTCACCTTACCTTAGAATTACTACAGCCCGAGTTCCAGTCTGTTTGTGCTATCATGCCAACCCCTCGTCACTCATGTTCATGCCAACCATGACAAATAAATAGTTTGGCTTGACAAAGACAGCAATGGAGTTAGCAAGAGCACAAACAGGAAATGGGAAAAGGCTAGAATGACTATACTACAGTGGTGTTTTAGACACATACAATACAAAGGCACAGAAATAATAGACAATAGGACATGAAAACAGTAATAAAATGAATTCCTCCGTGATAGTGGGAAGACAAGAGGGGATGTGGGAGAGATTGTGTTTCATGTAGCGTTTTTCACTCAAGAGCTTTGTAGTAGCTGCCATTGGATGCCTGGAAACAAATACCTGCGTAGTGTTCATTATTAACCAAAAGGAAGATAACGGACTGAAACAGAACTTATCCAATAAAAATAAACTTCACAAAAATAATAAAAGGGCTACAGTATCAATAAATGTCAATGATTGACTCTAACTACAAAAGGTGATCTTGTCAAGCTAATAAGGCACCCACCTTGGAGTGCTGGGTCCGGGCGTAGGACAGGGTGTCTTTGCTGAGGGTGACATAGTACTTCTTAAAAGGCGACGTCATCAGTATACTCTTGTCCTTGGTCCTGTGTAGGAGAATGAAGCCCTCCTTCTCCATGGAGCCACACTGGAGACTCATCCTCTGCTGCAGGCCCAGGTCTGGAATACACAGTAGTGTCAGTGTCAAGTCATAGGGAATCACTCACAACTAGCTAGCATGGCTAACATCTTAGCATCCCTAAACATAACAGTAGCGTTTGACTTAACCTCTACTATAGGTCCAGGTCTGGAACACACAGCAGAGTCAAGTCAGCCCATTTGGAATCACAGCTAGCATATATGGCTAACTACTTTAGCTTCCCTAAACACACAGCAGTGTCAGTCCATAGGAAACCACACACAGCTAGCATGGCTAATTTCTTAGCAACCCTAAAGGTAACATATTGTTTGATTTGATCTCTACTATCAACATAGATAAGCTAAAATAGTTGAATTATACTGAACAAAAATATAAATGCAACACGTAAAGTGTTGGTCCCATGTTTCATGAGCTGAAATAAAAGATCCCAGACATCTTCCATACGCACAAAAAGCTTATTTATCTTACATTTTTTGCACACATTTGTTTACATCCTTGTTAGTGAGCATTTCTCCTTTGCCAAGATAATCCATCCACCAGACAGGTGTGGTATATCAACAAGCTGATTAAACAGCATGATCATTACACAGGTGCACCTTGTGCTGGGGACAACAAAAGGCCACTCTAAAATGTGCAGTTTTGTCACACAACACAATGCCACAGATGGCTCAAGTTTTGAGGGACCGTGCAATTGGCATGCAGACTGCAGGAATGTTCACCAGAGCTGTTGCCAGATAATTGAATGTTAATTTCTCATTAGGCCCTACCATAAGCTGACTCCAACATCGTTTGGCAGTACGTCCAACCAGCCTCAAAACCACAGACCACGCGTAATCACGCCAGCCCAGGACCTCCACATCCGGCTTATTCACCTGCGGGATCGTCTGAGACCAGCCACCCGGACAGCTGATGAAACTGAGGAGTATTTCTGTCTGTAATAAAGCCCTTTTGTGGGGAAAAACTCATTCTAATTGGCTGGGCCTATGCCCAGGCATGTGAAATCCATAGATTAGGGCCTAATGAATTTATTTCAACTGACTGATTTCCTTATATGAACTGTGACTCAGTAAAATTGCTGAAATTGTTGCATGTTGCGTTTATATTTTTGTTCAGTATATTGTATTAGTCAAGTCAGTGATTTCAGTTAGTGGCATGGCAAACACTTCAAAGCAATCCTGAAGTGAAAGTTGTTCACATTAAATGACAGTCAGATACATTTTCTTTCTAACCACCAGCTAACCATATAGAATTAGCTAATAACATTATAAGAGCATGGGAGATATCTTGTTGAGTTTACCCTCTGATGACTACATATATGCTAAAGATAGCATTTGGCTAACTTTAATTTTGCTAGGGAATTTGCTTACAGCTAACCACATATTATAAGAGCATGGAAGATATGTTGTAGTGGTTACCCTGTAAAGTATTGGAGATATATTGTAGAGTTTTCCCTTTGAGGACTACAAATATGCTAAGGATATACAGTACCAGTCAAAAGTTTGGACACACCTACTCATTCAAGGGTAAAAGTAGTCCAGTGTAGCTCAGTTGGTAGAGCATGGCGCTTGCAACACCAGGGTTGTGGGTTCGATTCCCACGGGGGGCCAGTATGAAAATATATGCACTCACTTTTTTTTTCTTTTTTTTTACTATTTTCTACATTGTAGAATAATAGTGAATACATCAAAACTATGAAATAACACATATGGAATCATGTAGAAACCAAAAAAAGTGTTAAACAAATCAAAATATATTTTATATTTGAGATTCTTCAAATAGCCACCCTTTGCCTTGATGACAGCTTTGCACACTCTTGGCATTCTCTCAACCAGCTTCACCTGGAATGCTTTTCCAACAGTCTTGAAGGAGTTCCCACATATACTGAGCACTTGTTGGCTGCTTTTCCTTCACTCTGCCGTCCAACTCATCCCAAACCATCTCAATTGGGTTGAGGTCGGGGGATTGTGGAGGCCAGGTCATCTGATGCAGCACTCCATCACTCTACTTCTTGGTAAAATAGCCCTTACACAGCCTGGAGGTGTGTTGGGTCATTGTCCTATTGAAAAACAAATGATAGTCCCACTAAGCCTTAACAAGATGGGATGGCGTATCGCTGCAGAATGCTGTGGTAGCCATGCTGGTTAAGTGTGCCTTGAATTCTAAATCAATCACAGACAGTGTCACCAGCAAAGCACCCCCACACCATAACACCTCCTCCTCCATGCTTTACGGTGGGAACTACACATGCAGAGATCATCCGTTCACCCACACCGCGTCTCACAAAGACACAGCGGTTGGAACCAAAAATTTCAAATTTGGACTCCAGACCAAAGGACACATTTCCACCGGTCTAATGTCCATTGCTCGTGTTTCTTGGCTCAAGCAAATCTCTTCTTATTATTGGTGTCCTTTAGTAGTGGTTTACTTGCAGCAATTCGACCATGAAGGCCTGATTCACACAGTCCCCTCTGAACAGTTGATGTTGAGATGTGTCTGTTACTTGAACTCTATGAAGCATTTATTTGGGCTTCAATTTCTGAGGCTGGTAACTCTAATGAACTTATCCTCTGCAGCAGAGGTAACTCTGGGTCTTCCATTCCTGTGGCGGTCCTCATGAGAGCCAGTGTCATCATAGCGCTTGATGGTTTTTGCGACTGCACTTGAAGAAACATTCAAAGTTCTTGAAATGTCAGTATTGACTGACCTTCATGTCTTAAAGTAATGATGGACTGTCGTTTCTCTTTGCTTATTTGAGCTGTTATTGCCATAACATGGACTTGGTCTTTTACCAAATAGGGCTATCTATACTAACCCTACCTTGTCACAACACAACTGATTGGCTCAAACGCATTAAGAAGGAAATAAATTCCACAAATGAACTTTTAAGAAGGCACACCTGTTAATTGAAATGCATTCCAGGTGACTACCTCATAAAGCTGGTTGAGAGAATGCCAAGAGTGTGCAAAGCTGTAATCAAGGCAAAGGGTGGCTATTTGAAGAATCTCAAATATAAAATATATTTTCAATTGTTTAACACTTTTTTGGTTACTACATGATACCATGTGTGTTATTTCATAGTTTTGATGTCTTCACTAATATTCTACAATGTAAAAAATTGTAAAAATAAAAAACCCTTGAATGAGTAGGTGTGTCCAAACTTTTGACTGGTAGTGTAGCTATTGGCTAACTCCAATTCTGCTAGGAAACATTCTATGTTATCAATAGCAGCGAAGGCTGAATTACCATTTTAATTGCATACACTATATATACAAAAGTATGTGGACATCCCTTCAAATTAGTGGATTCATCCATTTCAGCCATACCCGTTGCTGACAGGTGTATAAAATCAAGCACACAGCCATGCAATCTCCATAGACAAACATTGGCAGTAGAACGGCCTTACTGAAGAGCTCAGTGACTTTCAACGTGGCATCTAGGCACCTTTCCAACAAGTCAGTTCGTCAAATTTCTGCCTTGCTAGAGCTGCCCCGGTCAACTGTAAGTGCTGTTATTGTGAAGTGGAAACATCTAGGAGCAACAACGGCTCATCCGCAAAGTGGTATGCCACACAAGCTCACAGAACGGGACCGCAGAGGGCTGAAGCGCGTACAAATCGTCTGTCCTCGGTTGCAACACTCACTACCGAGTTCCAAACTGCCTCTGGAAGCAACGTTAGCACATGAACTGTTCGTCAGAAGCTTCATGAAATGGGTTTCCATGGCCGAGCAGCCGCACACAAGCCTAAGATCACTATGCGCAATGCCAAGCATCGGCTGGAGTGGTGTAAAGCTCGCCGCCATTGGACTCTGGAGCAGTGGAAACGCGTTCTCTGGAGTGAAGAATCATGCTTCACCATCTGGCAGTCCGATAGATTAATCTGGGTTTGGCGGATGCCAGGTGAACGCTACCTGCCCGAATGCATAGTGCCAACTGTAAAGTTTGGTGGTGGAGGAATAATGGTCTGGGGCTGTTTTTCATGGTTCGGGCTAGGGCCCTTAGTTTCAGTTAAGGGAAATCTTAACGCTACAGCATACAATGACATTTTAGATGATTCTGTGCTTCCAACTTTGTGGCAACAGTTTGGGGAAGGCCCTTTCCTGTTTCAGCATGACAATGCCCCCATGCACAAAGCGAGGTCCATACAGAAATGGTTTGTCGAGATCGGTGTGGAAGAACTTGACAGGTCTGCACAGAGCCCTGACCTCAACCCCATCGAACACCTTTGGGATGAATTGGAACGCCGACTGCGAGCAAGGCCTAATCGCCCAACATCAGTGCCTGACCTCACTAATGCTCGTGGCTGAATGGAAGCACGTCCCCGCAGCAATGTTCCATCTAGTGGAAAGCCTTCCCAGAAGAGTGGAGGCTGTTATCAAATCACATTTTATTGGTCACATATACATATTTAGCAGATGTTATTGCGGGTGTAGCGAAATGCTTGTTATAACAGCAAGGGGGGACCAACTCCATATTAATGCCCATGACTTTTGGTCATGTAGTGTATGTTGTAGTATTTACCTTCAGAGTTGTCACAGCTGACCAGTCTACTGATGAAGTCTTTGAGCTGGGTGATGCCCAGCTGGATGGCTGGCTGCAGTGGCACCATCCAGGGCTCTTTGGAGCAGCAGGTCAGAGTGTCCAGGTTACCAATGGTCTGAATGGCCTGGAGGGGGATGGCGGATGGGAGAAGGAGAGTTGTACCACTAAAAGTATATTTATAACACAGATGGCAACTGGGAACTAAATCCACAATTTTGTGCCTACCGTAGCCTGTAGCAGTGTGCGGCCTCACCATTTTGTGCCTAGCTTAGCCAGTAGCAGCAGTGTGCGGCACCACCATTTTGTTCCTACTTTAGCCAGTAGCAGCAGTGTGCGGCACCACCATTTTGTGCCTACCTTAGCCAGTAGCAGCAGTGTGCGACTGGTGCGGGCGTCCGCGTGTTTCTCCCGGAGGTGGAAAAGCTTGGGGGACATGATAGCCGGAGAGATGAAGCGCAGACACAGGAAACTGGTCACGGCTATAAACTTCACCTTCTGCAAACACAGGCCACACAACAGTGATTCCACTGAGAGTGGGGGAGTTATCATTAACAGCAACCTGATCAACTTAAAGTTAACTTTTTAAGCTTAATTTTGATTTACTTTGTTGTCCATTGGACATTGCTAAATAACCAGCTTACTTCAAAACAGTCTGAATGAAACAACAACATCCTAGGTATCGAAAATAAACCAACACTTTAAAAATTGAGTAATCCCTTTAAGGATGGGATTAGGGCTGTGGCAATCAACCGGTGATTGTCATGCAAATAACTGCCGGTTTACTGTAATTTACAGGTAATTAACATAAACACATTTAGCATCTCCTGGCTTCCACGCATTTCAGCAGAGTAGGCTACCCTGTAATTTGTCATATTAAAAAAGATTCTGATAATGTCTGCAGTCATATAAAGTGTAGTAGAACTACATGAAATGTGTTTATAAAAAGGCCACATTTTCCCCATGCAAAGAAAGAACATATCTGATATAGCCTAGGACTAGTCTACGCGATACGCGCTCAGCCATGCATTGAACAGTATTTTTTGCAAACAGTGATTGAGTTATCTACTGAACTAAAATATAGTTACAGTTTATAAGGAAATCAGTCAATTGAAATAAAAAAATTAGGCTCTAATCTATAGATTTCACATGACTGGGCAGGCGGCGCAGCCATGGGTTGGCCTGGGAGGGCATAGGCCCACCCACTGGGGAGCCAGGCCCATCCAAACATAATGAGTTTTTCCCCATAAAAGGGCTTCATTACAGACAGAAACACTCCTCAGTTTCATCAGCTGTCCGGGTGGCTGGTCAATCCCTCGGGTGAAGAAGCTGGATGTGCAGGTCCTGGGCTGGCGTGGTTACACGTGGTCTGCGGTTGTGAAGCCGGTTGGACGTACTGGCAAATTCTCGAAAACGACGTTGGAAAAATTAACATTCAATTCTTGCAGTCAGCATGCCAATTGCATGCTCCCTCAAACACCTGTGGCACCTGTTCGCTGCTCTGGCACCCCAATGGTGGAACAAGCTCCCTCACGAGGCCAGGACAGCGGAGTCACTCACCACCTTCCGGAGACATTTGAAACCCCACCTCTTTAAGGAACACCTGGGATAGGATAAAGTAATCCTTCTACACCCCCCCCCCCCCCCCCCCCCAAAAAAATAAAATAAAAAAAAGTATAATTGTAAAGTGGTTATCCCACTGGCTATAGGGTGAATGCACCAATTTGTAGTCGCTCTGGATAAGAGCGTCTGCTAAATGACGTAAATGTGCCCTTGAGCAAGGCACTTAACCCTAATTGCTCCTGTAAGTCGCTCTGGATAAGAGCGTCTGCTAAATGACTAAAATGTAAAATGTAATGTAAATGTGTTGTGTGATAAAACTACACATTTTAGAGTGGCCATTTATTGTCCCCAGCACAAGGTGCACCTGTGTAATGATCATGCTGTTTAATCAGCTTCTTGATATGCCACACCTATCAGGTGGATGGATTATCTTGGCAAAGGAGAAATGCTCATTAACAGGGATGTAAACAAATTTGCGTACAAAATTTTAAATAAATCAACTGGAACATTTCTGCAATCTTTTATTTCAGCTCATGAAACATGGGACCAACACTTCACATGTTGCGTTTATATTTTTGTTCAGTATATTATTAGCCTAAATTATGACTATCCAATCTACTCATCACATTAAGAATAGTAGGCTATCTTACATAAGTCTGCAAATGCGATGATGCATTGAATGCTTTATTATACAGTGAGGGAAAAAAGTATTTGATCCCCTGCTGATTTTGTACGTTTGCCCACTGACAAAGAAATGATCAGTCTATAATTTTCAATGCCCTGGCTGAGGGAAGGAGGTTCTCACCCAAGATTTGACGGTACATGCCCCCGTCCATCGTCCCTTTGATGCGGTGAAGTTGTGCTGACCCCTTAGCAGAAAAACACCCCCAAAGCATAATGTTTCCACCTCCATGTTTGACGGTGGGGATGGTGTTCTTGGGGTCATAAGCAGCATTCCTCCTCCTCCAAACACAGCGAGTTGATGCCAAAGAGCTCGATTTTGGTCTCATCTGACCACAACACTTTCATCCAGTTCTCCTCTGAATCACTCAGATGTTCATTGGCAAACTTCAGACGGGCCTGTATATGTGCTTTCTTGAGCAGGGGGACCTTGCGGGCGTTGCAGGATTTCAGTTCTTCACGGCGTAGTGTGTTACCAATTGTTTTCTTGGTGACTATGGTCCCAGCTGCCTTGAGATCATTGACAAGATCCTCCCGTGTAGTTATGGGCTGATTCCTCACCGTTCTCATGATCATTGCAACTCCACGAGGTGAGATCTTGCATGGAGCCCCAGGCCGAGGGAGATTGACAGTTCTTTAGTGTTTCTTCCATTTGCAAATAATCGCACCAACTGTTGTCACTTTCTCACCAAGCTGCTTGGTGATGGTCTTGTAGCCCATTCCAGCCTTGTGTCGGTCTATAATCTTGTCCTTGACATCCTTGGAGAGCACTTTGGTCTTGGCCATGGTGGAGAGTTTGGAATCTGATTGATTGATTGCTTCTGTGGACAGGTGTATTTTATACAGATAACAAACTGAGATTAGGAGCACTCCCTTTAAGAGTGTGCTCCTAATCTCAGCTCGTTACCTGTATAAAAAGACACCTGGGAGCCAGAAATCTTTCTGATTGAGAGGGGGTCAAATACTTATTTCCCTCATTAAAATGCTAATCAATTTATAACATTTTTGACATGCGTTTTTCTGGATTTTTTTTTGTTATTCTGTCTCTCACTGTTCAAATAAACCTACCATTTAAATTATAGACTGATCATTTCTTTGTCAGTGGGCAAACGTAAAAAAATCAGCAGGGGATCAAATACTTTTTTCCCTCACTGTAAAGGTGCTTTTTTTATGGTGAAAATTAGCTTCCCCAAACTTGAAACTCAAGCTACGCCTATGTATCCCAGGTAGGCTACACTGTTGTAAAGTGGATTAATGTGCTTAATTTTAAGAATTGAGCAATAAATATAGCAGCCCGACCAAGCTGGGATCCTCTTTTAAATGGTTGCCAGTCAAAAGTCACATGCGATTGTGCAATGACTGGGATTATAGGAACACGTTTCACTAGGCTCTGTAGGCTACGTGCTCTCCAACCGTGTTCCAGGAGTCCTAGGCCTATAGGCTATGTTTGGAGTTATTTGGCCACTTTAGTTGTGATACAAACCTTATCAAAACATATACAGTGGGGAAAAAAAGTATTTAGTCAGCCACCAATTGTGCAAGTTCTCCCACTTAAATAGATGAGAGAGGCCTGTAATTTTCATCATAGGTACACGTCAACTATGACAGACAAAATGAGAATTTTTTTTTCAGAAAATCACATTGTAGGATTTTTAATGAATTTATTTGCAAATTATGGTGTAAAATAAGTATTTGGTCAATAACAAAAGTTTCTCAATACTTTGTTATATACCCTTTGTTGGCAATGACACAGGTCAAACGTTTTCAGTAAGTCTTCACAAGGTTTTCACACACTGTTGCTGGTATTTTGGCCCATTCCTCCATGCAGATCTCCTCTAGAGCAGTGATGTTTTGGGGCTGTCGCTGGGCAACATGGACTTTCAACTCCCTCCAAAGATTTTCTATGGGGTTGAGATCTGGAGACTGGCTAGGCCACTCCAGGCCCTTGAAATGCTTCTTACGAAGCCACTCCTTCGTTGCCCGGGCGGTGTGTTTGGGATCATTGTCATTCTGAAAGACCCAGCCACGTTTCATCTTCAATGCCCTTGCTGATGGAAGGAGGTTTTCACTCAAAATCTCACGATACATGGCCCCATTCATTCTTTCCTTTACACGGATCAGTCGTCCTGGTCCCTTTGCAGAAAAACAGCCCCAAAGCATGATGTTTCCACCCCCATGCTTCACAGTAGGTATGGTGTTCTTTGGATGCAACTCAGCATTCTTTGTCCTCCAAACACGACTAGTTGAGTTTTTACCAAAAAGTTCTATTTTGGTTTCATCTGACCATATGAGATTCTCCCAATACTCTTCTGGATCATTCAAATGCACTCTAGCAAACTTCAGACGGGCCTGGACATGTACTGGCTTAAGCAGGGGGACACGTCTGGCACTGCAGGATTTGAGTCCCTGGCGGCGTAGTGTGTTACTGATGGTAGGCTTTGTTACTTTGGTCCCAGCTCTCTGCAGGTCATTCACTAGGTCCCCCCGTGTGGTTCTGGGATTTTTGCTCACCGTTCTTGTGATCATTTTGACCCCACGGGGTGAGATCTTGCGTGGAGCCCCAGATCGAGGGAGATTATCAGTGGTCTTGTATGTCTTCCATTTCCTAATAATTGCTCCCACAGTTGATTTCTTCAAACCAAGCTGCTTACCTATTGTAGATTCAGTCTTCCCAGCCTGGTGCATGTCTACAATTATGTTTCTGGTGTCCTTTGACAGCTCTTTGGTCTTGGCCATAGTGGAGTTTGGAGTGTGACTGTTTGAGGTTGTGGACAGGTGTCTTTTATACTGATAACAAGTTCAAACAGGTGCCATTAATACAGGTAACGAGTGGAGGACAGAGGAGCCTCTTAAAGAAGAAGTTACAGGTCTGTGAGAGCCAGAAATCTTGCTTGTTTGTAGGTGACCAAATACTTATTTTCCACCATAATTTGCAAATAAATTCATTAAAAATCCTACAATGTGATTTTCTGGATTTTTTTTCTCATTTTGTCTGTCATAGTTGACGTGTACCTATGATGACAATTACAGGCCTCTCTCATCTTTTTAAGTGGGAGAACTTGCACAATTGGTGGCTGACTAAATACTTTTTTCCCCACTTTACGCCTATGGGCTAGGCTACATGGTGTGCAACTATGATTTGAAAAAGTCCCCCAAAAAAAGGCATGCACTGTTTCTTGCCTTAGACTGCACACACTGGGAATTATTCACAAATGATAATACATCATTCACAAGTGATAATACTGTCACCCATCAGACTATTCTCAATTTAATATTGTCTTTACATATACTAAATAATATATACAGTAAGTGTGAAATTAGTTTTGATTTAGAATGGACCATTATCATGTACCTGTCGGAACAGGGGCAGGAGAAAGAAATAGGTAATCCGTATGCTCTTAAATAGCGAATGGAGGGCGCTTTTCCCGCGGTTCATTTTCATGCCATAAAAGTAGGCTACTTTTGTTGTAAAGCCTGTGGTGGTCCCGTGTGGCTCAGTTGGTAGAGCAGAGCATATGAGCGGAGTGGAGCGGTGAGAATCTCAGCTCCTCGCTCACGGAGCTGTTCACCCCTCCGCTGCCCCCGCTCAAAGCCACATCAGGCCAGTCCGCTCATTATCGCTCAGCGCTCAACGCAGTTTGCATCGCGCTCCACTCAAATCGCCCCCCGCTCACTCCAAAAAAGGAAAAAAATCTGCATGTATTTCACTTTTAGCTTAAACCACAGCCTTACCTTATCTCCCCAAGTTTGTTGCATACAGACTCACCTCGGATTATCCATTCTGTCTTGAAACGGGTATCTAACACTGATGCTAAAATGAGATGTTTATCAGTATAGTATATTCCATAGCGAATTGACACGTTGTTTGCCAATGTTTCTGCAAAAGCAGCGATGCCCATTGGAAGTGCAGCGTGAGTGTCATCGGTGAGCAGGGATCTGATTTCTGTGACAGCAGGGAGGATCATCCCCAGCTCCTTCTGCATTTTGTCTGTGAGGTCTGCCAGTGGTGTCAGCACACTGACAAGGTGTGTCAGCTGCCGTACTTGATTCAGGGTGATGTTAGCAACATTAGACTTGAGTTTGTTTTGCCATAACGGATCTTTTTGGAACAACCGGATGAACGACTAAATCATCCGCAGCTGGCTGCTCCATCGAGTGGCGCAGGCATTTGTGGGGCGGACACCTAATTGGTCGGTTTCCTCTGTGTTCAGGGTGCTCTTGCGTACACTTTTCACCAGGTGCTCGACTTTCACTAACAGCCTATTAATGTTGTCGTGCTCGTTAACAGCGTCTTTGATCGCCAGCTGAAGCATGTGAATGGGGCATCTCAGATGTAAATTTGACACAGTAAAGTACTGATTTATCATAGTTTCTACATTAGTGGTTATCACTTCCACATGGACTTGCGAGGGCGCAGGTGGTCCCTCATCCTCCTCTTCATGTTCTGCGCTGCTGCTGGCATCCGCGGTCACTTCACCCTCCGCCTCCTCTTCAGTGCCAGGGAGGAGGTTAAACGCCTTGATCATGTTGCTGGCACTGTCAGTGACGACCCAAATCACATGTCGTTGCACGTTCCAATATTTCAGTACACTTTCATACTTTTGGTAAATACGATCTGCGGTATGGTGCCCCTGTATGTGCTCACAGCCCAACAAAACCGTGTGCCCCCGGAACGTCCCATCAATGAAACTGGCCACGATGCCAAGGAAGCTGTGCCCTCTTCTACTGGTCCAAATGTCCGCTGACAGAACGAGCCCATCACCATTTTGCAGTAGGTCTTGCAGTTTGGCTTCCATCTCTTCCAGGGCATGTGGCATGAGCGTGTCCCTTACGGTGTAGCCCGGTTGAGCTGCGCTGGCGAAGTGTTGCATCTCTTCACGTTCTCCTTTACTCAGCGGTTCATAGTCCATGTATATCATTTTTAAAAATGCTACATCCAGCTCTCTTTTTCTCTCCCTTGTTATGGTTGGGCCTTTGCGTGCAGTGAAGAAACTTTTGAATTCCTCAACCCTTTTCTCTTGTTGCTGCTGCTGCTCCTCTCGCTCTATAAAATACAAATTCATGGACGACACAAATTAAATTAAACGAACCATATATTAGGCCTACTTTGAATGACAAAACAAATTTGTTTGAATATTAGGCTATATTTACTTTACACTTTTGTTACAAGTTACCGTATTCAACTTGCTAACCTTTTGCTTTCTTCCCAGCGTGTTCACGTAGCACACTTTCGTGTTTGAGAGATGTGTCTTTTTAGATTCCAAAATGAATCTTTATTGACTGAAACGATGTCACCACATTCTTTTTCTAGTACCACATTATCATTGTTAATTAGTTTGATATTAATAGTACACCTGTATGACTTCTCATTTTCCTTTTTGAAGTACTTGGTGAACTCCATTATTGAGCCGGGTTTTGACTGAAAATAGTCTACTGTTGATGACTGTGCAAGACACAGATGGATTCTGGGTCAGGCTTGAGCATGCTTCAGACTTGTGTTGTGAGCGGAGCGAAATTGGAGCGGGACATAGGGCGACGCTCTACCGTTCAAAAGTTTGGGGTCACTTAGAAATGTCCTTGTTTTCGGCAGCTTCATTAAATAGTACCCGCAAAACACCAGTCTCAACGTCAACAGTGAAGAGGCGGACCTTTTAGGCAGAATGGCAAAGAAAAAGCCATATCTCAGACTGGCCAATAAAAATAAAAGATGGGCAGTCTGAGATATGGCTTTTTCTTTGCAACTCTGCCTAGAAGGTCAGCATCCCGGAGTCGCCTCTTCCCTGTTGACGTTGAGACTGGTGTTTTGCAGGTACTATTTAATGAAGCTGCCAGTTGAGGACCTGTGAGGCATCTGTTTCTCAAACTAGACACTAATGTATTTGTCCTCTTGCTCAGTTGTGCACAAGGGCCTCCCACTCTTTCTATTCTGGTTAGAGCCAGTTTGCGCTGTTCTGTGAAGGGAGTAGTACACAGCGTTGTACGAGATCTTCAGTTTCTTGGCAATTTCTCGCATGGATTAGCCTTCATTTCTCAGAACAAGAATAGACTGATGAGTTTAAGAAGAAAGTTATTTGTTTCTGGCCATTTTGAGCCTGTAATCGAACCCACAATTGCTGATGCTCAAGATACTCAACTATTCTCAAGAAGGCCAGTTTTATTGCTTCTTTAAATCAGCACAACAGTTTCCAGCTGTGCTAACATAATTGCAAAAGGGTTTTCTAATGATCAATTAGCCTTTTTAAATGATAAACTTGGATTAGCAAACACAACGTGCCATTGGAACACAGGACTGATGGTTTCTGATAATGGGCCTCTGTACGCCTATGTAGATATTCCATTAAAAATCAGCAATTTCCAGCTACAATAACCATTTACAACATTAACAATGTCTACACTGTATTTCTGATCAATTTGATGTTATTTTAACGGACCAAAAAATAGGTTTTCTTTCGAAAACAAGGACATTTCTAAGTGACCCCAAACTTTTGAACGGAAGTGTAGGCCCCGAACTATACAATGGTAGGGGAAACACTGCTGTTGTACTAACCCTATACTCAGGCTCAGGAAAGCGCTTGTTGACGCACTGGTAGAGCTGTTGGAAGGCCTGGCAGAGTGCAACGGGGCAGTAGGAGGCTGACTGGTTAATCGCATGGAGCAACTCAGAAAGGTAGGACTGCAGGAGGCTGGTGCTCTGCTGGATCACCTCAGCCTCAGTGTGCACCCGGTGGAGGCCCGTACACCTACACACTCACACAAACACACACACACGTACGCAGATGCAGACATAGACATGGGCAGGCACACACAAACAGGCACACAAAGATTGACATACAAGTCATCTACCAAGTCAGAAACAGTAAGAGACGGAATAATTAGATGTAGCATGTGTGGCTAAGTATGAAAATTAAGATGCATATTATCTTGTGAAAAATAGGAAAAAGACTCCGCACACTTCCAATCAAGGCACATTTTTTTAATTTTACCTGAGCTTTTCGGTCAGTGGACCTTCATCAGAGCATCGAATGACTGAAAGGTCAGCTACTATTAATGAATGTGTATTTGACTGGAAGTGTAGGGACTTTTTCCTATTTCTCCAGTTGCCTTTTGCCTCCAGCACCTTCATTAATCAACACTGGGTGGGAGGTAGATTCTGCCTACATCTCATCTTGAAATATGTTCTTACCCAGCCTCCTTCAACTCCACTTTGTTAGGGTCCAGCTCCACATACTTTTTCTCTTCAAAGATCCTGTTGATCAAGGGGCCCAGAAGCCTGTGCAGATACTGCATGCCTGCCACCTGTGGTAGTCAGATGGCAAAATGGCCGCCATGCTACAGTATTTGTGGGAAAACATTTTAAGTATCTGTCCAATGCTCCAGTTTTCAATGAAAACATGGCTTATAATGAATTAAAATCATAGTAAAATGGATATCCTTCCATACACACACACACACTATATACATATATATATATATATATATATATATATATATATATATATATATATATATATATATATATATATATATATATATATACACATACATACATACATACATACATACATACATACATACATACATACATACATACATACATACATACATACATACATACATACATACATACATACATACATACATACATACATACATACATACATACATACATACATACATACATACATATATATATATATATATATATATATATATATATAGGGTTTGCCTTTATTTTTACAATTTTTTACATTGTAGAATAATAGTGAAGACATCAAAACTATGAAATAACACATATGGAATCATGTAGTAACCAAAAAAGTGTTCAACAAATCAAAATATATTTTATATTTGAGATTCTTCAAGTAGCCACCTTTTGCCTTGATGACAGCTTTGCACACTCTTGGCATTCTCTCTACCAGCTGCATGAAGTAGTCACCTGGAATGCATTTCAATTAACAGGTGTGCCTTCTTAAAAGTTAATTTGTGGAATTTCTTTCCTTCTTAATGCGTTTGAGCCAATCAGTTGTGTTGTGACAAGGTAGGGTTGGTATACAGAAGACAGCCCTATTTGGTAAAATACCAAGTCCATATTATGGCAAGAACAGCTCAAATAAGCAAAGAGAAAAGACAGTCTATCATTACTTTAAGACATGAAGGTCAGTCAATACGGAACATTTAAAGAACTTTGAAAGTTTCTTCAAGTGCAGTCGCAAAAACCATCAAGCGCTATGATGAAACTGGTTCTCATGAGGACCGCCACAGGAAAGGAAGACCCAGAGTTACCTCTGCTGCAGAGGATAAGTTCATTAGAGTTACCAGCCTCAGAAATTGCAGCCCAAATAAATGCTTCACAGAGTTCAAGTAACAGACACATCTCAACATCAACTGTTGAGGGGACTGTGTGAAGCAGGCCTTCATGGTCGAATTGCTGCAAAGAAACCACTACTAAAGGACACCAATAAGAAGAGGAGACCTGCTTGGGCCAAGAAACACGAGCAATGGACATTAGACCGGTGGAAATGTGTCCTTTGGTCTGGAGTCCAAATTAGAGATTTTTGGTTCAAACCGCTGTGTCTTTGTGAGACGCGGTGTGGGTGAACGGATGATCTCCGCATGTGTAGTTCCCACTGTAAAGCATGGAGGAGGAGGTGTTATGGTGTGGGGGTGCTTTGCTGGTGACACGGTCTGTGATTCATTTAGAATTCAAGGCACACTTACCCAGCATGGCTACCACAGCATTCTGCAGCGATACGCCATCCCGTCTGGTTTGGGCTTAGTATCATCCACAATCCCCCGACCTCAATCCAATTGAGATGGTTTGGGATGAGTCGGACCGCCAAGTGAAGGAAAAGCAGCCAACAAGTGCTCAGCATATGTGGGAACTCCTTCAAGACTGTTGGAAAATCATTCCAGGTGAAGCTGGTTGAGAGAATGCCAAGAATGTGCAAAGCTGTCATCAAGGCAAAGGGTGGCTATTTGAAGAATCTCAAATCTCAAATATATTTTGATTTGTTTAACACTTTTTTAGTTACTACATGATTCCATATGTGTTATTTCATAGTGTTGATGTCTTCACTATTATTGTAGAAAATAGTAAAAATTAAGAAAAACCCTTGAATGAGTAGGTGTGTCACACACACACACACACACACACACACATACACACACACACCTGTTGCCGGAAATAGGGTTTACCTTTAAAAATGACTCCATGGACTTCGAAGCCAAGGAGTTGCTGCGAAACAAGGTGTTGGGTTCACCTGAGGAAAGAGATCAACGACAACAGCCAGCAATGAAATAAGGAAGTCCATAAATATAAAGTGCTATTATCATTTTACTACAGATGATCAACCACTAAACGTTAAAGAGTGCAACTACACTGAACAAAAATATAAAACGCAACATGCAACAATTTCAAATATTTGACTGAGTTACAGTTCACATAAGAAAATCAATTGAAATAAATTAATTAGGCCCAAATACATGGATTTCATATGACTGGGAATACATATATGCATCTGTTAGTCACAGACACCTTAAAAAGGTAGGAGCATGGATCAGAAAACCAGCCAGTATCTGGTGTGACCATCATTTGCCTCATTCAGAGCGACACATCTCCTTCGCATAGAGTTGATCATTTGCCTCATACCCCACCGCCACCATGGGGCACTCTGTTCACAACATTGACATCAGCAAACCGCTCGCCCACACGACGCCATACACGCTATCTGCCATCTGCCCGGTACAGGTGAATCTGGGATTCATCCGTGAAGAGCACACTTCTCCAGCATGCCAGTGGCTATCTAAGGTGAGCATTTTCCCAGTGAAGTCGGGAACGACGTCAAACTGCAGTCAGGTCAAGACCCTGGTGAGGACGACGAGCACGCAGATGAGCTTCCCGAGACGGTTTCTGACAGTTTGTGAAGAAATTCATCAGCTGTCCGGGTGGCTGGTCTCAGACAATTCCGCAGGTGAAGAAGCCGGATGTGGAGGTCCTGGGCTGGCGTGGATACACGTGGTCTGCGGTTGTGAGGCCAGTTGGATGTACTGCCAAATTCTCTAAAACAATGTTGGAGGCGGCTTATGGTCGAGAAATGAACATTCAATTCTTTGGCAACAGCTCTGGTGGACATTCCTGCAGTCAGCATGCCAATTGCACGCTCCGTCAAAACTTGAGATATCTGTGGCATTGTGTTGTGTGACAAAACTGCACATTTTAAAGTGGCCTTTTATTGTTCCCAGCACAAGTCGCACCTGTGTACCCATCATGCTGTTTAATCAGCTTCTTGATATGCCACACCTGTCAGGTAGATGGATTAGCTTGGCAAAGGAGAAATGTTCACTAACAAGGATGTAAACAAATTTGAGAGAAATACGCTTTTTGTGCATATGGAACATTTCTGGGATCTTTTATTTCAGCTCATGAAACATGGGACCAACACTTTACATGCTGCGTTTCTATTTTTGTTCAGTATAAGTAAGGGATAATCAACGGGTGGCTATGCGTACTCTGGAAAATAGTGCACAACGCATAGAGCCCTGAGTTGATTATCCCTTTTATAACATGGCTATAAATTAACATTTTCTGCTAGAAATGTATTCATTTGCCAGTAGAAATATGACAACATCCACTGAAGTAGCTAGCAAGTGTACTAGCTACTTCAGTGGATGTTGACACATTTCAAGTTTACTAGCTAGCTAGCTACAGTAGTTGCCCTGGTAACCAAACAAACAGACTTGCTAGCTTAGCTAACCAAATCATCCTCCTACCTTCCTTTTATGAAAATCGAATTCAACAATGCCAATAATGTTTTCAATTCGACTTTTGCTTTCAAAAGCAGCTCAAAAATAGAACATGTAAGAATGAACTTCATAGCCATTGAATTATACCGTGCAATTATACTGTGCTTTATAGGGAATTATACAACGGCTGGGTCTAATCCTGTATGCTGATTGGTTAAAACCGCATTCCAGCCGGTGTGTATTCCACAAGTTACCAGCAGCTAAATTTATGACGTTGAACTGCCTATTTACTCTGTTCCATCTGACTGCGCAATCCACTGTCTCATCAGCTCAGCAACAATCAACAATGAGCTGATCATGCCAGATTTTGCCTGGTATAGACAATATACCACAAACCCTGAGGTGCCTTATTGCTATTAAATTGGTTACCAATGTAATTAGAGCAGTACAAATAAATGTTTTGTCATACCTGTGGTATACTGTCTGATATACCATGGCTTTCAGCCAAATCAGCATTCAGGGTTCGAACCACCCAGTCTATAACATTGGATAACAATCATTCACTAATGTTGCAGATCGAAATGTTACAAATAGAGCTGATATGATTCCTTAGTGTAAATGTCAGAGAGGCATGTCCATTTAACATAATATATTTAAATCTAAACATTCCACAACATTGGGCTGTGGTGAACATGAGTCTTGTCCAACTTGTCCAACTCCAGTTTAGGTGTGTGAAGTCTGACTTACTAGTCTTGTCCAACTCCAGCTTGAAGAGAACATCCAGGAACTCCTTGGCCAGTCCCTGACCCAGGAAGAGCTTCACCAGGTTGGAGGCCACTTCCTGTCGACTCTCTGCTGTAGTGGTCTCATCGATGAGCATGATCAAATCTGGCCAGTTGCCCTATGAAACCAAGCCAAGATTTATCATCACAAGCGCTTGTGGTCCTGTGTGACTCAGGTGGTAAGAGCACGGCTCTGGCAACACCAAGGTTGTGGGTTCATTTCCCGCAGAGGTCACACCTACTAAAAATGAACTCTTTACTGTAAATTGCTCTGGATTAAAGCATCTGCTAAGAGGCATATTTTATTGTGCCACATACCATGCAGCAAATCAACACAATATAGGATTCATTAATCAGGATTAAGACCAAGCATATTATTTCATGTACTTAAAATAGCTTTGAAAAACTGTTCATTCAGTTTCTGGTTAAAACGCAAAGGTTGAAAACCAGCATACATGGCCCGTGGCCCTCGAGGACCGGAGCTGTTTACCCCTGAATTTACGCAACCCAGGCGACACTTGAGAGACTGAGGAGTGGCATTGACTTGGTGCTCACATTAAGATGGGGGCCCACGGATTGGCACAGCAGCTCTGTAAGTGGTTGGTAGTGGCCGGAGGGCAGGACCGTCTCATCTCGGAGGCGCAGCTGCAGGCGCAGAGATCCCAGAGTGCCCCTGGAGCAGAATAGAGAAGAAGAACATAACAGGAAGTCATATAAAAACAAAGTAAAACATTTTTGGGGCAAACCTTTGCAGAAAAGAGAATCTTGCCTATGACAAAAACACATTAAGGGAACCAGTATACCCAGCCAGTACCAATGCATAAAACAAATAAAAAATTTAAAGTATCTTTGGTGTGTTAAAAACAGACAGTCAGACAATGTTTTGAACACACCCTACTATATTGGTACGTTACAGACAGTCGGACACCATGTAATGTACCCATACAGCACGACAATACACAGTCAACCTTTGTGTGTGTCCAAAAGAGGTGTGGAAAAAAAAATCTGAGTAACACTTTTCCAATAAAGTGGTAAGAATGGCCCAGACTGTGGAATGCAGTTATATTAGGGAAAGTTACTCATCAAGCCATTTGGAACAAAAATGACAGTCTTACTAGCATTGTGAGTAGAACCAAGTTCATTTTATTGGAGCTAGGGTGCTTGGTGAAGCTGAGGGAGTAGTACAAAGTGGTAAGAAGTCAAGATCCTAAAGGCCACAAATGCTTTTTTGCAGCTCAACCATTTAAAGTCATCCACAGGCCCACACAGCACTGCATTAGGGTTTCAAAATTCCAGTAACATTCCCAAAATTCCCAAGTTTTCCAGAAATCCTGGTTGGAGGATTCACAACCCTCTACTGAGGAGCTGGCACTTAAAGGATTGGATGAGTGATCCGGACTTGACACTCGTCATTTCCTGGCACAAGCCACACACACGACTAGTCAACAAGATTGCAGGCCCCAGATGGCAACCGCCTGTCAGAAATCTAATCAAGAGGAAGGGCAGAGGCAGGATATTTTTTTTTAAAGAGACAATATAAACAACAACAACAGCTTGACTGGCTGAAAAGAGTGGGAAGAAAGAGGATCATTTGAGAAGACAAGGATTACGTGGGCTTAATCTGAGAATTTTACCACAGAGTTGATCAAAGTCGTCTGATGAAAACCGACTTTCAATAGGTTGCCATGCCGACACTGCCCAAAATAAAAAATAGATAATAACTTTCATGACTAAGCATTAATAAACTATTTATTAATAGTTTATGAATATTGTATTATCTGTAAAAAAAGCATTTTAAACATGTATCATGTATTTTTCTTTTTTATTTTACCTTTATTTAACTAGGCAAGTCAGTTAAGAACAAATTCTTATTTACAATGACGGCCTACACTGGCCAAACCCGGACGACGCTGTGCGTCGCCCTATGGGACTCCCAATCATGGCCGGTTGTGATACAGCCTGGAATCGAACCAGGGGGTCTGTAGTGACGCCTTAAGCACTGAGATGCAGTGCCTTAGACCGCTGCGCCACTCGGGAGCCCATTATAAGAATGTAATGGCTTATTCATGAACATTATTATATAGTGTAACCACGGTTTGACATTTCAACAGTACCAGTACTCGTCATGGCATTTGATTTAAATTGTTATGATTTCATAACTAAGGGTGACATCATGAATATGGAGGTAAATCTTGTTAGAGTTATTACTTGGAGAGCAGCACAGACACCGCTAAATAATCCTTTGTTTGGGATTGGCGTGACATTTTAAACAGCCCTCCCTTCTTTCCCGGTTATGAAAATAGAAAGTGAGACAGAGCAGTGACAGACAGATGTCCATCAATAATCGTGACCGGCCAAAACAATGTTACGCATCGCCTGAGAGGGAAATGTAGGATTTTCTCATATCAAAACCTAATTCAATATCCCCAGAATGTTTTTAAATAATTTATTTTCCTTTTGTACTTGCCATTACATCATCGCTACAGATTCAACTGTACTACTTTCGAGAACCAATTTGATAAATAGAATCCAAAATAGAATATTAGTATAACAATTTTAAAAAGGACAGCAGACATTAGAATGAGGCCATTCGGGAAACATTAAGTTGGTGGGGTCATACTGATTAATTGGAGGAGAAGAGATGGTGGTTAAATCACTGTCTGCATCATAAATGCCAACCTATTCCCACAAAAGTACTGTACTATAAAGGGAATTGGGTGCCATTTGGCATGCATCCACTATGTTCATACTGTACAGTAAGAGGTTTGGCTTTATAATCTTACAATTACAACCACTTCCTGACGTATGCAGCACTAAATATATTATACACTGACCTATGGTCCCTGTGACTAATACAGTGAGGGAAAAAAGTATTTGATCCCCTGCTGATTTTGTACGTTTGCCCACTGACAAAGAAATGATCAGTCTATAATTTTACTGGTAGGTTTATTTGAACAGTGAGAGACAGAATAACAACAAAAAAATCCAGAAAAACGCATGTAAAAAATGTTATAAATTGATTTTGATTTGAATGAGGGAAATAAGTATTTGACCCCCTCTCAATCAGAAAGATTTCTGGCTCCCAGGTGTCTTTTATACAGGTAACGAGCTGAGATTAGGAGCACACTCTTAAAGGGAGTGCTCCCAATCTCAGCTTGTTACCTGTATAAAAGACACCTGTCCACAGAAGCAATCAATCAATCAATCAGATTCCAAACTCTCCACCATGTCCAAGACCAAAGAGCTCTCCAAGGATGTCAGGGACAAGATTGTAGACCTACACAAGGCTGGAATGGGCTACAAGACCATCGCCAAGCAGCTTGGTGAGAAGGTGACAACAGTTGGTGCGATTATTCGCAAATGGAAGAAACACAAAATAACTGTCAATCTCCCTCGGCCTGGGGCTCCATGCAAGATCTCACCTCATGGAGTTGCAATGATCATGAGAACGGTGAGGAATCAGCCCAGAACTACACGGGAGGATCTTGTCAATGATCTCAAGGCAGCTGGGACCATAGTCACCAAGAAAACAATTGGTAACACACTACGCCGTGAAGGACTGAAATCCTGCAGCGCCCGCAAGGTCCCCCTGCTCAAGAAAGCGCATATACATGCCCGTCTGAAGTTTGCCAATGAACATCTGAATGATTCAAAGGAGAACTGGGTGAAAGTGTTGTGGTGAGATGAGACCAAAATGGAGCTCTTTGGCATCAACTCAACTCACCGTGTTTGGAGGAGGAGGAATACTGCCTATGACCCCAAGAACACCATCCCCACCGTCAAACATGGAGGTGGAAACATTATGCTTTGGGGGTGTTTTTCTGCTAAGGGGACAGGACAACTTCACCGCATCAAAGGGACGATGGACGTCAAATCTTGGGTGAGAACCTCCTTCCCTCAGCCAGGGCATTGAAAATGGGTCGTGGATGGGTATTCCAGCATGAAAATGATCCAAAACACATGGCCAAGGCAACAAAGGAGTGGCTCAAAAATAAGCACATTAAGGTCCTGGAGTGGCCTAGCCAGTCTCCAGACCTTAATCCCATAGAAAATCTGTGGAGGGAGCTGAAGGTTCGAGTTGCCAAACGTCAGGCTCGAAACCTTAATGACTTGGAGAAGATCTGCAAAGAGGAGTGGGACAAAATCCCTCCTGAGATGTGTGCAAACCTGGTGGCCAACTACAAGAAACGTCTGACCTCTGTGATTGCCAACAAGGGTTTTGCCACCAAGTACTAAATCATGTTTTGCAGAGGGGTCAAATACTTATTTCCCTCATTAAAATGCAAATCAATTTATAACATTTTTCACATGCGTTTTTCTGGATTTTGTTGTTGTTATTCTGTCTTTCACTGTTCAAATAAACATACCATTAAAATTATAGATTGATCATGTCTTTGTCAGTGGGCAAACGTACAAAATCAGCAGGGGATCAAATACATTTTTCCCTCACTGTAGTGCATCTGGTCACCTCAGGTCCTTATTTGGTAGTTATGTCCGCAGGTTTCTACAGTCTCAACCAATCTTCCTCCAGTGAAAGCCCCTAACTGGTTAGGGTAGAGAGCCCAATATTTTGGATTTCCCTTTATTAATGGGAAACATCAAGTAAACGGTGAGAATGAAAAGCAGCACCCACGATCAGCACCACCACCAGTCAAGATCACGATCAGCACCACCACCAGTCATGATCACGATCAGCACCACCACCAGTCATGATCACGATCAGCACCACCACCAGTCATGATCACGATCAGCACCCCCACCAGTCATGATCACGATCAGCACCACCACCAGTCATGATCACGATCAGCACCCCCACCAGTCATGATCACGATCAGCACCCCCACCAGTCATGATCACGATCAGCACCCCCACCAGTCATGCACTGGTCTATAATACAACCATTTATGAAGTACTTACATGCATAACAATTAGCATTTGCTTACAAACACATTAGGGCCAGATCATAAGCTGTATGCTTGTAAGCTGGTAATGATGATTAAAGACGCTTATGGAGAAGCATGATGACATGACGTTAGTTATACATCACGTCATTCTTTATTGCATTCACGACGACGGCTTTATGAATGGCTGCACAACATGACCTAAAGCAGTGTGATGTCCATAGAAATAGAACTTTAGTCCTATGGGTACACTCAAAATGACCGCCAGTTCACCCATTATGGCATTCACCCATTAGGATTATCTTTCTATGGCTATGTACTGCACCAACCAGGAAGAGCATGCCCTCTCAAATCCTCCCCAACCATGATCACATTCAGAGGTTAATGGAGGTTCTTCTTGTCCCTCAATACCAGCCACCAGCTGAGAGAACAACATCCAATGCCCGCCAGTGCCAGCGAGCCATGTAGCTGGCCCAATCGCCCTACATTGCCCTTGTTTCTGGCACTAATCTGGGTTCCCGTGGGGGCATACTGCTTTTGTCCCCTCCTGTCCAAAAAGGATGCATATCCTGCTAGAGCCCTCTTCCTTTTACATAAGCCCCACTCCTCCTCTCCTCACCGTTTCCCTCCCTCTCCATCTATCTCTAATCCCTGCCCAGAGTCCACATGGCCAAATTATCCTTTATGGAGGAGAAATAAACCAGGGATTTAGCCCGGGAAAAGGATTAGCACTTCCTGTCGGCACATGGACCAGAACAGATGCACCCACCCACACGCTCGCACATACATGCACGTACACACATGCGTACATATGCACGCGCACTAATACACACGCACACAGACACAGACAGACACACACACTACACTCTCATATACATAAAAAGCTAACTGAAGCTGGCTAGCTTCAGAAAACCCTGAGTAGATCTAGCTTCCATCTTAGTGTACCCCTTTGGACTGTGAGATACAAAACAAATTACCTGAGCCTGCTTCCGCCACCTAATTTACAACACTACTCTTTGAGGATACACCAATACTCTGAGGATACTACACACGTCATTCTTCTTTACCTATTGTGTTTCATTACTTATTTATTGACATTGGCCAATACCAATAATAATGGATTTCAATGTCTATGACTGCCATGTGGGTATAGAAAAACACAAAAAAACTAACTTGGATATTGAGGAGCTTGCATGTCACTTCAAGCCATTTCTATATTGTCAGCTAACGGTTGTTTCCTTGGTGCAAAAAACTTGTTTGCATTTATAATAATGGTGGCAACCCATTGATACTCACTCATGCTGACTATGTTTGGGCTTATCAGGGACCAGGCGAAACCAGCCCTCCTCCTGGTGGGCTGACTGCAGCCTGTGGATGTTGAACAGAACCTGAACAGAACAGAGGAGAATAAACATCAACACATTTGATTTGGGAATTACAATACGTCGTAAACTAATTGTATTCAATGTAAATGGAGAGTAGTGTTTATCATGTTGTGATCCAGTGTGTCTGAATCTGACGTCTACAGAACAGGGCCTGTATTTATCAAGCGTCTCAGAGTAAGAGTGCTGATCTAGGATCAGGTCCCCCCCGTCCATAATAATCGTATTAATTATTATCCAACAGGCTAAACTCAGCACTGCTACTCTGAGACTCTTTTTAAAATATGGACATAACCAGGGTTCCAATTATCCATTCAACATTCATATTTATAACACTTATAGGGGTGCCCACGTTAATATTGTGTGACTGACCGGGCTTCAAACCCCAGGTCTCCTGCACAACATAATATCATACCTTACAAAATATGCCTACTGAGTTAAAGCCTAGGTATTAGCTTAGGGAGATGACTAAGACCTGCCGACTTGCGTTAAGGTTACACGACCAAACCACCTATATTACAACGTGAGTGCCTCTCACACCACTGTTATTCAGACTTGGGACTAGGACTACAAAATTCCAGTAACCTTCCTAAGGTTTTCCTGCTTATTCCTTTCTGATTCAGGGAATCTTCCAACCAGGATTTCTGGGAAACCTGGGAATATTTGGAAAGTTACCAGAATTTTGGGAAAGTTACCCCAACAGGACTCCTCACCTTGCCCAGGAAGTCATTCTTGCTGACCAAGTCCCAGTCCCACACCTCGACACTCAGAGGGGTGTCCAGGGGGGCATCGTCCAGCTCAAACTCAAAGCTCTCATTCCAGCGTGGGTAACAGGACTTCTTGACCACCTGAAACCACAGAGACATCCATTCCCAGGTTCCTATATTCAATTCACAAATCAAAAGGGCTGTTTCAAAAGGTTTTTCCAATGAATGTATTAAATGATTAAATATCTTCATGTAAGGACCATGGGTGTGGGCAGGTCCTTGGCTTACCGCACTTTCGTGGGTTTTGCCGTTGTATCGTACTCTGACAAACGGGTCCGACGCTCCGTTGCGATCCTTTTTTGCAAGGTCTCTGAAGCACAAACCCACACAAAAAGGAAAGTTAGTTGACATTGCAGACATTGTGTCTCCACTCTCCATCAGATCTGGGTCACTCAAAACAGTATCTGTTTTCTTTTAAACACATCAGGTGCGTTCGATTAAGTTCTCTCCGGTGCAATGGGATCAATGGAATAGTCCCAAAAGTGCAAACCCACCCACCTGGCGCACCAGGCAAGCAAAATCAAGTGCACCTAACGTAATTATAAGAAAAACAATGTCTAGTCTCAATCACAAAAAACGCCCTCCCACGCACTATTTGAGATTTACATTTTAGTCATTTAGCAGACGCTCTTATCCAGAGCGACTTACAGTGCATACATTTTTCATACTGGCCCCCCGTGGGAAACGAACCCACAACCCTGGCGTTGCAAGCGCCATGCTCTACCAACTGAGCTACACGGGACCTGACAGACAATGTCATTATGACAGTCATACATAGTCCAACAGTCCATGAGGGAGTAGATGGGGAAATAAGTACCATAGAAACATCAAGCATCTGTGTTTTATATCCCAGGACAGTGGGGCTATAACATAGAGGAGGGACATTGGACAGTGTGATATATACGAGATGAGGTCAGTATGAGATCATTGGGGATGAGCTCAGAGAAAGTAATCAACACTCCTAGTTGTAGTATCTAGAGTCAGCCGGGCGTATGGCTGTCTGTGTGAATCCAGCTGCTCCGACAGATGGGCTGAAATACCCACAGCACAGACGACGCCCCATATCCCACAGAGCCCTAGGTATTTATGAAGAATGAGTTGACGGAGTTGAGGCTGTGTGCCCAGTGCACCTAACGCTCAAACCTGTGAACAATACATAGATGGAACTGTGTTTGTAGTAGCCTAAACCAGACTATTGCTGATTTATCAAAGCTATGTTTATAGCGCTAACTCAAACGAAAATCATATTTAAAAAGGCCCAGTGCAGTCAAAAACGTGATTGATCCTTTTTATATACTGTACAGTGCCTATAGAAAGTCTACTCCCCCTTGAACTTTTTTCACATTTTGTTGCGTTACAAAGTGGGATTGAAATAGATTTAATTGTAATTTTTTGTCATTGAGCTACACATAATACTCCATAATGTCAAAGTGAAAAGAAAATTCTACAAATGTTTACCAATTATAACTAAAATATAGTCATTGCATGAACATTCACAACCTTTGTTTAGGAAAGTCTAAATTCATTCTAAAGTAAAATTGGGTTTAACAAATCACATAATAAGATATATGGACTCACACTGTGTGTGAAATAATAGGGGTTGACATGATTTTGAATGAAAATCCAACACATCACTGAGTAACTGCCTCCTTATTTTCAAGCATGGTGGTGGCTGCATCATGGTATGGGTACGCTTGACATCGGCAGGCTGAAAAGAAACAGGATGGAGCTATCCACAGGCAAAATCCTAGAGGAAAACCTGCTTTAGTCTGCTTTACACAGAGACAAAGCCAAATCTACACCGGAGTTGTTTACGAAGAAGACCGTGAATGTTTCTGAGTGGCCAACTTCGAGTATTGACTTAAATGTAATTGAAAATCTATGGCAATACCTGAAAATGGTTGTCTAGCAATGATCAACAACCAATTTGACAGAGCTTGAATAACTTTGAAAAGAATAAAGAAATGGGCAAATGTCCAGGATGGAAAGCTCTTAGACATACACATAAAGACTCATACAGTGAGGGAAAAAAGTATTTGATCCCCTGCTGATTTTGTACGTTTGCCCACTGACAAAGAAATGATCAGTCTATAATTTTAATGGTAGGTTTATTTGAACAGTGAGAGACAGAATAACAACAACAAAAATCCAGAAAAATGCATGTCAAAAATGTTATAAATTGATTTGCATTTTAATGAGGGAAATACGTATTTGACCCCCTGTCAATCAGAAAGATTTCTGGCTCCCAGGTGTCTTTTATACAGGTAACGAGCTGAGACTAGTAGCACACTCTTCAAGGGAGTGCTCCCAATCTCAGCTTGATACCTGTATAAAAGACACCTGTCCACAGAAGCAATCAATCAATCAGATTCCAAACTCTCCACCATGGCCAAGACCAAAGAGCTCTCCAAGGATGTCAAGGACAAGATTATAGACCTACACAAGGCTGGAATGGGTTACAAGACCATCGCCAAGCAGCTTGGTGAGAAGGTGACAACAGTTGGTGCGATTATTCGCAAATGGAAGAAACACAAAATAACTGTCAATCTCCCTCGGCCTGGGGCTCCATGCAAGATCTCACCTCGTGGAGTTGCAATGATCATGAGAACGGTGAGGAATCAGCCCAAAACTACACGGGAGGATCTTGTCAATGATCTCAAGGTAGCTGGGACCATAGTCACCAAGAAAACAATTGGTAACACACTACGCCGTGAAGGACTGAAATCCTGCAGCGCCCGCAAGGTCCCCCCTGATCAAGAAAGCACATATACAGGCCCGTCTGAAGTTTGCCAATGAACATCTGAATGATTCAGAGGAGAACTGGGTAAAAGTGTTGTGGTCAGATGAGACCAAAATGGAGCTCTTTGGCATCAACTCAACTCGCCGTGTTTGGAGGAGGAGGAATGCTACCTATGACCCCAAGAACACCATCCCCACGTCAAACATGGACGATGGACGGGGGCATGTACCGTCAAATCTTGGGTGAGAACCTCCTTCCCTCAGCCAGGGCATTGAAAATGGGTCGTGGATGGGTATTCCAGCATGACAATGACTCAAAACATGGCCAAGGCAACAAAGGAGTGGCTCAAGAAGAAGCACATTAAGGTCCTGGAGTGGCCTAGCCAGTCTCCAGACCTTAATCCCATAGAAAATCTGTGCAGAGAGCTGAAAGTCCGAGTTGTCAAACGGCAGCCTCGAAACCTTAATGACTTGGAGAAGATCTGCAAAGAGGAGTGGGACAAAATCCCTCCTGAGATGTGTGCAAACCTGGTGGCCAACTACAAGAAACGTCTGACCTCTGATTGCCAACAAGGGTTTTGCCACCAAGTACTAAGTCATGTTTTGCAGAGGGGTCAAATACTTATTTCCCTCATTAAAATGCAAATCAATTTATAACATTTTTGACATGCATTTTTCTGGATTTTGTTGTTGTTATTCTGTCTCTCACTGTTCAAATAAACCTACCATTAAAATTATAGACTGATCATGTCTTTGTCAGTGGGCAAACACACAAAATCAGCAGGGGATCAAATACTTTTTTCCCTCACTGTAGCTGTAATCACTGCCAAATGTGATTCTACAAGTATTGACTCAGGGGTGTGAATACTTATGTAAATGAGATATTTCTGTATTTCATTTTCAATAAATTAGCAAACCTTTTTAAAAGCATGTCTTCACTATGTCATTATGTGGTATGGTGTGTCGATGGGTGAGAAAAAATAACATTTAATTCAGGCTATAACAACAAAATGTGGAATAAGTCAAGGGGTATGAATACTTTCTGAAGGCACTCAGTGTAAAAATTGTATTTTGTGTAGACAATTTTTTAAAACAATTAAATCCATTTGAATCCCACTTGTATCACAATAAAATGTGAAGAAATCCAAGATGGGTGTAGACGTTCTATAGGCACTGTATATTTCCACACTATGATGTTGGAATAATACTGTGAAATTGTAAAAATGATGAAAAAGACCGCCTGAAATCTCAGCCTGTTTTGGTGGGATGGAGTTTTGGTCTGCTTGGTGACGTCGCCAGGTGGCAAATTAGTTTATAGACCAATAAGAAAGAGAGTTCTAAACCTCTCTGCCAATAACAGCTAGTTTTCCGTTTTCCCCTCCCCACTCAGACCACTCCCAGACAGTCCTAGCTAAATTCTTGCTTGAGAAATTGCTCTTTGCTAAAAAGCTATTTTTGCTTCTTTTTGACCATTTTAATTGAAAACAATCACAGTATATAGGTTTCCATCCAATTGGCGACAGATTTTCAGACGAATATTCTAAAATCCACATAAAGAAAATACGGACATTTTTCCCCCAGTGGTGCGTTGCCCCCAAATTCACTTGTTGCAGATATAAATCAGTGTGTTTTCGCTTAATTTTTTTATAAAATATAAAGTTCAATGTGTTTCCATTGCATTTAACTCTACCGATAGTTTTGGCAAAAAAACTTGTGTTAAATAGCAAATGTGCCCCTACTCTGGTCTTGGTACGTGTGCTCTAGCCAACAGCTCGTAGCTACAGTGCGGGTAGGCTATGTGGCCAGGTAGGCTAGTCTACATGATGAGATTATTATGGATAAGAGCGAGAATATTTTTACTTGTCAAACGACAGTCAAACGGCAGTCGATCATCATGTCACCAGAATAAGACCCTCAATATTTATTGGAAAGGAGCATCAAGATCACCGTGCACTTTCACCACCCTGTGAAGTTCATAACTTACTTAATCTGTAGCCTAATAAACTGCATAGTTTTCCGAGTCGTAGTGGGATGACCACACACCATATCATCGCATGACTCCAAATGTACTTCGATACGATGGTTGTTATATCAATATTTGCGCATTAAAAAGGTGTTTTCACCGCCATTTCTCGCATAATAAATTTAACAGACAAAACGATCCCACCATGTCCAACGAACAAATGATCTGTCGGCATTTCTAAAATTGTACTGAAACTTCCTGTTTCCATCACAGCTGTCGTGATTTTATTTTATACGGTATTACTTTATTCGCATAAAAACTGTGGATGGAAACGTGGTTAGTAAGGTACTTAATTGTTACCCAGAAATGATTTGATATTGAGATAAAAACGGCTGTACTGGACCTTTAATGCAAGAAAAGTTACATTTTACATTTTTGTCATTTAGCAGACGCTCTTATCCAGAGCGACTTACAGTTAGTGAATACATATTTTATATATTTTTATTTTTTTATACTGGCCCCCCGTGGGAATCGAACCCACAACCCTGGCGTTGCAAACGACATGCTCTATCAACTGAGCTATATCCCTGCCGGCCATTTCCTCCCCTACCCTGGACGACGCTGGGCCAATTGTGCGCCGTCCATGAGTCTCCCGGTCGCGGCCGGCGGCGACAGAGCCTGGATTCGAACCAGGATCTCTAGTGGCACAGTTAGCACTGCGATGCAGTGCCTTAGACCACTGTGTCACTCAGGAGTACAAGTTGATGCAAGAATTATACTATATATATATATATATATATATATATATATATATATATATATATATATATATATATATATATATATATATATATATATATATATATATATATATATATATATACACAGTGGGGAGAACAAGTATTTGATACACTGCCGATTTTGCAGGTTTTCCTACTTACAAAGCATGTAGAGGTCTGTAATTTTATCATAGGTACACTTCAACTGTGAGAGACGGAATCTAAAACAAAAATCCAGAAAATCACATTGTATGATTTTTAAGTAATTAATTTGCATTTTATTGCATGACATAAGTATTTGATACATCAGAAAAGCATAACTTAATATTTGGTACAGAAACCTTTGTTTGCAATTACAGAGATCAAACGTTTCCTGTAGGTCTTCACCAGGTTTGCACACACTGCAGCAGGGATTTTGCCCCACTCCTCCATACAGACCTTCTCCAGATCCTTCAGGTGTCGGGGCTGTCGCTGGGCAATACGGACTTTCAGCTCCCTCCAAAGATTTTCTATTGGGTTCAGGTCTGGAGACTGGCTAGGCCACTCCAGGACCTTGAGATGCTTCTTACGGAGCCACTCCTTAGTTGCCCTGGCTGTGTGTTTCGGGTCGTTGTCATGCTGGAAGACCCAGCCACGACCCATCTTCAATGCTCTTACTGAGGGAAGGAGGTTGTTGGCCAAGATCTCACGATACATGGCCCCATCCATCCTCCCCTGAATACGGTGCAGTCGTCCTGTCCCCTTTGCAGAAAAGCATCCACAAAGAATGATGTTTCCACCTCCATGCTTCACGGTTGGGATGGTGTTCTTGGGGTTGTACTCATCCTTCTTCTTCCTCCAAACACGGCGAGTGGAGTTTAGACCAAAAAACTATATTTTTGTCTCATCAGACCACATGACCTTCTCCCATTCCTCCTCTGGATCATCCAGATGGTCATTGGCAAACTTCAGACGGGCCTGGACATGCGCTGGCTTGAGCAGGGGGACCTTGCGTGCGCTGCAGGATTTTAATCCATGACGGCGTAGTGTGTTACTAATGGTTTTCTTTGAGACTGTGGTCCCAGCTCTCTTCAGGTCATTGACCAGGTCCTGCCGTGTAGTTCTGGGCTGATCCCTCACCTTCCTCATGATCATTGATGCCCCATGAGGTGAGATCTTGCATGGAGCCCCAGACCGAGGGTGATTGACCGTCATCTTGAACTTCTTCCATTTTCTAATAATTGCGCCAACAGTTGTTGCCTTCTCACCAAGCTGCTTGCCTATTGTCCTGTAGCCCATCCCAGCCTTGTGCAGGTCTACAATTGTATCCCTGATGTCCTTACACAGCTCTCTGGTCTTGGCCATTGTGGAGAGGTTGGAGTCTGTTTGATTGAGTGTGTGGACAGGTGTCTTTTATACAGGTAACGAGTTCAAACAGGTGCAGTTAATACAGGTAATGAGTGGAGAACAGGAGGGCTTCTTAAAGAAAAACTAACAGGTCTGTGAGAGCCGGAATTCTTACTGGTTGGTAGGTGATCAAATACTTATGTCATGCAATAAAATGCAAATTACTTAAAAATCATACAATGTGATTTTCTGGATTTTTGTTTTAGATTCCGTCTCTCACAGTTCAAGTGTACCTATGATAAAAATGACAGACCTCTACATGCTTTGTAAGTAGGAAAACCTGCAAAATCGGCAGTGTATCGCGATCGATAATAGACAGTACTGTGCAGCCGTCTTCATTGACCTGGCCAAGGCTTTCGACTCTGTCAACCACCGCATTCTTATTGGCAGACTAAATAGCCTTGGTTTCTCAAATGACTGCCTCGCCTGGTTCACCAACTACTTCTCAGATAGAGTTCAATGTGTCAAATCGGAGGGCCTGTTGTCTGGACCTATGGCAGTCTCTATGGGGGTGCCACAGGGTTCAATTCTTGGGCCGACTCTTTTCTCTGTGTATATCAATGATGTCGCTCTTGCTGCTGGTGACTCTCAGATCCACCTCTACGCAGACGACACCATTTTGTATACATCTGGCCCTTCATTGGACACTGTGTTAACAAACCTCCAAACGAGCTTCAATGCCATACAACACTCCTTCAGTAGCCTCCAACTGCTCTTAAACACTAGTAAAACTAAATGCATGCTCTTCAATCGAACGCTGCTGGCACCCGCCCACCCGACTAGAATCACCACTCTCGACGTGTCTGACCTAGAGTATGTGGACAACTACAAATACCTAGGTGTCTGGTTAGACTGTAAACTCTCCTTCCAGACTCACATTAAGAATCTCCAATCCAAAGTTAAATCTAGAATCGGCTTCCTATTTCGCAACAAAGCCTCCTTCACTCATGCTGCCAAACATGCCCTCGTAAAACTGACTATCCTACCGATCCTTGACTTCGGCGATGTCATTTACAAAATAGCCTCCAACACTCTACTCAGAAAATTGGATGTAGTCTATCACAGTGCCATCCGTTTTGTCTCCAAAGCCCCATACACTACCCACCACTGTGACCTGTACGCTCTTGTTGGCTGGTCCTCACTACATGTTCGTCGTCAAACCCACTGGCTCCAGGCCATCTATAAATCACTGCTAGGCAAATCCCCGCCTTATCTTAGCTCATTGGTCACCATAGCAGCACCCACCCGTAGTCTGCGCTCCAGCAGGTATATCTCACTGGTCATTCCCAAAGCCAACACCTCCTTTGGCCGCCATTCCTTCCAGTTCTCTGCTGCCAATGACTGGAACGAATTGCAAACATCTCTGAAGCTGGAGACTGATCTCCCTCACTAACTTTAAGCATCAGTTGTCAGAGCACCTTACCGATCACTGCACCTGTACACAGCGCATCTGAAATTAGCCCACCCAACTACCTCATCCCTATATTGTTATTTATTTTGCTCTTTTGCACCCCAGTATCTCTATTTGCACATAATCTCTTGCACATCTAGCATTCCAGTGTTAATACTAATTGTAATTATTTTGCACTATAGCCTATTTATTGCCTTACCTCCATAACTTGCTACATTTGCACACACTGTTTATATATTTTCTGTTGTATTTTTTTACCCCATATGTAACTCTGTGTTGTTGTTTTTATCGCACTGCTTTGCTTTATCTTGGCCAGGTCGCAGTTGTAAATGAGAACTTGTTCTCAACTGGCTTACCTGGTTAAATAAAGGTGAAAAAAAAGGTATCAAATACTTGTTCTCCCCACTGTGTATATATATATATATATATATATATATATATATATATATATATATATATATATATATATATATATACAAAAGTATGTGGACACCACTTAAGAGCTCAGTGACTTTCAATGTGGCACAGTCATAGGATGCCACCTTCACAACAAGTCAGTTCATCAAATTTCTGCCCTGCTAGAGCTGCTCCGGTCAACTGTAAGTGCTGTTATTGTGAAGTGGAAACGTGTAGGAGCAACAACGGCTCAGCCGTGAAGTGATAGGCCACACAAGCTCACAGAACGGGACCGGCGAAAAATAAAGTAGTAAAAATAGTCTGTCCTCAGTTGCACCACTCTACCGAGTTCCAAACTGCCTCTGGAAGCAACGTCAGCACAATAACTGTTAGTCGGGAGCTTCATGAAATGGATTTCCATGGCTGAGCAGCCGCACACAAGCCTAAGATCACAATGCGCAATGCCAAGCGTCGGCTGGAGTGGTGTAAAGCTCGCCGCCATTGGACTCTGGAGCAGTGAAAACGCGTTCTCATAGTATGCTACAGCATACAATGACATTCTAGATTATTCTGTGCTTCCAACTTTGTGGCAACAGTTTGGGGAATGCCCTTTCCTGTTTCAGCATGACAATGCCCCCATGCACAAGGCGAGGTCCATACAGAAATGGTTTGTCAAGATCAGTGTGGAAGAACATGACTGGTCTGCACAGAGCCCTGACCTCAACCCCATCAAACACCTTTGGGATGAATTGGAACGCCGACTGCGAGACAGGCCTAATCGCTCAACCTCAGTGCCTGACCTCACTAATGCGCTTGTGGCTGAATGGAAGCAAGTCCCCGCAGCACTGTTCATCTAGTGGAAAGCCTTCCCAGAAGAGTGGAGGCTGTTATAGCAGCAAAAGGGGGACCAACTCCATACTAATGCCCATGATTTTGGAATGAGATGTTTGACGAGCAGCTGTCCACATACTTTTGGTCATGTAGCGTATATAACATCCAAAACATCTGTGAATTAATACTTTTGATGATAAACAATTGGTTTTACATAGAGAAGTGCTCATAAAAATGTATACAGTGATGGTAGACCCCACCTCATCCACTACCAATGAGCAGCACTGGCCTTGTGTGATGTAGTTGCTATACAAAGCGATGCCATCGGCATATCTAGAGTAGAACCTGAGAAGTAGGTCCACCCTAGATCCCACAGGTAATTTGTCATCTTCTAGGTAATTAATTTCTATTTACTATGACATTTAGCAGACAATTTTATCCAACTTCCTGTAGTGCATGCATACATTTTGGTATGGGTGGCCCCAGCGGGAATAGAACCCACAATTCCTGGCGTTGCAAGCGCTATGCCTCAACAAATACAGGACTAGCCAACATCCTCCATGTCTTACCTGGCCTCCAGTACTTGGCAGCGCAGTATTCTGGGGACGTCCCCGTCCCCTAACACTGATATCTGGAGGTGAATCTCCCCTTGTACCTCCTCATCTGGGTCAATCTCAGTTAGGTTCACCCAGCCGTCCACCCCTTCAACACACAGGAAAGTTAGTGTGGGGACACGTGAGCAATATATACAGTACCAGTCAAATGTTTTGACACACCTACTCATTCAAGGGTTTTTCTTCATTTTTACTATTTTCTACATTGTAGAATAATAGTGAAGACATCAAAACTATGAAATAACACATATGGAAAAAGTGTTAAACAAATCAAAATATATTTTAGATTTTAGATTCTTCAAAGCAGCCACCCGTTGCCTTGATGACAGCTTTGCACACTCTTGGCATTCTCTCAACCAGCTTCACCTGGAATGCTTTTCGAACAGTCTTGTAGGAGTTCCCACATATGCTGAGCACTTGTTGGCTGCTTTTCCTTCACTCTGCGGTCCAATTCATCCCAAACCATCTCAAATTGGGTTGAGGTCGGGGGATTGCAGAGGCCAGGTCATCTGATGCAGCACTCCATCACTCTCCTTCTTGGTCAATTAGCCCTTACACAGCCTGGAGGTGTGTTTTGGGTCAATGTCCTGTGGAAAACAAATGATAGTCCCACTAAGCACTAACCAGATGGGATGGCGTATCACTGCAGAATGCTATGGTAGCCATGCTGGTTAAGTGTGCCTTGAATTCTAAATAACTCAGACAGTGTCACCAGCAAAGCACACCCACACCATAACACCTCCTCCTCCATGCTTCACAGTGGGAACCACATATGCGGAGATCATCCGTTCACCTACTCTGCGTCTCACAAAGACACCGCGGTTGGAACCAAAAATCTCAAATTTGGACTCATCAGACCAAAGGACAGATTTCCACCGGTCTAATGTCCATTGCTCGTGTTTCTTGGCCCAAGCAAGCCTCTTCTTATTATTGGTGTCCTTTAGTAGTGGTTTCTTTGCAGCAATTCACGCAGTCTCCTCTGAAAAGTTGATGTTGAAATGTGTCTGTTACTTGAACTCTATGAAGAATTTCTGAGGCTGGTAACTAATGAACTTATCCTCTGCAGCAGAGGTAACTCTGGGTCTTCCTTTCCTGTGGCGGTCCACATGAGAACCAGTTTCATCATAGCGCTTGATGGTTTTTGCGACTGTACTTGAAGAAACTTTGAAAGTTCTTGAAATGTTCCGTATTGACTGACCTTCATGTCTTAAAGTAATGATGGACTGTCGTTTCTCTTTGCTTATTTGAGCTGTTATAATAATATGGTCTTTGGTCTTTTACCAAATAGGGCTATCTTCTGTATACCACCCCTACCTTGTCACAACACAACTGATTGGCTCAAACGCATTAAGAAATTCCACAAATTAACTTAACAAGGCACACCTGTTAATTGAAAAGCATTCCAGGTGACTACCTCATGAAGCTGGTTGAGAGAATGCCAAGAGTGTGCAAAGCTGTCATCAAGGCAAAGGGTGGCTACTTTGAAGAATCTCAAATTAAAAATATATATTGATTTGATTAACACTTTTTTTTTTTTTACTACATGTGTTATTTCATAGTTTTGATGTCTTCACTATTATTCTACAATGTAGAAAATAGTAAAAATAAAGAAAAACCCTTGAATGAGTAGGTGTGTCCAAACTTTTGACTGGTACTGTATATATTTTTTAAAAATCTGATTTATTTTACACATTTATAAGCACAATACAACCACACGTGGATATACTGCATCATTCAAATCATCAATGATAACTTATTTCCATTGTGGTCCTCTAGCAAATGCACTTTACACGCTCATAAACGCACACTTTCCTGTTTGGATGGCCTGTGTATTGTTCCAATGAGATAAGGCAATTCATGAGGGGAATACAGTATGTCGTGCGCGCACACACAGACACGTCGTGAATAAATCCCACCAATAACATCCTTTCTCTTTGTCTCTGGCTTTTGGAGGCTTAATGTAAAAGACCTAATGCCTGTGATACATTCGCTTCTGCTCGAGTAGATCTTGAACCTGCTTTAAACCCACACTTAACAGCCTCCAAACTGGAAGGGATCTAATACATGCCCTGCATTTTGGACTCAAATATACTGTACTCTGAATTAATATCTGACATGGAAAACCTCTGGATAATACCAATGACTGTAAGGATAATAACAGATTTAGTCAACCATGCACAAGCAATAAATTGACGATTTATCGGGAAATAAACCACAGGTAATAAGTTCCTTGATGAAAGGAAAACATTTAAAATGTACAGTGTCCACATTAGGACAGCTTGTCTCACTAAATCTGTTATTATCCTTACAGTCATTGGTATTATCTAGAGGTTTTCCAGGTCTGATATTGATTTCAGAGTACAGTAGCTATTTCACATTTATTTCCTACATATGGCTCGACTCATGTATTTTGTCAGAATTCTGCTCATAATAAAGTCAATGCATAAAATACAGAAGCTGAATGATACAAACAGTGAATTGACCATTCATCCCTCCAGATAATTTCCAACTGCATTCAACCAGAAGACCTATTTCTTCCAGCTTCCCAATGATTTATGAAGTGTCCTATGAAGTCGGCAACATTTCCCAGAATCGTTCTGTGTTTACCCTTGTGGAACACTTGAAGTAAGTGTTTTTTCTCCTGATTGATATTCCAGGGTATGTCTCTAGTCAAGCAACATTATTCTTTATTGTCGGCTGAGTGTGGGACAAAAATAAACCACACCGACGTTTCCACAAAGCAGGACGGAAAAAAGCTTTGCAGCTTGTTTCTAAGGCACACACAGATCATTGGTTCAGCGCACTGTGCGTGGGTTACAAACAGTCTGATCATTGGTTCAGCGCACTGTGCGTGGGTTACAAACAGTCTGATCATTGGTTCAGCGGACTGTGCGTGGGTTACAAACAGTTGGAACATTGGTCAATGGTCTGTGCTGATAGCTACTTGTGGCTACATATTGCACTACTTTTGTCAAAAGTAGTGCACTATATAGGGAATAGGGTACCATTTGGTACATATCCATAGAGGCCTTAAACTTCACGAGACTGACAGCAGTAGTTTTCATCGCCTCTATTTTGAGGGCTGTATTGATTAACAGTTACTTTTCAATCTCCATCTTAGAAAGTGGTGAAAAGCTGAGTCAAATTCCCGTTGCGCTGAAAATGTACAATGAACTATCTATCTATTCCAGAACAAACAAGAGACCGAGCTTCGTTACGATCATTGGTCAGAGGGAGTGAGAGGAGGAAGTTGTGTTGTGACAAAGGCATTTCTCTGAGCATTGTGGGATCTTGTCTGGCATTCAGCCAGGGAACAGAAACTGGAGGAAGGGAGACTCCTGTCTACAATGGCCACAACATTGATGAAGTCATTTCAGAAAAAGTGAACAGAAACGAGATTCGAGTTTCCATTTTGAGCACTGCATGAAAAGTAATGTCAGTAGTGTTAGAGTAGAAAAATACAACAGTAACACACTCTCTGAATAGTTCATATACTTTATGTGTCCCATATGGCACACTATTGCTATAGTGCACTACTTTCTACCAGAGCCATATGGGCCCTGGTCAAAAGTAGTGCACTATAAAGGGATTAGGATGCTATTTGGGACAGAACCCATGTGAAGGCCATTCTAAGGAAACATCTCCGTCCTGTCTGTGGTAGATGATATCTCCACAAACATGTACAATGAGGGAAACTGAACTAAAAACTAAATCATATCAAATATGGATGAGTACAAGTTGACTTGACTTAAAACATTTTAAAATCAAATTTATTTTATAAAGCCCTTTTTACATCAGCAGTTGTCACAAAGTGCTTTACAGATACCCACCGTAAAACCCCAAAGAGCAAGCAATGCAGAAGCACAGTGGCTAGGAAAAATTCCCAAAAAGGCAGAAACCTAGGAAGAAACCCAAGACGTTCAAACGCTCCTTACTCTAAGGAGCATAGGTACACAAATGTTCTCCACAGCATTCTGTTTAGGATTAGTATACACTTGACCAAACCTCTTTTAATGAATCAGACCTTGACAGAGGCCAGTGGGCATCAGTGAAAGGTCTCATCCATGAAAGTGTTCAAACAGTGACTGGCAAATACACAGACACACTAGGGGTTTCTAACCTTTCAAGCCTTGACCTGCCTGCTTCAAAAGGTGATTCTTTGTGCTCACAGTCCTCCCTCTCCCACCCCAGTCCTCCCTCTCCCACCCCAGTGTTCATCTCCTTTAATGTTTGGCCTACTGTTTAAACAGGGATGACCAATGAAGTCACAGTTCATCCCCTTTAATTTAAACCTTGGCCTCCCCTTTAAAACTGTTGTCTCTGACCAACCAGGCTAAGCCTTTGTTTCCAAAGCAACGCATTACAACGAGGAGACAAGAGGGTATGAATATGCTTGCCCGACTCTTGTTATGTATAAGGACTTCCCTTAATTAAAACAACGAGAACACAATAGACCCTGAAAAAGTGCTCCTTCTTGCCTTTGTGATTATGAGAAAGAGATGTTCTTGCACTGTTTGTAAATGATTACCAGTCCACAAAACTGTGAGATCCAATGACATATACAGGAGATGCAATATAAAGAAGCTAACGTTTATGTTGTCTTGTTGTAGTATACTGTACTGTGTGTTTGGTAATTTTTTAAAATCTTAACGTAGACTACACCAAACTGGTATATAATACAGAACAGCAGGCCTGTTTTAAGCATGCATGATGCCCTATGAATATTCTGTCTAAACAACATATATCATTCATATTACAGGAAGTAATAAAACATTATACCGGTTGGCTTGCTACCATGTGAATCATATCAGAGTCGATCAATCAGCTCGGAATTATCTAAAAGTATCTTTGGAATTTAAATTAGCTCCTACAGCTTACAAATACACAATGCTCCTTTGAGTTATTAGCCAAACATTCAGCAAGTTCCAGCCACCGAGACTAATGAGTGATCCCACCCTCATCTTTGTGAGCGCCAGAAAAATCGACAAACAGCAGGAAGTCACCATCATCCCTGCATGGGAGAAAATTGTGAGTAAGACTGACCCCCCCCCCCCCCCCCCCGACTAGCATCGGTGTCACGATAATGGACGTGTGACTCAGGCCCCCCACCCCCATGTCACTCTCGTCACAAAGCTCTGTAGTCACCCCTGTGTTTTGCCCAGTGAGTCAGCCTGCCAACACTAAGGTAAGCCAGCAGGTAGAGACGGTCAGACAAGCAATGGCTCAAAGCAGCTCTAGTGGGATAAGTGTTATTCTAACCATATGACCTTAAGTCACTGAGAAAAGCCCACTTGAATTTTATGGGCCGGTTTACCGGACACAGATTAAGCCCAGTCCTGGACTAAGAAGTTATTTCAATGGATATTGATCATGCTTTTTAGTCCAGGACCAGGACCAGGCCCAGGCTTGATTCTGTGTCCGGGAAACTGGCACATTAAATTCCAGTGGCTCAGAATAAATTAGACGAAAAACAAAAAGAAATGGAGAAACTTATTCAAGAAAGATCAAGTGTAATATATTATAAAAAATTAAGCTAACTGGATGGAATATGGCGGAAAATGCACCAAATTATTTTTTAATCTTCAACATAGAAATGCTACCAAAAATAATTTACTGAAACTAGTTACAAATGACGAAGCAAAGTACTTTAAGCTTATGTTTTCGTTTCAGTCGCCTCCATCTCCTCTAACTGAAGCTAATTGTAGGGATTTTTTTTCTATTGATAATGTAAAATTAACAGCCATACAGAAATACTCATGTGAAGGTGAAATTACAGAGGAGGAACTTATGGATGCAATTAAATAAATAAAGTCCGGGAAAACTCCAGGGTTGGATACCAGTCGAGGTATACCAAACCTTTTTTGATATACTCAGAGGACCGTTATTAGCATTTTTTAACCAGTCTTTGGTAAATGGTAGATTATCAGACACTCAAGAAGAAGGTCTGATTTAATTACTACTGGGAAATATAAAGATCCAGTCCATTAAAAAAATTGGAAGCCCCTTACACTTCAGTGTTGTGATGCAAAAATTCTAGCAAAATGTATAGCGCATAGAATTAAAAAAGGTATTGTCGGACATTATTAATTCTAATCAGACAGGTTTTTTACATGGACGATACATTGGAGATAATATACAGCAAGTACTGGAAACAGAACACTATGAAAAATCTGGGAAACCAGGCCTGCTATTCATAGCTGACTTTGAAAAGGCATTTTATAAAGTACGACTGGAGTTTATATATAAATGACTGGAGCATTTTGATTTTGGAGAATCTCTTATAAAATGGGTTAAAATCGTGTATAGTAACCCTAGGTGTGAAAGAGCACAGTTAGAAAGATATGGCATATAAACTCAGCAAAAAAAGAAACGTCCCTTTTTCAGGACCCTGTCTTTCAAAGATAATTTGTAGAAATCCAAGTAACTTCACAGATCTTTATTGTAAAAGGTTTAAACACTGTTTCCCATGCTTGTTCAATGAAAAATTGTAGGCCTGTTGTACGGCAGGTCCTCACCAAATGAACATGCACCTGTGGAACGGTCATTAAGACACTAACAACTTACAGACGGTAGGCAATTAAGGTCATAGTTATGAAAACCTAGGACACTAAATAGGCCTTTCTAATGACTCTGAAAAACACCAAAAGAAAGATGCTCAGGGTCCCTGCTCATCTGCGTGAACGTGCCTTAGGCATGCTGCAAGAAGGCATGAGGACTGCAGATGTAAATTGCAATGTCCGTACTGTGAGACGCCTAAGACAGCGCTACAGGGAGACAGGATGGACAGCTGATCGTCCTCGCAGTGGCAGACCACGTGTAACAACACCTGCACAGGATCGGTACATCCGAACATCACACCTGCGGGACAGGTACAGGATGGCAACAACTGCCCGAGTTACACCAGGAACGCACAATCCCTCCATCAGTGCTCAGACTGTCCGCAATAGGCTGATAGAGGCTGGGCTGTGGGCATGTAGGCCTGTTGTACGGCAGGTCCTCACCAGACATCACCGGCAACAACGTCGCCTATGGGCACAAACCCACCGTTACTGGACCAGACAGGACTGGCAAAAAGTGCTCTTCACTGACGAGTCACGGTTTTGTCTCACTAGGGGTGATGGTTGGATTCGCGTTTATTGTCGAAGGAATGAGCGTTACACCGAGGCCTGTACTCTGGAGCGGGATCGATTTGGAGGTGGAGGGTCTGTCATGGTCTGGGGCGGTGTGTCACAGCATCGGACTGAGCTTGTTGTCATTGCAGGCAATCTCAACGCTGTGCGTTACAGGGAAGACATCCTCCTCCCTCATGTGGTACCCTTCCTGCAGGCTCATACTGACATGACCCTCCAGCATGACAATACCACCAGCCATACTGCTCATTCTGTGTGTGATTTCCTGCAAGACAGGAATGTCAGTGTTCTGCCATGGCCAGCGAAGAGCCCGGATCTCAATCCCATTGAGCACGTCTGGGACCTGTTGGATCGGAGGGTGAGGGCTAGGGCCATTCCCCCAGAAATGTCCAGGAACTTGCAGGTGCCTTGGTGGAAGAGTGGGGTAACATCTCACAGCAAGAACTGGCAAATCTGGTGCAGTCCATGAGGAGGAGATGCACTGCAGTACTTAATGCAGCTGGTGGCCACACCAGATACTGACCCCCCTTTGTTCAGGGACACATTATTCAATTTCTGTTAGTCACATGTCTGTGGAACTTGTTCAGTTTATGTCTCAGTTGTTGAATGTTGTTATGTTCATACACATTTTTACACATGTTAAGTTTGCTGAAAATAAACACAGTTGACATTGAAAGGACATTTGTTTTTTGTTGAGTTTAGTATGTATAAGCTGGAAGTAGAGGCCTAAGCGTTGTTGTTCACTAGTTTACTCCAATTAGGGGAGGGGTGGTGGGGTTGGAAAGTAATAAAGGGAAATATATATTTTTAAAGGATATGTATGTACAGTTGAAATCGGAAGTTTACATACACCTTTTTCACAATTCCTGACATTTAATCCTAGTAAAAATTCCCTGTCTTAGGTCCGTTAGGATCACCACTTTATTTTAAGAATGTGAAATGTCAGAATAATAGTAGAGATAATTATTCATTTCAGCTTTTATTTCTTTCATCACATTCCCAGTGGGTCAGAAGTTTACATACACTCAATTAGTATTTGGTAGCATTGCCTTTAAATTGTTTATCTTGGGTCAAATGTTTCGGGTAGCCTTCCACTCAATCATCAATTTGCAGACGACACAACAGTAGTAGGCTTGATTACCAACAATGACGACACCGCCTACAGGGAGGTGGTGCGGGCTCTGGGAGTGTGGTGCCAGGAAAATAACCTCTCACTCAATGTCAACAAAACAAAGGAGATGATCGTGGACTTCAGGAAACAGCAGAGGGTGCACCCCCCTTTCCACATCGATGGGACCGCAGTGGAGAAGGTGGAAAGCTTCAAGTTCCTTGGCGTACACATCACTGACAAACTGAAATGGTCCACCCACGCAGACAGTGTGGTGAAGAAGGCACAACAGAGCCTCTTCAACCTCAGGAGGCTGAAGAAATATGGCTTGGCACCTAAAACTCTCACAAACTTTTACAGATGCACAATTGAGAGCATCCTGTCGTGCTGTATCACCGCCTGGTACGGCAACTGCCCTGCCCGCAACCTCAGGGCTCTCCAGAGGGTGGTGCAGTCTGCCGAACGCATTACCAGGGGCAAACTACCCGCCCTCCAAGACACCTACAGCACCAGATGTCACAGGTAGGCCAAAAAAGATCATCAAGGACATCAACCACCCGAACCACTGCCTGTTCACCCCGCTATCATCCAGAAGGCGAGGTCAGTACAGGTGCATCAAAGCTGGGACCGAGAGAATGAAAAACAGCTTCTATCTCAAGGCCATCAGACTGTTAAATAGCCATCACTAGCACATTAGAGGCTGCTGCTGCCTATTGAAATCACTGGCCACTTTAAGAAATGGAACACTAGTCACTTTAATAATGTTTACATATCTTTCACTACTCATCTCATATGTATATACTGTATTCTATTCTATAATATTCTACTGTATCTTAGTCCATGCCTCTCTGTCATTGCTTGTCATATATGTATATATTGTATTGGGTATATGTTGTGAAATTGTTAGATATTACTTGTTAGATATTAATGCACTGTCGGTGCATTTCGCTACACCTGCAATAACATCTGCTAAACACGTGTATGCGACAAATAAAATTTGATTTGATAAGTTGGGTGATTTTTGGCCCATTCCTCCTGACAGAGGTGGTGTAACTGAGTCAGGTTTGTAGGCCTCCTTGCTCGCACATGCTTTTTCAGTTCTGCCCACAAATATTCTATAAGATTGAGGTCAGGGCTTTGTGATGGCCACTCCAATACCTTGACTTTGTTGTCCTTAAGCCATTTTGCCACAACTTTGGCAGTATGCTTGGGGTCATTGTCCATTTGGAAGACCCATTTGCGACCAAGCTTTAAATTCCTGACTGATGTCTTGAGATGTTGCTTCAATATATCCACATAATTTTCCTTCCTCATGATGCCATCTATTTTGTGAAGTACACCAGTTCCTCCTGCAGCAAAGCACCTCCACAGCATGATGCTGCCACACCTGTGCTTCACGGTTGGGATGGTGTTCTTCAGCTTGCAAGCACCCTCTTTTTCCTCCAAACATAACGATGGTCATTATGGCCAAACAGTTATATTTTTGTTTCATCAGACCAGAGGACATTTCTCCAAAAAGTAAAATCTTTGTCCCCATGTGCAGTTGCAAACCGTAGTCTGGCTTTTTATGGCGGTTTTGGAGCAGTGGCTTCTTCCTTGCTGAGAGGCCTTTCAGGTTATGTCGATATACATTGAGGGAAAAAAGTATTTGATCCCTTGCTGATTTTGTACATGTCAAAAATGTTATAAATTGATTTGCATTTTAATGAGGGAAATAAGTATTTGACCCCTCTGCAAAACATGACTTAGTACTTGGTGGCAAAACCCTTGTTGGCAATCACAGAGGTCAGACGTTTCTTGTAGTTGGCCACCAGGTTTGCACACATCTCAGGAGGGATTTTGTCCCACTCCTCTTTGCAGATCTTCTCCAAGTCATTAAAGTTTAGAGGCTGACGTTTGGCAACTCGAACCTTCAGCTCCCTCCACAGATTTTTTATGGGATTAAGGTCTGGAGACTGGCTAGGCCACTCCAGGACCTTAATGTGCTTCTTCTTGAGCCACTCCTTTGTTGCCTTGGCCATGTGTTTTGGGTCATTGTCATGCTGGAATACCCATCCACGACCCATTTTCAATGCCCTGGCTGAGGGAAGGATTTGATGGTACATGGCCCTGTCCGTCATCCCTTTGATGCGGTGAAGTTGTCCTGTCCCCTTAGCAGAAAAACACCCCCAAAGCATAATGTTTCCACCTCCATGTTTGACGGTGGGGATGGTGTTCTTGGGGTCATAGGCAGTGTTCCTCCTCCTCCAAACACGGCGAGTTGAGTTGATGCCAAAGAGCTCCATTTTGGTCTCATCTGACCACAACACTTTCACCCAGTTCTCCTCTGAATCATTCAGATGTTCATTGGCAAACTTCAGACGGCCCTGTATATGTGCTTTCTTGAGCAGGGGGACCTTGCGGGCGCTGCAGGATTTCAGTCCTTCACGGCGTAATATGTTACCAATTGTTTTCTTGGTGACTATGGTCCCAGCTGCCTTGAGATCATTGACAAGATCCTCCCGTGTAGTTCTGGGCTGATTCTTCACCGTTCTCATGATCATTGCAACTCCACGAGGTGAGATCTTGCATGGAGCCCCAGGCCGAGGGAGATTGACAGTTATTTTGTGTTTCTTCCATTTGAGAAATAATCGCACCAACTGTTGTCACCTTCTCACCAAGCTGCTTGGCGATGGTCTTGTAGCCCATTCCAGCCTTGTGTCGGTCTTTAATCTTGTCCCTGACATCCTTGGAGAGCTCTTTGGTCTTGGCCATGGTGTAGAGTTTGGAATCTGATTGATTGATTGATTGCTTCTGTGGACAGGTGTCTTTTATACAGGTAACAAGCTGAGATTAGGAGCACTCCCTTTAAGAGTGTGCTCCTAATCTCAGCTCGTTACCTGTATGAAAGACACCTGGGAGCCAGAAATCTTTCTGATTGAGAGGGGGTCAAATACTTATTTCCCTCATTAAAATGCTAATCAATTTATAACATTTTTGACATGCGTTTTTCTGGATTTTTTTGTTGTTTTTCTGTCTCTCACTGTTCAAATAAACCTATCATTAAAATTATAGACTGATAATTTCTTTGTCAGTGGGCAAATGTACAAAATCAGCAGGGGATCAAATACTTTTTTCCCCTCACTGTATATATATACAGTGGGGAAAAAAAGTATTTAGTCAGCCACCAATTGTGCAAGTTATCCCACTTAAAAATATGAGAGAGGCCTGTAATTTTCATCATAGGTACACGTCAACTATGACAGACAAAATGAGAAAAAAAATTCCAGAAAATCACATTGTAGGATTTTTAATGAATTTATTTCAAAATTATGGTGGAAAATAAGTATTTGGTCAATAACAAAAGTTTCTCAATACTTTGTTATATACCCTTTGTTGGCAATGACACAGGTCAAAGGTTTTCTGTAAGTCTTCACAAGGTTTTCACACACTGTTGCTGGTATTTTGGCCCATTCCTCCATGCAGATCTCCTCTAGAGCAGTGATGTTTTGGGGCTGTCGCTGGGCAACACGGACTTTCAACTCCCTCCAAAGATTTTCTATGGGGTTGAGATCTGGAGACTGGCTAGGCCACTCCAGGACCTTGAAATGCTTCTTACGAAGCCACTCCTTCGTTGCCCGGGCGGTGTGTTTGGGATCATTGTCATGCTGAAAGACCCAGCCACGTTTCATCTTCAATGCCCTTGCTGATGGAAGGAGGTTTTCACTCAAAATCTCACGATACATGGCCCCATTCATTCTTTCCTTTACACGGATCAGTCGTCCTGGTCCCTTTGCAGAAAAACAGCCCCAAAGCATGATGTTTCCACCCCCATGCTTCACAGTAGGTATGGTGTTCTTTGGATGCAACTCAGCATTCTTTGTCCTCCAAACACGACGAGTTGAGTTTTTACCAAAAAGTTATATTTTGGTTTCATCTGACCATATGACATTCTCCCAATCCTCTTCTGGATCATCCAAATGCACTCTAGCAAACTTCAGACGGGCCTGGACATGTACTGGCTTAAGCAGGGGGACACGTCTGGCACTGCAGGATTTGAGTCCCTGTCGGCGTAGTGTGTTACTGATGGTAGGCTTTGTTACTTTGGTCCCAGCTCTCTGCAGGTCATTCACTAGGTCCCGCCGTGTGGTTCTGGGATTTTTGCTCACCGTTCTTGTGATCATTTTGACCCCACGGGGTGAGATCTTGCGTGGAGCCCCAGATCGAGGGAGATTATCAGTGGTCTTGTATGTCTTCCATTTCCTAATAATTGCTCCCACAGTTGATTTCTTCAAACCAAGCTGCTTACCTATTGCAGATTCAGTCTTCCCAGCCTGGTGCAGGTCTACAATTTTGTTTCTGGTGTCCTTTGACAGCTCTTTGGTCTTGGCCATAGTGGAGTTTGGAGTGTGACTGTTTGAGGTTGTGGACAGGTGTCCTTTATACTGATAACAAGTTCAAACAGGTGCCATTAATACAGGTAACGAGTGGAGGACAGAGGAGCCTCTTAAAGAAGAAGTTACAGGTCTGTGAGAGCCAGAAATCTTGCTTGTTTGTAGGTGACCAAATACTTATTTTCCACCATAATTTGCAAATAAATTCATTAAAAATCCTACAATATGATTTTCTGGATTTTTTTTTCTCAATTTGTCTGTCATAGTTGACGTGTACCTATGATGAAAATTACAGGCCTCTCTCATCTTTTTAAGTGGGAATACATGCACAATTGGTGGCTGACTAAATACTTTTTTTCCCCACTGTATATATACACACATACTACCATTGAAAAGTTTGGGGTCACTTAGGAATGTCCTTGTTTTCGAAAGAAAAGCAATTTTTTTGTCCATTAAAATAACATCAAATTGATCAGAAATACAGTGTAGTCATTGTTAATAGATTAGAGTGTCTAGTTTGAGAAACAGACGCCTCACAGGTCCTCAACTGGCAGCTTCATTAAATAGTACCCGCAAAACACCAGTCTCAACGTCAACAGTGAAGAGGTGACTCCGGGATGCTGACCTTCTAGGCAGAGTTGCAAAGAAAAAGCCATATCTCACTGGCCAATAAAAATAAAATATTAAGATGGGCAAAAGAACACAGACACAGGACTTTTTCTTTGCAACTCTGCCTAGGTCAGCATCCCGGAGTCGCCTCTTCACTGTTGACGTTGAGACTGGTGTTTTGCGGGTACTATTTAATGAAGCTGCCAGTTGAGGACCCGTGAGGCGTCTGTTTCTCAAACTAGATACTAATGTATTTGTCCTCTTACTCAGTTGTGCACCGGGCCTCCCAGTTTGCGCTGTTCTGTGAAGGGAGTAGTACACAGCGTTGTACGAGATCTTCAGTTTCTTGGCAATTTCTCGCATGGAATAGCCTTCATTTCTCAGAACAAGAATAGACTGATGAGTTTCAGAAGAAAGGTCTTTGTTTCTGGCCATTTTGATCCTGTAATCGAACCCACAATTGCTGATGCTCCAGATCCTCAACTAGTCTCACGAAGGCCAGTTTTATTGCTTCTTTAATCAGCACAACAGTTTTCAGCTGTGCTAACATAATTGCAAAAGGGTTTTCTAATGATCAATTAGCCTTTTAAAATGATAAACTTGGATTAGCAAACACAACGTGCCATTGGAACACAGGACTGATGGTTGCTGATAATGGGCCTCGGTACGCCTATGAAAATATTCCATTAAAAATCAGCAATTTCCAGCTACAATAGCCATTTACAACATTAACAATGTCTACACTGTATTTCTGATCAATTTGATGTTATTTTAATGGACAAAAAAATCGGTTTTCTTTCGAAAACAAGGAAATTTCTACGTGACCCCAAACTTTTGAACGGTAGTACATATATATATATATATATATATATATATATATATATATATATATATATATATATATATATATATATATATATATATATATATATATATATATATATATATATATATATATATATATATATGCGAGAGAGAAAAAAACATATGGGGGATTTTTAACAAAAATGAAAATAAATATATATAAAAAAACATACAAATACACTAATTGAAAATAAAATGATTTTAAAAAAACAACATTTTATACAAAAAATAATAATAAAAAAGATTACCAGTGGGCCTTTTCTAAGTGCAAACCCAGACTTATGAACCGAGTGAGTAAGACTTTGTTTAAAGACCTCATTCAAGGCCTGTCCATTTGTGAACCAATCATGTGATTGTCATGTGTCCGTTATTTAGACCAAAAGTATGCTCTAGGGCTACGTGATGACTCACCACACCAGCGTCATGGCAACAGTAGAATGCAGGGATCCTTGAATCAATAGTCCAGATACTGACTAAGCTCACAAGATGACATGAACTCATCTGAGCCCTCTTACTCTTACAGGGTAGAGGGAATTCCTTTACTGGAGGGACGTGGTGAGACATAGGCCAACAACATGGGCCCATTTGATCCGACAACACGCTAAGATCTGAGCTATGGTTAGCTAGCTGCCTCTTACTCCCGTCTCCTCTCTCGGTCGTCATTTCTGAGAACACGGAAGTTGCTAAAACTCAAAGTAAGAAATTGGTCAGGGTTAGGGTGAAGGCAAGTGCACATGGTTAAATCGTTTTACATGTTTTGGGCAAAGAAACACAGCTTGTATTTTGCCTCAGACTGTGATTTGAGGAAAACACTGCCGAAGGGAGGTCTCACCTTGTGGTTTGGCAGCCAAGGCTTCCTTAGTGATGGATACCTTCCCGATGACGTCATCACGGCTGGAACGACACAAGGGCAACAGGTTAGGTAGATTCCACTGAACTTGCTCTTCAAATTTGTACCACTGTGTCAATAATGAACATTTTTAAGAGTCTGCAGTGTGTATGTTTACCACAATGCAGGCTAGCAGTCACAGGTTTTTCTTGCATAATACTGTAGTTTTAGTATCTTCTCATGTCCAAAGGTATTATGATGGGTTGTCCTCAACAGAATGAGCCTGTTTGTCCATTATTAAGAAAATTTGCTGCAGAACACGCACCTGAATGCACTCATGACTCCTTTCTATGCGCACCAAAATTACAATCGGGTTCTCTGAATTGCCTTATGAAAGCCTAACACTGTAAGATCATATTTTAAAACTTAGCTAGTCATGTTGGCAATAGAACAAGTTTTCAGATGATGCCCACTTGACCCAGATTGCAATTTATAATGGGCTGTTTTTGGATTGCATAAACAACAGTAATTGTGTGATGGCAGGGATGCAGGGTTGTGTTCCAAACAAAACAACTACAAGTGTGCTTGCCTTAGTTCCTCAATGGCACAGCAAGCAGAGCTCTTTGAATCATAAAAGTGTATTGAAATTACTTTGGAGAGGTGTGTGGCCACTTGGAGACACCAGTTAGTCCTCTCACTCAAACCCTTGTCATTTTTTTGTCTTATGTTGCATCTACCCCACATTTTCCAGGAATATTCTTATCACGTTACCCAATGTATCCAGAGTATTTTCAGACTTCGTTATTAACAAATGTAGCGATAAGCATAGTAAAAATCTACAGTGTAATGTTTGGATTCAGTCTTGTGTCCTCAACTTTGGTCTAATAATTTTCCCATAATCTCAAAACTGTTCTCTTTCAATTGCCACCATGCTTATGCATTTTCATATTTCTTCTGCAAGAAACATTTCAATTTAACCCTATCCATATAGGCCAATTCCCATGAGTGTAAGGGGTTAATGTACTGTAAAGCTTTGAATAGAATTTTAAAAAGGACCTAAATATATTTGAATAGGGTCCATAATGGATATAAACAATATCAAAATATGAAAATTAAAGTACAGTCCTGCAATTGTGTAGTAAAAGCCTTATGGGTGGCAATGATATAAAAGCTGACTTTGAGAAAAGAGGCAACCTCCTCATTACCTGAGTGAGTCCTCATCCAGTACATGGAAGGAGATGGTATGGAAGGACGGGGGCAGGTGAACGTTATACTCCTCCCCCCAGAAGGGAGAGAGCGTCTTCCATATCGTAGCCGTCCTGGGAGAGAGAGATAAGGTCATACTAATATCAACATTGTAAAGGCATATTGAGATAAGGTCATAAGACAACACCATAAAGGCATATTAATAACGTGATGCATGCATAAATAATACACAATAATCTATACCAGTCCCCATATTGATCTAGTAGCACATCGGAGTCATTCAGGAGCCCTGAATTTGAGTAATGATATGTGTTTTCCAATGAAAGAGATGTATCTTAGTTTGCGTCATTGACCCAACACAATAAACCTTGATTGTTTGTTGCTAATAGGTATCCCTCAAATAATTTGACTGTCATACATTCTGCTGGCTAGCCAAGGATTTATATTCCTGCTAAATGTCTTAAAAACAACAGGACCATCCAACGCTAAGAATGGCTGAGGTATTTATTTATTTACAAAAGAAAAGGCATTACATATATCTTTAAAGTAACTATCCAGTGTTTCCAGATATCTATGAAATATGACCTATAATGAATTACAATATGAGTGAAATAGTTTTCCTCCCCAAAAATTGTAATTAAGAATGTTAAAATCAGCTTTTATGTTTTGGAATGGTGTGGACGTACCCCAACAGAATGGTGTGGGTATATACCGGTTATTACAAATATGAATGCGAGTATAACACTGATTGGCTAGCTCAACCAATGAGCCAACATGACATCATGTTCTATGAGGAAATAGAAAGCATTTTTGAAACGGCCAGTTTGAGATACAAGTTTGAGGTGGGGTCATAGAGAATGATAGAGAAAGCATCCCTATATCGTTCCCATTAATGGCGTCTGTGAGCGAACGGGCAGCGCGATTGAGGCCATCTCCATTTTGAAGTAGTCAATTTTAAATATTCTACTACTTCTTAAATGAGCTGGCAAAAAAACTGAAAGGGTACATACTGCCACCTGTAGTGTGTTGTTTGAACACTGCTACTGCTCTCTCCTCGTCTGACCATGTGTTCTCGCATACCCCGAGAGCATCTGATCAGCGGGATGGTGGCACAGGAATCCTCATCTCTCCCAAGTGGACATTCTCTCTTTTTCCCCTGACCCATCTGTCTATCTCCTCATTTGAATTCCATGCTGTCACAGCCACTAGCCCATTCAAGCTTAACATCCTTGTCATTTATCGCCCTCCAGGTTCCCTTGGAGAGTTCATCAATGAGCTTGACGCCTTGATAAGTTCCTTTCCTGAGGATGGCTCACCCCTCACAGTTCTGGGTGACTTCAACCTCCCTACGTCTACATTTGACTCATTTCTCTCTGCCTCCTCCTTTCCACTCCTCTCCTCATTTGACCTCACCCTCTCACCATCCCCCCCTACTCACAAGGCAGGCAATACGCTTGACCTCATCTTTACTAGATGCTGTTCTTCTACTAATCTCACTGCAACTCCCCTCCATGTCTCCGACCACTACTTTGTATCCTTTTCTCTCTCGCTCTCCTCCAACACTACTCACTCTGCCCCTACTCAGATGGTAATGCGCCGTCGCAACCTTCGCTCTCTCTCTCCCGCTACTCTCTCCTCTTCCATCCTATCATCTCTTCCCTCTGCTCAATCCTTCTCCCTCCAATCTCCTGATTCTGCCTCCTCAACCCTCCTCTCCTCCCCTTCTGCATATTTTGACTCTCTATGTCCCCTATCCTCCCGGCCGGCTCGGTCCTCCCCTCCTGCTCCGTGGCTTGACAACTCATTGCGAGCTCACAGAACAGGGCTCCGGGCAGCCGAGCGGAAATGGAGGAAAACTAGACTCCCTGCGGACCTGGCATCTTTTCACTCCCTCCTCTCTACATTTTCTTCATCTGTTTCTGCTGCTAAAGCCACTTTCTACCACTCTAAATTCCAAGCATCTGCCTCTAACCCTAGGAAGCTCTTTGCCACCTTCTCCTCCCTGCTGAATCCTCCTCCCCCTCCTCCCTCTCTGTGGATGACTTCATCAACCATTTTGAAAAGAAGGTTGACGACATCCGATCCTCGTTTGTTAAGTCAAATGACACTGCTGGTCCTGCTCACACTGCCCTACCCTATGCTTTGACTTCTTTCTCCCCTCTCTCTCCAGATGAAATCTTGCGACTTGTGACGGCCAGCCGCCCAACAACCTTCCCGCTTGACCCTATCCCCTCCTCTCTTCTCCAGACCATCTCCAGTGACCTTCTCCCTTACCTCACCTCGCTCATCAACTCATCCTTGACCGCTGGCTATGTCTCTTCCGTCTTCAAGAGAGCGAGAGTTGCACCCCTTCTCAAAAAACCAACACTCGATCCCTCTGATGTCAACAACTACAGACCAGTATCCCTTCTTTCTTTTCTCTCCAAAACTCTTGAGCGTGCCGTCTTTAGCCAACTCTTTTGCTATCTCTCTCAGAATGACCTTCTTGATCCAAACCAGTCAGGTTTCAAGACTGGTCATTCAACTGAGACTGCTCTTCTCTGTGTCACGGAGGCTCTCCGCACTGCTAAAGCTAACTCTCTCTCCTCTGCTCTTGTCCTTCTAGACCTGTCTGCTGCCTTTGATACTGTGTACCATCAGATCCTCCTCTCCACCCTCTCCGAGTTGGGCATCTCCGGCGCGGCTCACTCTTGGATTGCGTCCTACCTGACCGGTCGCTCCTACCAAGTGGCGTGGCGAGAATCTGTCTCCGCACCATGTGCTCTCACCACTGGTGTCCCCCAGTGCTCAGTTCTAGGCCCTCTCCTATTCTCGCTATACACCAAGTCACTTGGCTCTGTCATATCCTCACATGGCCTCTCCTATCATTGCTACGCAGATGACACACAACTAATCTTCTCCTTTCCCCCTTCTGATAACCAGGTGGCGAATCGCATCTCTGCATGTCTGGCAGACATATCAGTGTGGATGACGGATCACCACCTCAAGCTGAACCTCGGCAAGACGGAGCTGCTCTTCCTCCCGGGGAAGGACTGCCCATTCCATGATCTCGCCATCACGGTTGACAACTCCGTTGTGTCCTCCTCCCAGAGTGCGAAGAGCCTTGGCGTGAACCTGGACAACACCCTGTCGTTCTCCGCTAACATCAAGGCGGTGACCCGATCCTGTAGGTTCATGCTCTACAACATTCTGAGAGTACGACCCTGCCTTACACAGGAAGCGGCACATGTCCTAATCCAGGCACTTGTCATCTCCCGTCTGGATTACTGCAACTCGCTGTTGACTGGGCTCCCTGCCTGTGCCATTAAACCCCTACAACTCATCCAGAATGCCGCAGCCCGTCTGGTGTTCAACCTTCCCAAGTTCTCTCACCTCACCCCGCTCCTCCGCACACTCCACTGGCTTCCAGTTGAAGCTCGCATCTGCTACAAGACCATGGTGGTTGCCTATGGAGCTGTGAGGGGAACGGCACCTCCGTACCTTCAGGCTCTGATCAGTCCCTATACCCTAACGAGGGCATTGCGTTCATCCACCTCTGGCCTGCTGGCCCCCCTACCTCTGCGGAAGCACAGTTCCCGCTCAGCCCAGTCAAAACTGTTCGCTGCTCTGGCACCCCAATGGTGGAACAAGCTCCCTCACAACGCCAGGACAGCGGAGTCACTCACCACCTTCCGGAGACACTTGAAACCCCACCTCTTTAAGGAATACCTGGGATAGGATAAAGTAATCCTTCTACCCCCCCTTACCCCCCCCCCAAAAAAAAAAAACGTATTGTAAAGTGATTATCCCACTGGCTATAAGGTGAATGCACCAATTTGTAAGTCGCTCTGGATAAGAGCGTCTGCTAAATGACGTAAATGTAAATGTAAGGTTGCCTATTTACTGACACCTGCAGTTATGGAATATTTTCTCACGAGTATAGTTCATTGGCTGATCCTCCTGATGACCCGGATGGAATCACATGATCCTTCCTTAACCCATAGGAAGTCCCACCCAGTTGACTTCTTCAAAATGGTGAAAGTGCTCAATGGTGCTGCCCATGTTAAAACAGGCTTTTGGCCACTACATGCCTCGATCATTCTCTATGGGTAGGGTTTCTGAAGTATTTTTTCTCCAATTTATGCTTTGGCCACAAATACGAGTATAGGACAAGTCAACAACATTTGGGTATGAGTAAACAAAATATGAACTTTTTAACTCTTCTAAGTAATTCCCCTATCACCACTCCACATCCCACTGAATCTCACTAATTACACTATGGAGAGACAGCGGGCTCAAATTCCACAATTAAGGGTTTTACTAGCGACAGAGAGCATGTAGCCATTGACTTCAGCTTTTTACAGTCAGCTCCCATTCAGCAAGCCAGGCGAGAGGTCACACAGTTAAACATTAACAAGTAAAGCTGGCCTTCCCTTACTCTACTGTTCCGTCTACAGCAGATTGTCAGGCTGAGGCGACCAACAGACTTTACCAGCAGATTGCTCATAACAACAAACGCTTGGTTAAAGATAATGGCTGAATTGTCCTAATCCTTTTGGATAACACAGTCCTAAATTAAAAGGCGTTTCTATTCTATGCAGATAAACCTCAGCTAAAAATGCTTTTTGTCCATCACAATTGCCAAACAAGACATTGTAATTCTAGATATAATACGTTGATTAAAACACACTCTTGGCTTTCATCAAAACACACCCAGGTGGATCAGCATATAAAGCTTTAGCCAGCTGAGATTTGCCGAACTAATTGAAAGTAAGTGGCGCTCTATGGAAATTATGATCTAATTAATCATCTGTAAAATGTATGATAATCGCCGAAGCGCAAACAAAGCAGGGCGGCAGAGAGGATCTTCAGCCGGCTTAATGGGTCTGCCAGAGACAGGAAACACACACACACACATACATACCTAATGATGGCCTCATTGTCAATCCTCACGATGCAATATGGATCACTGCTTCCAGTTCTGCAATGGAAATCAGAGAGAGCATAACAAACACATTCACTGATGAAACTCAGAGGAGAAGATGACAGTCACACGGTAAGTCATACCTACATAAAGACTTCATAAAACATTATTACTATCCCAAAACGCATTCATAAGCAGTACTAATACTTATGCCAACAACCGCATGTTGAAATTTCCATTATGACACGTACGCTCACTCATATTCATTACCTATGTCAGTAATGTCACTTATAATGCGGACATAAGATTTGATGACATGCTCATGTACTGCTTATGTGTGTTATGAGTAATGAATGTATTATGACATCCTTATGTAGGTACCCTTCAAATAAAGTGTTGCCCAAATGTCCATAGACACTCAATAGTGTGCCCGAGGCAGAGGCTACATAGAATTATTCATTTCTAAAATTATAAATAAAATAACATTACGGATGGATGGATGGGTAAACCTAGTTGTACTGATGCTAAGTTCTACAACCACAAGGTGTGAGGAAATATTAAACAAAGGATTGAGCCAGCATAGAAACATTTAACATGCTTTCTTATCATTGTGGTACAAACTCAGCCTCTGGGTGTGTGTGTGCGTGCACGCTTGTGTGTACACGTCCATGTCCTTTGGTGTAAGTCAAAGTCTATGGCGAAAGGGCACCCGATGCGTAGTCTAGCCTTTGCAGCTTCCCAGTTCAAAAGAGCCATCCTGGGTACCGGCAGACATCACAACCGGTCCGGGTCCGCTGCTGGCCTTTAAAGCCTCAGGCTGCTTCCCAAATCAAATCAAAGTTTATTGGTTGCGTACACAGTTTAGCAGATGTTATAGCAGGTACAGCGAAATGCTTGTGTTACTAGCTCCTGACAGTGCAGTAAAAAATGTCAAACAAAATAATTATTCAATAATAGAAGCAAGAAATCACAAATGTCAGGACGAATGCAGTAAAGAATCCAAATAAACACTATCAGTAATCGAAATGCAATCTATGCGTATATACAGTGGCTTCAGAAAGTATTCACCCCCCTTGACTTTGTCCACATTTTGTTGTGTTACAGCCTGAATTTAAAATTGATTAAATTGAGATTGTGTCATTAGCCTACACACAATGTCAAAGTGAAAATTGTTACGAATTAATACAAAATGAAAAGGTGAAATGTCTTGAGTCAATAAGTATTCAACCCTTTTATTATGGCAAGCCTAACTAAATACAGGAGTAAAGATTAGCTTAACAAGTCACATAATAAGTTGAATTGACTGCATGGACAATAGTAGTGTTTAACATTATTTTTGAATGACTACCTCATCTATGTACCCCACACATACAATTATCTGTAAGGTCCCTCAGTCGAGCAGTGAATTTCAAACACAGATTCAACCACAAAGACCAGGGAGGTTTCCCAATGCCTCGCAAAGAAGGTCACCTATTGGTAAAAATAAAAAAGCAGACACTGAATATCCCTTGAGCATAGTGAAGTTATTAATTACACTTTGGATGGTGTATCAATACACCCAGTCACTACAAAGATACAGGCATCCTTCCTAACTCAGTTGCCAGAGAGGAAGGAAACCACTTAGGGGTTTCACCATGAGGCCAATGGTGACTTTAAAACAGTTAGAGTTAATGGCTGCGATAGGAGAAAACTGAGGATGGATCAACGACATTGTAGTTACTCTACAATACTAACCTAAACGAGAGTGAAAAGAAGGAAACCTTTACAGAATACAAATATTTCAAAACATGCATCTTGTTTGAATTAAGGCACTAAAGTAAAACCGATAAAAATGTTGCAAAGAAATTAACTTTATGTAATGAACACAAAGCGTTATGTTTGGGGCAAATCCAACACAACACATTACTGAGTACCAATCCTCATATTTTCATATTTTCAAGCAAGCAAGGGACTAATGGCGCCGGAGAAGATGGCTGCCGTTTTACAGCCCTCTAACCAATTGTACTATTATGTGTTTTTTCGCGTTATTTGTAATTTATTCTGTACATAATGTTTCTGCCATCGTCTCTTATAAGCAAAAAGAGCTTCTGGATATCAGGACAGTGATTACTCACCTCGTATTGGACGAAGATTTTTCTTCAACGAGTCGGACGTGAAGGATATCCTACAGACACCCGACAAGGCCCAAATCCCCGTCATTCGCAGGAGAAAGAGACGGAGATATATATATATATATATTGTTTTTTTTTTTTAAGTCATTTAGCAGACGCTCTTATCCAGAGCGACTTACAGGAGCAATTAGAGTTAAGTGCCTTGCTCAAGGGCACATCGACAAATTTTTCACCTAGTCGGCTAGGGGATTAGAACCAGCGACCTTTCGGTTACTGGCACAACGCTCTTAAACACTAAGCTACCTGCAGCTCTGCAGATATCGTGGACGTAGGTCGGGGTGCCTCGTAAGGATCCGACGGCGAGCGAGTAAACTGCCTCTTCCATCAATCCTATTAGCCAATCTTCAATCATTGGAAAATAAATTAGATGACCTAAGATTACGCTTATCCTACGAACAGGACATTAAAAACTGTAATATCTTATGTTTCACTGAGTCGTGGCTGAACGAAGACATGGACAACATACAGCTAGCGGGCTATACGCTACATCGGCAGAATAGAACGGCTGACTCCGGTAAGACAAGGGGTGGCGGTCTGTGTATATTTGTAAACAACAGCTGGTGCACTAAATCAAATACTAAGGAAGTCTCGAGGTTTTGCTCGCCTGAGGTAGAGTATTATGATAAGCTGTAGACCACACTATTTACCAAGAGAGTTTTCATCTATATTTTTCATAGCAGTCTATTTACCACCACAAACCAATGCTGGCATTAAGATTGCACTCAATGAGCTGTATAAGGCCATTACTAAACAGGAAAACGCTCATCCAGAGGCAGCGCTCCTAGTGGTCGGGGACTTTAATGCAGGGAAACTTAAATCCGTTCTACCTAAATTCTACCAGCATGTTAAATGTGCAACCAGAGGAAAAAAAACTCTAGACCACCTTTACTCCACACACAGAGACACATACAAAGCTCTCCCTCGCCCTCCATTTGGCAAATCTGACCATAACTCTATCCTCCTGATTCCTGCTTATAAGCAAAAACTAAAGCATGAAGCACCAGTGACTCTGTTAATAAAAAAGTGGTCAGATGACGCAGATGCTAAGCTACAGGACTGTTTTGCTAGCACAGACTGGAACATGTTCCGGGATCCTTCAGATAGCATTGAGGAGTACACCACATCAGTCACTGGCTTCATCAATAAGTGCATTGATGATGTCGTCCCCACAGCGACTGTACGTACATACCCCAACCAGAAGCCATGGATTACAGGCAACATCCGCACTGAGCTAAAGGGTAGAGCTGCCACCTTCAAGGAGCGGGACTCTAACCCGGACACTTATAAGAAATCCCGCTATGCCCTCCGACGAACCATAAAACAGGCAAAGAGTCAATACAGGACTAAGATTGAATCGTACTACACCGGCTCTGACGCTCGTCGGATGTGGCAGGGCTTGAAAACTATTACAGACTACAAAGAGAAGCATAGCCGCAAGCTTCCCAGTGACACAAGCCTACCAGACGAGCTAAACCACCTCTATGCTCGCTTCGAGGCAAGCAACACTGAAGCATGCATGAGAGCACCAGCTGCTCCGGATGAATATGTGATCACGCTCTCCGTAGCCGATGTGAGTAAGACTTTTAAGCAGGTGAACATTCACAAGGCCGCAGGGCCAAACGGATTACTAGGACGTGTCCTCCGATCATGTGCTGACCAACTGGCAAGTGTCTTCACCGACATTTTCAACATGTTCCTGACTGAGTCTGTAATACCAACATGTTTCAAGCAGACCACCATAGTCCCCGTGCCCAAGGACACTAAGATAACCTGTCTAAATGACTACCGCCCCGTAGCACTGACGTCTGTAGCCATGAAGTGCTTTGAAAGGCTGGTCATGGCTCACATCAACACCATTATCCCAGAAACCCTAGACCCACTCCAATTTGCATACCGCACCAACAGATCCACAGATGATGCAATCTCTATTGCACTCCACTCTGCCCTTTCCCACCTGGACAAGAGGAACACCTACGTGAGAATGCTATTCATTGACTACAGCTCAGCATTCAACCCCATAGTGCCCTCAAAGCTCATCACTAAGCTAAGGATCCTGGGACTAAACACCTCCCTCTGCAACTGGATCCTGGACTTCCTGACGGGCCGCCCCCAGGTGGTAAGGGTAGGTAACAACACATCTGCCACACTGATCCTCAACACAGGAGCCCCTCAGGGGTGCATGCTCAGTCCCCTCCTGTACTCCCTGTTCACCCATGACTGCATGGCCAGGCACGACTCCAACACCATCATTAAGTTTGCCGACGACACAACAGTGGTAGGCCTGATCACCGACAACGATGAGACAGCCTATAGGGAGGAGGTCAGAGACCTGGCCGTGTGTTGCCAGGATAACAACCACTCCCTCAACTTGACCAAGACAAAGGAGATGATTGTGGACTACAGGAAAAAAAAAGAGAACTGAGCACGCACCCATTGTCATCGACGGGGCTGTAGTGGAACAAGTTGAGAGCTTCAAGTTCCTTGGTGTCCACATCACCAACGAACTACAATGGTCCAAACACACCAAGACAGTCGTGAAGAGGGCACGACAAAGCCTATTCCCCCTCAGGAGATTGAAAAGATTTGGCATGGGTCCTCGGATCCTCAAAAAGTTATACAGCTGCACCATCGAGAGCATCCTGACTGGTTGCATCACTGCCTGGTATGGAAACTGCTCGGCCTCCGACCGCAAGGCACTACAGAGGGTAGTGCGTACGGCCCAGTACATCACTGGGGCCAAGCTTCCTGCCATCCAGGACCTCTATACCAGGCGGTGTCAGAGGAAGGCCCTCAAAATTGTCAAAGACTCTAGCCACCCTAGTCATAGACTGTTCTCTCTCACTTTAACTCTACCCACATGTACATATTACCTCAGCTACCTCAACTAGCCGGTGCCCCCGCACATTGACTCTGCACCGGTACCCCCCTGTATATAGCCTGCCTACTGTTATTTTATTTTACTTCTGCTCTTTTTTTCTCAACACTTTTTTGTTGTTGTTTTATTTTAGTTTTTTATTAAGAAATAAATGCATTGTTGGTTAAGGGCTGTAAGTAAGCATTTCACGGTAATGTCTACACCTGCATGTGGCAAATCAAATTTGATTTGATTTGGTGGTGTCTGCATCACATTATGGGTATGCTTGAGTTTTTTAGGATACAAAGGAAACGTAATAGAGCTAAGCACAGGGAAAATTCTAGAGGAAAACCTGGTTCAGTCTGCTTTCCAACGGACACTAGGAGACAAACTCACCTTTCGGCAGGGCAAGACCAGATATACATAAGGCCAGATATACACTGAAGTTGGTTACCAAGACGACATTGAATGTTCCTGAGTGGCCTAGTTACAGTTTTGACCTAAAATGGCTTGAAAATCTATGGCAAGAATTCTTCAAGAATAATGTGCAAATATTGTACAATCCAGGTGTGCAAAGCTCTTAGAGACTTACCCAGAAAGACTCACAGCTGTGATCACTGCCAAAGGCGATTCTAACATGTATTGCCTCAGGGGGTTGAATACTTATGTAATGAAGATAGTGTTTCTTTTGTGTGTAGATCGTTGACAAAAAAAGACAATTAAATCCATATTAATCCTACCTTGTAACACAACAAAATGTGGAAAAAGTCAAGGGGTGTGTATACTTTCTGAAGGCACTGTACACCAAAATATATACTAAGAATGAAATGTACAGTAGTAGATATATTAGAATGAGCTATGTGACGAATTAAAGTATATGAATACACAGTGTGAAAAACAGTATAAAAGAAATGGTCCAGTGTTTAATAATGTCTATGTACAGCGGTGTCCAAAAATTGACACCCTCGATAAAGATGAGCAACAATGACTGCACAAAACAAATAACTCAAACAATGAGCCATATTGTATGCTACAAAAATTGGGAAATCACATTCCTTTTTTTTCTTTTTTTATTCTTTTTTTTCTGGGGGAATGGATCAGCTTAATATTGCAGATAGATTGTATCTTCTATCAATGTAATTGTCTGCATCACTTCCAATCCCCCATGTTTTAAAAAAAATATATATACTCCCCTTTATTACTTTTGAACCCCACCATCCTTTCCCTACTTGGAGTAAATTAGTGAACAACAATGCCCAGGCCTCTACTTCCGGTCTATACTTACTATCTACACCTTATGGACAGAGTTAATTTTACAATAATTCTATTATATATATATATATCTTTTTTTTTTGCTCCTGAACTTCTTCTACTCTCAACCTCTCCGATCATTTTCATGATGTCCATCCGGTTTGCTTCTATATGCCATATCTTTCTAACTGTGCTCTTTCCCAAAAGCTTCCAACATACAACCTATATACTTATTATGGACACAGTATGCTTACATTATTAGCTATCTTTGTTATTATTTGTTGTTATTTGTTATTAGTCCCATCCTTCAACTCTATTCAATACCTCCCATCTATCTCTTAACACCATCCATATAGGATTTCTATTTGCCATATATATTTCAACCGTACTGTGATGTTTTACAAAAGTTCTGAACCTTTCTATTCTCATTGCTTCTACAGATTGTGAATTAAAAATAAACATTTTTGCTAAAAGTATTATCATATTATTGATTGATTGACTATGACTTTTCAGATCACCCAGTAATGCTATCTGCAAGGTTAGCTCCAGGTAAATATTGCAATCCTTTAGCCATTCCTGGACCTGTGTCCAAAAACAAGCTACAAATGGACAGAACCAAAACAAATGATCTAATGATTCTGTCTCTTCACAGCAAAATCTGCAGAGCTGGGAAGATTGTATCCCCCATATAAATAACATTCTATTGGTAGCAAGAATTTTATATAATAATTTAAATTTAAAGATTCTAATTTTTGAATCCGGTGTCGTTTTGCGTGTCAGTTCATAAACACTATGCCATGGGATCGGTACGTCAAAGATCTCTTCCCAACTATTTTGCAATCTATATGGGACGGCTGTCAATCCTTTGGTCCTTAAGTGAAACTGATATACTTTTTTATTTATCACAGTTTTCCTTAACCAATTATGTTCTTTAATGCAAGGCCGACAGACAAGTTCCTTACTTTCTCCCCCTTCCACTTTCCTCTTTCACTTTTGCGGTAAGGCTGCAATTATTTGGTTGTAATTTTGGGTAGAGCAGACATTTCCATATGTTTTTGTTAGCTGCATGTGCGACATAATTCCACCAGTCCTACCGATGATATCATTTACGAAGATTATACCTTTTTTTAACATTCTGTCAAAAAATAAAGGTTTTTTGTCAATTAGTATATTTGAATTTAACCACAATATTTGTTGCATTATTTGTTCTGTCGTTTCTGGAGGATTAAATTGAAATTGCAACCAACTTTCTATTGCTCGTTTTAGAAATAGTGATATTTGGGAGATTATTTCCTTTTCAAATAACTGAAAGTGAGAGGTTGTAATCTGAATAAAGGGAAAAAGGCCTTTCTTGAACATTGGGTGAGACAATCTTACTAATTTGCTTGAGAACCAGTTCGGATTTAAGTATAACTTTTGTATGACTGAAGCTTTTAGTGATAGGTCTAATGCTTTAATATTTAATCATTTCTGTCCTCTGAATTCATATTCATTATATAAATATGCCCTTTTAATTTTGTCTGGCTTGCCGTTCCAAATAAAATTGAATATTTTTTTCTCATATAATCTAAAAAAACTGTTCGCTAGGCGTAGGCAAGACCATAAGCAAATAGGTAAACTGGGATAATACTAAAGAGTTAAATCAGGGTGATTTTTCCACAAATTGACAGGTATTTTCCTATCCATGGTAGTAAGATCTTAGCTATTTTTGCTAACTTTCTATTAATATTTATTGAAGTGAGATCATTTATTTCCTTTGGGATATGTATTCCGAGTATATCCACATCACCATCAGACCATTTTATTGGTAAACTACATGGTAATGTAAAAATTGTATTTTTTAGTGATCCAATACGTAATATAGTACATTTGTCATAATTTGGTTGTAATCCAGAGAGGTTAGAAAATGTATCTAGATCCTCTATGAGGCTGTGGGGGGATTCTAGTTGTGGATTTAAAAGAAAACATGAATCATCAGCGTACAATGACACCTTTGTTTTTAAGCCCTGTATTTCTAATCCTCTGATATTATTATTGGATCTGATTTTAATAGCTAACATCTCGATGGCCACAATAAATAGATATGCCGATAGTGGACAACCTTGTTTCACTCCTCTTGACAGTTTAAAACTTTCTGAGAAATAGCCATTATTTACTATTTTACACCTAGGGTTACTATACAGGATTTTGACCCATTTTATAAGAGATTCTCCAAAATTGAAATGCTCCAGGCATTTATATATAAACCCCAGTCGAACTTTATCAAATGCCTTTTCGAAGTCTGCTATGAATAGCAGGCCTGGTTTCCCATATTTTCCATAGTGTTCTATTGTTTCCAATACTTGCCTTATATTATCTCCAATGTATCTTCCATGTAAAAAACCTGTCTGATTAGAATGAATAATATCCGACAATACCTTTTTAATTCTATGCGCTATACATTTTGCTAGGATTTTTGCATCACAACAATGAAGTGTAAGGGGCCTCCAATTTTGTAAATGGACTGGATCTTTATATTTTCCACTTGTATCCTGTTTCAGTAATAATGAGATCTTCTTCTTGAGTGTCAGATAATCTACCATTTACATAGGTGTGGTTAAAACATGCTAATAACGGTCCTCTTAGTATATCAAAAAAGGTTTGGTATACCTCGACTGGTATGCCATCCAACCCTGGAGTTTTCCCTGACTTTATTTCTTTAATTGCATCCAGAAGTTCCTCCTCTGTAATTTCACCTTCACATGAGTCTTTCTGTGTGGCTGTTAATTTGACATTATCAATAGAAAAAAATCTCTACAATTAGCTTCAGTTAGAGGAGATGGAGGCGACTGAAAAGAAAACATATGCTTAAAGTACTTTGTTTCTTCCTTCAAAATATCATTTGGTGAATTATGGGTGACTCCGTCAATTGTAACCAGTTCATTAAGTTCTTTTTGGTAGCATTCCTATGTTGAAGATTAAAAAATTATTTAGTGCATTTTTCCCCATATTCCATCCAGTTTGCTTTATTTTTATAATATATTACACTTGATCTTTCTTGAATAAGTTTCTCCATTTCTTTTTGTTTTTCCTCTAATTTATTCTGAGCCTCTATGTTACAGTTTTTATTGCCATCTATCTGTTCTGTTAGACTTTCTATTTCCTTTCTTAGTATAAACTCTTTTGACCTAAATTGCTTTTGTTTTCGAGATGAGTACTGAATTGCATGGCCTCTAAAGGCACATTTAAAGGTGTCCCATACAATAAGGGGATTCGCTGTACCTATGTTATGTTGGAAAAAGTCAGTTATAAATTCCTTTGTTCTAATTATAAATAAATTATCATCCAATAGGCTTTGATTAAATTTCCAATATCCTCGCCCACGTGGAAATTCAGTAAGAGTAATGTATATGCCTATTATATGATGGTCCGACCGCATTCTGTCCCCTATCAACACTTTTTTTTAACTTTTGGTGCCAACGAGAATGAGATAAGAAAGAAGTCAAGACGACTAGCTTGATTCAGTCTCCGCCATGTATATCTCACTAGATCAGTATATTTAAGCCTCCATATATCTACTAGTTCTAATGTATCCATGACATTCACAACTTCCTTAAGAGCATGTGGGTGATTGTTTGTGGTGTGATTTCCTTTACGGTCCATTGAGCTATTTAAAACAGTATTATAATCCCCCACCATAATAATATTGTCTTGAGTTGCTTGCAGGCTTGATATAATTTATTATATACAGTGGGGAGAACAAGTATTTGATACACTGCCGATTTTGCAGGTTTTCCTACTTACAAAGCATGTAGAGGTCTGTCATTTTTATCATTGGTACACTTCAACTGTGAGAGACGGAATCTAAAACAAAAATCCAGAAAATCACATTGTATGATTTTTAAGTAATTCATTTGCATTTTATTGCATAACATAAGTATTTGATACATCAGAAAAGCAGACTTAATATTTGGTACAGAAACCTTTGTTTGCAATTACAGAGATCATAAGTTTCCTGTAGGTCTTGACCAGGTTTGCACACACTGCAGCAGAGATTTTGGCCCACTCCTCCATACAGACCTTCTCCAGATCCTTCAGGTTTCGGGCCTGTCGCTGGGCAATACGGACTTTCAGCTCCCTCCAAAGATTTTCTATTGGGTTCAGGTCTGGAGACTGGCTAGGCCACTCCATGACCTTGAGATGCTTCTTACGGAGCCACTCCTTAGTTGCCCTGGCTGTATGTTTCGGGTCATTGTCATGCTGGAAGACCCAGCCACGACCCATCTTCAATGCTCTTACTGAGGGAAGGAGGTTGTTGGCCAAGATCTCACGATACATGGCCCCATCCATCCTCCCCTCAATACGGTGCAGTCATCCTGTCCCCTTTGCAGAAAAGCATCCCCAAAGAATGATGTTTCCACCTCCATGCTTCACGGTTGGGATGGTGTTCTTGGGGTTGTACTCATCCTTCTTCTTCCTCCAAACACGGCGAGTGGAGTTTAGACCAAAAAGCTCTATTTTTGTCTCATCAGACCACATGACCTTCTCCCATTCCTCCTCTGGATCATCCAGATGGTCATTGGCAAACTTCAGACGGGCCTGGACATGCGCTGGCTTGAGCAGGGGGACCTTGAGTGCGCTGCAGGATTTTAATCCATGACGGCGTAGTGTGTTACTAATGGTTTTCTTTGAGACTGTGGTCCCAGCTCTCTTCAGGTCATTGACCAGGTCCTGCCGTGTAGTTCTGGGCTGATCCCTCACCTTCCTCATGATCATTGATGCCCCACGAGGTGAGATCTTGCATGGAGCCCCAGACCGAGGGTGATTGACCGTCATCTTGAACTTCTTCCATTTTCTAATAATTGCGCCAACAGTTGTTGCCTTCTCACCAAGCTGCTTGCCTATTGTCCTGTAGCCCATCCCAGCCTTGTGCAGGTCTACAATTTTATCCCTGATGTCCTTACACAGCTCTCTGGTCTTGGCCATTGTGGAGAGGTTGGAGTCTGTTTGATTGAGTGTGTGGACAGGTGTCTTTTATACAGGTAACGAGTTCAAACAGGTGCAGTTAATACAGGTAATGAGTGGAGAACAGGAGGGCTTCTTAAAGAAACACTAACAGGTCTGTGAGAGCCAGAATTCTTACTGGTTGGTAGGTGATCAAATACTTATGTCATGCAATAAAATGCAAATTAATTACTTAAAAATCATAGAATGTGATTTTCTGGATTTTTGTTTTAGATTCCGTCTCTCACAGTTGAAGTGTACCTATGATAAAACTTACAGACATCTACATGCTTTGTAAGTAGGAAAACCTGCAAAATCGGCAGTGTATCAAATACTTGTTCTCCCCACTGTATATTGTCAAAGAATTGTGGATCATCATTATTTGGTCCGTAAAGGTTAATGAGCCATATCTGTTTATGGTCCAATAACATATTTAAAATAATCCATCTACCTTGCGTATCTATTTGGACAATTTGCACATTCGGATCGAAATTACTATTAATTAATATCATCACCCCTTTTGAATTTCTTTGCCCATGGGAGAAGTATATTTCCCCCCCCCATTCTTTTTTCCACGCTACTTCATCTCGAATTGTTGAATGAGTTTCCTGTATACAATAGATATTATATTCCTTCTCTTTGAGCCATGTAAATATTGTTCTTCTTTTGTTATTATCAGCTAAGCCATTACAATTTTAACTGGCTATACTTATTTCACCATACACCATAATGAGATACAAGTTTCAAGTCTATTTATCATTATATATGTTTGTAAATTTACCAATAAAAAATATCGTAATGATTAAGTGTCCATATAGCTGTACCGTGATATTTGCATTGCTACGGAGTAACCCTTCAATTGTTCTCCACTAATTCCCCCACTAAAGCCCCTCCCCATCCCAAGTTGAGCCGTCATCCCAGTGATCAGCATCCCACCCACGTCCCTCCGGATCCCTAAGGCCCCGAGAGGCCAGGACCCATCCATCGAAAACAGCACACAGTGCCACACACAAAATAGAAGCAGATTAACCACCAAAAGCATTTCCAATGCTTTCACCTCATATATATATATATATATACAGTGAGGGAAAAATGTATTTGATCCCCTGCTGATTTTGTACGTTTGCCCACTGACAAAGACATGATCAGTCTATCATTTTAATGGTAGGTTTATTTGAACAGTGAGAGACAGAATAACAACAAAGAAATCCAGAAAAACGCATGTCAAAAATGTTATAAATTGATTTGCATTTTAATGAGGGAAATAAGTATTTGACCCCTCTGCAAAACATGACTTAGTACTTGGTGGCAAAACCCTTGTTGGCAATCACAGAGGTCAGACGTTTCTTGTAGTTGGCCACCAGGTTTGCACACATCTCAGGAGGGATTTTGTCCCACTCCTCTTTGCAGATCTTCTCCAAGTCATTAAGGTTTCGAGGCTGACGTTTGGCAACTCGAACCTTCAGCTCCCTCCACAGATTTTCTATGGGATTAAGGTCTGGAGACTGGCTAGGCCACTCCAGGACCTTAATGTGCTTCTTCTTGAGCCACTCCTTTGTTGCCTTGGCCGTGTGTTTTGGGTCATTGTCATGCTGGAATACCCATCCACGACCCATTTTCAATGGCCTGGCTAAGGGAAGGAGGTTCTCACCCAAGATTTGACGGTACATGGCCCCGTCCATTGTCCCTTTGATGCGGTGAAGTTGTCCTATCCCCATAGCAGAAAAACACCCCCAAAGCATAATGTTTCCACCTCCATGTTTGACGGTGGGGATGGTGTTCTTGGGGTCATAGGCAGCATTCCTCCTCCTCCAAACACGGCGAGTTGAGTTGATGCCAAAGAACTCCATTTTGGTCTCATCTGACCACAACACTTTCACCCAGTTCTCCTCTGAATCATTCAGATGTTCATTGGCAAACTTCAGACGGGCCTGTATATGTGCTTTCTTGAGCAGGGGGACCTTGCGGGCGCTGCAGGATTTCAGTCCTTCACAGCGTAGTGTGTTACCAATTGTTTTCTTGGTGACTATGGTCCCAGCTGCCTTGAGATCATTGACAAGATCCTCCCGTGTAGTTCTGGGCTGATTCCTCACCGTTCTCATGATCATTGCAACTCCACGAGGTGAGATCTTGCATGGAGCCCCAGGCCGAGGGAGATTGACAGTTATTTTGTGTTTCTTCCATTTGCGAATAATCGCACCAACTGTTGTCACCTTCTCACCAAGCTGCTTGGCGATGGTCTTGTAGCCCATTCCAGCCTTGTGTAGGTCTACAATCTTGTCCCTGACATCCATGGAGAGCTCTTTGGTCTTGGTCATGGTGAATAGTTTGGAATTTGATTGATTGATTGCTTCTGTGGACAAGTGTCTTTTAAACAGGTAACAAACTGAGATTAGGAGCACTCCCTTTAAGAGTGTGCTCCTAATCTCAACTTGTTACCTGTATAAAAGACACCTGGGAGCCAGAAATCTTTCTGATTAAGAGGGGGTCAAATACTTATTTCCCTCATTAAAATCAAATCAATTTATAACATTTTTTACATGCGTTTTTCTGGATTTTGTTGTTGTTATTCTGTCTCTCACTGTTCAAATAAACCTACCATAAAAATTATAGACTGATAATTTCTTTGTCAGTGGGCAAACTTACAAAATCAGCAGGGGATCAAATACTTTTTTCCCTCACTGTATATATATATATATATATATATATATATATATATATATATATATATATATATATATATATATATATATATATATATATATATATATATATATATATATATATATATATATATATATATATATATATATATATATATATATATATATATATATATATATCTATATAACTATTTTTTTTTAATTATGCACACGCACATACTCACATACTCCAACACACTCAACCCCCCTCCTCCACAATCCACCATAAAATCAGATACTCAACGGCTGTTATATCCCAGAGCCCAACTCGAGAAATAACTTGATTTACGAGTGCACATACAGTTAAAGCTGATTGAGAAAGCATGCAGATTGAGCAGAAATTGATAACAATGTGAGATTTGATTAATCTACTTAATCTATGTCAAGTCCTAGGTGATGGAGATCAGATCCACCCTCTTCACCTGAGACACAAACACTCTGATCCCCTGTTGTAACCATTTCCCCAAGCATCTCCATGCGGTCAGACCTTTGATTATTTTGTGCCACCTGGGCCACAATGATAAACCCCCTCTCTGATTGTCCGAGTGTGACCCCCTCCCCATGGGTTACTACAGCCAGTGTTGCCAGCACTGCCACTACCTGGGTGGGCGTACCCCACCGGAATCCCCACCGGCTAGGTAAAAGGTCGTCAAGGTTCTCATTAGCAGCTTTGAGAATTTCCTTGTATATTATGCTCTCCCATCAGGGGGCTCTGGCTTTGTAGGACCAACCCTGCCAGGCAGGCTCAGAATCTTGAGGGGGCGGTGCTGCTCAAGTAGGTCTCTGACCGCATTTATTTCTCTGTTTAGGCTGCATATTCACAGCAGGTCCATAAAAGAGATGGGAACTTCTCTTTGGTGTATGGGTCGCTCAGGTGGGTGTCCAGGTTATAGGGTTAGGGATCTTTCCATCATGATAGGACAATGAAAAATTTGATTAGATGTATACTATATTTAAAAATGTATATCCCTCATCTACACAAAATTGAAAGCTCTCTCTCACTACCCCTGCTCATAGACCCCCGGTCGGCTCTGGGATATGCAACCATTTCCCCTCTCACTCACTTAACGCCGCACCTTTTCAAACACAAAAATGCACACCACATGGTTGACTGCGGAAGAAATGGGCCGAGTGTGCAAACGCACCCGCATCCACATCTGCCGCAAGGGGGAAAGGACACCAGAGAGAACACAGGACCAACCACAACAACCATCCGCCAAAACAACAACCTCCCGCCAAAAAAGCCATGTTCTAATTATTTGTATTTAAAGATGTATTATTCTGCTTGTTATATCATTTTATTCTTTTATAAAATACTATACTTACTATAAATGTTATTTAATATTACAATCCCTATCATTGCTAGTATCAGGTGCTCCAATATTTGACTCCTCTATTACAACTTTTAGAATAGCCATGGAGTAGTCTTTGTGTCTCTGAACATTTGGTTGTCAATATACAGTTTATCGACAACAAGTGCAACACGTTTCCCTTTTAATCTATTTTCCTTGAAGATTGGATACAGAACTTTGCGCCTTTCTACAATCTCCCTCGGGAACTGATCATTCATGCCTATTTTCGTGCCAGCAAGTCTTTTTCCTAGGCTTTTCACCATAGCTTTATCCTTAAAAAAAGCAAATTTGGCAACGATTGGGCGCTCATATTTCTGTCCTCTTTTTCCGAAACGATGTACACGTTCGAGTTGGATTTTATCGACAGCCTCGAGTGGGATTTGTAGCGCTGTATGCAGGAAGTCCTTCATAATATTCTCTGTTATTTCTCCCTCCTTTTCCTGAATACCCGTAAGTACTAGATTTTCCCTCATCGATCTAGTTTGGATGTCTAGTAAGGCTTCTCTCAGAAGGTTGTTCTCCTTTTTTAGTTCCCTAACGTCCGTTTCCATTTTAGAGACTGTCACTTTTAATTCTTTGGTTTCTTTCTCCATTACCAAAGCTTTGTCGTCACTCATTTGAAGACTCGCTTTCAACTCTTTTACGTCTTTACTGACCAATTCTAGTATGCCCAATTTGTCATTTATCGACTTCAACAGGTCGCTTTCCACACTTACCATACCAAGTGGTGAAAAGCATATATCATCTGTATCAGTCGATGAGTCGCGTTTCCTTTTGGGGATCGGCTCTCCACGCTTGTCTTCAGTCATGTTTGGGTGTTGCGTGTTGTTGTAATATTTGTCGATATATTTCTCTAGCCTTATGATCTGTTTTGTGTTATTATCCAGATTGAATTATATTAACTGCGAATATATGAAATGCTAATATTTAGTCTAAGTTACTGATTTTGAATATTATGTTTTTATCTTGAGGTGTTTTGTACCGATTTCTATTCAATACGCCATCTTGTCTACGCTTGCCCCGCCCCGTCTAACCCGTCTAAATCACATTCCTTGCTTGTCAGATCTAGACTCAGAGTGTCTGTGGTTTGAGAAGGTATCTTCTGAAGCCAGACTCTATTGCAAAGCTATGGGCCCTCTACAGCTCAGCTCAGCTCACCACCCCTTAGCGCTAGCAGCTGGGCCAAGCCAGTTTGTGAGTATCAGTGGGTGCTTCCCAATAATATAAGTGTACAGGTGTATGATAAATGCCGAAAAAGTAGTTTACTACTTCCCACAAATCTAAAAGTATGGGATTGGTGGAGGGCGAGGCATGGGCTAGTGGGAGTTTATCATATTTCTTATACCAGTAATTTATTTTCAAATCAGTGAAGGGAAGTGAACAAGTCCACATTTTTGGAGGAAGGAGAGATAATTGGGACATAGCCATTGTTTTTCTGTGAGTCAGACATTCTCGGCAGATCAGATCCTTCTCGTTTGTGCCAAGGAAGGAACACTCACAGTCAGTCTTCTAAGAGCCTGTTATCTAAGGGGTCGTGGCTGGAGAGAAATTGTGCAAGTCACAAATATAGAACACTCTGGTCAAAACCAGTGCACTGTATAGAGCAGGCCTGGCCAACCCTGTTCCTGGGGTGCTACCATCCTGAAGGTTTTCGCTCCAACCCTAATCTAGCGCACCTGATTCTAATAATTAGCTGGTTGATAAACTGAGTCAAGTTAGTTACTACTGGGGTTGGAGCGAAAACCTTCAAGAGTGTAGCTCTCCAGGAACAGGGTTGGGCAGCTCTCGAGAGAATAGGGTGCCATTTTGGAGTGGTGTCAACAAGTGTCAACAAGAGGCTGTAGAGCTAGGGTGGGCAATGTTTTAGAAGTTTGGTCGGATAACACTTTGGCCAAAATGGTGATGTGATATAAAAGGTTCTCAGAATTTCAACCAAGCCAGCCATATGACTGGAGGATAGGCTCCTTCTCTGAAGCTATACTGAACAAAAATATAAACGCAACATGTAAAGTGTTGGTCTCATGTGTCATGAGCTGAAACAAAAGAGCTCCGAAAATGTGTTTACATCCCCGTTTGTGAGCATTTCTCCTTTGCAGAGATAACCCATCCACCTGACAGTTGTGGCATATCAAGAAGCTGATTAAACAGCATTATCATTACACAGGTGCACCTTGTGCTGGGGACAATAAAAGCTCACTCTAAAATGTGCAGTTTTATCACACAACACAATGCCACAGATGTCTCAAGTTTTGAGGGAGCACACAATTGGCATGCTGACTGCAGAAATGTTGCCAGAGAATTGAATGTTCATTTCTCTACCATAAGCCGCCTCCAACGTCGTTTTAGAGAATTTGGCAGTATGTCCAACCGGACTCACAACCGCAGGCCACGTGTAACCCCGCCAGCACAGGACCTCCACATCCGGCTTCTTCACCTGCGGGATCGTCTGAGACCAGCCACCCGGACAGCTGATGAAACTGAGGAGTATTTTTGTCTGTAATAAAGCCCTTTTGTGGGGAAAAACTCAATCTGATTGGCTGGGCCTGCTCCCCAAGTGGGTGGGCCTATGCCCTCCCAGGCCCACCCATGGCTGCGCCCCTGCCTAGTCATGTGAAATTTATAGATTAGGGCCTAATTTATTTATTTTAATTGACTGATTTCCTTATATGAACTGTAACTCAGTAAAATCTCTGAAATTGTTGCATGTCGCATTTATATTTTTGTTCAATACAGTTCCTCTCAAGGTTTCTTCCTACTGAAGGAGTTTTTCCTTGCCATTGTCGCCTCTGTGTGCTACTTGGAAACATTAGTTCTGGCTTGCTGTTATACTACGCAGTTTGTGACAAATGTGTTTATTAAAAAGTGCAACACAAATAAAATTAGATTTTAATTTGATTGATTAGATAAAGGTTCTCTGTTTCTCTTCCCTCGTTTGCTACTATTCCCTGTAGCGGCCAAAAGTGAGACAAAACAATTGGACTCTCGTGCTCAGGTAAACAACGCTAATCAAATAAACTATTGAATTCTCCAGGTCTTGACGTTTTGTTTTGTGCTATTTGGCTCTTTGTATCGCACCATCCAAAGGAAAATTGTTTATCTAAGACACCGTGAAAGAACAGGTTTCCTCACCTTGAACAAGAGATAATCGGCGCTGGGCTCCAACGAGGTGATATAGCCTAGTCAGGGTAGATATTATCTTAAAAGTGTAGATTGTTTAGTTTGAAGGGAATTTAATTATCTGTCATATGCAGGATTAGTGACACATGTAGTACAGTCCCGTGTAGCTCAGTTGGTAGAGCGTGGCGCTTGCAACGCCAGGGTTGTGGGTTCGTTTCCCACGGGGGACCAGTATGAAAAAATGTATGCACTCACTAACTGTAAGTCGCTCTGGATAAGAGCGTCTGCTAAATGACTAAAATGTAAATGTACGGCAATTAGCGGGCTGCGGCGTCGTTGAGCGGTGAATACTGCTGCGGGTGATTTATTTCAGCACGCCTTTGACTCTCTGTGATGGGGCGAAGCAGTGCCGCCAAGCGAGACATTTTTTGCGCAAACGCTTCCACCACGGCGCACTTTCCCACAGTGCTCTCTCACCGCAGCTACCCCAGCTTGCATGGAATTGCAAACAATCGCGGGGAAACAGCTGTACACTAATTTGTGTTAAACACACAAAAGGTCATATCTACCCAAAATAAATACCATGTAGTTTTATCAACCCAAAATCACAATTTAAATCAATATAATTAAGTAGATAGAGCCCAGGAACCACTACATGTGGATCGCTATTTTTTTTAATTTGGTACGCAAATGTAATATTATTTCACACCTTTGTCTATAAAAAAAATCTGATTGAACAAGTCAAAGGAAGCATGAGCTACATACAGTGATGGGGAAACTGGGGGCTGTCGGAATCAGGTGTTACATTAAACATGGTTCTACTTTTGTCAGTTTAACCACATAGGCAACATTTAGTGTGAACCACCTGCAGTACTGTGATAGCACCAGTAACGTTTGTTTGTTAGTTGTTTTTTTTACCCATGAGCCTCTTACAAAGAGCTTCTTCCATTGTGAGGTTGACACTTCTGTATTTAGAGGATGTGTCATGGGTAAATGTAGACAAGATAGTTGCTAACCATGCTAATCAATAGCGTCTGGTCACACACAGAAGACAGATTAGTCACGCAGGCACGCACGCACAAACACAGTGTGTATTGATAGGAAGAGGATCTGAGAGTTTTAGAGGCGGCCTGTTCCCCATGAGAAATGGATGGGGTTCAAAGTCATTTCATGTATCATTTGACAGACAAGCAGTGTAAATCCATTCTCCATCTGTTTCTGTAGAGTGAAGGAGTGAATATTCTCTACCTCCATCTACTTTACTGTAGCAGCACTTAGAACCCATTGGAAAACATGCATGTCCAAAGAGCAATTCTCTCTGTCTCCCACTGCCAAATACTGAAAAGTTGAAGTAAAAACCTTTAAGACACAGTCATGTTGTCAGGTTGACCGTCTTAGAAAGTTGACCTCAAATCATGTGAAAAGAGTGCAAACAAGCAGTCAACACTTTACACAATGCCCAGCCAATGAATGTCAATAAACACATTAAATCCAGGATGTGGAGGCAGCTCTTGGTTTCCACTGTCCCATGCGTCTGTATGTGATAGACCAGGGTTTGACTTTGAACCCAGATCTCCTGTAAACCACAAGACTGTTAGCCCTCTGAGCTAAAGCCTGGGCATTAGTTTAGGGAGCTAATGCAAGTCTCCAGGTCTCAGGGGAAGGTTACTCATCCCACAAGTGTTGTCCCGTGTAGCTCAGTTGGTAGAGCATGGCGCTTGCAACGCCAGGGTTGTGGGTTCAATTCCCATGGGGGACCAGTATTTTAAAAAAAAATTATGCACTCACTAACTGTAAGTCGCTCTGGATAAGAGCGTCTGCTAAATTACTAAAATGTAAAATGTTGTTCACTGAACCACCTCTGTTACAGCATTGAGGTGTTAAAGTGGAGTCAATGTACATACTTGACACCACAGCTGTGTATCCTAACGAGTGTTAGCCCTCTGAGCTAACGCCTAAGCGTTGGGGAGCTAATCCAAGTCTCCAATCCTCTGGGAAGGTGTTAACAATAAAGTGAATTCAGTGTACATACTTGACACAGCAGCTGTGTATCCTAGTGAACCAGTGCTTACCACCAGTGAAGAAAAGGACAGAATTAGCATATTAAAGTGTCATTCTGAAAGAATTTCGGTAGACCGATTTCACAATTAATTAGTATGAAATGCCAGTCTTTCTATCAACACAGCACCAGAGAGGTCACACTATAACCAAGCAAAGAACTCCTGTGGAATATCTGGCATTTCACCGGATTAATCATTCTCACATTTATTTTTTCACATTCCTGCATCATGACCACAACCTAGCCATTTATTATGACTCTCAGTTCAGTTACATTACACATGAGTCATTGGACGAAAGTGTCTTTCGTATGGGGGAGTTTTGTTAAGTGCCCCAATGCTAGGTCTTAACTTTAACACACATCACTTGTGGTACAGTTTAAGAAGCATAAGGACCTTATCTTTTATATCAGCGAGAAATAATTTTCTAAAAACAAAAAGGTTAAATTGATACACACCTTTATAGGGTTAGTGTTCCCACATGGCCATATCTCCATGTTACAGCGAATACTTATGGAAAACAGACCTGTGCTAATTAGCTATCTGCATCTCCTAACAACTGGGTGTAAATGTAAGACGAACGCTACGAACGTGTCGTCATTGAAAAATACTGATGGCTGCAAGTGTGTTAAAATCGGTTAAAACAGTGTACAGTAAGTGTATATTTTGCATTTGTGAAATTATTTTGATGTGATGTGATATGAAAGTAGAGGGCTTTATGTTTCTAGAACCCTACCGCATTTGAGAATAGATTCACGTTTAGATGGAGTATTTGGCTGTTTTTGCTGCAAGAGACAATTCCCCTCTAAACAGAACATGTAAGGTCCTTGGACTATAAGGAACAACGTTAGCCTCCTGTAGTCCATTATTGGGTTAGACCACAACCATGGCTCTGTCCCAAATGGCACTCTATTCCCTATGTAGTGCACTATTTTTTACCACAGCCCCATTCAAAAGTAGTGCGCTACATAGGGAATAGGGTACCATTTGGAACGCTCCCCATATTGGATTATTAATGAATGACAGTCGACAGGATTTTCAGAGACGCAAGAATGTTTAGAATACTTGAAATGGAAAAGCAGAGTTGATGAAACCCCAATTAGTTTAGATTTGATATCAAATCAAATCCCAACAATGCAGAGAGAAGGTAAATAGAGAAACAATAGAAAAGTAAAACGTAATAATACAAGTAACAATACATACACAATGAGTAACGATAACTTGGCTATATGTATCAGAGTAAAGGAAGATGTGGAAGAAGTATTGTGAAGGAATGAATTAAATCGGGGGGGGGGGGGCACAGAGCAACAGCTTCGTTTGCCAATTAGCAGTGAGCTGAGTGGGAGATGCTTCTGTTTTTTGAATTGTCCCATGCACTGTCATACTATGTTTAGTTCAGCTTCAGAGTCTGCTTGTTTCTATCCAAAGCATGGAATTCTGTAAACAGATAAGAGATGTGGAGAGTGATAAGAGATGATACACTACACTATTGGACTCTGGAGCAGTGGAAACGCGTTCTCTGCAGTGATGAATCACACTTCACCATCTGGCAGTCAGACGGACAAATCTGTGTTTGGCGGATGCCAGGAGAAAGCTACCTGCCGAATGCATAGTACCAACTGTTAAATTTGGTGGAGGAAGAACAATGGTCTGGGGCTGTTTTTCATGATTCGGGCTAGGCCCCTTAGTTTCGGTGAAGGGAAATCTTACACATTCTAGACGATTCTGTGCTTCCAACTTTGTGGCAACAGTTTGGGGAAGGCCCTTTCCTGTTTCAGCATGACAATGCCCCCATGCACAAAGCAAGGTCCATACAGAAATGGTTTGTCGAGATCGGTGTGGAAGAACTTGACTGGCCTGCACAGAGCCCTGACCTCAACCCCATCGAACACCTTTGGGATGAATTGGAACGCCGACTGCGAGCCAGGCCTAATCGCCCAACATCAGTGCCCGACCTCACTAATGCTCGTGGCTGAATGGAAGCAAGTCCCCGCAGCAATGTTCCAACATCTAGTGAAAAGCCTTCCCAGAAGAGTGGAGGCTGTTATAGAAGCAAAGGGGGGACCAACTCCACATTAATGCCCATGATTTTGGAATGAGATGTTCCACAAGCAGGTGTCCACATACCTTTGGCCATGTAGTGAGATATATATATATATATATATATATATATATATATATATATATATATATATATATATCTCAATCATTTATTTTTCCAACAATTACTTTCTTTGAAGTCATGTTTTCATGGCAGAGCAGGTTGTGTTTAATATGATTGTGGACATACCACCTCCTTCGTCTTCTTTATGCAGGGCTGTTTACTTTGATGTTTTTTATTATAATCATATTTTCACAAAATCAAGGATACGTGTTTGAAGAAATAACTTTGTAGTCTATACAATGAACACATTTGCCAATAATGAAAATATAACCAGCGTTTTTTTTCTTTTTTACATTATCAAAAGGTTTGTTTGGTGAGTTTAGCCTATCATTGAAATGCCCTAAAGTAGCTGATTCAATTTACATTTAAATATCATAAACATAAGTCCTCTCCTAAGCAAATTGACAAGCAAAGTCTGGTCAATCGTAAATCGGTGAACAAAAACAGGAAGAGTAAAACATGTTATTATGAGTACAGTAACAGTACTTACATGTCTTTAATTGGCAAATTTTTCCCCTCCACAATTCTGATAAATAAAGTGTTTCGTTTTGCCATTTTTCCAAGTCCCAGCGCCCAAACGGTGATGACTATGCTGTGATATCACGCGCAGATTGTTCCTCCTCAAAAACAGCTGTCAAACAGCATTTTGGCGTTTCGCGCCTGACAGCAGTCAATTGAACAAACAGAAAAACCTCGTCATTATTCTTTTTGCCACGTATCATACACCTATCTGCAATTCATTTCACAAGACAGGTCGGTGGGTTGTATTTTTCAATGCACTTGTGACCCACTCGCTCTTGGTTGGAACGAAAGCGATTGTGAGTATTTGATTGTAGACTATGGTCTTCTTCTTCTTCTTCTTCAATGAGGTTTAACGGCGGTTGGCATCCAATTTGTTGCATTACCGCCACCTACTAGACTGGAGTTCAACTCCCTTATCTTTCCTTGAAAAATAAAATAACCCAAAGCAAAGAAATATCCTACCATCTAACACTACACTCACACCTTCAACACTACAACTAATAATTAACCCCACCCTTCTCCACTGTTTAAATACACTCACTCCTTCCTCTTGCCCTCAACCTGAATTGATGGGACATCACCACTTAACACTCCCTGTAACTCTTCTGCTGTCAAGTCTCGCACACCCAAATATCTCTCTGCAGCTGCCACCACCACCTCAATTTTCTTCGATTTGCGTTCCATCCCTGCAGTACAATTAATAACCATTGCTATAAACGCTAAAAATCCAATCTTGCTGAACCATATATCACTTTTTGGTTTATCCCTCTGTACTGGTACATCTCTACTACTCACACCATTTCTCTCAGGATCCCTCCCCCTTGACCCATCTTCCTCTACTTTCTTCACTGCCTCCGCATATGACAACTTCTTCTCTACTCTTACTCTGGATACCTCAACCTGCTTCTCTCGCACTGGACATGTCTGATCCCCAGCCCCATGGCCACCCCTATAATTAGCACACACCACCACTTCCCCCACTGCTTCACACTGCTTTGTCTCATGCCCTTCTCACACCTTGGAATCTCCCTCCTACACAATGCTGCCACATGCCCATAAGTTTGACACCTGTAACATCTTAAGGTGTTCGGCACATATGCTTGCACTGGATAACTTATATATCCTAACTTCACTTTCTCAGGCAAAGACTCAACTTCAAAACTCAAAAGAACAGACAATGACTCTTCTGTTTCCCCACTCTCGCCACCATGTTTACGTCGCACCAAACAACGAGCATCACACACACCGGGAATCATCTCCTTCAGTTGGTCACCTTTTACATTCACTGCTACTCCAGTAATCACTCCTCTCAATGGCGCCCTTTTCTTAAGAGCGAAACAATTCACAATTCCTTCCCCCATTTGTTTAACTCTGAGCGCATTCTCCCTCTGCCCAATAGAAACACAAACAATTATCACTAGACCACTTCTGGTTACCCTCACCGATTACACTTTACCCAATGATCTTTTCACCCATCTTGAAACCACAATTGCATCAGCCAAAATGCATGGATCCATTTTTTCCACCAACTTCACTCCTACTGACTCATCTTTATCCTGACCCGCTGTGCAATCCTCGGGCTCCGAGTACTTCACCACACCTTCCACCTCCAATACATCACCCTCATTCACTTCCATTTCTACTCCTGTCTTCAGTTCACTTTGCTTACATTTCCTACCACTCTTCTTTATCAAACCTTCTCCCTTTTTCCCGCCATTTTTAACTGACTCAAACTCACAATCTTCCTCCATCTCTCTCTTAGACCTCCTCTGCCTCTCTTTTTCCCTCCATTCCTCCTCATTCATCCAAGTATATGTCTCCTTATGATCATTGTTCGGATTTTTCGTTATTTAGCCCTCCGAAAAGGCTCACCAGGAAGCACACAATGTCATGACTCGTGTTTTGTCCTTAATTTTATTTTAAATCATATGACCACAGGTCATAAACCTGAATTACAACAAACAAATAATGACAATATATTATTCAAATATATAATGTAAATATTATTCAAATAATATAATATAATAATAATGTAAATAATGAAAATCAAATAAGCCTACAACACCATCAAAAATGTGGCTAATCAGGCTTAAACCAGCATTGACTACATCACCCAGAATGCCTAGCGCCAGAGGAGCATGCGCACAGCGACTCCGCCGTTGCCACGGATGCTGCCACAGGACACAGAACCCATGCCACCACATGCCTTGTCCAAAGGACCCACCCATGCACAAACGCAACACAACGCGGCGCTCCACCATGGATCACCGAACCAAACCACCGCTATCACCACCGCCACCAGAAACCAGCAGAGTGCTCTGAACAATCAGCACAACGCAAATGGCTGATAATGATAGCCTAATGCTATACAGCATCTGGGTCGCTGAGCTACCGCACCCAGCGAGCCACAAGTTACTCTCGGCCAACTAACACCGACACAGTGAGGTAAACGTTCAGTGCTCAAACATATAAGTGACTTAAACATTAATACTAGACTGTGAGTAGTTCGCAGTTACATACCAACGGGCTGTGTGCTCCTGATGATTGTCTGTCGTGAAATGATTACCAGGTGCCATAATTTAAGTCTCTAGTGAAGCTGCGCATGCGCACATAACGTAACATATCCGAGCATCTAAGAAACTTAAAGAAATCACTCATTCCCCATTTAATTGAACACATCAGACCCATTTGCTTCTCTTTTATCTATTTATATATATATATATTATTATTTTCTCTTTTTTCTTTTCCTGAGTGAGCTAGAAGTCTCAACACCTCCCACTTGGCCGACTGATCAAAGATCCAAGGAGGGCACAGTCTCTTGAGTCTCTCAGTGAGAATTTCAAACTAAAGGCATTTACAAACAAATATGTATTAACTAAGGAGGTAGGCTCCACCACCTTTCCTCCTACTGAGTGTAGGTTTGCCCTTGAAGCACTCAGTTGCCTTCCAGGGTTACCCGCTAGCTAAGCAAAGAACACGGAGTCACAGTCTTTGGGTACTCATGGCGAGGACTTATCTTACCTCCTCTTGGTCTTCAGCAGGAATCAAGATCACCAACCTCCGCACATCCCTGCGAATGACGATTGTCGTGTGCATGTTAGAGTCCTTTCTCCGGGCCCTGGGAACCATGGGAGCAGGAAGACCCATGCAAGTTGTTATGTCCGCATCCCGGACAACCCCCTTCTCGTCTGGATATGTTGTAGCAACCCGGCCGAGCCGGAACTGCCCCCTTAGGGCGTTCTGGTCCGCAATCCAGACTACGTTGGACACTGTGTTAACAAACCTCCAAACAAGCTTCAATGCCATACAACACTCCTTCAGTAGCCTCCAACTGCTCTTAAACACTAGTAAAACTAAATGCATGCTTTTCAATCGAACGCTGCTGGCACCCGCCCACCCGACTAGAATCACCACTCTTGACGGGTCTGACCTAGAGTATGTGGACAACTACAAATACCTAGGTGTCTGGTTAGACTGTAAACTCTCCTTCCAGACTCACATAAAGAATCTCCAATCCAAAGTTAAATCTAGAATCGGCTTCCTATTTCGCAACAAAGCCTCCTTCACTCATGCTGCCAAACATGCCCTCGTAAAACTGACTATCCTACCGATCCTTGACTTCGGCGATGTCATTTACAAAATAGCCTCCAACACTCTACTCAGCAAATTGGATGTAGTCTATCACAGTGCCATCCGTTTTGTCTCCAAAGCCCCATACGCTACCCACCACTGTGACCTGTACGTTCTTGTTGGCTGGTCCTCACTACGTGTTCGTCGTCAAACCCACTGGCTCCAGGCCATCTATAAATCACTGCTAGGCAAATCCCCGCCTTATCTTAGCTCATTGGTCACCATAGCAGCACCCACCCGTAGTCTGCGCTCCAGCAGGTATATCTCACTGGTCATTCCCAAAGCCAACACCTCCTTTGGCCGCCATTCCTTCCAGTTCTCTGCTGCCAATGACTGGAACGAATTGCAAAAATCTCTGAAGCTGGAGACTCTTATCTCCCTCACTAACTTTAAGCATCAGTTGTCAGAGCACCTTACCGATCACTGCACCTGTACACAGCCCATCTGAAATTAGCCCACCCAACTACCTCATCCCTATATTGTTATTTATTTTGCTCTTTTGCACCCCAGTATCTCTATTTGCACATAATCTCTTGCACATCTAGCATTCCAGTGTTAATACTATTGTAATTATTTTGCACTATAGCCTATTTATTGCCTTACCTCCATAACTTGCTACATTTGCACACACTGTATATATACATTCTGTTGTATTTTTGACTTTATGTTTTTTACCCCATATGTAACTCTGTGTTGTTTTTATCGCACTGCTTTGCTTTATCTTGGCCAGGTCGCAGTTGTAAATGAGAACTTGTTCTCAACTGGCTTACCTGGTTAAATAAAGGTGAAATAAAATAAAAAATAAAAACGTCTCCAACCTTGATACTTCTCTCTGCTCGGTGCCACTTGTGTCGTATGAACAAGTTTGGTCCTGCCAGTTCACTCCATTTCTTCCAGAACCTGTCGACTCCAGCCTGGACAGCCCTCAGTTTGCGCCAAGAGCGGGTTTCCATGTCGATTCCGTGTATGTCTCCTCCCTGTCCGGTGCGCCCCAGGATAAGAGAGTTGGGGGTCAAGTACTCCACTGAGTCCTCTTGTTCCTGTGCCCTGGCGTCGATGGGTCGCTCATTAGTCAAGTTGGCTGCAGAGTAGAGAAGGGTCTGGAACTCCCCCCAGGTATAGCAGCCAGTTGTTCCGCCAAAACTGTTAAGAGCTCTTTTAAGGAGCTTGACAGCTGCCTCTGCTGCTCCATTCCTGTGTGGCGAGTCTGCAGGATGAAAGTCCCATTGCCACTCTGTACTATTTCTGGCAGCCTTGTCTTCAACGGATGCCTTCTGCAAACAGGCCAGGTGCTTGTGTAGCTCCCTCAGAGCAGGCCTGGCGCCCACGAAGTTTGTGCCTCTGTCTGACCATAGCTTTTTGGGATGCCCCCTCAGAGCAGTGAACCGGGAGTAGGCCTGAAGAAAGCTCTCAGAAGACTGGTCGTCGAGATCAGCATGGACGGCTCTGGAAGTCATGCAACAATACACGACTCCCCAGACCTTTTTCTTGGTTCTTTTCTTAACAGCGTCCCTCACTTCAAAGGGTCCAAAGAGGTCTAGTGTAGTATACTCGAATGGGTTCGCTCTACTGGGACGTTCCTGAGGAAGAGCGCTCATCACTTGCTGGCACAGCCGGGCTCTTTGCTTCTTGCAAGTGATGCACCTGTTAACCACCTTCTTCACTGTCCTCCGACCTTGCACAACCCAGGCCTTTCTTTTAGTGTGCAGCAGTGTGGCAGCCACCCCTTAATGATTCGCTTCGTGAGCTTCCCTCGCAAGCAAGGTCCCCAGCCATGACCGGAACGGGATTAAAGGTACAGCGGTTCCGTCTTCATTCCAAGACTGGACTCTACCACCACAAAGTAAGAGTCCATTGTTGTCATCTTTAATCACAACAAGGCGGTTTAAGGTCGTACCCTGAAAGTTCACGCCGTCTTGGGCCGCAAGGGCTAGGTCTTGGAAAGCCGCCGTTCTCTCTCCCACAGACAGCCTGGGGCCCCTCACCTCCCACTTTGCTGAGCTCGAGGCTTGGTAGCTTGTCCTCAGCCAGGATTCTGCAGCCCTTCGAACCCAGGTGATTGTTCCACACAATTCAGACAAGCTACTGAATCGTTCGGGCCCAACAAGGTGCACTAGAGCTACACCCCAGGGCTTCCTCGTTGGCCTCTCTACTGCTGGAGTTGGACCTTGGTCTTTCATCTGCGGTTGCGGTGCGGAGTCTTGCAAGTTTGCCCCAACATCAGTATTGCTGGGGCCTGAAAATTTCTCTGCCTGAGACCTGGTGACTACAGCTGAGAACGCTCTTCTCTGCAACCTTTTAACGTCATCAGCCACGCTGGTCACGATCTCACTGGCCGTTTTCACAGGCCACTCAGCCTCAGGCCAACTCAGGAACTCTGGGCCTTGTTGCCACTCTGACCCTTCATCGAGTTCCTCAGGAGTTGCTCCCCTTGTGATGATGTCTGCTATGTTCAGGTTGCCCTCAATCCACCTCCAGTCTTCCACTGGTCCAGCCTTCTGGATTTCTCCGATGCGGTTAGCAAATAAAGTTTGGTAGCCATAGCTATCCTTGTGAATTGCTCCCAGGATTGTTTGGCTATCCACAAAGTGGTCCCAGCGTGCGACCTTGATGCGGAAGTGCTTTACAAGGTATTTTCTCAGGCGGATCGAAAAGACAGCACCACATACCTCTGCTTTAATCAAGTCTCCTTTCTGGTTGAGAGGGGTAAGCTTTGCTTTTGACTCAACCAGCCTCACTACGACCCCATTCTGCGTCTTCCAACGGAGATAGAGCACCACGCCGTAGGAAGCCTCACTCCCATCTGAAAACGTGACTCCCATTGGATGGCCTATGGTTCCGGTTGGTGTGAGGCTTCTTTCGAACCTGATCTGGGCAAGTCTCACATATTCTTCGAGGAGTCTTATGGAAGCCTCCCGTAGTTTTGGTGAGAGTGGGTCATCCCAAGTGTCCTTAACTGGACTGCTTATACTCGCTTCTTGATAAGCTTCTCTCACAAGCATCACCCCTTTCTGCTTTGCGGGTGTGGCAAGACCAATGGGGTCGTAGAATCCAGCGATCTGGCTTAGCAGCATCCGACGGGTCAATGGGTTTGGAGTTTTACCTCTGACTTCCTCTTCGCGCAAATCGACTCCTGTCCTCATCTTTCCTCTCTTCTTTGAGAAATTTACGGAGATCATCACACGAAGTTTGTCAGTCTCTGGTTCATAGCCGACTCCAAGTGCTTTGCTTTCTTCGTCCCGTATCTGGTTGGGTAACACCAGCGTTTTGGGCACACTCACAGTTGTCTTACTGATACTGGCATCAGTTGTGGTTGCAGACCTCCCACTTTGGCCTGATAAAACCCATGGCTTAAGGGAGAAACCTCCAGCCTTTAAGATATTTTCCACTCCTTTGGTGATTTTCTCCAGTATCCGCAAGTCATTGTGGGACGTCAAGATGTCATCCACATAACTATCTTCTACCACAACTCTGCGCTCCTCAACCATGGCTGCAAACTGGGGCAGGTTGGCTGTTTCTCTCATTGCCACCTGGGCGATACAACCAGCAGGTTTATCGCCAATGTTGACCCTGACGACAGCAAAGACTTCGATCACCTCCTCAGGATTGTCTCTCCAGAGGAATCAATGGAGGTGTACTTCTTTGTCTTCTAGCCAGACAGAGTTGTACATTTTTTTCACATCGCCCAAGGCGGCGTACAACCCAGTCCTGAATCTCAGAAGCACGCCCCTTATCTGATTTAGAACATCAGGACCCTTGTACAGTAGGTCATTTAAACTTATTCCCATGAATTCTTGGCTACTGTTCCAGACGATTCTTACAGGGGTAGTGGTTGAGTGAGGATTAGGAGCAACTAAATGACTGATATACCACTTAGGTCCCTTACAGCTATCGATTTCCTCTTGGGTGACTTTAACGGCAGCCCCTCTTGAGACCATATCGTGGATTTGCTCTCTGTACGCAGCCTTCCATTCCGGCTCCCTCTCCAGTCGTTTCTCAGTGTTTAAAAAGGTCGCTTCCACTGCACGTCGATTGTCAGGCAGCGTTGCGGGGTCTCCTTTCCACGGGTAAGCTGCGTCCCAGTGAGGGGATTCGCTGTGCTTGTCAGCTTGCACGTAGGTGAGACATTCCTTTATTTTCTCCAAGTCTCTTTCCTCTCCTAGGGTCATTTCCTTGCCTCCAAGGGGGCACCTACCGCATCTGCAGCCACCACACTGAGGGTCACAGGCAGCGCCAATACTGTCCCACTTGAACCATTCAAAAACGTCTTTGTTGGTAGTTGCAGTGTTTCGGAGGATTGCGTCTTCTCCTTCCACCGAAACTCCACTGGGTCCTTCCGTCTTCACGTGAATCTCTTTGTACGCCCTTGAAGCGGTTCTCATTGACCTAGCGAAATGTGTTTCAGACCTGTGCACTGCTAGGTCTATCACTTCAAAGAGGTCAGGATGCGTTCCACCAACAGTCTTCCCAAGGGGGCCATCCCAGAGGACGAGGTCTCCAACTACTCTGACTGGCTGTGGGACCAGGCGACCCTCCCTGTGGCTAATCAACAGGTCGATCTTTTCGGGCCGGACCAAGTCCTTGAGTGGAACATTTGGAAAGAACTTCTGCAGTTGCTGTGGCGTGACAGCCTGGTTCACCTTCGTAACATCTTCCAAGCCGTAACAAAGGAGTTTGTGCTCTGCTATTGTACCTTTGGGAGTTTTTACTCTCAGCCTCAGGGTATACTTCTTGGTAGTAATGGTTTTCTCCATCCCTCCAACACCTTGGACAATCAACTTAATGTTCTCACCATTTAGCTTAAGACGCTCTGCTGCTTTATTAGAGATATAATTAGTATCTGAAACGAGATCAATCAACGTACCGACTACCTGGCCAGAATTTGTCGTCACATCCAACAGCATCATAATGACAGGGCACTCTTTTGGCTCACAACCAGTGCTAGCACACACTTTTGTCGTGATCTTATTTGAAAAGGCTTCTTTGAACTCTGCTCGCAGCTCTGGAGAAAGTTTGGCAAAGAGCTCCTCCTGTTTGTTGGTTAGTCCGAGCCCCCTTTTCCCCAATTTTGCCTCGCTCTGCTCTCCGCTCTTTTCCTCTTTCTTCTTTATCTTTGGACAGAGCAAGTAATTGTGGTCTGAAGAGCCCTCTTTCTGACAGTCATCCTTTGAGCATAGATACTTTTGTGTGCAGCCGCCATCGTCACCATGAAGGCGCAAGCACTTAAAGCATGCTCCTGCTCTCCTAAGCTGAGCCTTCTTGCCTGTCAGATTGAGCTTCTTGAAGACCTTGCAGGCGAACAGCCTACCTCCGTGCTCGTTGTCTCCACATGTGATGCATGAGCTTGGTTGAGAGCCCTTTAGGGTGTTTCCTGATGTGGCTCTGGTGAATGCCCTCCTTTCTTTTTTCTTTTCGCTTGACCTCTCAGTATTGTCCGCCGGGCTAGGCTGTAGCTGGTCTAGCTCCTCGAGAATGTCCTCCTGCTTTTTCAAGTATTGCAGTAGACAGTCGAAGTGGTTGCGTGGTGAAAACCCGCTTCCAGGGTCATTTTTGTGTGTTATCCACTTTTCTTTCAGGGAGTCAGGAAGCTTACTTTCAATCGACTGCACAACCACTCGGTTCTTTACAGCATCTTCCTCCCCTAAGACTTGTAGGTCACGAAGAGCTCTCTCCACGGCTTGAATCAGTTCGATTGTCTTCCTCGGATGGTTTCCTTTAATGGGGAAAAGTCCTTGCACTTCTTGTGCAATCAGCAGCACTATTTTCGGCTTATATCCGTACTTGTTGTCCAGGAACCTGAACACGTCGTTGGCGGATCCACAGCTGGACAATACGAGGTCCCTCTTGACTTTTTCATCTAGGCTTCCCAGGAGATGGAATTTCCTCACATTTTCCAATCCATGAGGGTTTCCCAGAAGTTGCAAGTCCTCCCATTCAGCTTTCCAGCGGTAGTAATCCCTCATATTACCAGCAAACATGGGCAAGCGTGCACGTTCTAGGCTGATCTGGGGCCTGTAGTTGTAAGCCCCAACTGGCTCCTCCTGCTCCACAATTGGTTCTCTTCCCAGTTTCTCTTCGTTGTCAGATTGAGAACCGCCTTTCCATGCCCACTCATCCCACAGTTTTTCACGCCTTTTCTTCAACTTCCGGATCTGGTCCTTTGACTCTGTTGCCTTGGACCGAGGGATCAAATCTTTCCACTCATCCAATCCTCGTTCGAAGTTGTAGACCTCCCGTTCCAGGTTCCTATGAATCAATTCACATTCCCTCCTGGTCATATGGTGGTGATCGGTTGCCTCGGCCTGGTCCATGGCTGATCCAGCCTCTTCAGTGAGGGTGGTAATTTCCGCCTCAGCGAACCTTGTCCAGAAGTTGATCAGGATGATTTGTTCAGTTTCATCAAACTTACAGTCACATTCTGCTGTTTTTCCGTCAATGTTTTCCGCCTTCTTTTTGACTTCATCGTCGTCCACTTCTCTCAGGGCCGTGGCATACTCAAACCCTGCATCTCTGACTCTGGAGTGATCCACTTTAAAGTTCCTCCACTCACTTCTCATTTCACTTTCCCCCAGTGCACTAGCTCTGGAGGCGAGGTAATTGGCTCTTCTAGTGAACGCAGTCTGGGCTGCTGACCGCTTCTGTTTTAGCCTCTCCAGCTCCTCTGATGCTGCCATCTTGCCAACTTTTCTAGCGTTTAACTCAAGTTCAAGTGTTTTCCGCCAACTGGGTTTTAAGTAGTCCTTTAACTGTAGACTCTACCCTCTTCTTGGCTTTCACTCATTAATGATTTGCCTAGTAAGTCAGCAGATGAGCAGACAGCTTTATGGGTGGACTGTTAGCTTATCAGAAGTTAGTCTCATGACGAATGTTCTAGTCCTTGCATTATCCATGTAAAAGGAGAACCATGGTTTATGACTGTTCGGATTTTTCGTTATTTAGCCCTCCGAAAAGGCTCACCAGGAAGCACACAATGTCATGACTCGTGTTTTGTCCTTAATTTTATTTTAAATCATATGACCACAGGTCATAAACCTGAATTACAACAAACAAATAATGACAATATATTATTCAAATATATAATGTAAATATTATTCAAATAATATAATATAATAATAATAAAAATAATGAAAATCAAATAAGCCTACAACACCATCAAAAATGTGGCTAATCAGGCTTAAACCAGCATTGACTACATCACCCAGAATGCCTAGCGCCAGAGGAGCATGCGCACAGCGACTCCGCCGTTGCCACGGATGCTGCCACAGGACACAGAACCCATGCCACCACATGCCTTGTCCAAAGGACCCACCCATGCACAAACGCAACACAACGCGGCGCTCCACCATGGATCACCGAACCAAACCACCGCTATCACCACCGCCACCAGAAACCAGCAGAGTGCTCTGAACAATCAGCACAACGCAAATGGCTGATAATGATAGCCTAATGCTATACAGCATCTGGGTCGCTGAGCTACCGCACCCAGCGAGCCACAAGTTACTCTCGGCCAACTAACACCGACACAGTGAGGTAAACGTTCAGTGCTCAAACATATAAGTGACTTAAACATTAATACTAGACTGTGAGTAGTTCGCAGTTACATACCAACGGGCTGTGTGCTCCTGATGATTGTCTGTCGTGAAATGATTACCAGGTGCCATAATTTAAGTCTCTAGTGAAGCTGCGCATGCGCACATAACGTAACATATCCGAGCATCTAAGAAACTTAAAGAAATCACTCATTCCCCATTTAATTGAACACATCAGACCCATTTGCTTCTCTTTTATCTATTTATATATATATATTGTCACAAGCCGGGCTAGAACTCCGGTCTCAGATGTGGAAAGCTGGGGGTACTACCCCTTAGCCACAGAGGAGGTGTTGTAGGACCCAAATGAAACACCCAAGGCAATACTCCAGGTAAGTTGATTTAATGTTCCAAAACAGGAGGCAAAACAAAACAACTCCACGAGGGGAGAAAAACAAACTAAAGATAACTTCGAACAGCTTACTAGGACAGACACGGTGGGACACAGCAGGAGACACATAGTCAGGACGCAAAAACCAAGTGAGAAACAAGGGGAAAACACACAGCTAAAATACTAAAGGGCAAACAAGGCACAGGTGACCTGGATCAAACTAATGAGGACACACGAGGAAGAACTAAGGCAGAGGGGAACACAGCTGACCTCTAGAGGCCCGGAGACAAACAGGAGAAGCAGGAAGCTGACAGGACCCCCTCCTCTAGGAACGACTCCTGACGTTCCTTCCAGAACACCCTGGCCCCCGGGTGCGAAAATCTCGGATCAACCCTGGGTCCAGGATGTCCCTGGCTGGAACCCAGGAGCGCTCCTCTGGCCCGTAGCCCTCCCAGTCCACCAGATACTGCAGAGAGTTCTGGACCCTCCGGGAGTCCAGTATCCGGCGGACTGTGTAGGCTGGCTGGCCGTCAATGATCCTGGGAGGTGGCGGGGGTCTGCGTGGGGGGGCAAAGGGAGAAGACAAGACAGGTTTAATAAGTGAAACATGGAAAGTGGGGTTAATTCTAAGGGAACGAGGGAGAACCAAACGATAAGACACAGGGTTAACCTTTCTAGCAATGCGGAAAGGGCCGATGTATCTCTGGGAAAGCTTCTTGGACTCGACCCGGAGGGGCAGGTTCTTGGTGGCCAACCAAACTCTCTGACCAGCTCGGAAACTAGGGGCCGTCCGGCGGTGGCGATTAGCCTGACTTTGGTATCTCTGGGAGGTCCGAAGGAGGGCACGCCTGGCCTTCTTCCAGGTCCGCCTACAGCGTTGGACAAAGCGCTGGGCCGAGGGAACACCAACTTGCGCCTCCTCCTCTGGAAATAATGGAGGGTTGTAACCGAACTGGCATTCGAAGGGGGACAATCCGGTGGCTGAGGACTGGAGGGTGTTGTGGGCATATTCAGCCCAAATGATATAGGTGGCCCAAGACGTGGGATTACTGGCCGCCATACACCGCAGGGTGGTCTCCAGATCCTGATTAATCCGTTCCGTTTGACCATTAGACTCTGGATGGAACCCTGACGATAGGCTGGCTGTGGCCCCAACAAGCCTGCAGAAGGCCCCCCAAAACCGGGACGAGAATTGGGGACCTCGGTCAGAGACCACGTCCAGGGGAATACCAAATATCCGGAAGACATGGTTCATGAGGAGCTCAGCAGTCTCCTTAGCCGAGGGCAGCTTGGGCAGGGGAATAAACCGGGCAGCCTTAGAGAAACGGTCTACCACCACTAGGATGACGGTGTTGCCCTGGGATAGAGGAAGTCCCGTAACAAAGTCCAGAGACAGGTGTGACCATGGCCTTCGAGGAACAGGTAAGGGATGGAGCAGTCCCTGGGGTCGCTGGCGTGTCGACTTTCCCTGGTTGCACACCGGGCAGGCCTCCACATAGACCTGCACGTCCTTCTTGATGGACGGCCACCAAAACCGCCGTCGGAGGAACTCCAGTGTGCGAGCACTGCCTGGATGGCATGTCAAGGGCGACTCATGACCCCACTGCAAGACGCGGGCCCGAACAGAGAGAGGAACGTACAGGCGACCGGCAGGACCACCGCCTGGATCGGGCTCATGGACAAGAGCTTCTCGTACCCCTCTTTCTAGTTCCCACTGAAGAGGTGCGACGATCCTAGACCTCGGAATAATCGATGCCAAGGGCTTCTCTCGTACCTCGGGAGAATAGACTCGAGACAGGGCATCCGGCTTGACGTTCTTGGTGCCAGGTCGGTAAGACAGGAGGAACTGGAATCGATTGAAGAAAAGGGACCATCGTGCTTGCCGAGGGTTCATCCGCTTAGCCTGTTGGAGATATTCCAGGTTCTTGTGGTCTGTGAGAACCTGGAAAGGGTGCTGAGCCCCCTCAAGCCAATGGCGCCACTCCTCCAAGGCCAGTTTTACCGCAAGCAACTCTAGATCCCCCACGTGGTAGTTGCGCTCGGCCTCAGACAGGCGGCGAGACATGAAGGCACAAGGGTGTAATCTCCCATCCGCACCCCTCTGTGACAGGACGGCTCCCACCCCCACCTCTGAGGCGTCCACCTCCACCACGAAAGGTCTTTCTGGGTCAGGGGTCACCAGAATCGGAGCAGAAGTGAAGCGGCGCTTGAGATCCTCGAAGGCCCCTGCTGCTTCCGGACCCCAGTGAATCCTGGTCCCTCCTCCCTTGGTAAGCGTCGTCAAGGGGGCTACCACCGAGCTGAAATTCTTGATGAACTTCCGATAGAAGTTAGAAAAGCCAATGAACCGTTGAACCTCCTTGACCGTGGCAGGTGTGGGCCAATCGTGGACCGCCTTGACCTTCTTGGGATCCATCTCTAGGTGCCCAGGAGTGACAATAAACCCGAGAAACTGAGTCTGAGAAACATGAAATTCACACTTCTCAGGCTTAACGTAGAGGTGATTGTCAAGGAGCCTCTGGAGAACCCGGCTAACATGCCCCTCATGCTCCTTCAGTGACCTCGAGAAGATGAGGATATCGTCCAGGTACACGAAAACGAACAGATTAAGCATATCCCGGAGAACATCATTAATCAGGGCTTGGAATACTGCGGGGGCATTGGTGAGCCCGAACGGCATCACCCGATATTCATAGTGCCCCGTGGGCGTGTTGAACGCCGTCTTCCATTCGTCTCCTGGCCGGATCCGCACGAGATGGTAAGCATTGCGGAGATCCAGCTTAGTAAAAATGGAAGCCCCTTGAAGCAGCTCAAAAGCAGTGGCCATGAGAGGAAGGGGGTATCGATTCCGAACCGTGATCTTGTTGAGTCCCCGGTAATCAATACAAGGCCTAAGACCCCCGTCTTTCTTTTCAACAAAAAAGAAGCCCGCCCCAGCCGGGGAAGTAGAGGCATAGATGAGGCCGGCTGCCAAGGACTCCTTAATGTAGGTGTCCATAGCTGCGTGCTCGGGGGAGGACAAGGAAAAGATCCGACCTCTAGGAGGGCAGCACCCAGGGAGTACATCAATGGCACAGTCATACGTGCGATGAGGCGGTAAGGCAGTAGCCCGGGCCTTGCTGAACACTGCCTTGAACCGATGGTAAACACTGGGGACTCGGGAGACGTCAACAGACTCTTGAAACTGGGTACCAGGGGCTGAGGGACTCTGAAGCATGCAGGTGAGTTGGCAAGTGGAACCCCAGCTTAGAATGGTGCCAGTAGGCCAGTCGATCTGGGGATTATGTCTGCATAGCCAAGGGTGACCCAGGATAATAGGATACTCGGGAGAGTCAATAAGATAGAAGGTCTCCTCCTGCTGGTGTTGAGAGATGGTAAGTCGCAGGGACTGAGTCGCCTCGGTAACCTTTCCTGGTTCCAGAGGTCTGCCATCTAAGGCTGTAACGGCCTGGGGTTGAGGAAGTAGTTGGGTAGGGATCTTAAGTTCCTTAGCCAAGGTTACATCCAGGAAATCACCTGCGGCACCGGAATCGATCATAGCCTGGACCCGATGCTGGTGGCCCCCCCAGGACAGAGTGGCTGGAATAGCCAGGACAGCGTTAGTAGGAGGCGCTCTAATTCTCCCCATCACAGCCCTCCTGTAGCTGGGCGGGGACAGGAGTTTCCCGAAAGCTCGGGGCAAGTGGAGCGGAAGTGGCCGGCAACCCCGCAGTAGAGGCACCGACGCTCCCTCATGCGACGTTCCCTTTCGTTGGGAGAAAGCCTGGAACGGCCTAACTGCATGCTCTCCGGGGAATCCTGGAGCAGTTCAGGAGCCGGGGAAGCTCTGAATGACGGAGTCCAAACAGGAGAAACAGAGCTGCTCAGAGGAACTTGGGACTGAGACACCTGACGGCGAGCCGTTCTCCGCTCTCTTAGACGATTGTCCAGGCGGATGGCCAAGGCTATGAGGGACTCGAGATCTCCAGCTGGTTCCCGGGTGGCTAACTCATCTTGAAGGGGCTCAGATAACCCTCCCTGAAAGCAGACCCTCAGCGCTTCATCATTCCATCCGCTCCTTGCTGCTATGGTCCGGAACTCAATGGCAAAATCTGCCGTGCTTCGGGGGCCCTGACGGAGAGACAGTAGGCGCTTGGAAGCCTCCCGCCCACTGACAGGATGATCGAACACCCGCTTGAACTCTTCTACAAATGCAGCGTGGGAGTCACAACAGGCCTCCTGGGACTGCCACACCGCAGAAGCCCAGGCGAGCGCCTTGTCTGAAAGAAGGGTAATGATGTAGGCAATCTTGGAACGGTCTGTGGGAAAACTTGAGGGTTGGAGCTCGAAGGTGAGGGAGCATTGGGTGAGGAAACCCTGGCAAGAGCTTGGATCCCCAGAAAAGGGCTTGGGAGGTGGTAGTCGGGGCTCCGCCAACCGAGAAGGCCGGTCGTCACTGGGGGGTGACCTGGGGGAAGGGAGAGGACCAGGGAGGCGTTCAAAGAGCTGGCGGAGGGAACTCATCATTTCGGCCAGGAGTTGAGAATGACTAGCCATCAGCTCCTCTTGTCGGCTGAGAACGGCTTCATGGCGCTGGAAAGAAGCCTCATGTCGAGTGATCACCGCCAACAGGTCCTGGGAACTGAGTGTTTCTGGGTCCATGAGTGACTTGGTTATTCTGTCACAAGCCGGGCTAGAACTCCGGTCTCAGATGTGGAAAGCTGGGGGTACTACCCCTTAGCCACAGAGGAGGTGTTGTAGGACCCAAATGAAACACCCAAGGCAATACTCCAGGTAAGTTGATTTAATGTTCCAAAACAGGAGGCAAAACAAAACAACTCCACGAGGGGAGAAAAACAAACTAAAGATAACTTCGAACAGCTTACTAGGACAGACACGGTGGGACACAGCAGGAGACACATAGTCAGGACGCAAAAACCAAGTGAGAAACAAGGGGAAAACACACAGCTAAAATACTAAAGGGCAAACAAGGCACAGGTGACCTGGATCAAACTAATGAGGACACACGAGGAAGAACTAAGGCAGAGGGGAACACAGCTGACCTCTAGAGGCCCGGAGACAAACAGGAGAAGCAGGAAGCTGACATATATATTATTATTTTCTCTTTTTTCTTTTCCTGAGTGAGCTAGAAGTCTCAACAATCATACTGCATTTCTCCAAACCTATATCTGTTTCTTGCCTTCTCTAAGGACTCCATTTTCCCCCTCCTTTCCCTTCCGGCATCTATTCTATCCTCGGTCTTGACCTCTTCATTGCTCTCCTCTTCTGATCCGCTGTCCTCCTGAATCACCATCGTCTTCCGATCCCTCATCCAAGCTGTTATCCTCACTATCATCGGGACTTAGTCCCTTTCCAACTGCTCGTCTTTTCGCTGAAGACGCCATGCTCCACCCCTCAGTTGGTCAAGACCTCCGAAACAAGAAAATGTTGAGATCCAGTAGGACTGTAAACTTACGTCCCTGATGCCTGTCAAAACAACCATGATCGACTATGGTCTTCTTCTTCTTCGTTGGAGTTGTACGGGCAGACTACATCCAAAAGTTATATTGCCGCCACCTACTGTGCGTGATGAAAATAAAATATACCAAAATACAAAAATCATGTGACTAAAAATACAGTAGTAGCTGTAACTCTGAGCTGGATACTGCATGCTGGATGTGACATCCAGTATAGCATCCGGCTCAGACTTACATCCAGCATCCGGCTCAGAGTTACATCCAGCATCCGGCTCAGAGTTACATCCAGCATCCGGCTCAGAGTTACATCCAGCATCCGGCTCAGAGTTACATCCAGCATCCGGCTCAGAGTTTCATCCAGCATCCAGCTCAGAGTTTCATCCAACATCCGTCTCAGTTACATTTAGCATCCGGCTCAGAGTTACATCCAGCATCCGGCTCAGAGTTACATCCAGCATCCGGCTCAGAGTTTCATCCAACATCCGTCTCAGTTACATTTAGCATCCGGCTCAGAGTTACATCCAGCATCCAGCTCAGAGCTACATCCAGCATCCGGCTCAGAGTTACATCCAGCATCCAGCATCCGGCTCAGACTTCTATCCAGAATCCAGCTCAGACTTACATCCAGCATCCGGCACAGAGTTACATCCAGCATCCGGCTGATAGTTACATCCAGCATCCGGCTCAGAGTTACATCCAGCATCCGGCACAGAGTTACATCCAGCATCCAGCACAGAGTTACTTCCATAATCTGGCTCAGTTACATCCAGCAGGATGTAACTATGAGCTGGATGTAACACACTTCAAACTAAGAGTCCCTTCTTTAACCTGTCTCCTCCCCTTCATCTACACTGATTGAAGTCGATTTAACAAGTGACATCAATAAGGGATCATAGCTTTCACCTGGATTCACCTGGTCAGTCTATGTCATGGAAAGAGCAGGTGTTCTTAATGTTTTGTATAATCAGTACATTAAACACAATGTCATGCTGTTAACCCATCCATTTGTTTGTGTTAGCCCAACTCATGTTATGTTGCCTCTGACCAGAACGGACGCATCTACGTCTGCATGTATGTCATATCGTTGACTCTACCTTTAAAAGTTACATTGTCTGAAATAAATTCCACCAAGTTATTCCAGTCTCAGCCGCTTCCCTGGGTGAAACAGTGTGAGCTCTCATCAGTCTGTACTGTATTAATAGGCAGAGATCCCCATGCTCTTGTTTAAACCTGCGGTGGCATAGGTCAAGACACTTATCCCTTTACAGCTATATATATATATATATATATATATATATATATATATATAGATTATTATTATTTTTAATTATTTGTTTTACATCATATGATTTCCTTTTCATCAACAAGTAATATTATAGAGAGAAAACCCTACAGAGTACACAATTTATGACGTGGGAACTGGTACCTACACCAAAATCAAAGAAATGAAATATGAATAATGAAGTATAAATACATTTGTAATGCTTGTTATTTTGACCATTGCAACTGTCAACACAGAAACAAATACAACAACGGAGCACACAAACATTTATGTAAATAATTATTGAGACACAGAATGAAACAGCATGGGAATGGCAATGTTTTTGGGGCGGTATTAGCAATTCATTCAGCTACAAGTGTTTGTGTCAGACAAGACTAACCTAGAGACAGCAGTCAGGATTTATAAAATAATATCGGGAAAGGGTAACAAAATATGTAGTTAACATGTAATTAATCATTAATTTATGATAAAATGGTTTCAATCAAAATCACTTTATTCACGGTTTTTAGTCTATCTTGTGAGGGATAGTGTTCTGGTGGTTTCAGTTTGATAAACACCTGTCAAACAGACTCTTATGTAATTGTGCCATTTGATGCATTTGGGTCGGGCAGGACCCTTCACAGCAGTGCATGTCTTACTGTCAGTGTGGAGACTGTTGTAGACACAACATGGACCATAGCTGCAGCCACCTGCAGCAGTTCAGCTTGAGTTAGTGGTGTGTGGCATCCATCCAGCTCACCCATCCATGCAAAGGAATTTAAAAAAGCAGTATACAGTTGAAGTCGGAAGTTTACAAACACCTTAGCCAAATACATTTAAACGCAGTTTTTCATTCCTAGTGGGTCAGAAGTTTACATACACTCAATTAGTATTTGGTAGCATTGCCTTTAAATTGTTTAACTTGGGTCAAACGTTTCGGGTAGCCTTCCACAAGCTTCCCACAATAAGTTGGGTGAATTTTGGCCCATTCCTCCTGACAGAGCTGGTGTAACTGAGTCAGGTTTGTAGGCCTCCTTGCTCGCACACGCTTTTTCAGTTCTGCCCACAAATGTTCTATAGGGTTGAGGTCAGGGCTTTGTGATGGCCACTCCAATACCTTGACTTTGTTGTCGATATAGGACTAGTTTTACTGTGGATATAGATATTTTTGTACGTGTTTCCTCCAGCATCTTCACAAGGTCCTTTGCTGTTGTTCTGGGATTGATTTGCACCAAAGTACGTTCATCTCTAGGAGACAGAACGCGTCTCCTTCCTGAGCGGTATGACAGCTGCGTGGTCCCATGGTGTTTATGCTTGCATACTATTGTTTGTAGAGATGAACGTGGTACCATCAGGCATTTGTAAATTGCTCCCAAGGATGAACCAGACTTGATTTCTTTTGATTTTCCCATGATGTCAAACAAAGAGGCACTGAGTTTGAAGGCAGGCCTTGAAATACATCCACAGGTACACCTCCAATTGACTAAAATGATGTCAATTAGCCTATATGAAGCTTCTAAAGCCATGACATACTTTTCTGGAATTTTCCAAGCTGTTTAAAGGCACAGTCAACTTAGTGTATGTAAACTTCTGACCCACTGGAATTGTGATACAGTGAATTATAAGTGAAATAATCTGTCCGTAAACAATTGTTGGAAAAATTGCTTGTGCCATGCACAAAGTAGATGTCCTAACCGACTTGCCAAAACTATAGTTTGTTAACAAGAAATGTGTGGAGTGGTTGAAAAACTAGATTTAATGACTCCAACCTAAGTGTATGTAAACTTCCGACTTCAACTGTGAGTCAACACATGTGAGACATTCAGTGATACTGAGAGCATCAACATGTTTTGCAATATTGTCCAGATAAACAATATTGTGTTTTTGGTTGTCTCAGACTGGGTTTTCGCAGACTGGGCTTCGATGTCCCCTCCTTTATCCAGCAGGATCTTCACCTCAACACGACCCGCTGTAGCAGCCAGGAATAGAGGAGTGAAACCTGAGGACAGTCAGGAGGGTGGGGACAATGTGTCAATGGGCCACTGTGCTGTGGGTATGGGCGAGGTTGTAGTGTTCAACATAGACACTCTGCTGCTCACCGCTATTGTCACAGGGAGAGAGAGAGCTGTTAATAAGAGTCTACCTTCAAATTATAATCATATTACATTACAATTTAAGATTTAAATTAAAACCAGTTGTGAACTATGTTGAAAATGTATTGAAACCATGTTCAGTATTAGGAAAAGGATGGGGGACAGAACACTGTTTCTATTTTTTGTTATTAGAAGAATTAAGCAAAGTAAAGAACCAGCTTCTACTGTAACACCTCACATACCTTCCATGACGTTGTCCTGAGCAGGGAAGGCCACTACGAGTCAGTTGGGGGCCTGGGTGAGATGGGCCGGTCCCAGGACTATCAACTGCTGCCCCAACATCTGCTGCTGGCTCACCATCAGCCTCAGCAGGTCAGGGCTGGAGCTGTCAGGGTAGTCTGCCATACTAAAGTCTGGACTGCTGGGTGGCCAAGGTACAAAGCTGGTCTGCAGGGGTTGCCCCTGGTCACCCTTCAGGCCTTTGACCTTCATTTATTCTTTGATGAACTTCTCCTTGATGATCATCTTCTTATTCTGCAGCTGGGCCTTCTCTATGGCTGAGATCCTCTGGCCCTGCTCGTTCAACTTGCCCTCTGTCTCTTTCACAAACCACTCCAGGGGCTGGTACGGGGGGAAGGGGGGCAGCAGGCCTGTCTGGACCGTCTGCAGCGACGGGGTTATCCTGTAGACGGCTCAGCCTCTGCTTGGAGATGCCTGAGACAGCCACACAGGACAACACAACCAGTTAGCTACAAGGTTGTACCATACAATATTACAGTAATAATTACCTGTAATGCTTTGAGGCCTTGTGAAGTCAACTGGTGTCTAGTTGTCTTCTTGGTCAGGGAATTAACAAAGTTAGATCTATATTTACTGTTGGACTGACCTTTTGTGATGACTGGTGGAGTTCTTGTGATGTTGGAAGGTACTTTGTCTGGCTTTTGGGGAGGCACCACAATGGCAAGGGCTTGGAATGGAACTCATGGAGCCTGGTAAGATATTGCAAAAGTATTTGGTATCAAGTTGCTGTCAATATAACTCAATCCAGACAAATAAACAAACATGCTTGTAGAAGTATAGTAGTTGTTTGTCTGTTAGTAAACTAGCTGTCCCTACCTGAGAGGTGTCATGGGAGGGGGTGTAAGCTGAGACAGGTCTGGCGTGGGGACTGACAGGATGTTGCTGGGGTAGTCGAGGAGGTAGGACACCACAATGGTGTGACCACCCTTAGCACCTCCTTCTTCTCTTCACTCTCCTTTCCTTCCGTGTCCTCCTCATCGCTGCAGGATGCTTCTCAGATCTCGCTCATCTTCCAACTGTCAGGGGCACCCTTTGAGGAAATGCACTGCCCCGTCCAACCCTGGGAGTAGCCAGAGCAAGTCAAGAGTTTCAGATTAATTTGATCTCAATTTAGTTGACTAAGACATTTGAGTTCTCCATAAGAATGCCCATTCAGGTCCTGAACTAAGTGGAATTGTGAGTGTAGAGCTCCCTAGGTGAGCCACCCTTACCTTTGCTTAACCAGAACTCTGGCTTAGAGATGCTGTCCATGTTAACTTCATGGATCTCTTTTCTTGCCACAGTGTGACTGAAAAAACAACAACCGCGACCCGTCTGTCATAGTCCGTTATTAGTGGACAACGGGTCGCAGTCATAGCAGTTATTTAGTTAAATAAAGGAGTTATTATACACCCAGTGTATTATGTTTGTGTATGCCTATGTATGCTATTTAGGTTATTATAGCACTTAAGTGTGCCTTTTCAGTGTAACAAATCACATTTTATTTGTCAAATACACGTGTTTAGCAGATGTTATTGCGGGTGTAGCGAAATGCTTGTGCTTCTAGCTCTGACAGTGCATTAATATCTAACAAGTAATATCTAACAATTTCACAACATATACCCAATACACACAAATTTAAGAATATATACATATATGGACAAACAATGACAGAGCGGCATGGACTAAGATACAGTAGAATATTATAGAATAGAATGCAGTATATACATATGAGATGAGTAGTGCAAGATATGTAAACATTATTAAATTGACTAGTGTTCCATTTCTTAAAGTGGCCAGTGATTTCAATAGGCAGCAGCAGCCTCTAATGTGCTAGTGATGGCTATTTAACAGTCTGATGGCCTTGAGATAGAAGCTGTTTTTCATTCTCTCGGTCCCAGCTTTGATGCACTTGTACTGACCTCGCCTTCTGGATGATAGCGGGGTGAACAGGCAGTGGCTCGGGTGGTTGATGTCCTTGATGATCTATTTGGCCTTCCTGTGACATTGGGTGCTGTAGGTGTCTTGGAGGGCGGGTAAGTCGCTCTGGATAAGAGCGTCTGCTAAATGACTAAAATGTAAATGTAATGTAATGTAGTTTGCCCCCGGTAATGCGTTCGGCAGACCGCACCACCCTCTGGAGAGCCCTGCAGTTGCGGGCGGTGCAGTTGCCGTACCAGGCAGTGATACAGCCCGACAGGATGCTCTCAATTGTGCATCTGTAAAAGTTTGTGAGGGTTTTAGGTGCCAAGCCAAATTTCTTCAGCCTCCTAAGGTTGAAGAGGCTCTGTTGCGCCTTCTTCACCACACTGTCTGCGTGGGTGGAACATTTAAGTTTGTCAGTGATGTGTACGCCAAGGAACTTGAAGCTTTCCACCTTCTCCACTGCGGTCCCGTCAATGTGGATAGGGGGGTGCCCCCTCTGCTGTTTCCTGAAGTCCACGATCATCTCCTTTGTTTTGTATTAGGCCTGTTATGAGAGTTAGTGATTATTAGTTAGTAGTGTTACTTCAGTATTATGCCCCACTCTTTCCGGTGTCATATGGGATTCAGTGAGATTCCACCATTCAGTTATGAAGTAATGCACTAGTCATTAATGTGTCACTACTGCCACCTATTGGTGCTTTAGATTAGTCCCTTTATGTGTAGTAAACTTACAGTGATGCCTTTATAGTTTATATTGTAAGTGGTGTCAAGTAATGTCATTCCTAAATTGCTGTATATTATTCCTGATATTAACGGCACTCTGCATTCTGCTTCCTCCTATAGGACAACCACACACAAGCACTATCACCTTTCCACATCCTCAGTTATGGATCAGTGGTACAAGCAGTAGCCTTCCAAGAGCCCTGTACATATTGTGCTGTTATTTACTGTCTGTTCTTTAAAGTAAATTACAACCAAGAGAGACAGAGAGAGAGCCAGTGAGAGAGAGAGAGAGGTACTAGGATGTCCAGTCTGAATACTGCCCACTTCACCCAGGAGGTCATCGCCTCCTCCTGTCCCATCATCATCTTCACTTGAGGATGACTCCTTATCCTCATCATCCACACTGAGGGATTGAACAAGAGGGGCCCTACAGTTCAGAAGCTACAGTTTTGGTCAGAACCTTTATTCTCAGTATAGAGCTCTATACAAGTGTAACAGTGTTGCTTCCGTCCCTCTCCTCGCCCCTACCTGGGCTTGAACCAGGGACCCTCTGCACACATCGACAACAGTCACCCTCGAAGCACCGTTACCTGTCGCTCCACAAAAGCCGCGGCCCTTGCAGAGCAAGGGAAACAACTACTTCAAGGTCTCAGAGCGAGTGACGTCACCGATTGAAATGCTACTAGCGCGCATTGCTAACTAGCTAGCCATTTCACAACGGTTACACAAGCTCAGCGCTATATCAATTGCAAAGGCCTACATTGGAGCCAGTTCCAAATGTTCAACTGTAAAAAGTCATTACATTTTGTTAATCGTTATCATAATTGGTCATGGGAACATGTCCATCTATTTAACTATGTTGTTGTATATAATGACTGTGTTCGAATATATGCAGGCAAAGCATCTAAAGAAGCATGCTTGCTGCAGACAAAATTCATAGTGTAAAACCTTAAAAGGTTATGCTTGTTAGGTCATAAGACCTAACATCCAAAGCCACAGTGGTTCCACATGGCCAACTGCAGGTCAGCATAAAAGGGTTAACTTAAAAAAGGGGGTAGAGGTTGGGTTTGAAATAGAAGAAAAGTGGGGAAAGAGAAAAAAAAGAAGGGTAAACTTACTCTGTGGTTTCCCTTCTTCCCAATGACGGGGCTGACAAAGTGCTCCGGGTTGGTTGATCCAACATCTAGATAACATCAGAGAGAGAGAGAAAGTGATAAGAGAGAGTGGCGAGGGAGAGAGAATGTAAGGAGAGGGCTGAAATGAATAACAACGGTGCAATGTGTTAAGACTACTGTGTCATTGTGGCTTTATCTGATGAGCAATGTGTATGTGGCTCAAGTTGCAATGTGCCAGATGTCTGCTGTGTGGTTTTGTGTGATGTTACACAGGGAGGGAGCAGAGGCACACCTTTGCTGATTAGGAACTGTACAGTACACAAGTGTCCCGCTCTGACTGCTTTAATGCCTCCCTCTGATTCAAACAGACAGAGAGGAGTCTTAGGAGGAGAGCCTATTCAAGCAGTCATGTATGCAGCATCTAAAGTTTAAACAATACCCAGGCTGCATCCTAAATGGCACCCTGTGGGCCCTGGTAAAACGTAGTGCACTATACAAGGAATATGGTGCTATTTGGGAAGCACACCCACACTTATGCAAACGTGTGAACAACTCATGCAAAAACGCTGTGTATTGACAGATGAGGCCAGGCCAGACAGTTAGGGAGAGGTCTCACCAGGTCAGCCCCCATCTGCAGCAGCACGTCAGCCACGTCTGAGTGTCCGTTATCACAGGCGTACGTCAGTGCTGTCTCCCATCGGCGTGGTCATTGGCGCCTGAGGACAAGAGCACAGGTGTCAAACTACACACTGAGGGTTGTGTGTGTGATCAGGATAACAATTACATTTTTGGGTTTTGGTGATAGCCAAAACTGGAGGACAAACCCCTTTTGTCCTCCGAACAGCCTCAATTCGTCGGGGCATGGACTACAAGGTGTTGAAAGCATTCCACAGGGTTGCTGGCCCATGTCGACTGCAATGCTTCCCACAGTTGTGTCAAGTTGGCTGGATGTCCTTTAGGTGGTGGACCATTCTTGATACACACGGGAAACTGTTGACCGTGAAAAATCTAGCAGTGTTGCAGTTCTTTACACACTCAAACCGATGCGCCTGGCACCTACTACCATACCCCGTTCAAAGGCACTTAAATATTTTGTCTTGCCCATTCACCTCTGAATGGCACACATACACAATCCATATCTCAATTGTCTCAAGGCTTAAACCCTTCTTTAACCTGTCTCCTCCCCTTCATCTACACGGATGGAAGTGGATTTAACAGGTGCAATGGCGATTATAGCATGTAAATCTTGGTGGGGCAATTGGGATGCATGCTAGCAAAGCCACTACACAACACAACACAACACTAAACAATACATTAATTGCACTATAACGGTGACAAACGGTGCCCACAAACTGTTAGGGCCTACATAAAGCTGTCCCAACAGCAGAGCTTTCTTTTCAGCACCATGGAGTGAATCCTTACCACAGCTACACCTGGCTATCAGCGGAGCCTTGTCTAGCAGAGAAACAGTTAATTCAGCCTCATTTACTGCCTTTAAAAAAAACATAGCTGATATGGCTGACTTGCTTAAACAAATGTGGTTTCTACTGACAATTGAGATATACAAACTATGGCATAAGGGAACGACGAGTGGATAAGAGGCAATCCGTAATTTCGATTTAGAAATGAGCGAGCTAGGATGGACGTAGTCAATATAACTATTTGTTCAGCACTTTTGAAATGTACATTCGACAGAATTCAGAACATGGGCCGTTCTTACAGTATTCTCCCTGTACACCTAGTCAGAACCGTAAGTTAAATAAAGGGGGCATATAAGCAGACAATGAAAGCTCTTACAATATTCGATGATTACATTTCTCTAAAACAGGCTATAGGCTACACGTGCACCACCAAGTCAGAACAGTAAGCTAAATTATGATGGGGAAAGGGAACAAATTATTAGGGTGAGACATATGAGCTACTAACAGCTTACTACACAACATACACTTAGTATTACTTTCTTAGCTACAGTATACATATCTCCCTGGCATATTACATCATTTATGCAGCAGCATAAAATACATTTTTGGACTCACCTTGCTGTGCTGTGCTAACTTGAACAGGAAGATGGCGCGGCACTCCTTCTTGTGGGCAAATTTTGTCATCAAACTTTGTCATCAAAGTCGGGTATTCCCAGGATCTATGGTGCTTTCAAGACAACTGGGAACTCGGGAAAAAACAAGGTCGAATCATGACATCAGTGATCTTCAGGTCGGAGCTCTAGAAAGAGGCAGTCCTGACTTGGAATTCCAAGTTGGATGACAGTTCAAAAGGTATTTTCCCAGTCGGAGCTCGTTTTTTTCAGAGTTCCCAGTTGTCTTGAACTCATGGAAGTCTGAGATTTCACAGTTCCGAGTTTCCAGTTGTTTTGAACGTGGCAGAAGTCATGCTGGATTGTCATCATGGCCAATGTATTCCTTTTCTGGCCCATGGTGTTGCGAGTGAATGTTTATCCTTGTGATGAGGTGGTGATGAAGGAGTCAGGCGCAGGAGGGTAAATCACAGAATAACAGGCTTTAATCCGCAAAATACAGGTTTACGCAGAAATGCGTCAAACACACTCCAGGGCACAAAACAGGCGCAATGGAAAATACAAGGCACACAGGAAAAATACTCCCGTTGATACACAATACACGAGCTCCACCGAGCTTCACTAACCTCCACAATAAACAATCACCCACACAGACAAGGAAGCAGAGGGAACACTTATACCATGAATAATGAGGGAATAAGGACCAGGTGTGTGTGATTGAAGACAAGACAAATGGAGTGATGATAAATGGATCGGCAGTAGCTAGTAAGCCGGTGACGCCGAATGCCAAAACCTGCCCGAACAAGGAGGGGAGGCAGCCTCGGCGGAAGTCGTGACAGTACCCCCCCACCCCCCCTTGACGCGCGGCTCCAGCAGCGCGCCGACCCCGGCCTCGGGGACAGCCAGGAGGACTTGGAGCAGGGCGAGCCGGATGGCGACGGTGGAAATTCCGTAACATGGAGGGATCGAGGATATCCCTCACCGGGACCCAGCACCGTTCCTCCGGACCGTACCCCTCCCACTCCATGAGGTACTGAAGGTCCCCCACCCGACGCCTCGAATCCAGGATGGAACGGACAGAGTACGCCGGGGCCCCCTCGATGTCCAGAGGAGGTGGAGGGACCTCCCGCACCTCAGCCTCCTGGAGCGGACCAGCTACCACCGGCCTGAGGAGAGACACATGAAACGAGGGGTTAATACGGTAATCAGGGGGGAGTAATAACCTATAAGTGACCTCGTTGACTCTCCTCAGGACTTTGAACGGCCTCACAAACCGCGGGCTCAGCTTCCAGCAGGGCAGGCGGAGGGGCAGATTCCGGGTCGAGAGCCAGACCCGATCCCCCGGTACAAAGACGGGGGCCTCACTGCGGTGGCAGTCAGCGTTGGCCTTCTGACGACGCACAGCGCGTTGGAGGTGAACATGGGCAGCATCCCACATCTCCTTCGCGCGCCGAAACCAGTCATCCACCGCAGGAGCCTCGGTCTGGCTCTGGTGCCACAGTGCCAGAACCGGTTGGTAACCTAGAATACACTGGAAAGGGGTTAGGTTAGTGGAGGAGTGGCGGAGAGAGTTCTGGGCATATTCTGCCCATGGTAAGAACACCAACCACTCCCCCGGCCGGTCCTGGCAGTAGGACCGCAGGAACCTACCCACGTCCTGATTTACCCGTTCCACCTGCCCATTACTGCAGAGCCGTGGGGAGACCGGGCAGAGGAAGGAGGTGGCAGGCTTTAGAAAAGCGGTCCACAACGACCAGGATGGTGGTGTTACCTTGGGAGAGGGGAAGATCAGTTAGAAAATCAACACTTAGGTGAGACCATGGTCATTGTGGAACTGGTAAAGGTTGTAACTTACCAGCTGGGAGGTGCCTAGGTGCCTTACTCTGGGCACACACTGAGCAGGAGGAGACATACACCCTCACGTCCTTAGCCAAGGTAGGCCACCAGTATTTTCCGGTCAGGCAGCGCACTGTACGGCCGATACCTGGGTGACCAGAGAAGGGAGACGTGTGCCCAGTAGATCAGACGATCACGGATAAGAGCAGGCACGTGCTGTAGCCCATCTGGACACTGAGGTGGAGAGGGATCCGTGCGTAATGCCTGCTCTATATCCGCGTCCATCGCCCATACTGCCGGCGCCACAATGCAGGAGGCTGGCAGTATGGGAGTGTTGTCGCTGGGCCTCTCCTCTGTGTCATACAGCCGGGACAGTGCGTCTGCCTTCACGTTCTTCGCACCCGGGATGTATGATAGAGTGAAATGAAACCGGGTGAAGAATAGGGCCCACCTGGCCTGGTGAGGATTCAGCCTCCTCGCTGCCCGGATGTACTCCAGGTTACGGTGGTCCGTCCAGACGAGGAAAGGGTGTTTTGCTCCCTCGAGCCAATGCCTCCACACGGTCAAGGCTCGGACAACAGCCAACATCTCCCGATCACCAACGCCGTAGTTCTGCTCCGCCGGGCTGAGCTTCTTCGAGAAGAACGCACAGGGGCGGAGCTTGGGTGGCATACCCGAGCGTTGAGACAGGACAGCTCCTATCCCAACCTCAGACGCATCCACCTCCACTACGAACGGTAGTGATGAATCGGGGTGGGCCAGTACTGGGGCTGAGGTGAACAGACCCCGCAGTTTGCTGAAGGCCAGGTCAGCCTCAGCAGACCAGCGGAGCCGGGACGGCCCACCCTTCAACAGGGAGGTAATGGGAGCTGCGACCTTGCCAAAGCCCCGGATAAACCTCAGATAGTAGTTGGCAAAGCCAAGGAAGCGCTGAACCTCCTTAACCATGGTTGGAGTCGGCCAATTACGCACGGCTGAAATGCGATCTCCCTCCATCTCCACACCTGAGGTGGAAATGCGGTATCCAAGGAAGGAGACGGACTGCTGGAAAAACATACACTTCTCTGCCTTAGCATAAAGGTAATTTTCAGTCGGGCCAGCACCTTGCGAACCAGGGACACATGCTCGGCGCGCATAGCGGAATACACCAGGATGTCATCGATGTAGACCACTACACCGCGACCAAGCATGTCCCGAAACACCTCATTCACAAAGGACTGGAAAACTGAGGGAGCATTCATCAATCCATAGGGCATCACTAGGTATTCATAATGCCCCGTGGTTGTGCTGAATGCTGTCTTCCACTCATCTCCCTCTCGGATACGCATCAGGTTGTACGCACTCCTGAGATCTAATTTGGCGAAGAAGCGCACCCCATGCATTGATTCAATCACTGAAGGAATGAGGGGGAGAAAACTAAATATTATCGTCTCCCTGTTCAGTGGTCGATAATCAATGCACGGGCGCAGACCTCTGTCCTTCTTCTTCACAAAGAAGAAACTCGAGGAGGCGGGTGAAGTGGAGGGACGTATATACCCCTGGTGCAGGGACTCAGTGACATATGTTTCCATAGCCACCGTTTCAGCCTGTGACAGGGGTTATATATGACTCCTGGGAGGTACAGCGTCTATCCGGCGGTTTATCGCGCAATCCCCCACCCGATGAGCTGGTAATTTAGTCGCCTGCGTATTAGAGAACGCTTGCGCCAGATGGAGTTATTCAGGGGGAATGCGCACAGTGGAGGTACTGTCTGGACTTTCCACCGTAGTTGCACCAACGGAAACACCTAGACACCTACCCTAACACTCTCGCGACCACCCCGTGAGAACCCTCTGTGGCCATGAGAAGGTGGGGTTGTGGAATGCTAGCCAAGGGATACCTAATACAACAGGGAAAGCAGGAGACTCAATAATGGAAAAAGTAACCTGCTCACAATGAGTCTCCTGGGTAATCATGGTGACTGGTGCAGTCACTTCCTTAACCAACCCCGACCCTAATGGTCGACTATCAAGTGCTCTGATGGGGCGTGAAATGGATAGGGGAATCAATGGAATGCCTATACGGTGTGCGAATGCTCTGTCCATAAAGTTCCCAGCTGCGCCTGAATCGACTAGCGCCTTACACTGGGGAACTACCATGTGCTCAGGAAAGGAGATGTGTATTTTACAGTGCCCAGCAGAGGGCTCTGAACGAGTGTGGGTGTTCGATACCTGGGGTGATGCGATAGTGCCCCGCCTGCCACCTCTCAGCAAAAAATAATGTTGACTACGACGTGTGGTGTATTGTCCCTTTGTCCAAACGAATGGCGATGTCCACCAGTTTGTTGAAGGACAACATGGTGTCTCGGCAGGCTAGCTCCCGTCGGACGTCCTCCCGCAGATGGCACTGGAAATGGTCGATCAGGGCCCGCTCGTTCCACCCGGACCCCGCTGCCAGCGTCCGAAACTCCAATGCGAAGTCCTGCACAGTCCTCGTCCCCTACCTCAGGTGGACCAGCCGCTCGCCTGCCTCTCGACCCTCGGGCGGGTGATCGAAGACCGCCCGGAAGAGGCGAGCGAACTCCCCGTAGTTCTCCAACGCGGCTCCTCCTTCGTTCCACACCGCGTTGGCCCACTCCAGGTTTTTCCCTGAGAGGCAGGAGACGAGGGCGGACACCTTCTCCCGTTCCGATGGAACTGGTCGGATGCTGGAGAAGTAGAGCTCCAGTTGGAGAAGGAATCCTTGGCACAGCGCTGCTGTCCCGTCGAACTCCCCTGGTCGGGATATCTGGATCCCTCCAGGTGCTGGGGTGTAGGTGGCGGGATCCGGTTGACCAGCTGGTCTCGACGGATCGGGCTCTCTCCTCTCCAGGCGTTGGACGACCTGAAGAACCCGACCCATCGCTTCACCCAGGCTGGCTAGCATAGTTGAATGCTCCTGGACCCGTTCCACGACTCCAGGCATGTGCGTCTCTCCCGCTGACTCCATAGCAGGTGGGTGATTCTGTGATGAGGTGGTGATGAAGGAGTCAGGCGCAGGAGGGTAAATCACAGAATAACAGGCTTTAATCCGCAAAATACAGGTTGACGCAGAAATGCGTCAAACACACTCCAGGGCACAAAACAGGCGCACTGGAAAAAACAAGGCACACAGGAAAAATACTCCCGTCGATACAAAATACACAAGCTCCACCGAGCTTCACTAACCTCCACAATAAACAATCACCCACACAGACAAGGAAGCAGAGGGAACACTTATACCATGACTAATGAGGGAATAAGGACCAGGTGTGTGTGATTGAAGACAAGACAAATGGAGTGATGATAAATGGATCGGCAGCAGCTAGTAAGCAGGTGACGCCGAACGCCAAAACCTGACCGAACAAGGAGGGGAGGCAGCCTCGGCAGAAGTCGTGACAATCCTTTTAAGCTTGGAAAAGAGATCCTTAAACCCAGACTTTGACCACACACCCTGTCATTAATGTCTTAATCGAAATTACGGATTGCCTCTTATCTGCTCGTCGTTCCCTTATGCCATAGTTTGTACATCTCAATTGTCCGTAGAAACCACATTTGTTTAAGCAAGTCAGCCATATCAGCTACACTACCGGTCAAAAGTTTTAGAACACCTACCCATTCAAGGGTTTTTCTTTATTTAGACTATTTTCTACATTGTAGAATAATAGTGAAGAAATCAAAACTATGAAATAACACATATGGAATCATGTAGTAACCAAAAAAGTGTTAAACAAATAAAAATATATGTTATATTTGAGATTCTTCAAATAGCCACTCTTTGCCTTGATGACAGCTTTGCACACTCTTGGCATTCTCTCAACCAGCTTCACCTGGAATGATTTTCCAACAGTCTTGAAGGAGTTCCCACATATGCTGAGCACTTGTTGGCTGCTTTCCCTTCACTCTGCGGTCCGACTCATCCCAAACCATCTCAATTTGGTTGAGGTCGGGGTATTGTGGAGGCCAGGTCATCTGATGCAGCACTCCATCACTCTCCTTGGTCAAATAGCCCTTACACAGCCTGGAGGTGTGTTGGGTCATTGTCCTGTTGAAAAACAAATGATAGTCCCACTAAGCCCAAACCAGACAGGATGGCGTATCACTGCAGAAAGCTGTGGTAGCCATGCTGGTTAAGTGTGCCTTGAATTCTAAATAAATCACAGACAGTGTCACCAGCAAAGCACCCCCACACCATAATAATAATAATAATAATAATATGCCATTTAGCAGACGCTTTTATCCAAAGCGACTTACAGTCATGCGTGCATACATTTTTGTGTATGGGTGGTCCCGGGGATCGAACCCACTACTTTGGCGTTACAAGCGCCGTGCTCTACCAGTTGAGCTACAGAGGACCACCCCATAACACCTCCTCCTCCATGCTTTACGGTGGGAAACACACATGCGGAGATCATCCGTTCATCCACACCGCGTCTCACAAAGACATGGCAGTTGGCACCAAAAATCTCCAATTTGGACTCCAGACCAAAGGACACATTTCCACCGGTCTAATGTCCATTGCTCGTGTTTCTTGGCACAAGCAAGTCTCTTCTTCTTATTGGTGTCCTTTAGTAGTGGTTTCTTTGCAGCAATTCAACCATGAAGGGCTGATTCACACAGTCTCATCTGAACAGTAGATGTTGAGATGTGTCTGTTACTTGAACTCTGTGAAGCATTTATTTGGGCTGCAATTTCTGAGGCTGGTAACTCTGATGAACTTATCCTCTGCAGCAGAGGTAACTCTGGGTCTTCCATTCCTGTGTCGGTCCTCATGAGAGCCAGTTTCATCATAGCAATTGATGGTTTTTGCGACTGCACTTAAAGAAACTTTCAAAGTTCTTGAAATGTTCTGTATTGACTGACCTTCATGCCTTAAAGTAATGATGGACTGTCGTTTCTCTTTGCTTATTTGAGCTGTTCTTGCCATAATATGGACTTGGTCTTTTACCAAATATGGCTATCTTCTGTATACCACCCCTACCTTGTCACAACACAACTGATTGGCTCAAACGTATTAAGGAAATAAATTCCACAAATTAACTTTTAAGAAGGCACACCTGTTAATTGAAATGCATTCCAGGTGACAACCCCATGAAGCTGGTTGAGAGAATGCCAAGAGTGTGCAAAGCTGTCATCAAAGCAAAGGGTGGCTATTTGAAGAATCGCAAATATAACATGTATTTTTATTTGTTTAACACTTTTTTGGTTACTACATGATTCCATATGTGTTATTTCATAGTTTTGATGTCTTCACTATTATTCTACAATGTAGAAAATAGTAAAAAATAAAGAAAAACCCTTGAATGAGTAAGTGTTCTAAAACTTTAGACCGGTGGTGTATGTTTTTTTTTAAGGCAGTAAATGAGGCTGAATGAACTGTTTTGCTGCCAGACTCCGCTGATAGCCAGGTGTAGCCGTGGTAAGGATCCACTCCATGGTGCTGAAAAGAAAGCTCTGCTGTTGGGACAGCTTTATGTAGGCCCTAACTATGGGGGGTGATATGTGCCAGAATTAAGCCTAGGCAACCGTACCACCGCGTGGCTGTCGCCTACCATTGAACGTCTGACTGACATGACATGATACCAATGCCTTACTAACGTCTGCGTGACGCCTGTGTGTAACTAACATCTTGTCATGCCAACGCCTTATTAACGGCTGCGTGACGCCTGCGTGTTAATGAAAGTCATTTCCTGTTATTGCTAATTGCCTAGAAAATATTATGTCCAATCTATAGGTCATCTGTCATTCCCTCAACACCTCATGCCATGGTATGTTATCTTATCTCGCTGTATACAGATCTAAATGTTGTTAGCCAATCACAGACTGTGTTGTTACCAGTTCCCAGTAGCCTCCATCAGACAACCAATAAGAGTTTTGTCCATGGCTTTCAGTCGAATAGAGGAGTTCATAGGCTTTCCCAGAGGGTCTGTGCTATTTGGGATCCTTTGGATGTCTCTACCTCAATCAAGTATAAATGTAAAATGGTTACGTTTAGTGTTAGTTAAGGGTTATAGTTTAGGGTTTAGGGTTCAGGGTAGGGACGTCCCAAGGAATTCGGATAGCAGTGACCGTTCATAGAGTGAGAGACGGGCATGGTATTTGAGAGCTCAGCGGCGACACAGACATTAATTTTCTTTTTTTTTTACAAGTGTCTACGAGTGTCTACCCCAGATAGTTTCCTTAGAGATTATGAAAATAATTAACGTTACCAAGATGTCCTTGATCCGATTGAGGAGTAAGTAAGCTATATTTAAGTTGTGATATCGTTAGGAAATATTTAGGCCTACTATGTTGATAAGCCAAATTTGGTTTATTTGAAAATAATTACTTTTTGTTGATAACGAGTTGATAACGTATTGTCGAAAACACGTAGACAATATTATTTACCGTGTCGATAGGGGAGTAGGCTAGTGTACAATAATAACGTAATTTGATGTGCTAGTATTTATTTCATGAATTAATTAAATTGTAAATGAAAATATACACGTGGTGCTATAGGATATGTACATATTTTACATTGTAATAGACTTCCCCTACATGCCATTGTGTGCTGGAGCTATGGGTTTATTTTTCCACTGTCACTATGGGGGACACATAACTACTTTTCACTGAAGAAGGGAATGAGGTACGACATACAACTTCTATCGAAGACCTTAAAATCATGTCTGACAAGACCAATGAAATCATAACGGTATCCTGATATAGTGTGGATACAGGAGTAGCCTATTCTACAATAATGTAACTGTATGTGCTAGTATTATTTATCTAATTGATAAATGAAATTGTACATGTTGATGGGTACGCTACTTCATTCAATGATTACGGTATTGTACAAGGTAGATACAGGAATAGCCTATAGTCTACAATAATAATGTCATTGAATGTGCTATAATATAATTTATTTCATTGATGAATGAAATTGTAAATGGGTATGGGTAGACTACTTCATTCAGTGAATACAGAATGTCTTGCTATCTCTGGGAGTACATTAATGAAAGCTTTTCAGCTGTTGAACTATGGCAAGGTCGAACTCATTTCTAAATCTATCTTTCTTTTAGTCAAGAAGTGATGAGCCAGAGCAACCAATCAGCGTCACTGTAGCTGTTCTACCCACCACCCACACTGCTCTCCCTCCACAAGCAACCACATCCTCTTCTTCTGTTCAACTAATTTGCCACCACACTGAAAAGGACTGTACATACATACCTCTGTGCCCATCTCATTGCAACATGATCCATCCAAGGCCAAAGCTGGATGCCTAAAATGTGAGAAATGTAAACAAGATGCTACAGTAGTGTGTGTGTGTGTGTGTGTGTATGGATGGAGTTCCAAGAGAATGGCAAAGGAGATAGTGATGAGAGTGAGAGCATACAGTATGAAAATAAAGACCCCTTGGGATCTAAAATGAGTGTGGGGTGCCCTCTTGTGTCTCCTTTTTGTCCGTTTGAGGATTCTACAGGCACCCCTGGTGGAGGTTCTTGGAACACTGCTATTTAAAAATAATAAATAATAATTGGTCATTTAGCAGACGCTCTTATCCAGAGCGACTTACAGGAGCAATTAGGGTTAAGTGCCTTGCTCAAGGGCACATCGACAGATTTTTCACCTAGTCGGCTCGGGGATTAGAACCAGCGACCTTTCGGTTACTGGCACAACGCTAAGTCTGAGCAGAGGTTGACAAAAACCTTCAAAGGTGGTGGTGCTATGTTGCGTGTTATCTTGAATACCAGGCAGATGTTTGAGTACAGAATGAAAAGGTGTAAACTTAACAGGCTAAACTTGTTGAGTACACAGGGTTCTTTGGCTGTCACCAAAGGAGAACCCTTTTTGGTTCTATGTAGAACCCTCTGTGGAATGGAGCCCAAAAGGGTTCTACCTAGACACAGAAGGGGTTCTACCTGGAACCAAAAAGGGTTCTCCTATGGGGACAGCAGAATAATCATTTTAGGTTATAGATAGCACCTTTTTATCTGAGTGTAGGCCTATATTGCAGTGGTGGTTCCGTGGTTTTCTGTAAAAAAATAACAATAATTCATTGGTGGTGGGGAGTTAAGATAATCAGACATACTATGAAACATCCCCACTTTTAGCACACATTTGCAAGCAGGCAAAGTAACCTATGTGTGCCGAGGCATGTGTGATCACTCAACATTGACAGGACCGACAAAAAAAGACATGCTCACATGCAAACAAAAGATAACATGTGTCTAACTTGCACCATTATGCAATTATTAGGAGACTAGATACAAGTAGCTAATCCTGGCTACCAATGTTCTAGCATTAATTTATTGAGGCAAGCAGATCAGAGATGTCAAGGTGGTACCCAACCATATGCCATGTGTAAATGTGACACACAAATATTAATGGTCATATTTTTGATGTTTTCTTTCGTTTGTTACTTTAATGGAGCCATCCCTTTCTAAGCCTCCCAGGTATTTACATTTAATGCATGTATATGATTACTGCCGCTAGGGAGAGCAGTGATGTCAATGGAGTGCGTTAGTGAGATCTTGGAGGTTTCTTCTTCAATCTTGGAGAATGACTACTACTGAAAACTAAAGTTTCTCCGTCTCATAATTTTACCCTATTAATTCAGGTATGTAATGTGCAAAGGTGCAATATGACTCTCAAAAATATTAAGCTAACATGGTTAACTACATAGTCCATAAGTTTGGTGATGTTTGAAGGCAATTGAAGGGAGTTTTAACTGAGTGAAAAAATGGTTGGTATTTTCCCCATTGTAAGGAATGGAGTTTGGCTAGGTTGCTAATGGTTTACATGTAAGAGAAGGGATTAAGATGGCGTCCGAACTTTCTGTACTTTTTTTTCAACAACGTTTTAGATCCAATTTGTTTTATTTTCTATGAACAAAGGCTCAGTTTACTTTAGGTAATGTAAATATGTGATTTCACGATAAAATGTGTTAGTGTTAATATTTGTACAAAATGTAGCTTGGCTAAGCGCTAGTTAGCTCCAGGCTAGTTGGTTTCAGTCAATGTTAGTTTACATGTTAGTGGTTAATAATGTAATGGTTGTAGCATTGTTTCGCATAGGCCTCCAGTAATTTATAGTTTTTTCGAAATTGACACTGATCATACAGTGAGTTATATATAATGTGAATATGTATGGTGACTTGAGATTTCGATGAACGGACCAACGGGACTGCAATGGGCAAGTCCCTTGACGGGTACCAGGAATGGTGGGAGGACAACCTGAAGGTAGTTATCTTTGCGCACAACAGCAGCGTCCAGGCTTCCAGAGTACTCACCCTATCGCCAGATGAACGGACGGAAGCCGCAGCTGTTTAATGAGGTAAACAATGCAATTGTATATACAATTATTGCATATACTGTAGTATAAAAAAATGTGTGATTGACTTAGTGTTTGTCTATTGCTATTTTTGTATAACGTACTTTGAGATCAATGAAGCTCCACCTGATGTGGTGGAAGTTGTCGAACCAGATCAGAACGCCTTCGAGGACTACCTTCAGGCATGGGTTGAGAAGGATGTGGAGGTTTTTGACCAGGTAAAAATTATTGTCCACTGTTAAAAAAATTTCTGGCCCTCCAAGAGATATGTAAGAGATGTATTCGTAATAATATGAAATATAATTGTATTTATTTATATTATCAATCAAGGTAAGACTGAACATGGACAAGGCGCAGGAGAAACAGAAGGAGAGCAAGCGGAGGAGAATCAAGGGTCCAAGTGCTTCGATATCTGGGCGAATGACTTGGCTTGGAAGAAGGACAAAAGGAAGGCGAGACATGGGAAACCTTGCTGCTCTTTCACTCCTAGCTGGGGTCACCATCCGTTAAGGTGAATATAGAAATCTCAGATGATAACTATTTACATTTGCCTCCTCGTGGTGGGTGGCATTGCAATACTGTCAGCTGTACCAACACTGGCCCAGGGGTTTCTCCAAATGGTAAATCTCAAAGCTAACCACTGGGTCACGTTAAGTAACCGCCGCTTCCAGGTAGGTACTGTTAAGGTGTATGACTCCAGTGGTCATGACACCACCCTGGAGTTTCTCTCTCAACTCCTCTATCTTATCTTTTCCAGGGACCATCCCTCACCTCCCTCATCAACCCCACTGACATACAAAATTACAGACAGGTATCCTTTATTTTCTGTCTGCCATTAACATTATTGCATAGTTAATCAAACATTTAAATAAAATAATTCAATAACTGTATTTTTACATACCTGATAAACCTGTAACCTGTATGTTTGCTTGTTTACGTCTGTATCCTACCCTGTTCCCTTTACTCTGCTCCTGCTCTCCAGGACGTAGGAGCTCTGCCTAACACCCAGACATGGATCCACCTGATGTCCTCCATTACCAACCACCCTCCAATTTTTCATTACATCAGCTACTGTTATTGTCATGTTGTAATTTTCTGCTAAGAAAGAGCAAAAAAACTATCATACTGGGCACATAACGTGAGATACACAGATTAGCTAAAAACAATAGCACTGCAAACACTCAGAACAAAGAGAGCAGCAGCGCCTGGACTTTGCAGTCTCCCTCTTCGAGTCCCCCTTCCGAGACTGACTGCCTGTTGAGAACAAGCGACAGGCAGAACCTCCCATCCACACAGCACATTTTTTACATTTACATTTTAGTCCTTTAGCAGACGCTCTTATCCAGAGCGACTTACAGTTAGTGAGTGCATACATTTTCATACTGGCCCCCCGTGGGAAACGAACCCACAACCCTGGCGTTGCAAGCGCCATGCTCTACCAACTGAGCTACAGGGCACCCACCTCCTCTCTATTCCACACACCAGAATTCAGTATTTCAGTCTATGAGAGTGTACAAAACATATTTGAAAGTAAATTAACACCCATGTACCCAAAAAATATCAACGTTTATATATTGAAATCTTAAATATTGCCAGTTTGTTTTTCACAGCTGTTTCACAAGGTGTTCATTATTGTAAATTGTAACGTATCCCTTGATGGTATTTGTTAGTTCAACATTATTCATTGTTGTATCCTAGGACATACAATAGATACAGTGGGGGGGAAAAGTATTTAGTCAGCCACCAATTGTGCAAGTTCTCCCACTTAAAAAGATGAGAGAGGCCTGTAATTTTCATCATAGGTACATGTCAACTATGACAGACAAATTGAGAAGAAAAAAATCCAGAAAATCACATAGTAGGATTTTTAATGAATTTATTTGCTAATTATGGTGGAAAATAAGTATTTGGTCACCTACAAACAAGCAAGATTTCTGGCTCTCACAGACCTGTAACTTCTTCTTTAAGAGGCTCCTCTGTCCTCCACTCGTTACCTGTATTAATGGCACCTGTTTGAACTTGTTATCAGTATGAAAGACACCTGTCCACAACCTCAAACAGTCACACTCCAAACTCCACTATGGCCAAGACCAAAGAGCTGTCAAAGGACACCAGAAACAAAATTGTAGACCTGACCAGGCTGGGAAGACTGAATGTGCAATAGGTAAGCAGCTTGGTTTGAAGAAATCAACTGTGGGAGCAATTATTAGGAAATGGAAGACATACAAGACCACTGATAATCTCCCTCGATCTGGGGCTCCACGCAAGGTCTCACCCCGTGGGGTCAAAATGATCACAAGAACGGTGAGCAAAAATCCCAGAACCACACGGGGTGACCTAGTGAATGACCTGCAGAGAGCTGGGACCAAAGTAACAAAGCCTACCATCAGTAACACACTACGCCGCCAGGGACTCAAATCCTGCAGTGCCAGACGTGTCCCCCTGCTTAAGCCAGTACATGTCCAGGCCCGTCTGAAGTTTGCTAGAGTGCATTTGGATGATCCAGAAGAGGATTGGGAGAATGTCATATGGTCAGATAAAACCAAAATAGAACTTTTTGGTAAAAACTCAACTCGTCGTGTTTGGAGGACAAAGAATGCTGAGTTGCATCCAAAGAACACCATACCTACTGTGAAGCATGGGGGTGGAAACATCATGCTTTGGGGCTGTTTTTCTGCAAAGGGACCAGGACGACTGATCCGTGTAAAGGAAAGAATGAATGGGGCCATGTATCGTGAGATTTTGAGTGAAAACCTCCTTCCATCAGCAAGGGCATTGAAGATGAAACGTGGCTGGGTCTTTCAGCATGACAATGATCCCAAACACACCGCCCGGGCAACGAAGGAGTGGCTTCGTAAGAAGCATTTCAAGGTCCTGGAGTGGACTAGCCAGTCTCCAGATCTCAACCCCATAGAAAATCTTTGGAGGGAGTTGAAAGTCTGTGTTGCCCAGCGACAGCCCCAAAACATCACTGCTCTAGAGGAGATCTGCATGGAAGAATGGGCCAAAATACCAGCAACAGTGTGTGAAAACCTTGTGAAGACTTACAGAAAACGTTTGACCTGTGTCATTGCCAACAAAGGGTATATAACAAAGTATTGAGAAACTTTTGTTATTGACCAAATACTTATTTTCCACCATAATTTGCAAATAAATTCATTAAAAATCCTACAATGTGATTTTCTGGATTTTTTTACATCGTTTTGTCTGTCATAGTTGACGTGTACCTATGATGAAAATTACAGGCCTCTCTCATCTTTTTAAGTGGGAGAACTTGCACAATTAGTGGCTGACTAAATACTTTTTTCCCCCACTGTATATATTCAACTACAAGGGTGTACTAATGAGCTATGATTTTTTTTTTTCATAATAGAGGATTACTGAAATAAGATTGTTTCAGTGTAGATAAGGGAATGCCTATTTAAAATGAAAACATGCCAGCCAGACAAGCCAGTGTATTAATCAAATGTATTTGCATATGAATGGAGTGGAAATTAGCTGACTTTGGGATCTGTAAGGTAAGTAACATTAATGTGGGGGGGCATCGAAATGATATACTTTTTTACCCCGATGCCTGTTTATTCATAAAAAGCAGAAGATGGTAAATAACATTAATCGCAATGGCCTATGCAAATTAATAGGAAAACAAAAGCTTATTAATAGGAATACATTTAGCCTATTTGGTAACAAACATAACGTGGGGAAAAATCAGGATCCTAGTCAGGCTATTGTTTGTCAAATTCAGATTAAATATAGGTCTTCATGTGTATTAAATCTGTAGGTGATTGTGGGCTAAATCAATGACAAACAGCTGAAATGTTCAGGCTTCATCATGATCTGTGATCAAAACAGGCTGGTGTGTTTTCGGTTCCGTTTAGACTAAGGTTATGCATAAGAACGCAACTGCACTGAAATGAATAGCCTGATTCAATACAATTCTCCTGAATAAAAATGTATCTGTTAAACTGTTTGGTCTATGCATAGACCCATACTGATTCTATCTTTTTGGTATTTTGCGGTAAGCATAGCCTACCACTAATATTTTAAATTGCGGAGCATTTAATAAACCAACCACATTTTCCTGTGATGTTGAGGCTGAGCGAGACCTTCAATAGGCTAGTAGACTATTTTTCTAAGGCTAAGCAAACAAGGGATAGCATATGCTTTTTGCCTATATCGTCACATACCCCCTCAATTCGAGCCCTGTCTCCACAGAAATGTATAGTCTAAGGATTGCATGGTGACAGTGATTGTGTCTGTTAAACTGGTAAACTAGTAAACTAGGAACTCGGGGGGAAAAATGAGGTCAAATCATGACATCAGTGATTTTCAGGTCAGATAAAGATGCCAGAGTTTCTGAACGGTCAGTTGGATGACCGTTCAAAACTATTTTTCCCCTCATTTTTCTCAGAGTTCCCAGTTGTCTTGAATGTGCCACTACAGACCTAGGCTACCTCTTATTTCTGAATAGGGCTGTCTGTATTGATGTGAGAAATAGGCATATCTACACACTAATGGTGGCTGGCTGCGATATCAACTAGCCTAATAATTGTTGTATTGAGGTGATATGCCTATTTTAGCTAAATCTACAAATGAAATTGATTAGATTACTCTGGCAATTATTTAATTTTTTTGCAAAATCATGTACATGTAGACGTCATGTAGACGTTTGTAAGGCGTTCATGATGAGATCTTTAGTAAACTAAACAGACACTTAAACTAACACGTGACGCATAACACATGCAGACGTTTTAAGGCGTTCATGGTAAGATCTTTCATAATAAATGTAAATGCAAACTGAGCCACATTACACGACGTGAACATTATGTCTACATGACGTGTACGTGTCATGTGACGTGACCACGTCGGCAGGTTGATGCCTTAGAAAAAAAACTCCATTGACAGTCTACGTTAATTTATGGTGCTAGAAAGATGTTAGGTGGATTTAGGCGGGCGAGCCAATAGCAAAAGCCTCTGAGGTCGAGGGTGAGTTTGAGCTCGAGTAAAGGACGCCCAGGTAGCGAAGAAGGACCGAAGTTTATTGCTCATATTTTATCGAAAGCGCTATGAATAAGTGCAGAAAGGGAGAGTAGGAAGGTAAATGGAGTCCCTTGAGAAAGTAAGAAACAGATGTATGTCAGGAGAAGTGCAGTATTATCATAAGGAAATGTATACCTGGATGACGGAGGAGGAATGGAAGGAAAAAGAGAGGCAGATGAGGTCTAAGAGAGAGAGGGAGGAAGACTGTGAGCTTGAGTCTGTTAAAAATGGCGGGGAAAAGGGAGAAGGTTTGTTAAAGAAGAATGGTAGGAAATGTAAGCAAAGTGAGCTGAAGGCAGGAGGAGAAATAGAAGTGAATGAGGGTGAAGTATCGGAGGTGGAAGGTGTGGTGAAGTACTCGGAGCCCGAGGATTGCACAGAGGGTCAGGAGGAAGATGAGTCTGTGACAGTAGGAGTGAAGTTTTTGGAAAAAAGTGGAGCCTTGCCTTTTGGCTGATCCATTTGTGGTTTCAAGATGGGTGAAAAAAGCGTTGGGTAAAGTGGAATCGGTGAGGGTAACCAGAAGTGGTCTAGTGATAATTGTTTGTATTTCTGTTGGTCAGAGGGAGAAGGCGCTCAGATTTAGACAAATGGGGGAAAGAATGGTGAATTGTTTCGCTCTCAAGAAAAGGGCGCCATTGAAAGGAGTGATTACTGGTGTAGCAGTAAATGTAAAAGTTGACCAACTGAAGGGGAAGATTCCCGGTGGGTGTGATGCTCGTCGTTTGGTGCGACACAAACAGGGGGTTGAGAGTGGGGAAACAGAGGAGTCATTGTCTGTTCTTTTGAGTTTTAAAGCTGAGTCTTTGCCTGATAAAGTGAAGTTAGGGTATATACAGTAAGTTATCCTGTACAAGCTTATATGCCGAATACATTACGATGGGCATGTGGCAGCAGTATGTAGGAGGGAGGTTCCAAGGTGTGAGAAGTGTGCAGAAGGGCATGAGACAAAGGAATGTGTAGCATTGGGGAAAGTAGTGGTATGTGATAATTGTAAGGGTGCCCATGGGGCTGGGGATCAGAAATGTCCTGTGCGAGAGAGGCAGGTTGAGGTTTCCAGGGTAAGAGTAGTGAAGAAGTTGACATATGCTGAGGCAGTGAAGAAAGTAGAGGAAGATGGCTCAAGGGGGAGGAATGGTGAGAGTAGTAGAGATGTACCAATGCAGAGGGATAGGACAACAAGTGATATATGTTTCAGTAAGATTGGATTTTTAGCATTTATAGCAATGGTTATTAATTGTACTGCAGGGATGGAACGTAAGTCTAAGAAAATTGAGGTTGTGGTGCGAGACTTGACATCAGAAGAGTTACAGGGAGTGTTAAGTGGTGATGTTCCATCATCTTAGGTTGAGGGCATGAGGTAGGAATGAATATATTTAAATAGTGGAGTGGGGTGGTGTTAATTATTAATAATCATTTTGAATTTGTGAGTGTAGTGTTATTTTATTTTTCAAGCAAAATATAAGGGAGTTGTACACCAGTCTAGTACATTTTACATTTTAGTCATTTAGCAGACGCTCTTATCCAGAGCGACTTACAGTTAGTGAGTGCATACATTTTTATTTTTATTTTTTCATACTGACCCCCGTAGGTGGCGGTAATGCAACAAATTGGATACCAACCGCCGTTGAAGAAGAAGAAGAAGAAGACGTTAGGTGACTTGGTGAGAGGTATCAGTAGCTTCACGAGGCTTAATTCTGGCACGAATCACCCCCCATACTAACAGTTTGTGGGCACGGTTTGTCACCATTATAGTGCAATTAATGTATTGTTTAGTGTTGTGTAGTGACTTTGCTGGCATACATTAAAAAAAATGTTTTGCGTTAGTCCCACCAAGATTTACATGCTAAAATCGCAACTGCATATACAGTATATTGTAAATCAATATAAGGTTCCAGACGTGCCTCGATCGCTGCAGGCTTGTAGAGGCCACTGGAAACTGTGGATGGATGTAATGCAGTTTGTCCCCACAGGATGGCAGGACGTGTCAATGAAAAGTAGTCTATGGATTGTTGGTACGCAGTTTTACCAGAGATTTCATTTAACACATCAGGAAAATTATGTAATGTCGAACTTCTACCATGTTCTGCAACTTGATTATCTTTAACTGTAATTAATCAATGATTACATAGTTTCATCATTGGAACTGAGATGACTGCCAATACTCAGTGGTATGGCAATAGAGATCTATTACTGAGTCTAAACAAAAACATATTCATTTTCTTCGCTTTGGCTAGCTAGCGCTAGAGATACGCAAGTTCGGAAAGCCACCGAAAAACGCAGTGGACATGACTGTGGGAGAAGGAAAATTCTATTTACTTCACCTCGCGTGCCGAATTATGGGTTTCCACTTTGGTGCATGCGATTTAAAGCAACTCCACCCGCTTGGTGCTCCGCGTGATATAAATCGATCGCACATTATGGGTCATGGTCTTTCCAGTCATACTAGCGCGTTTCCTGTTTTCTTTTTTTCACACAGGAAGAGGGTGCATTGGATGAGCAGCTGGACGTTGGTTAATGTTGGACCAAAAAACAGGGAGGGGGAGATATTGATGCATTCTAAGTTATGGAGCTAAGACGGACAAACCCCGCATGCAATTGTGTTTTACTATGTGGAATAACGTTGTGTCTCTTTTTCGGTAAGTACTGGCTACATTTTTAAAGAAGCTAATAACAATCTGATCGCTATAGTTGATAGCTAGCGAGTAGCTATAGTAGTTTGCATGCTAACTAGTGGCTAGCAAAATATGCGTTAGCTGGCTAGCTAAACAGACGATAACATAGCTAGAAGTGCATGACTTGGTACGATCGTCGTATTTCCAGACAAGGTGTGTGACGCAAATATTAACTATAGAGTGCCTGTTAGCTAGCTTGCTAGTTATATGGTTAGCTAGTTTGCTACATTCTTGACCTATAGGGTCTGGTTAGCTTGGTTTGTTGGTAGCTAGCTAGAAATGCTAACCTAGCTAACACAAAACCAAATAATATCAAAATACACGCGATGAAGCGCGTGTTGTTGTGAAATGTGTCACGTGTTGTTGACATAATGACCTCAAAACATTTCTGAATAATTTTTTTTGGCATGATGAGTAAGAATTGACCAAGTTATTGGCTAAATATGACTGATTCATAGTCTGCGGACAGCAAGTAAAACACATTTTACTTAGCTAATGTCATTTTTTTATGAAAAGTTATAATAAAATCTTTCAGAAATTATTATTGTAGCGCATCATTTGTAGTCTACTATACTTTTGAGATACAACAATAATATCATATCGCTTCCAATGTACTTGGTTTCCATTAGTGTGTTGCTTGCCCAGGCTGTGTTGGGATGAAATTCAAAGGCTTTGAGGGAAAGTGTCCACCTGTTTTATTATTGCATTCTGCACTGTCAGCATGTTTTTGTCACACTACATGCCTTCCTCCCTGACCTGGCTCGTTCTAAATGGAGAAGGTTGCCAAATATGTACAGAAATCTGTTTAACAACCCACTTTTACCTATGCAAAACTAGTTAACAACAGAGCTCCCGAGTGGCGCAGCGGTCTAAGGCACTACAGACCCTGGTTCGATTCCAGGCTGTATCTCAATTCGGCCGTGATTGGGAGTCCCGTAGGGCGGCGCACAATTGGCCCAGCGTCGTCCGGGTTTGGCCAGGGTAGGCGGTCATTGTAAATAAGAATTTGTTCTTAACTGACTTGCCTAGTTAAATAAAGGTTAAATAAAAAAATTAACAGAGAATAAGAAGCAAATGCGTCTATCCTTTTTTCTGCTAGCTGGAAATGACTTAAGCCTAGCAACTATAAAGCATAAAAGCTTTGATGTAGGCTATACATTTAAGTGGCTATAGAGCCACAATGCCCTCCCAGCTTCTCAAATTTGAATACATTAAGCAACAAACTAAATGTTGGTTCTTTATCAACAGGTACAAATCTAACAGCGGCCATAGAGTTGTACGCCCCGGCGGAGGTGCTGGTTGAGAATGGCACCACGGGGATCCTCAAGTGTTCCTTCAAGTCCAGGGAAGTGATCAGTAGCGCAGCCACAGTCACCTGGTCGTTTCGCCCAACGGGATCCGACCCCGGAAGCGCCGTTTCCGTGAGTGATTTCTTTCTCTGGGTCCATGAACAATTCCCAAGACGTTTCTCTCAGATCTTCCACCGAGGAGTGTTCTAGCACAAAATGTTTCCTCTTATTATTTAGGCCCACTGCCACAGAAAAGAGCGAGGGAGTATGTGTGCGTGTGTTTGTGACTGGTCCAATGAAAGGAAATGAGCCTGAGGAGTGTTGTGTTATGTTATAGGCCACTTCTTCCTGACCATCTGCCTCCTTCCATTTCATGTTTCTCCAAACTTAAAGGAAAACTCCATCCAAAAATGATCATTTGGTATTTGTTTCATTAGTCCATTGTTGATATAGTCCCAAAATGTTTAGCATGTCTGCAATCAAGTTTTCAAGATATTTAACTTTCAAAATACAGAAATACAGCCAGTATTTTCCTTCTGTATTTTGAAAGTTATGTATCTTGAAAGCTTGAATTTAAAATGTATTACATTTAGATTTGGTGTCACTGGCCTACACACACAATACTCCATAATGTCAGAGTGGAATTATGTTTTTAGACATTTTTTTACAACTTCATTAGAAATGAAAAGCTGAAATGTCTTGAGTCACTAAGTATTCAATCCCTTTGTTATGGCAAGCCTAAATAAGTTCAGGAGTAAACATTTACTTAACAAGTCACATAATAAGTTGCATGGACTCACTCTGTGTGCAATAATAGTGTTTAACATGATTTTTGAATGACTACCTCATCTCTGAACCCCACACAATTATCTGTAAGGTCCCTCAGTCGAGCAGTGAATTTCAAACAGATTCATCCAAGAAGACCAGGGAGGTTTTCCAGTGCCTCGCAAAGAAGGCCACCTATTGGTAGATGGGTAAAAAATAAAATAAAAAGCAGACATTGAATATCCTTTTGAGCATGGTGAAGTTATTTATAACACTTTGGATGGTGTATCAATACACCCAGTCACTACAAATATACAGGTGTCCTTCCTAACTTAGTTGCCGGAAAGGAAAGAAACCGCTCAGGAATTTCACCATGAGGCCAATGGTGACTTAAAAACCTTTACAGAGTTTAATGGCTGTGATAGGAGAAACTGAGGATGGATGAAAAACATTGTAGTTACTCCACAATACTAACCTATATGACAAAGTGAAAAGGACGCCTGTACCGAATAAAAAATATTCTAAAACATGCATCCTGTTTTCAATAAGGCACTAAAGTAAAATTGCAAAAGATGTGGCTAAGAAATTTACTTAATGTCCTGAATACAAAGTGCTATGTTGGGGCAAATACAACACATCACTGAGTACCACTCTTCATATTTTCATGCATGGTGGTGGCTGCATTACGATATGGGTAGACAAATTCACCGTTCAGCAGGACAATAACCTAAAACACAAGGCCAAATATACACTGGAGTTGCTTACCAAGAGGACATTGAATGTTCCTGAGTGGCTTGAAAATCAATGGCAAGACTTGAAAATGGCTGTCTAGCTATGATCAACAACCAACTTGACAGAGCTTGGGGAAAAAAAAAATATATATTGTACAATCCAGGTGTGCAAAGCTCTTAGAGACATACCCAGAAAGACTCACTGCTGTAATTACTGCCAACGGTGATTCTAAAATGTATTGACTCAGGGGGTTGAATACTTACTTCATGCTTTTCTTTAAAATACAAATGTTAGAATTTTTTCCACTTTGACAAAAATCAATTTCAATCCAATTTTAATTTAACACAACAAAATGTGGAAAAAGTAAAGGGGTGTGAATACTTGCTGAAGGTACTGTATTTTCGCATTGCTGGGATTTATATGGAAATGGCAGGAACAAGCAAAACTATTCCCATTTCCCTCCCCTAGAGACCTAGCTAGCTGGCTCATCTTGCTCGTAATGATGCACTTGTATCCGGCCTCGTAACAGAGTGCAGTTGGAGAGGGCGTCACCAACACCAATACTAGTCCACACAGCTATCTGTCCCTCTCATCTTTTAAACAAATTGACTATTGAGGATATCCGTCTTGTCATGTAAATGCTAAACAAAATCAGTTTGGTACAGTAGTAGATGCAAACATACCACCGAGTATCAGGGGAATATTTGATGTTTTGCTGTTGCTTGGCAAAAGTGCCCAGTCATGTAGGTAAGCCATAAGCTTACAACGGTTAAACCTGTTTGCTTGTCTTTCCCATTTCTGTTATGAGTCATTAGCTATGTCCCAAATGGCACCCTATTCCCTATATAGCCTAGTATACCACTTTTTATTTATTTATAATTTTCTAGTCATTTAGCAGACGCTCTTATCCAGAGCGACTTACAGGAGCAATTAGGATTAAGTGCCTTGCTCAAGGGCACATCGACAGATTTTTCACCTAGTTGGCTCGGGGATTAGAACCAGCAACCTTTCGGTTACTGGCACAACGCTCTTAACCACTAAGCTACCTGCCGCCCCTACTACTTTTGACCAGAGCCCCATGAGCACCGTCAAAAGTAGTACACTATAAAGGGAATAGGGTGCCATTTGGGACACTGACATTGTGTGCAATTCTTCCACTATCTATTTTCTCTTCAGACATTCTTATATTGACCCCCCCCCCAATGTCTTTTTTGTAGATTTTCTATTACACTTCTGGCAAGCACTACCCAGGGAGCGTGGCTCAATTCAAAGACAGGGTGAAATGGGCGGGAGACCTGAACAAAAAAGACGCCTCTGTCCATTTAATTAAGGCACAGTTCAATGACAACGGCACCTACTCGTGTGCCGTGATTAACCCGCCCGACATATCTGTCACCGCCGCTCAGACACAGCTCAAAGTCGTCATCAAAGGTAAACTTGCAAACGGATTCACAACAGTACAGCAACACTCAAGTCACTTTTCAGCAGGAACTGACCATGCTCTCTCACATTGAAGAATGACTTGGAATAAAAACTGCCAACTGAGCGATTACCAATATCTTAATAACCAGGGGTTGAGAAACACTCATACAAGAGATTAACCATTTTAACACTAACACTGATATAATGCCTTGAAAACATTGAACTGGCAGTATTGACACAGCTGTGACTTTGTAACATAATTGTAATGTTATATGACAACGTTTCAATGCTTACGTTGTCTTGTTTTGCAGAGTCTCTCCCTCAGAACAGCACTGCTGTCATAGTGGGCGCCGTGTGTGGCGCTGTCATCGGGCTCATTCTCATCGCCGTGGTTACCTGCCTGATCATCAAGAGGCATCAAACCAGTCATGAATACGAAGGGTAAGGCATCCTCCCTTGTATAACCATCGGGGTAGTAGATATCTTTAATAGTACTTTAATATCTGGACTTTGGTCAGTATCAATCATTACACCTGACAATCAGTATCTGTAGAGTATCTTAGAAGGAGGCATCAAAAAATTCAATAATATGAAATATTTGATCAAACAAATGAAATCACACCGGGAACCTTTCTATCCTTGTGATATAATTTTTTGTGTGCGAAGACTACTCGACTCTGTCAAAAACCAATTTACTGCATGCAGTTAATGGCTCTTGACGAGGTCAATGAAAAGGAACTGCATCTCTGAAATTTTCTGAAAGCAACCCTTGCCGTGAATGGAGCTCTACTTTCAACAAATGTTTTCATGGCCTCTTTGGTTGTGGGGTCTGCCTGAATCTCTCTTCTCTCTCCTTCCTAACCTCCCCCCTGGCATGTCTCCTGAGTCACAAACACATACACACACACACTAACGTTCTTAGTCAGCAGACCTTAACACTTAGCCCTACCTCCGCTGCATGGGATATGGGGGTTGGGTTACGATGGCTGTGATTGTCGCTTGTGTCCTCTCTCTTGGAATAATAAAATAACATGTTTGCTATTAAAACATTTGATGTGTTCAAAAAATATTCAATGGTAGAGCATGGCGCTTGCAACGTCAGGATAGCGTGTTCGATTCCCGGGACCACCTGTACGTACTTTTTTTTATGTACGCTTGACTGTAAGTCGCTTTGGATAAAAGCACCTGTTAAATGGCATATGTTATTATTATATATGAATGAAAACTCAGAAGAAAGACGCGGCTGGATTTTCCAGTGTTTGTGTGTTGGCTACGTGGGGTTAGACTGTACCAGTGGTACTTGTAAATGCCCTATAACCATGATGAATTACTTACTGAACTAGTAGGTGTCAGATCTGCTTAGCTCAAATGGGTGCTCCAGGTTTACCATGAGAGACCGGAGTGGAGGAAGTCCCACGATCTCCAACTAGGTGTTTAGAGGGTAGGCTAAATGCCAAGCGTAGACACTTCTCTCTTTTCTCTCTGAATCACATGATTAGTTACAAGGTTTTTCATGACCTAGGCCTAATATAAAGCATGAGTTGACACACCCAAATAAGTAGGGGTGCTGACTAACGGAATAGTACAATTATGAAAACACTCTAAGATAGACTCGCAATGATTTAATGCGTATAAAACACCAAGGTGTGCGACTTTCTTACGTTTTTCATATCACATTACATTCAAACAGATAATTTTTTTAACCACTGTAATCAAAACCATGCATCTAGTCTCAATTCGAGAGAAAAATATATATAATTAGTCTATCATCCAAATCACCATAATTATTGACAACGATGTTGCACGTAGAAAGACCAGAGATGTTGCTTTCCAAGATCTGTCTGTCAATGCCCACAGTGACGGATAAAAACAAAGTGCATCGTTAAGCTTGGCTTGTCATCTAACGTTCATGTTGTTGTCTGCCGCTCACGTCCCTCATCCACTTCTGACCACTAACCCCTTCCTCTTCTGTTTCACTGTCATGTGGCTCTCCTGTTTCCTCTAACGCTACCTCCTGAACAATATACATTGCCTTCAGAAAGTATTCATACCCCTTGACTTATTCCACATTTTGTTGTGTTACAGCCTGAATTCAAAATGGATTAAAAATAAAAAACATTCTCGCTAGGGCTGACCCCATATTGTCGACTGGTCGATTGTTTGGTCGATAGGCTGTTGATCGACCAATATTATTTTAGTAGAGCAGTGGCAAATATATAACTATTTAAAAAAGTTATGGGACATGAGACACCTGTCTGATTCTCGCCTGTCTGAGTGGACTGATCTATTGCGGATGGCACACCAGTATCACCAGTAGTATATTTACAGTAAATTACCATAGTTTCTCATCTACAATGTTTGTTTGGTTACAGTAATTTCTGTTAATGCATTCAATATATTATTATTACAGTCGTACCGTTGTCATTGTAGGAGTGGACACGTTGTTTGCAGGTTTATTTCATTCCAATTATGAGTTACTTTTGTTTGGAGCGCTCCTGTCAATCTTGAGTAAGGACACAAAACCTGGCCTGCGATTACCACTCAGCATGAAAGAGGGAAAATAATTCAAGCTCTGATCCGGTGCAAACGTTATAGAATAGGCCTACCTGATTACTTATCCCTTGCGCAAATAGCCTACTGCTGTGTCTGTCCCGAGCTAACTGGAGTGGGAAACTCTGAGGGCCCAGAATATTTTATACAATGTTGCAAGTTTGCTAGAATATTGGCAATGGCAATAGAAGTTACGTGTAGATTTGTATCATTTTCATTTAGATAGAATTTTGATTAACCACATGACATTGATTTTGAGATATAAAGACATTATTATAAATGAAATGAAACTGTTCCACGAAAATGTGCATATGAAAATCATAACTGGCACGCGGATCAATAGAAATGGTATGATTACTTGGCACTCCAAATGGAAAAGGTTACCGAATGCTGGTGTAGCCTATTACCGGCAACTTCAGGAGCGGAGGGAACAGGTTTTTTTCATCTGGTTATGGGAAATATGAGTCTCTGCTTCCCTCTTTAGTAATTTGTGTGTCTTAATTTTTAATTGCGTTGCTTAAAGCATCAGACAAGCTCAGTAGCCTACATAGGGCTGTCCCCCCCCAAAAAAATCAATGGTCGAAATTTTAATGAGTGTATTTTTCCATATATAGGCACACATAGGGTATGTCTATATATGGAAAAATACACTCTTTAAAATTTCGACCAAACAATTGGTCGAGAGAACAGACGACTCTAGGTCGGCCAAGATTCTTTTGTTGTTGGGGACAGCCCTATTTCTCACCCATCTACACACAATACCCCATAATGCAAAGTGAAAACATGTTTTTAGAAATGTTTGCAAATTTATTGAAAATGAAATGCAGAAATATCTAATTTATATAAGTAATCACACCCCTGAGTCAATACATGTTAGAATCACCTTTGGCAGTAATTACAGCTGTGAGTTTTTCTGGGTATGTCTCTAAGAGCTTTACACACCTGGATTGTACAATATTTGCACATTATTCTTTTTAAGATTCTCCAAGCTCTGTCAAGTTGGTTGTTGATCATAGCTAGACAGCCATTTTCAAGTCTTGCCATAGATTTTCAAGCCGATTTAGGTTAAAACTGTAACTAGGCCACTCAGGAACATTCAATGTCCTCTTGGTAAGCAACTTCACCACCATGCTTGAAAATATGAAGAGGTAATCAGTGATGTGTTGTGTTGGATTTGCCCCAAAAATAACGCTTTGTATTCAGGACATAAAGTTAATTTCTTTGCCACATTTTGCAGTTTTACTTTAGTGCCTTATTGCAAACAGGATGCATGTTGGAATATTTTTTTGGGAAAACCTCCCTGGTCTTTGTGGTTGAATCTGTGTTTGAAATGTACTGCTCGACTGAGGGACCTTTACAGATAGTTGTATGTGTGGGGTAGAGAGATGAGGCAGTCATTCAAAAACCATGTTAAACACTATTATTTCACACAGAGTGAGTCCATGCAGCTTATTACGTGACTTGTTAAGCACATTTTAACTCCTGAACTTAATTAGGCTTGCCATAACAAAGGGGTTGAATACTTATTGACTCAAGACATTTCACAATTTCACTTTGACATGGGGTATTATGTGTAGGCCAGTGACACAAAATCTCAATTTAATAAATTTTTAATTCAGGCTGTAACACAACCAAATTTGGCAAAAGTCAAGGGGTGTGAATACTTTATGAAGGTGCTGTACAAATGCTCTTCAAGTCTCACAAAAAGCTAAATGCTAACAGAGTTTTAAGATTAATTTCTATCACTTAAAAAAAAAAAATCTATAAATTAATATTTTGGAGTCCTAGGCCCATATTCATGACGTGTCTTAGGGTAAGAGAGCTAGTCTAGGATCAGTTTTTACATTTAGACCACAATTAGTAATATTACAGGGGGGGACCTGATCCTAGATCCCTCAAACACAACTCTGGACATCGAAGCCAGTTCCACTGCATTTTTAATTGTTCCCCTCGAATCAGGGACTGATTTAGTGGGTGCAATGAATTATCAGGTAGAACAGAAAACCAGCAGGCTCCGGACCTCGTAGGGTAAGAGTTGAAAATCCCTGTCCTAGATCATCACTCCTACTCTGAGACGGTTGATACAGATCCTGGTTAGATGTGAACCGAGAGATCTTGTAGAGAGTGTACAAACTGACCTTATTATATAGTGCACTACTATTGACCAGCACCAAAATTTGCTTCGGGGGAGTGCCATGTTTGCTCTTCAGTTTAGTTTATTAGGATCCCCATTAGCTGTTGCACATGCAGCAGCTACTCTTCCTGGGGTCCACATAAAACATAAAATACATGACAGAAGTACAGAACAGTTACGTACAAGAACAACATAAGATATTATTACATTAAAATTACAATTTAAAAATCATTGTCAAGGCACCAAGAGACCAAAACAATAAATAAAATAAGTGTGTTTATTGGACCACTGACTGACATTGGTATGACTGACATACAACACTAATCTTTCATGTGTGTGATCACATCATTATCTCATTGGGGTGGGGAATGTTTTTCCCTAATCCACTTCTTTATTTATTGTCTTATCTTATTGACCAATTGATTGTCGCATAGACTATTAGATAAAGTCAATGTTTTTAAGTCAATGTTGTTATGTTAATGCTGTTTCTTAGTCTTTTGCAAAGCTGCAGTAACTTTTCAACTATATTTACAGTTGAAGTCGGAAGTTTACATACACTTAAGTTAGAGTCATTAAAACTTGTTTTTCAACCACTCCACATATTTATTGTTAACACTAGTTTTGGCAAGTCGGTTTGGACATCTACTTTGTGCATGACACAAGTAATTTTTCGAACAATTGTTTACAGACATATTATTTCACTTATAATTCACTGTATCACAATTCCAGTGGGTCAGAAGTTTACATACACTAAGTTGACTGTGCCTTTAAACAGCTTGGAAAATTCCAGAAAATGATGTCATGTCTTTAGCAGCTTTTGATAGGCTAATTGACACAATTTGAGTCAATTGGAGGTGTACCTGTGGATGTATTTCAAGGCCTACCTTCAAACTCAGTGCCTCTTTGCTTGACATCATGGGAAAATCAAACGAAATCAGCCAAGACCTCAGAAAAACAATTGTAGACCTCCACAAGTCTGGTTCATCCTTGGGAGCAATTTCCAAACACCTGACGGTACCACGTTCATCTGTACAAACAATAGTACGCAAGTATAAACACCATGGGACCACGCAGCCATCATACCGCTCAGGAAGGAGACGCGTTCTGTCTCCTAGAGATGAATGTACTTTGGTGCGAAAAGTGCAAATCAATCCCAGAACAACAGCAAAGGACCTTGTGAAGATGCTGGAGGAAACAGGTACAAAGGTATCTATATCCATAGTAAAACAAGTCCTATATCGACATAACCTGAAAGGCCGCTCAACAAGGAGGAAGCCACTGCTCCAAAACCGCCATACAAAAGCCAGACTACGGTTTGCAACTGCACATGGGGACAAAGATCGTACAAAAATAGAACTGTTTGGCCATAATGACCATCGTTATGTTTGGAGGAAAAAGGGGGATGCTTGCAAGCTGAAGAACACCATCCCAACCATGAAGCATGGGGGTGGCAGCATCATGCTGTGGGGGTGCTTTGCTGCAGGAGGGACTGGTGCACTTCACAAAATAGATGGCATCATGAGGAAGGAAAATTATGTGGATATATTGAAGCAACATCTCAAGACATCAGTCAGGAAGTTAAAGCTTGGTCGCAAATGGGTCTTCCAAATGGACAATGACCCCAAGCATACTTCCGAAGTTGTGGCAAAATGGCTTAAGGACAACAAAGTCAAGGTATTGGAGTGGCCATCACAAAGCCCTGATCTCAATCCTATAGAAAATGTGTGGGCAGAACTGAAAAAGTGTGTGCGAGCAAGGCCTACAAAACCTGACTCAGTTACACCAGCTCTGTCAGGAGGAATGTGCCAAAATTCACCCAACTTATTGTGGGAAGCTTGTGGAAGGCTACCTGAAACGTTTGACCCAAGTTAAACAATTTAAAGGCAATGCTACCAAATACTAATTGAGTGTATGTAAACTTCTGACCCACTGGGAATGTGATGAAATAAATAAAAGCTTAAATAAATCATTCTCTCTACTATTATTCTGACATTTCATATTCTTAAAATAAAGTGGTGATCCTAACTGACCTAAAACAGGGGATTTTTATTAGGATTAAATGTCAGGAATTGTGAAAAACTGTGTTTAAATGTATTTGGCTAAGGTTATGTAAACTTCCGACTTCAACTGTATAAGCATCTGCTCATTGTTCCCATACAGATGCATGCCTTGTTAATCTTCCAGGACAGTGTCTCTGCCCAATGTATGTCACTCCTGCCAACCTCTCCTCCCAGCCACTTGGAGCAGTCATTTCAAAATGTGCAGCATAACTCATGTGAAATCTGCCCATCTCTCATTTGCATTTGTATCTGTCTCCCATGTCTTCTCCTGTGTCTGACTGTATGTGTCCATGTCGACCATTTCTCTGTGCGCCAACGCTTCCCGAACTGCACAAAACAAACCACCTTCTCCGATTCATAAACACCTCCCCCGGTGCAAAAACTAGCTGCACCTCAGTGGCAAGAGTGAGCTCCCACGCCACACGCCCGGGGGAGAAGAAGCACGAGTCCAGCTCGGAGGGCTCCAGGTGTAGCAGCCCCTCCGCCCCGGTCCAGGTAGGCGCTACAGTGAGTGACTCAAACCAACCATCCACACCCACTGTTGCACAGGGACACTAACAGGGGGAGAGGGATCCACTAACTAACTATAGCTGAGATGCACTACAGCATTAGCCTATCCCAGATCTAATTGTACTCTTGCCAACTCCATTGCTGTCATTGTTGAGTCAACATTTGGCGTGACAATTCCATAAGTAGTTGGCAAGAGAACAAAAACAGACTAGTACCTAGCTACTACAGCATAGGCCAGGGTTTCCCAAACTCGGTCCTCGGGACCCCAAGGGTGCACGTTTTGGTTTTTGCCCTAGCACTACACAGCTGATTCAAATAATCAACTTATCATCAAGCGTTGATAATTTTAATCAGCTGTGTAGTTAGGGCAAAAAATAACGTGTACCCCTTGGGGTCCCGAGGACCGAGTTTTGGGAAACGCTGGAATAGGTTTTCAAGCTGATCTCTTTGATGGCTTTAGTGTCTGCTTGTCTATCTTCTTTAGTTTTTCATCCATCTGATTTCTGATCTTGGAAACCAGTGTTGTGTTCAGAACAGGAACATTGTAACAAAATGTTGACTTTTCTACCTACTGAACGAGACCCAGGTGGACACACTCCCTAACATACTAGCAGATACCCATAGACTTCCAGTCATTGCGCTAACGCTAGTTAGCATTGGCTCACGAAACTACCTCTAACTTCCTTCAAACTGGACACAGAAACATACAAATGGTATCCACAAGTTCATCTGACTCTGGGGAAGTAGATAACGGGCCTCATTACCAGAATCCCAAAGTATCCATTTAAAACAACTGACAAGCATTGGAGTGTAATGTCCCTTTAAGTCTAAGGGAGAGATCCATAGACATTGCGGCCATCGAGTCCTGGCGGCGGATACCCCTGCTCTACAGACTGACTAAATCAGTGGTCACCAACCCTGGAGCAGGCTTTTGTTCTAGCCCAGCAGTGACCCACCTGATCCAACTAATCCACCTGATCCAACTAATCATCAAGACCTTGATGAATGGAATCAGGTGTTTTGGTGCTGGACTGAAACAAAAGCCTGCACATCCTGTAGTTCTCCAGGACCAGGATTGGTGACCACTGAATGACGTAATACATTTTACAAGTAATGCGTGAGATCACTCTCATTCTGGTTAAGCTCTAAATGCTTATGTCAAGAACAACTGGCTGGAGTGTCACGGCATCCCCTTTTGCAAAGCTGCTGTTGCTGACCTAAGCATGTATAGATGTTCATGTTGTTCCTATGAAGGTGTTATGCATTGCTTATGAAAGTTCAAAGGAGGCCTCTGACGATATTATCAAACACTAATATTGTAGGCCTATGTCTAGGAAAAGGAGAACCTTTATTATTTTTGTGTCTCTGAGAGGCGCTTGTTTGTGGTCGACTTTGCCGGTTGACTGGTTTAGTTTGCTGATCTTGTGAGGGACAGTCTTGAGATGCGCCTCTCCCTCATTACATTAAGAGACGTGTCCACATTCCACCGTCAGCCAAAACATGAAGGTGTAATGTACTGTACTTTGCCGTTGTATGCGTGTTGTTGTTTTCCCCCCATCTATGTTTCGAGTTTTTATGAGGTTTTTTTGGTGTGATTTTTGAGCCCAGTGGTCGGTAGAAATGACTCCCTGAAGATAAGAAGAAAATGGCGCCCTCTTCTTCTACACACTCACACAGCCCAGATGTAGTCCCAAGCTGTGCTAGATGGGAGAAAAAAACAAATGTTTTGTTTTGCGCAACAATCTGGCATTGTTATCTTCATTATCTGGCTTCATTCAGAAGCAATGGGCCAAATATCTTCCATTAACAACACTACTTTGATATGTGTTTGTTATTTGGCATTGCTATCTGCAGTTGTCCCCGCTTAAATCCCACAGCCATTTACGTTTCCTACGGCCATTTGAACTTGACAGCTAAACCAGTGTAACATGTATTGTTATTAACACAATTTTCCTCCTTCCCCTTTGCCTTATCTCCCCACCCATCCATCTGCTCATCACAACAGGGGCCGGTGATATACGCCCAGTTGGATCACTCGGGCACCAAGAACCCCAACTCATTCCACAAGATGGAGCCAGTGGTGTACGCAGACATAAGGAAAAACTGAAACGGGGTGGGGGGAGAACTGGAGACCAAAAGGGAAAGGCCACCATAGCTCACTGCTTTGGGATGGGTGGGGGGTGGGGGCGAGGGGGAGAGGGATTGATGCTGTTTAGAATTATATTTTTTTGTCTCATAAAAACCCTTCTGAAAGCATTTATTGCATGTTCGTGTGTGATACAAAATGTATGCTACCATGGCTTTCAATACAACAATACAACACAGAGATTAGAGAAACACTATAATACATTAACTGCATGTTTAGTAAGTGTAAAATACATAGGCTCAAGTAGTTTTTTCGTTTTTTTTTTTACAATAGAGGGACCATGAGAACAATATGTTAACAATCATCTCAGTCCAACATATTGGATGTTAAATTGATGGTTTAGACATAGGGTTTGGTTATAGAATAGGATACCTGAAATGCATAGCCGTTTTGTCTGCAATCATGCTACCTTCATCTAGTCATGTAAACATTTTTTTACAAGGTAACAATCACGTTAACGCCATATAATATCACTCTGGTACACAGCCATGGAAAGCCTCCTGGTGAAAAGACTTCACGTTAACGCCATATAATATCACTCTGGTACACAGCCATGGAAAGCCTCCTGGTGAAAAGACTTGTGTACAGTTTGTGTATTGCGCTGTAGATTTTAACATTGCATTGTTATATCTATGACTAAAACACTGCCACTGGGTTCGAAACTGAACTGTTCAGCTGAAACAATGATACAAAACAAAATTTTATTTTTTACATTGTTTTTATTGTACAGAAATTATACACTGTTTGCATGTAATTTATTAACTAACCACAACTAATCATGACAATAACCACGTTTGACACATTTTAGTTTTAACATCTGTTTTAGATTATGTAGGTTTGACGTGATCATGTGAGACTGATAATATCATGATGTCCGAAAGAAAATCTTATCTTCCGTCTTTCAGAAGCAATGGGCCAAATATCTTCCTTTAACAAAACTACTTTGATATATCACTGTGCTTTAATATGTTTCTGTTCCAATGATTCACTCTCAATCATGTTTGATTGAAGCAATGCGTTAATAATCAGTTTAAATGCTGTTTTAATCCCTTCCATTTTTTTCTGCAGTAGTCTTACCCCGACCAACATTTATGCATATGGATAGTTAACTATGTAAGATCTAGAGCTCGTTACTGTAATTCATTCTTTTCTGGTCAATGGTAGTATATCTTGGTGTTTTAACAAAATAATCAGTGATGTGTTTCAGAATTCCAATTTGATATTGAGTGTCATTTTTGTCAAATAGTTTGAAAAAGCATGGCTGGTGCTCTGTCTTGATGCTAAACCTCACACTGTCACGTCTTAAAAATCCTTTAAGTATTTACCCACTAGGCACACACTGGTTGAATCAATGAAATTACATAAAAAAATGTGGAATAGACGTTGAATTGACATCTGTGCCCAGTGGGTAGCGTTTTAGTGTTTTTAACTGTATATTTTAGCTGTTGACAAAATGGTTTTGATCACCCAAGAGAGCTAGAGGAGGCGTCATTCCTGTTTTCCAAAGCTGCCTCTTCCACTAGTCCTGCAAAATAAAGCAAAAGTAATTGTTAATCTACATTCCTAAAAATTCATCAAATGCTGGCGCTTATCTTGCTGTCTTGTGCTTGTGCAGTATTAGTATATGTGTGTAGTAGTAGTTGAAGTAGTATTGTCCTTGATTATGAATTATGAAAAAGCTTTTCACTTAGTCAACTCAAATGCTTAAGAAATTATGTGGTGTCAAAGTTTGGATAAGTGCAGTTTACAATACCCATTCCACTGTTACGTCTTAAAAGTGTGAAGTCGTAGTTTGGGCTGTTGAGTAGCCATATTAGCGTGTGTAATTTGGTGCTTGTTTATATAATATCTTATGTTGCAAAACCTGCACTATGGCCGGCGTATCAAAGACCACATGCACTATATGATTTTATTTTCTTCTCTGTGTCCTGTGCTTCTGTTCGATGTCTTAAAACTGGAATGTAGTACATTTAGTGCCTTTTGCATTTCATCTACTAACTTGAACACCTGCTCAATATATATATATATAAAAAAAAATGTAATTCATTTATTTACTTCATTGTATGTACTTTTTATACAGTGCCTTCAGAAAGTATTCATATCCCTTGATTTATTCCACATTTTGATGTTACAGCCTGAATTTAAAATTGATTAAATAATAATTTTTGTTCACCCATCTACACACAATACACCATAATGACAAAGTGAAAACATGTTTTTAGACATTTTTTGGAAATGTATTGAAAATTGAAATTAAATTCACACCCCTGAGTCAGTACATGTTAGAATCACCTTTGGCAGCGATTACAGCTGTGAGTCTTCCTGGCTACGTCTCTTAAGAGCTTTGCACACCTGGATTGTACAATATTTGCAAAACATATATATTTTTTAACTCCCTAGTCCTTGACGATGACAAGCATACCCATAAGTCGCTTTGGATAAAAGCGTCTGCTAAATGGCATATTAATTTAATTAACATAATGCAGCCACCACCATACATGAAAATATGAAGAGCAGTACTCAGTGATGTGATGTTGGATTTGCCCCAAACATAACGCTTTGTATTCAGGACATAAAGTGTATTTCTTGGCCACAATTTTTGCAATTTTACTTTAGTGCCTTATTGCAAACAGTATGCATCCTTCTTTTCACTCATTTAGGTTAGTATTGTGGAGTACAAGTACTACAACCTTGTTGATCCATCCTCAGTTTTCTCCTATCACAGCCATTAAACTCTGTAACTGTTATAAAGTCACCATTGGCCTCATGGTGAAATCCCTGAGCGGTTTTCTTCCTCTCTGGCAACTGAGTTAGGAAGGACGTCTCTATCTTTGTAGGGACCGGGTGTATTGATACACCATCCAAAGTCTAATTAATAACTTTGCCATGCTCAAAGGGATATTCAATGTCTGCTTTTATTTTTTACCTGTCTACCAATACGTGCCCGTCTTTGCGAGGCATTGGAAAACCTCCCTGGTCTTTGTGGTTGAATCTGTGTTTGAAATTCACTGCTCGACTGAGGGTCCTTACAAATAATTATATGTGTGGTACAGAGATGAAGTAGTCATTCAAAAATCATGTTAAACACCATTATTGCACACAGTGACTCCTTGCAATGTATTATGTGACTTGTTAAGCACATTTCTACTCCTGAACTTATTTAGGCTTGCCATAACAAAGAGGTTGAATACTTATTGACTCAAGACATTTCAGCTTTTCATTTGTAAAAAAAAAAGTTATCTAAAAACATAATTCCACTTTGACATTATGGGGTTATTGTGTGTAGGCCAGTGACTCAATCTAAATTTCATCCATTTTTAATTCAGGCTGTAAAACAACAAAATGTGTAAAAAGTCAAGGTGTGTGAGTACTTTCTGAAGACACTGTAGATATACAAAACACTCTGGATCTGATGGTCTAATTTTATATAAAAGCTATTCCTGATTTAAATGTCTGTGTGGTTGTTTACAAAGATTGTATTTTGGGTTGTTTACCAGATGGAATGCTGCTGACCATGCAAGTCAAGTATTTGTAATTCCAAACTTGCTCTACCCATGCACTCCAGGGTGAAGTTTCCCCTAGGTACAGATCTATGATCAGCTTCCCCTACCCCAATCGGAACCGTAACTATTAGTGGGGATAATGCAAAACTGACCTACTCCTACCCAAGCACATTTTGCAATGTTCTGCATGTCATTTACAGAGGTCAGCAGCCAGAGGGGTATCCTACGAAGCAAGCTAGATCTACTCAGGGTTTTCTAAAGCTAACCAGCTTCAGTTAGCTTCACATTTCAGCTCAGACTTCTTCCGTACTAAAACGGTGGATATTGCTTGTCCGTCTGCTGCTAACTCTAGCAGGCTTGTAACTGTGAGTGCATGTCGCACATTGGCTAGTCGAACGCCGAATTTCATTGAGACTGCTGAAATCCATGGGCGAGTCAGTGTCACATTTTTTATTTGTGCTGAAATCAAAATGAAAGAAAAGTTATCTTGCAAATTCAGCAGGCTATGGTGTGATAGTATTTTAGAAGTGCAGTTTTTATTTTATTACTTATCGTTAATGCCGTCTTTGGCGTACTTATCAATGAACAAGCACGTTTTTTTCCCACACATCGATAAAAAAATTCAGTAAGTCATACATTTCAAATGGGAAACTGGGCCCAGGTTAGCTCTGAAGGATTCATTGCCATAGAAATGTAGCTGTCTAAAAGGTGAGCCACTTTCATATGACCGGTTATCCTGAGTTGAACTCCGAGTTGACCAAAGTTACCTCACTAACTCCTCAAACCTGCTTCGTAGGATACCCCTCAGGTCACAGCAGCGCAGCCACTGTATACATATAATCATGTGTTTTAAACATCATTGACAAGAATCCAAGTATTGGGAGCCCAAATCTCTCTCCATTAACTTAACATGGCATTGGATAACATGAATAAAGGCAAATCACCTGGTTTGAATGGTATTCGTCCTGAGGTCTATTTAAAATTATGGAACCAATTCGGTCCACTGTTCCTTGAAGTGATTAACACAGCCGTTCACAAAGGTTCATATGGAAGGGATGTAAATACAGCACTAATTTAGCTTTTATTAAAAAAAAGGTAAAGACGTCACCCTGTGTTCTCGCTGTCGTCCCCTATCTTTGATAAACACAGATATTAAACTTTTTATTTATTTATTCTGTCGTCCCGTCTCAACTTATTTACCTAAATTGGTACATCTGGACCAAAGCGGGTTTGTTAAAAAACTATTGTCCTCAGATAACCTCTGTCGATTACATATCTTACATGCTTCATCAGAAACCAAAGCTCCTTGGGCAGTTGTATCTCTCCAATCAAATTGTATTTGCCACATGTGCCGAATACAACAGGTGTAGACCTTACAGTGAAATGCTTACTTACAAGCCCTTAACCAACAATGCAGTTTTAAGAAAAAAAGTTTAAATAAAAAATAGATAAGTAAAAAATAATTAAAGAGCAGCAGTTCAATAAAATAACAGTAGGGAGGCTATATACAGGGGGTACCGGTACAGAGTCAATGTGCGGGGGCACCGGTTAGTAGAGGTAATTGAGGTAATATGTACATGTGGGTAGAGTTAAAGTGACTATGCATAGATAATAAACAGAGTAGCAGCAGCATAAAAGAGGGGGTGGGGTGGGGTGGGGTGTGGGGGACAATGAAAATAGTCTGGGGAGCCATGATTAGCTGTTCTGGAGTCTTATGGCTTGGGGGTAGAAGCTGTTAAGAAGCCTTTTGGACCTAGACTTGGCGCTCCGGTACCGCTTGTCGTGCGGAGGCAGAGAGAACAGTCTATGACTAGGGTGGCTGTAGTCTTTGACGATTTTTAGGGCCTTCCTCTTGACGCAGAAAAAGCTTTTGATAGACTAGAATGGTCATATCTTTGTTCGGTTTTGGAACATATGGGACTTTGCTCCAATTTCATTAATATGACCAAAATACTATATGCCAATTCCTCAGCCATAGTAATAACAGGCAATACCTGCTCTTGTTCTGTTCAGAATAACTAGAAGTGGCAGACAAGGTGATCCCATCTCACCTCTGCTATGTTTATAATCTAGGGGGCGCAGGCATGCAGACTTCAAATGGGGGCACCCAGCCGAAATCCGCTGACCTAAACCCCTTAATCTCATCCCCTACACATGGGGTAACGTTTGGGGGGTGGGGAGGGAGGAGCACACGCAATCCATATTATTATCTATGGAGCCTCTGGTCCAGGCAATTCGAAAGAAATGACACATCTCTCAATTCTACGGATCATGTCATCTCATTATACGCCTACGATATGTTACTTTACCTAGACAATGTATCTCAATCCCTCCCAAACGTTTTGAAGATCAGACAAATTCAGCTCCATCTCAAGTTATAAAATACATCTAACCAAATCTGCCCTACTGCCTCTCCGGACCCAGATGGAGGACAATCGTTTCCCATTTTAAATATTTGGGAATAGACATACAGTACCAGTCAAAAGTTTGGACACACCAGGGTTTTTCTTTATTTTTACTATTTTCTACATTGTAGAATAATAGTGAAGACATCAAAACTATGAAATAACACATGGAATAATGTAGTAACCAAAAAAGTGTTACACAAATCAAAATATATTTTATATTTGAGATTCTTCAAGTAGCCACCCTTTGCCTTGATGACAGCTTTGCACACTCTTGGCATTCGCTCAACCAGCTTAATGAGGTCGTCACCTGGAATGCATTTCAATTAACAGGTGTGCTTTGGTAAAAGTTATTTTGTGGAATTTCTGTCCTTAATGCGTTTGAGCCAATCAGTTGTGTTGTGACAAGGTAGGGGTGGTATACAGAATATAGCCCTATTTGGTAAAAGACCAAGTCCATATTAGGGCAAGAACAGCTCAAACAGCTGCAAAGAAACCACTACTAAAGGACACCAATAAGAAGAAGAGACTTGCTTGGGCCAAGAAACACGAGCAATGGACATTAGACCGGTGGAAATCTGTCCTTTTGTCTGATGAGTCCAAATTTGAGATGTTTGGTTCCAACTGCCGTGTTTGTGAGACGCAGAGTAGGTAAACGGATGATCTCCACATGTGTGGTTCCCACCGTGAAGCATGGAGGAGGAGGTGTGATGGTGGGGGGGTGCTTTGCTGGTGACACTGTCTGTGATTTATTTAGAATTCAAGGCACACTTAACCAGCATGGCTACCACAGCATTCTGCAGCGATACGCCATCCCATCTGGTTTGCACTTAGTGGGACTATCTTTTGTTTTTCAACAGGACAATGAACCAAACACAAGGGCTATTTGACCAAGAAGGAGAATGATGTAGTGCTGCATCAGATGACCTGGCCTCCACAATCACCCGACCTCAACCCAATTGAGATGGTTTGGGATGAGTTGGACTGCAGAGTGAAGGAAAAGCAGCCAACAAGTGCTCAGCATATGTGGGAAATCCCACAAAATAACATTTAACAAGGCACACCTGTTAATTGAAATGCATTCCAGGTGACGACCTCATGAAGCTGGTTGAGAGAAAGACAAGAGTGTGCAAAGCTGTCATCAAGGCAAAGGGTGGCTACTTTGAAGAATATCAAATATATTTTGATTTGTTTAACACTTTCTTGGTTACTACATGATTACATATGTGTTATTTCATAGTTTTGATGTCTTCACTATTATACTACAATGTAGAAAATAGTAAAACTAAAGAAAAACCCTTGAATGAGTAGGTTTGTCCAAGCTTTTGACTGGTACTGTATTTCCTTCCTTAAATAAAACCATTGCCAGAAACTGTAACAGAACGCTCAAATCAATTCAATCCGACCTCAGTAGATGGACTAACATCCCAGTTGCTTTAACCGGCAGAATATCTATTGTCAAAATGAATATATTGCCACAGCTGAATTTCTGTAGTTCAATGCTTCCCTTGTCTCCCCTTTCTGGCTATTGGAAAAAATCCATTGTACGGTCCCGAAATGTATATTGGAAGTTAAGCGATCACTGATAAAATTAACAAACTTACAAAGAGGGAAAGACGTAGGAAGACTGTCCATACAGTACTTTAAATTGTATTTCCAGGCACTAGCATTTCCTCCCATCCTATATTGACTTAGTGAATATTAGGAAGCCCTGAAGCCCAAGGCACAAAAAAAAAAAAAAACCTAGACTCTTGGAATTATCTTGTTCAAACGACTTAGTATCTTGTTTATTTTTTACTAAGTCATTCAAATGAGATTTGTTATTTTGTCTAATTAGGCCTCTCTCCATTGATTCATGATAATCACATCTGGTAACATACATCAAATCCAAGATGGCAGCATGTCAAGTCGTTTGTCAAGTCGTTTGTTTGTGACTAGTACATTTTAACCTACTAATAATCTATTTATTTATGGTTGCGTAACTTCGTTGTTGCGTAGTGCAAACTATTTTATTTTTGCTGGTGTAAAGATCACGGGTCCTCCTCAACTCGGAACTTCATTACTTGAAGTTTACCAAAGTAACCCTATCTCTGGCTGGCCTGAGTTCCTCGTTAGTCCGCGGAGTGTCTTGTCCGAGCTGCTCCTTGCTCTTCGCCTGGCTGTCAGTGGCAGCTCAACCCGTTACCCAATCTACTCACACGCGCAAACACTCACATTGACTCACATACACGCTGTCCCTCTCTCCACTTACCTTCGTTGGCCTCTTGTTTTTTGGTCAGAGAAAATGACAATTTACGTGGTATTGCTTTGTGCACTGACTTTATTGAACTCTGGAGAAAACGAACATTGTCGCAGGGTGAGTACATCTGACAATGTACTCTCGCGTCCATTAGACATTTTGTCTGCAGGAACTCGCTCTTTTTCACTCGGTCCACTCGTCCAAGTGCCGATGCATTTGTGGCATGATGTGAACAGTACGAATTTGTGTCATTACCAAAGTCTAATGGTTTTAAATGACTGTTTTGTATTGTCTGGAAACTCACTTGTAGAATTCGCTTGCAGTAGGTCTCTTAAAAAAGAGAAGCCGTGCAAGGTTATTAAACAGAGGTGCCTAGTTATTCTTCTGTTGTTGATATCAGGTAACGTGCAACCTAACCCTGGCCCTGATATGCAATGTCTCCAAACCCCCTCTGATTTCAAATCAAGATCTGGTTTTGGTATTTTTCATTTAAATGTACGCAGCCTGTTGTCAAAAATTGATGGGGTTAGGATTTGGGCTAAATCAACTGATGCTGATGTAATTGTGTTTTCGGAAACCTGGCTCAGCAAGTCTATTTTTGATAAGGATATTTGTATAAGTGGTTACAATGTTTATCGTGCAGATCGGGTTAAGAAAGGTGGGGGTGTGGCTATATATGTAAAATCTAAATTCCATGTAAGTGTGGCAAAGTCTGAAACTATTTGTAAACAGTTGGAATTTCTTGCTTTGAATATTGAGGTTTCAAAGGGCCTCTCTATAACTGTGATTGGCTGTTATAGACCCCCCTCTGCTCTTGGTGATGCATTTTCTTCTTTGACGCACCTTATGTCTAAACTTCTTTACAGTGAAATGATCTTGATTGGTGATCTCAACTGGTGTTGGTTAAAGCCGGTGTCTGATGATTTAAAAATGTTTTGTAATTCTATGAATCTTACCCAGTTGATTAATTCACCCACTCGCCCAAATCTTAAATGCCCTGATAAATCTACCCTGATTGATTTGATATTGACAAATGTTCCACATAAATATTCTGCGGTTGGTGTTTTTTGTAATGATTTAAGTGACCATTGTGCTGTTGTTGCTGTTAGAAATACTAAGGTTCCAAAGACAAATCCACGTTTTATTCGTAAGAGAAATTTGAAGTGTTTTAATGAGCAGGCTTTCTTTCATGATTTGTTTTATTTTGACTGGAGCAAGATTGAGCTTATCCCTGATGTGGAAACTGCCTGGATATTCTTTCATGATGGTTTTTTCCAAATAGTAAACAAACATGCACCATTCCGCAGGTTCAGGGTTAAAGGGCGGGATAATCCATGGTTTTCTTCTGAGCTGTCTTGTATTATTCACGACCGTAATCTAGCCTGGGCTAAAGCAAGGAAATCTTGTTCTGATGCTGATTGGCTTATTTTTAGGCAGTTAAGAAACAAGTGTTCTTTTCTTCTCAGGAAGGCCAAGTCTGAATATTTTATGTCTGTTACCACTGATAACCTGAATGACCCTAGAAAGTTTTGGAATGCTATTAAGTCTATGTCTGGTAACAGTAATGTTAATGAATTACCGTCATGTGTTTTGAAGGACTCTGTTGCTATATATGACAAAACTGAAATGCTGAATTGTTTCAATGAGCACTTTGTATCATCTGGTAGGCTGTTTGATTCAGTGTCCTCTGTCTCTGTACAACCCTGTGTGGATGAACCAGTGTCCTCTGTCTCTGTACAACCCTGTGTGGATGAACCAGTGAGAGCTGGTCAAACTTTTAGTTTTCTGCCATTCTCAGTGCAGGTGGTACATAAAGCCCTGAAATCCTTAGATCAAAGAAAGCCTGCAGGTCCTGATCTTTTGGATCCCTGCTTTTTAAATCTGGCAGCTGATTTCATAGCTGAACCACTTACATATCTGTTCAATCTAACCCTGGAATGTAATGAAATTCCAAAGATCTGGAAATCAGCATTTGTCCTACCACTTTTAAAAGGGGGAGATCCAACTCTTTTAAATAATTATAGGCCAATCTCAAAGCTGTCACCCCTGGTGAAAATACTTGAAACCCTTGTAAGTGAACAGCTAAAAGAGTTTTTATTTACTAACTCTATTTTTTCAATGTATCAATCGGGCTTCAGGAAGAAGCATAGCACAATTACAGCAGCCATGAAGGTTTTAAATGATATCACTGAAGCCCTTGACAAAAAACAGCACTGTGTCTCACTTTTTATTGATCTCTCTAAGGCTTTTGATACAGTTGATCATGCTATACTAAGGCAGAGATTGTTGAGTGTAGGTCTGTCGGAGCATGCAGTTGCATGGTTTGCTAACTATCTGTCTGATAGAACTCAGTGCACTCAATTTGATGGGCTTATGTCTGTTAAATTGTCTGTCCTGAATGGTGTGCCCCAGGGCTCTGTACTTGGTCCTCTCTTATTCACTATTTATATTAATGATTTAGACAAAAATGTCCAAAATGCACAACTTCATTTTTATGCTGATGATACTGTTATTTACTGTTGTGCCTCATCTCTTACAAAAGCTTTCCAGAACTTGCAAACTGCTTTTTATACTGTTCAACATACCTTGTGTCAATTGAAGCTTATCCTCAATACTGACAAAACTAAACTAATGGTGTTTTCTAATGCAAGAAATAGACCTCTGAACCTTTCACCTGTTACTACCTGTCAGGGCAAGGAGATTGAGGTTGTAACCTCATATAAATATCTTGGAATTCTAATTGATGACGGCCTCTCTTTTAAATTGCATATTCAACAACTTACAAAAAAATTGAAGCTGAAATTGGGATTTTATTTTAGGAATAAGGCCTGTTTTTCTTTTGAAGCCAGAAGGAGGCTAGTATCAGCTACATTTATGCCTTTACTAGACTATGGGGATATTTTATATATGAATGCTTCCGCTCAGTGTTTGAGATCAATTGACACTCTTTATCATGGTACTTTGAGATTTATTTTAAACTGCAAAACCCTTACGCACCACTGTACTTTGTATACCAGGGTTGGCTGGCCTTCTCTAGTCACTCGTAGGCTCAGTCACTGGTATACTTTTATTTACAAAGCCATTTTGGGTTTTCTACCTTTTTATTTGGGCATTTTTATTGTTCAGAAATGTGGTGGGTACTCTCTTCGTTCACTGGACTTTATCCTGCTAACTGTTCCAAATGTCCGAACTGAATTTGGTAAAAGGTCTTTTATGTACTCTGCGCCATCGTCTTGGAACACCTTACAAAATAATTTTAAACTGGAAGAACTTGTCCCGATTGGTGTTTTTAAATCTCTGATGAAGGATTTTGAGGCTGATTCCCTGACCTGTCAATGTTTTTAATTAGCTGTTTTTGATATTGTTATACTCTTGTGAATTCATGAATGGTTTTTACTAGATTACTTGTAGTTTTTCATGTTGTCTGTCTGTAATTTTTTGTAATGACTTGGTGCTGCCTATCTTGGCCAGGACGCTCTTGAAAAAGAGATTTTAAATCTCAATGAGCCCTTCCTGGTTAAATAAAGGTTAAATAAATTTGTTATGCAGTTTGTCAGACCATGTACTGGTTGCTGCAACAATTCATTCACTGATTCCATCCATTGATATGATTGACAGTTCTTTGATAGCCTAAAGCATGTCTGCTTTTGAATGCCAGCGCATGTAAGTGTGCCAGTGTGTGGAGTGAGGAACAGAGCATAATTGAGCAGATAAAACAATTTTTTGCCTTCTCTCAGGCTCCAATTTCACTCTGGTACTGCTCATCCATAAGCTTTGGGCATGCTCTGCCTAGAATATTTCATTTCCATTATCACTATTCTTTTACATAGGCCTATTCAGTTGTAATTATTTAGCCTACCCCACCCACAGTAGCCTATATATAGTTTGTAAACCTACTTTCTAACTGAAGATGTAGTTTCTATTTTGAATTACTGTTTTAGGTAGGCAATACATAGGCTACTGTAAAATGCATTTTCGTGTTTTCTTGGAATAGAAACACCATAATATAAATTAGTTTAAGCTAAAATATCATAAATAAATGGTAAATTATAAAGGCCGGTATCAGCTTCTTTTCATAAATAAAAATGAATAAATAAGTAAAACTGCAGCAGTGAAATGATTTGCGTACAGAAGTAAGCCCCAACAAGCTTCACATGTGCGTTGAGTGTGGGAAATGCCACTACAAATTACATATTATTATTATTATAAAGACAGAAAAATACACATGTAAAAGCTTAATTCCATAAAGGAATATTAGTGGGAATATAGCCATAATATAAACAAGAGAAAGGAGAATGGAATTCGAAAAGCCCCAAAAAAAATGTTTGATTGGAGAATGAAAACAAGTAGGCTGCCAGTATGGTGCAATACACCTTTGTGAACTATTTACAGAAAATATATACAAAATAATACATATAGGAGCAAATCAGCCTGAATATCAGGACGCATAACTGCAATGCGTTTCGACTACTAATTCATACACACATTGCATCTGAAACTGTTCTTTAGAGATTTCAACCCCTCTGTTCCCACGAAAAGTGTGTTTAGGGCTCCATTTATGTTCATTCCACCTGGGCCTATTGACCCAGTTGTGGATACGTACTACAGACTGGTGCGTAAAGACCTATCCAAGCTAGAGGCAATAAGATATGTCAGGAATAGCTTCTGAGAAATAAGCCCTTCAATCTCCAGAATGACACATCTATAGTCATAGATTTTAGATTCTTCAAAGTAGCCACCCTTTGCCTTGATGACAGCTTTGCACACTCTTGGCATTCTCTCAACCAGCTTCATGAGGTAGTCACCTGGAATGCATTTCAATTAACAGGTGTGCCTTCTTCAAAGTTATTTTGTGGAATTTCTTTCCTTCTTAATGCGTTTGAGCCAATCAGTCGTGTTGTGACAAGGTAGCGGTAGTATACAGAAGATAGCCCTATTTGGTAAAAGACTAAGTCCATATTATGGCAAGAACAGCTCAAATAAGCAAAGAGAAACGACAGTCCATCATTACTTTAAGACATGAAGGTCAGTCAATACGGAAAATTGCAAGAACTTTCAAGCGCTATGATGAAACCGGCTCTCATTTTGTTACGTTACAGTCTTATTCTAAAATGTATTAAATTAATTGTTTTCCTCATCAATACCCCAAAATGACAAAGCGAAAACAGGTTTTTAGAAATGTTTGCACATTTATTAAATATAAAAACAGAAATATTTATTTACATACGTATTCAGACCCTTTGCTGTGAGACTCGAAATTGAGCTCAGGTGCATCCTGTTTCCATTGATCATCCTTGAGATGTTTCTACAACTTGATTGGAGTCCACCTGTGGTAAATTCAATTGATTGGACATGATTTGGAAAGGCACCCAGCTGTCTATATAAGATCCAACAGTTGACAGTGCATGTCAGAGCAAAAACCAAGCCATGAGGTCGAAGGAATTGTCTGTAGAGCTCCGAGACAGGATTGTGTCGAGGCACAGCTCTGGGGAAGGGTACCACAACATTTCTGCAGCATTGAAGGTCCCCAAGAACACAGTGGCCTCCATCATTCTTAAATGGAAGAAGTTTGGAACCACCAAGACTCTTCCTATAGCTAGCCGCCTGGCCAAACTGAGCAATCGGGGGAGAAGGGCCTTGGTCAGGGAAGTGACCAAGAACCCGATGGTCACTCTGACAGAGCTCTAGAGTTCCTCTGTGGATATGGGAGAACCTTCAGAAGGACAACCATCTCTGCAGCACTGCACCAACCAGGCCTTTATGGTAGAGTAGCCAGATGGAAGCCACTCCTCAGTAAAAGGCACATGACAGCCCGCTCTCAGACCATGAGAAACAAGGACTCTCAGACTATGAGAAACAAGATTCTGTTGTATGATCAAACCAAGATTGAACTCTTTGGCCTGAATGGCAAAGTTCAAGTCTGGAGGAAACCAGGCACCGCTCATCACCTGCCCAATACCATCCCTACGGTGAAGCATGGTGGTGGCAGCATCATGCTGTGGGGATGTTTTTCAGCGGCAGGGACTGGGTGACTAGTTAGGATCGAGGGAAAGATGAACGGGCAAAGTACAGAGAGATGCTTGATGAAAACCCGCTCCAGAGCGCTCAGGACCTCAGACTGGGCCGAAAGTTCACCTTCCAACAGGACAATGACCCTAAGCACACAGCCAAGACAACGCAGGAGCGGCTTCGAGATAAGTCTCTGAATGTCCTTGAGTGGCCCAGCCAGAGCCCGGACTTGAACCGTAAGGGTAGGTAACAACACATCTGCCACACTGATCCTCAACATGGGGGCCCCTCAGGGGTGCGTGCTCAGTCCCGTCCTGTACTCCCTGTTCACCCATGACTGCATGGCCAGGCACGACTCCAACTCCGTCATTAAGTTTGCTTACGACACAACAGTGGTAGGCCTGATCACCGACAATGATGAGACAGCCTATAGGGAGGAGGTCAGAGACCTGGCCGTGTGGTGCTAGGATAACAACCTCTCCCTCAACATGATCAAGACAAAGGAGATGATTGTGGACTACAGGAAAAAAAAAGAGGACTGAGCACGCCCCCATTCTCATCGACGGGGCTGTAGTGGAACAATTTGAGAGCTTCAAGTTCCTTGGTGTCCACATCACCAACGAACTATCATGGTCCAAACACACCAAGACAGTCGTGAAGAGGGCACGACAAAGCCTATTCCCCCTCACTACAGAGGGTAGTGCGTACGGCCCAGTACATCACTGGGGCCAAGCTTCCTGCCATCCAGGACCTCTTTACCAGGCTGTGTCAGAGGAAGGCCCTCAAAATTGTCAAAGACTCCAGCCACCCTAGACATAGACTGTTCTCTCTGCTACCGCACGGCAAGCGGTACCGGAGCGCCAAGTCTAGGTCCAAAAGGCTTCTCAACAGCTTCTACCCACAAGCCATAAGACTTCTGAACAGCTAATCATGGTTACCTGGACTATTTGCACTGCCCTCCCACCTCATCCCCCTCTTTTACGCTGCTGCTACTCTTTTTATTATTTTATTATTTTTATTTCACCTTTATTTAACCAGGTAAGCCAGTTGAGAACAAGTTCTCATTTACAACTGCGTCCTGGCCAAGATAAAGCAAAGCAGTGCGATAAAAACAACAACAACACATATGGAATAAACAAAAACGTACAGTCAATAACACAATAGAAAATCTATATACAGTGTGTGCAAATGTAGTAAGTTATGGAGGTAAGGCAATAAATAGGCCATAGTGCAAAATAATTACAATTTAGTATTAACACTGGAGTGATAGATGTGCAGAAGATGATGTGCAAATAGAGATACTGGGGTCCAAATGAGCAAAATAAATAACAATGTAAATAACAATATCGGAATGAGGTTGTTGGGTGGGCTAATTACAGATGGGCTGTGTACAGGTACAGTGATCGGTAAGCTGCTCTGAGAACTGATGCTTAAAGTTAATAAGGGAGATAAGTGTCTCCAGCTTCAGAGATTTTTGTAGTTCGTTCCAGTCATTTGCAACAGAGAACTGGAAGGAAGGGCGGCCAAAGGAGGTGTTGGCTTTGGGGATGACCAGTGAGATATACCTGCTGGAGCGCATACTACGGGTGGGTGTTGCTATGGTGACCAATGAGCTAAGATAAGGCAGGGATTTGCCTAGAAGTGATTTATAGATGACCTGGAGCCAGTGGGTTTGGCGACGAATACAGTGGGGGAAAAAAGTATTTAGTCAGCCACCAATTGTGCATGTTCTCCCACTTAAAAAGATGAGAGAGGCCTGTAATTTTCATCATAGGTACACGTCAACTATGACAGACAAATTGAGAGAAAAAAATCCAGAAAATCACATTGTATGATTTTTAATGAATTTATTTGCAAATTATGGTGGAAAATAAGTATTTGGTCACCTACAAACAAGCAAGATTTCTGGCTCTCACAGACCTGTAACTTCTTCTTTAAGAGGCTCCTCTGTCCTCCACTCGTTACCTGTATTAATGGCACCTGTTTGAACTTGTTATCAGTATAAAAGACACCTGTCCACAACCTCAAACAGTCACACTCCAAACTCCACTATGGCCAAGACCAAAGAGCTGTCAAAGGACACCAGAAACAAAATTGTAGACCTGCACCAGGCTGGGAAGACTGAATCTGCAATAGGTAAGCAGCTTGGTTTGAAGAAATCAACTGTGGGAGCAATTATTAGGAAATGGAAGACATACAAGACCACTGATAATCTCCCAAGATCTCACCCCGTGGGGTCAAAATGATCACAAGAACGGTGAGCAAAAATCCCAGAACCACACGGGGGGACCTAGTGAATGACCTGCAGAGAGCTGGGACCAAAGTAACAAAGCCTACCATCAGTAACACACTACGCCGCCAGGGACTCAAATCCTGCAGTGCCAGACGTGTCCCCCTGCTTAAGCCAGTACATGTCCAGGCCCGTCTGAAGTTTGCTAGAGTGCATTTGGATGATCCAGAAGAGGATTGGGAGAATGTCATATGGTCAGATGAAACCAAAATAGCACTTTTTGGTAAAAACTCAACTCGTCGTGTTTGGAGGACAAAGAATGCTGAGTTGCATCCAAAGAACACCATACCTACTGTGAGGCATTGGGGTGGAAACATCATGCTTTGGGGCTGTTTTTCTGCAAAGGGACCAGGACGACTGATCCGTGTAAAGGAAAGAATGAATGGGGCCATGTATCGTGAAATTTTGAGTGAAAACCTCCTTCCATCAGCAAGGGCATTGAAGATGAAACGTGGCTGGGTCTTTCAGCATGACAATGATCCCAAACACACCGCCCGGGCAACGAAGGAGTGGCTTCGTAAAAAGCATTTCAAGGTCCTGGAGTGGCCTAGCCAGTCTCCAGATCTCAACCCCATAGAAAATCTTTGGAGGGAGTTGAAAGTCCTTGTTGCCCAGCGACAGCCCCAAAACATCACTGCTCTAGAGGAGATCTGCATGGAGGAATGGGCCAAAATACCAGCAACAGTGTGTGAAACCTTGTGAAGACTTACAGAAAACGTTTGACCTGTGTCATTGCCAACAAAGGGTATATAACAAATTATTGAGAAACTTTTGTTATTGACCAAATACTTATTTTCCACCATAATTTGCAAATAAATTCATAAAAAATCCTACAATGTGATTTTCTGGAGAAAAAAAATCTCATTTTGTCTGTCATAGTTGACGTGTACCTATGATGAAAATTACAGGCCTCTCTCATCTATTTAAGTCGGAGAACTTGCACAATTGGTGGCTGACTAAATACTTTTTCCCCCACTGTATGTAGTGAGGGCCAGCCAACAAGAGCGTACAGGTCACAATGGTGGGTAGTATATGGGGCTTTGGTGACAAAACGGATGGCACTGTGATAGACTACATCCAATTTGCTGAGTTGATTGTTGGAAGCTATTTTGTAAATGACATCGCCGAAGTCAAGGATGGGTAGGATAGTCAGTTTTACGAGGGCATGTTTAGCAGCATGAGTGAAGGAGGCTTTGTTGTGAAACAGGAAGCCGATTCTAGATTTAACTTTGGATTGGAGATGCTTAGTGTGAGTCTGGAAGGAGAGTGTACGGTCTAACCAGACACCTAGGTATTTTTAGTTGTCCACATATTCTAAGTCAGACCCGCCGAGAGTAGTGATTCTAGTAGGGCGGGCGGGTGCAAGCAGCGTTCGATTGTAGAGCATTCATTTAGTTTTACTAGCGTTTAAGAGCAGTTGGAGGCCACAGAAGGAGTGTTGTATGGCATTGGAGCTCATTTGGAGGTTTGTTAACACAGTGTCCCATGAAGGGCCAGATGTATACAAAATGGTGTCGTCTGCGTAGAGGTGGATCTGAGAGTCACCAGCAGCAAGAGCGACATCATTGATGTACACAGAGAATAGAGTCGGCCCGAGAATTGAACCCTGTGGCACCCCCATAGAGACTGCCAGAGGTCCAGACAACAGGCCCTCCGATTTGACACATTGAACTCTATCTGAAAAGTAGTTGGTGAACCAGGCGAGGCAGTCAGTTGAGAAACCGAGGCTATTTAGTCTGCCAATAAGAATGTGGTGATTGACAGAGTCAAAATCCTTGGCCAGGTCGATGAAGATGGCTGCACAGTACTGTCTTTTATCAATCGCGGTTATTATATCGTTTAGGACCTTGAGCGTGGCTGAGGTGCAACCATGACCAGCTCGGAAACCAGATTGCATAGCGGAGAAGGTATGGTGGGATTCGAAGTGATCGGTGATCTGTTTGTTAACTTGGCCTTCAAATACTTTCGAAAGCAGGGTTAGGATGGATATAGGTCTGTAACAGTTTGGATCTAGAGTGTCACCCCCTTTGAAGAGGGGGATGACCGCGGCAGCTTTCCAATCTCTGGGGATCTCAGACGATACGAAAGAGAAGTTGAACAGGCTAGTAATAGGGGTTGCGACAATTTCCGCGACTAATTTTAGAAAGAAAGGGTCCAGATTGTCTGGCCCAGCTGATTTGTAGGGGCCCAGATTTTGCAGCTCTTTCAAGACATCAGCTATCTGAATTTGGGTGAAGGAGAAGCGGTGGGGGGGGGGGGGGGGGGGGGGGGGGGGCATGGGCAAGTTGCAGCGGAGGGTGCAGAGCTGGTGGCCGGGGTAGGGGTAGCCAGGTGGAAAGCATGGCTAGCCGTAGCAAAATGCTTATTGAAATTCTCGATTATCGTAGAGTTATCGGTGGTGACAGTGTTTCCTAGCCTCAGTGCAGTGGGTAGCTGGGAGGACGTGCTTTTATTCTCCATGGACTTTACAGTGTCCCAAAACTTTTTGGAGTTAGTGCTACAGGATGCTAATTTCTGTTTGAAAAAGCTAGCCTTTGCTTTCCTAACTGATTGTGTATATTGACTGAAAAGTTGCATATCGCGGGGGCTGTTCGATGCTAATGCAGTACGCCACAGGATGTTTTTGTGCTGGTCAAGGGCAGTCAAGTCTGAGGTGAACCAGGGGCTATATCTGTTCTTAGTTCTGACATTTTTTAATGGGGCATGCTTATTTAAGATGGAGAGGAAAGCACTTTTGAAGAACATCCAGGCATCCTCTACTGACGGAAGAGGTCAATATCCATCCAGGATACCCGGGCCAGGTCAATTAGGAAGGCCTGCTCGCTGAAGTGTTTTAGGGAGCGTTTGACAGTGATGAGGGGTGGTCGTTTGACCGCGGACCCATTACGGATGCAGGCAATGAGGCAGTGATAGCTGAGATCCTGGTTGAAGACAGTAGAGGTGTATTTTGAGGGTAAATTAGTAAGGATGATATGTATGAGGGTGCCCATGTTTACGGATTTAGGGTTGTACCAACTCCGCCCCCTTTGGAAAATGTTGTAGTTCGGGATGGACATTTCTGAATTTTTGGTGGCCTTCCTAAGCCAGGATTCAGACACTGCTAGAACATCAGGGTTGGCAGAGTGTGCTAACGCAGTGAATAACTCAAACTTGGGGAGGAGGCTTCTGATGTTAACATGCAAGAAACCAAGGCTTTTACGGTTACAGAAGTCAACAAATGATAGCGCCTGGGGAGTAGGAGTGATACTGGGGGCTACAGGGCCTGGGTTAACCTCTACATCACCAGAGGAACAGAGGAGGAATAGAATAAGTATACGGCTAAAGGCTTTAAGAACTGGTCTTCTAATGCGTTGGGTACAGAGAATAAATGGGGCAGATTTCCGGGCGTTTTAGAATAGATTCAGGGCATTATGTACAGACAAGGATATGGAAGGATATGATTACAGTGGAGGTACACCTAAGCATTGGGTAACGATGAAAGAGAGCATCACTGGAGGTACCGATTGAGCCGGTCTCGGCGTGTATGGGGGGTGGGACAAAGAAGCTATCTGAGGCAAGTTGAGCGGGACTGGGGGCTTTACAGTGAAATAGTACAATAACAACTAACCCAAACAGCAATAGGCTAGGCATATTGACATGGGTGAGAGGCATAACGCAATCACAGGTGTTATTCGAGAGAGCTAAGACAACAACTGGTAATGGTGACGAATGTTTGGGCTGAGGCTAAACAGGATGGGGTACCGTGTAAAGGAACAGTCCAGCGGGCATCAGATGTGTAGCTGAGTGATCATAAGGTCCAGTGAACAGCAATAGGTAAGTCCGGGAGCAGTTCGTAGGCTGCTACGGCACAGGCGAGCAGGAGGCACGGCTGTTGATTGCGCGTGCTAGCGGGCCGGTGCTAGCAGATGGATCTTCGTGGTCGTCGCAACGGGAAGCCTGTTGAAACCACATCAGACGATTACGTCGGCAGACCAGTCGTGATGGTTCGGCGGGGCTCCGTGTCGACACTAGGAGGTCCCATCCGGTTGACAGAGAGGTGGATAGCCGGGAGATGGGCCTAGCTCGATGCTAGCTTAAGGCTAACTGGTGCTAGCTTTGGGACAAGTGGTGATTAGTGGTGATTAGCCAACAACAACATCCATTCGGTTGCAGCTAGCTAGTTGTGATGATCCGGTGTTAAGGTCCAGTGATTCAGTGATTCCGGCAGAAAATCCTAAATGCTCTGGGTCGATAGCACGCTGTGCAGACTGGCCGATAATTGTCCAGGCTAGAGCTGGCTAGTAGGTAGTGCAGGCCACGTACAGTGGTGAAGACCGCTAACGGTGGCTAATAGCAATAGCTAATAGCAGGTAGCTAGTTAGCTGGTTTGCTGGCTAGTTTCAGCCGTGTGTTATTGATAAAAGGTATGAAGAAATAATAGAATCCGTTCCACATTGGGTGAGGCAGGTTGCATGAAAGTATATTTAGTTAAGGATGGAAAGTGAGATAGAGAAATATATACGAAAAAAGACAAAAATACTATTTACACGATGACACAACATAATACACATTTACGTAAGTTCTGAATACTTACGTAAATGTGATATTTCAGTTTTTTTTTTTTTTATACATTTGCTAACATTTCTAAAGACCTGTTTTTGCTTTGTCATTATGGGGTATTATGTGTCAAGGGGTCTGAATACTTTCCGAATGCACTGTATCTAGCTAAAATCATCCCTTTCCTAAATTAGCCATGGATGGAGATAGGCGATTCTGATTTAACCATAAATTCATACATTGTGCCCCTGGCCTTAGAGGATGAAAGTTCAATATGTAGCTAGATGTAGTAGGCTAATGTTAACTAGCTGGCCTGGCGCATTGTTGCCCGTGAAAGGAAGTTATGCTAGCTAGCGAGCAAGCATTTTAGCCAGGTAGCCTAGCACAACAAAAACTTAAAGCGTGTACTGTATGACAGAGTCATGAAATAGAGGAGGATGGCATTGGCGTTTCTCTACAAGTAGGGTGAGTCAACATGTACTTCCTACTTGCAGGCACAAACACACACACACACAGAAATCAGTACCATGGACAGCCACATTATATTTTGTTTTGTTACGCGTTAATAACATGAAGACTACGTTACCCAGCAGGCTATGCGGGGGGGGGGGGGAGTTGAAGTATGCCTTGCATGGCTACAGAAGGAGATTGCTAGCTAAAGTACCAGTTTATTAAAAGTAGTTCAACCTATGCCCCGGTTTGTCATTATTTAAAGGAACAAACATAACATGGTGTTAGATTAGTAGTCGCTATGACGAGACAGAGAAAAGAAAAGAGTAACTCTGCAAATTTCCCCTATGAAAATGAAACGTTTTACCACATGTCAAGTGACGTGAGTAGTCGAAGATGCTAGCTTGCAAGAGCGATGCAAACGAGCCACAGCAGCGAGAGCGAGGCTGCATTGGAATCTGTTGACGAGCAAGTATTTTTTGACCAGTACTTGGCTGAGCTGAACACACTGAGCAAAACATTTTACATTTACATTTTAGTCATTTAGCAGACGCTCTTATCCAGAGAGACTTACAGTTAGTGAGTGCATACATTTTCATACTGGCCCTCCGTGGGAAACAAACCCACAACCCTGGCGTTGCAAGCGCCATGCTCTACCAACTGAGCTACAGGGGACTGTGTGAATTTGAAAATCTGAAAGACAGGATAGTCTGTGGCATACTTGATAATGGACTCAAGGAGAGATTGCTGCGTGAGCAAGATTTAACTTTGGATAAAGCAGTGAATATGTGTTGAGCAGCTGAAACCAGCAGAGCACAAGCTAAAGAGCTGCGCAGGGATGAGACGTCAGTGCAATAAAAAGAGAGAACCAACATACACAACGCTTTACAAAACAAAAACAAGCAAAATAGAAATATCAAAACACTACATGCCACAAAATTGCCATGCATATGGCAAATCATGTAACAACTGTGGGAAAAATGATCATTTCTAAAAATGCTACAAAGAAAATGGTTCACACAGTCAAAGAGGAGATTGAATAATTCTTTGTTGATTCTGTGGAAATATGCAATGCAGTAAAAGCTGAATGGATTGTGCCATTGACTGTGAATGAAACTATAATACCATTCAAGCTCGATACTGGAGCTCAGGTAAACCTGTTGTCGCTGGATGACTACAAAACACTGAAAGTGAAGAGCCAAATACACCCTGTGAAAATCAAGGTTACTGGTTATTCTGGGGAGAACGTACCAGTTAAAGGAAGCTGCATAGTAATTTTACAGCACAAAGGAAAACAGTTCAAAGCACAGCTGCTGATCGTGGAAAATAGTGTACAGCCTATTCTCGGAATCAGTGCACGTGAAAAGCTCAATTTGGTGAAAAGAGTGTATGTAGTGACATCACAGACTGAAAATGACCAAGAATCTCTACTGGCTGAGTACGAGGACGTGTTTGAGGGTCTCAGATGTTTACCTGGAGAACACAAAATATGTACTGATGACAAAATTACTCCAGTTGTGCATTCGTGCAGAAAAGTTCAATTTGCACTGAGGAAAAAGCTAAAGGAGGAATTCGGACGCATGGAAAAGATGGACGTCATCACAAAAATGGATGAACCTACAGATTGCGTAAGCTCACTGCTTATTGTGGTGAAAAAGAACGGCGATCTCAGGATATGTCTGGACCTGAGAGATCTCAACAAACTATCAAGCGAGAGTATTTCAAGTTGCCAAGCAGAGAAGAGATAATGTCGCAGTTTGCTGGAGCAAAGTGGTTCAGTAAGCTTGATGCCTCATCAGGATTCTGGCAAATGAAGCTAGATGATGCAAGTTTAAGGCTCTGCACATTCAACACACCTGAGGGCAGGTACAGAATTTTTCGTCTCCCATATGGGATTCTCTCAGCGCCAGAGGTCTACCACAAGACAATTCACATGATCTTTGAGCACATTCCAGGAGTAGAGACCATGATGGACGACATCATCGTCTGGGGGTCCACAAAAGAAGAACACAACACGCGAGTGAGTCAAGTGCTGGACCTGACACGGAAAGTCAACCTGAAACTAAACAAGGACAAATGCGAGTTTGGTGTGAAAACACTTACCTTCGTGGGAGACGTACTTTCAGAGGATGGAGTCAAACCAGACCAGAGGAAAACATCAGCCATCAACAACATGGAGCGCCCGAAGAACAAGGACGACGTGAGACACTTCATGGGCATGATCACCTACCTTGCAAAGTTCATACCTCAACTGTCAGCACAGTCTGCTCCACTCAGATGTCTTCTGGAACAGAAAAAAACGAATGGGAATGGTCCCATGAGCAGGAAAACTGCTTCAAAAACCTAAAGAAGGCAATCACAGAAGAGCCAGTGCTCAGGTTCTATGATCCAGAGAAAAGCACAAGGATTTCTGCAGATGCGTCACAGTTTGGCCTGGGAGCAGTTCTTCTGCAACAGCATGACAACACATGGCAACCTGTCGCTTATGTGTCCAGAGCTTTGACATGCGCAGAAACAAGGTATGCACAAATAGAGAAAGAACTACTGGCGTGCACATACGCGTGCGAAAGGTTTCACCAATACGTCTATGGACAAGCCTTCCAAGTAGAAACCGACCACAAACCATTGGTGTCAATCATGTCTAAGCCACTGAATGATTGTCCAATGAGAATCCAGAGAATGTTGATCAGACTGCAAAAGTATGATGTGAAGATGATCTACACCCCGGGAAAGTTCATGTTCGCCGCCGACACTCTTTCTCGAGCAGTCGACAAGAAAGAGAGCGCCGACACTTCCGATCACTTCCTGTGTCTTCTGAGAGAATGGCACAGATCAAAAGAGAGACAGCAGCTGACCAAACAATGACAGTTGAAAGAAACAATACTGATAGGATGGCCTGCACAGAAAAACAACTGTCCAAGGAGAATACAGGATTATTGGATGTGAAGAGCAGAGCTCACTTTTGTGGAGGACATAGTGTTCAAAGGCAACAAGATTGTCATTCCCATGATACAACGCAAAGAAATGCTACAGAAAATACACGAGGGCCACTTGGGGGAGGAAAAAATGCAAACGACGAGCACGAGAAGTAATGTACTGGCCAAGAATGAACCAGGAAATCAGCCAGACCACTGTTTCATGTGAACTATGTTTGACCTACAGGCCAAAGCAGCAAGCAGAACCGCTAATGCCTCATCCAGTACCCAACCGACCCTACTACAAAGTTGGAGTTGACCTTTTTGACTGCAATGGCAAAAGTCACATTGTTGTTACCGACTACTACTCAAACTACCCTGAGGTAGCAACACTGCCAACTACCTCCAGCAAAGCTGTAATCACCTATCTGAAATCAGTCTTCGCAAGACATGGGGTTGCGTCTGAACTGTACTCGGACAATGGCCCGCAGTTCTCAAGTTCTGAATTCTGATCGTTCGCTAATGACTGGGGATTCCGACACAACACCTCCAGCCCCAACTACCCAAGGTCCAATGGCTTAGCAGAAAGTTCAGTCAAAATAGTAAAAGGTCTGATGAAAAAGGCACATGATGGAAAGGAGGACTTCCTAAAAAGTCTGATCTACCGCAGCGCACCGCTGCAGAATGGACTTTCACCTGCACAAATGTTGATGGGACATCGCATCAGAACCAACCTACCCATCCATGAGGACTTGCTAACACCCAGAGGTGCTCACAATGTCAAACTCGCAAAGGAAAAACAGAAAGACAAACAAAAACAGCGACACGACAAAAGTGCAAGACACTTACCTGAACTGAAACCTGGAGATCATGTACGACTCCGAGACATCACTACAGGAACCTAGATGCAGCAAGGGTGTGTGCAGAGAGAAGTTGCAACGCGATCCTATGAGATCCAAACGGAGCATGGATCACAACTGAGATGAAACAGAGTGGATCCAAGGCTTCAGCCATTCACTCAAGGGACTGAGGATCATCATAAGGAAACGGCTGAAGTGCCAAATTCCTTTACCAATGGACAATTCAGTCAGAACACCCTGACTGACAATGAACGCTGTCCAACTGCTTCAGGAAGCACTTAAGCAGATGACCAAAAAGGACTGTCAGAGCCCCTGAAAGGCTTATTGAGAATTGCAACAAAAAATATATATATATATTTTTTTTAAAGGGGCACCTGGATTGGATGTTTTTGTTTATGTGAAGAGAAATAGAGCCACAATAGAGTATTGTTGGACAGAGACTGCATTTAGTTGAGAAAAAAAGGGGAAAGAAATGTGTGTTATTGAAAATTGCATGGTATGCAGGTTGAGTAAACAAATGTTTAGTTACAGAGAAAAAGTAGTTTTCTTTTAAAAGACGGAAGATGTGTCGTTATTTGTTAATAACATGAAGACTACGTTACCCAGCAGGCTATGCGAGGGGGGGAACATAACATATTTAGCTTACGTTGATTGGACTAAATTGTTTTTGGTATCTTAGTTGTCACTGTATTAGACTAAGTATAGGTGATTTGTTGATGTTGAAATGGTGCTGGAATAGTGGAGGCAGCTCGTTTTCTTTGCGACTTGCGGTAACTCTCCGTGGTTTTGTGATGAAACAAATGTGTGGTTGAATTTATTCTGCCACAGTCTTCTTATTGTCTCGGCCTTAGGCCGATATATCACGGTGGCACAAGTTTAATTCAACATTTATTCTAGCTCACAATCAAGGATGGCTGTGTATTCCCTCCAGCACTGGTGAAGTGTAGGCCTATGACTATGAAGCCTTGTGACACTGTCCTACTGGACTCTGCCAGTCCCAACTTAAATGTAATGGAGTACTATGATATGGTGGAATCTCGTTACCTTCCTGAAGATGGAAGTATTGAGTCTCGACTTCAGGTCATGACTCAATACTGTCATCTGCAGGATTGTAATGAGACCCTGCAGGTGACGCCCAGTGCACTGATGGAATATACTGTACCAAAAAGAAATAACCTGTGCCTGTTTACTGTACTAATATGATATAAATAGTAAGATATCACATTCAAAATGATCCCAAACACACAAAATAAATTGCCACTGGTCTAGAGTCCAGGGAAAGTGGCAGTGTGCAGTGAAGGCTGTACATATGCTGTATGTTCTAATGGAGGTCTGCTAGACCCGAAAGCTTAACAAATAAACTGAAACTGGCATCGGTTCTATGTGTGCACAAGTCTCTTTCTTTGAAGTGTGCAGGGTGTACCATTCTTGATTTCCTGTATTTTTTCAATTTGATTTTTTTCTCACATCTAAATTTTTTGACATTTTACTGCATTGTTAGGCGCTAGTAACATAAAACTAAACTGTGCTAAACTGTGTACATTACAAATAAAATTTGATTTGATTTGGAACAAACATACATTTTTCCATTCTTGTATGACTTTATTAACCAGAATGTCCACTGCAAATAGAGGTTATTTTTAAATTATCCAAGATAAATTAACAAATTTACCTCTGAACTATACTGGCATATTCCACAACTTCAGACTCTTCCAATGCTGACAGTGCTCTTGTTCTTTTTCACAAAAAATGCTACATAGGCTACAGAACCAGGATTTTAACCGTTTTGTATTGCCTAAATGCAGGACAAAATGCAATTAAAAGCAAGCTGTCTTCTCAAATACACTTTTAAGGCGCAGTAGAGCATTAGTCCATGGTGCTGAAGGGACTTTGGAAGGTCAACGTTCATAGCCTAAGCACCTGGAACCATTCATATTACATATCTAGGCTATGAGATGTAGTATTTCAAACTGGTCTCAGAGCATTTCGTATTATTCTGTACGTAAATCCAAGAGACTCTATTTATGATATGTTATGTTTGGTATGATTATATAAGACAGATAGTTACTTAAGGCAAAAACAAAAGTAGGGTGGTTGTTTGGGATGGATGGGTGGGCATATAAAGCGAACGTCTAGCAACCCAAAGGTTGCGAGTTCGAGAATCTCACAAATATTTGCACCTGAATGTTTTATAACACAGAAGATGTGTTATGGCCCTCCTGTAGCTCAGTTGGTAGAGCATGGCACTTGCAACGCCAGGGTTGTGGGTTCGATTCCCACGGGGGGCCAGTATGAAAAATGTATGCACTCACTAACTGTAAGTCGCTCTGGATAAGAGCGTCTGCTAAATGACAAAAAATGTAAGATGCTGTACTTTTTGGAGCAAGAGATAGGCTGTAGCAAAATCACTAACAACAATGCATAGGCCATTTGACTCCAGACTCTAGAGACATTAATTTTACATTATGCAAACAAACTTTGATTGCAACAGCAGAACACACACCCCCACAATTACATTTACATTTACGTCATTTAGCAAACGCTCTTATCCAGAGCGACTTACAAATTGGTGCATTCACCCTATAGCCAGTGGGATAACCACTTCACAAATTATTATTATTATTTTTTTTTTTAGGGGGGGGGGGGGGGGGGGGGGTAGAAGGATTACTTTATCCTATCCCAGGTATTCCTTAAAGAGGTGGGGTTTCAAATGTCTCCGGAAGGTGGTGAGTGACTCCAATAACAGTGCATACTGACCTGGACTATTTGCATGAAGCGGAACTGTATGAGTGAACGATTAAGGAAATCCCCAGAGAAATATCCATCCTCTTTAAGCACCTAGAATAAATTAACCAAAAACTGCACATTCTCCTTGCGAAGGATACCCCTGAAGCTATCGATTCTTTGATTGTGATTGCTTGATTCATACAAAACACTCATATGAAAGGCAAATTCATCAGTGCCCAGTAGCGGTGCATTGGTAAAATCACTGGGGAAAAAGCCATATTACAACCTATGTGTTGTGATAATTGCGTTGTTTACTCTATAACCTGTTAGTTCATACAGTGGGGAAAAAAAGTATTTAGTCAGCCAACAATTGTGCAAGTTATCCCACTTAAAAAGATGAGAGGCCTGTAATTTTCATCATAGGTACACGTCAACTATGACAGACAAATTGAGAATTTTTTTTCCAGAAAATCACATTGTAGGATTTTTAATGAATTTATTTGCAAATTATGGTGGAAAGTAAGTATTTGGTCACCTACCAACAAGCAAGATTTCTGGCTCTCACAGACCTGTAACTTCTTCTTTAAGAGGCTCCCCTGTCCTCCACTCGTTACCTGTATTAATGGCACCTGTTTGAACTTGTTATCAGTATAAAAGACACCTGTCCACAACCTCAAACAGTCACACTCCAAACTCCACTATGGCCAAGACCAAAGAGCTGTCAAAGGAACCAGAAACAAAATTGTAGACCTGCACCAGGCTGGGAAGACTGAATCTGCAATAGGTAAGCAGCTTGGTTTGAAGAAATCAACTGTGGGAGCAATTATTATGAAATGGAAGACATGCAAGACCACTGATAATCTCCCTTGATCTGGGGCTCCACGCAAGATCTCACCCCGTGGGGTCAAAATGATCACAAGAACGGTGAGAAAAAATCCCAGAACCACACGGGGGGACCTAGTGAATGACCTGCAGAGAGCTGGGACCAAAGTAACAAAGCCTACCATCAGTAACACACTACGCCGCCAGGGACTCAAATCCTGCAGTGCCAGACGTGTCCCCCTGCTTAAGCCAGTACATGTCCAGGCCCATCTGAAGTTTGCTAGAGTGCATTTGGATGATCCAGAAGAGGATTGGAAGAATGTCATATGGTCAGATGAAACCAAAATATAACTTTTTGGTAAAAACTCAACTTGTCGTGTTTGGAGGACAAAGAATGCTGAGTTGCATCCAAAGAACACCATACCTACTGTGAAGCATGGGGGTGGAAACATCCTGCTTTGGGGCAGTTTTTCTGCAAAGGGACCAGGACGACTGATCCGTGTAAAGGAAAGAATGAATGGGGCCATGTATCGTGAGATTTTGAGTGAAAACCTCCTTCCATCAGCAAGGGCATTGAAGATGAAACGTGGCTGGGTCTTTCAGCATGACAATGATCCCAAACACACCGCCCGGGCAACGAAGGAGTGGCTTCGTAAGAAGCATTTCAAGGTCCTGGAGTGGCCTAGCCAGTCTCCAGATCTCAACCCCATAGAAAATCTTTGGAGGGAGTTGAAAGTCTGGGTCGCAGTTCATCTTCAATGCCCTTGCTGATGGAAGGAGGTTTTCACTCAAAATCTCACGATACATGGCCCCATTCATTCTTTCCTTTACACGGATCAGTCGTCCTGGTCCCTTTGCAGAAAAACAGCCCCAAAGCATGATGTTTCCACCCCCATGCTTCACAGTAGGTATGGTGTTCTTTGGATGCAACTCAGCATTCTTTGTCCTCCAAACACGACGAGTTGAGTTTTTACCAAAAAGTTATATTTTGGTTTCATCTGACCATATGACATTCTCCCAATCCTCTTCTGGATCATCCAAATGCACTCTAGCAAACTTCAGACGGGCCTGGACATGTACTGGCTTAAGCAGGGGGACACGTCTGGCACGGCAGGATTTGAGTCCCTGGCGGCGTAGTGTGTTACTGATGGTAGGCTTTGTTACTTTGGTCCCAGCTCTCTGCAGGTCATTCACTAGGTCCCCCCGTGTGGTTCTGGGATTTTTGCTCACCGTTCTTGTGATCATTTTGACCCCACGGGGTGAGATCTTGCGTGGAGCCCCAGATCGAGGGAGATTATCAGTGGTCTTGTATGTCTTCCATTTCCTAATAATTGCTCCCACAGTTGATTTCTTCAAACCAAGCTGCTTACCTATTGCAGATTCAGGTCTACAATTTTGTTTCTGGTTCCTTTGACAGCTCTTTGGTCTTGGCCATAGTGGAGTTTGGAGTGTGACTGTTTGAGGTTGTGGACAGGTGTATTTTATACTGATAACAAGTTCAAACAGGTGCCATTAATACTGGTAACGAGTGGAGGACAGAGGAGCCTCTTAAAGAAGAAGTTACAGGTCTGTGAGAGCCAGAAATCTTGCTTGTTTGTAGGTGACCAAATACTTACTTTCCACCATAATTTGCAAATAAATTCATTAAAAATCCTACAATGTGATTTTCTGGATTTTTTTTCTCAATTTGTCTGTCATAGTTGACGTGTACCTATGATGAAAATTACAGGCCTCTCTCATCTTTTTATGTGGGAGAACTTGCACAATTGGAGGCTGACTAAATACTTTTTTTCCCCACTGTATATTTTGTGTTGTCATTAAAAATGGTATAAAGGCGTTATAACGACTTGTGACTTGAAGAGCTTTTACACTGTGGATATCAGGATTACATCCTTTACCTTGTGTAGAAAATATCAAGGAGGAAGACAATGTTTTCGGGAAGATAGGAATGTGATTTTAGCTTTCTAACAAGATCATAGTGATGATAATATTTTTGCCTCGTAACTAGCCACGCCCGAGGGAGCTCAGAGAGCATGTCAGTATGACAGAAACGCCCCTCTTTACCAGAGTGCATAAAATATTGAGTTAAGAATGATCATTTCAGACTAGATGGACCTCAAGCTGCAGAGAGGTCCATATTGGTCCCGACCCTGAAAATTAACACGAGGTGAAGACGACAAAGTTGCCTCCACTTACAATCAATGTTATGGCGGAGTAGATGTTCTAAGTACTGTATCTAAGAAGGTGAATTTAAGTGGGACCATCCTGTTACTCTCTTCAAACCATCGTCTACTACACTGCTCTCATTACCCCACAGGGGATCATCGACACGGCTGATTAGCCTTAGCCGTCCTCAGAAGAACACTTCCAGAATGAGTGAAAGTAAGCAGACAACTAAGAAGAAAGACATTGTGACCTCTTGTGGACAATCTGAGCCTTGCATATAAAAGGCCACCTGAAAGAGAAGGCCCAATCGACCCCTTCCCACGAAGGCCTGGGTCCAACAGAGATACACGACAAAGACCTCCAACACGTAAATATATGCATTACTTCTTACCAAACAGACGGCAGTTCGGGGCAAGGTATTAGGATTACTGTGAGCGTAGGTCCATGTGTATCCAAATGTTTTTCTCTCTCTCTTTAACTCGCCATCTTTTGTAACAAGTGCCATATTGTGTTAGTCCGCTAGAGACCCGTTTTCATTGTATTAAGTTTCTAGTCCCTACCTATACCGTGTACGTGTTTGTATCTTGTGTTATCATTTTAATTAGTTAGTAAATAAATAATTAAATCAATTTGTGTGGTTCGGAATGATCAGTAAGACCCGGGTTCGTGCAGACTTAAAGAGTCTACGACTTTCAGAATGAGACTGATATAAGGTAAATGATTAATAAATTACTGTTAAATGACAAGAGATATCTAGATATCTTTAGAGTTAGTTTGGGAAACGGTAACTCGTTAAACAACTTTTCCCGTGGTGCCCTAAATTCCTAATGAGTTAATTGTTACATGATTAATTTAATCTAGTAACAATTAAACATAGTAGGTAATTATTCGATAAATAATAGTCATCACAATAATGAAAGTCACGTCACGACACCATTCATGCAAAGTCCATAAGGTTTTAATTTGTCATAGCCGTCAACATGCCAAAGGAAATTTGGACCTGAATTTGTATTTGTATTTATTATGGATCCCCATTAGCTGATGCCAAGGCAGAAGCTCCTCTTCCTGGAGTCCAGCAAAATTAAAGCAGTTCATACAATTTTAAAAACATTACAATACATTCACAGATTTCACAACGCACTGTGTGCCCTCAGGCCCCTACTCAACCACTACCACATACAGTGGGGAGAACAAGTATTTGATACACTGCCGATTTTGCAGGTTTTCCTACTTACAAAGCATGTCATTTGTATCATAGGTACACTTCAACTGTGAGAGACGGAATCTAAAACAAAAATCCAGAAAATCACATTATATGATTTTTAAGTAATTAATTTGCATTTTATTGCATGACATAAGTATTTGATCACCTACCAACCAGTAAGAATTCCGGCTCTCACAGACCTGTTAGTTTTTCTTTAAGAAGACCTCCTGTTCTCCACTCATTACCTGTATTAACTGCACCTGTTTGAACTCGTTACCTGTATAAAAGACACCTGTCCACACACTCAATCAAACAGACTCAAGCCAAGACCAGAGAGCTGTGTAAGGACATCAGGGATACAATTGTAGACCTGCACAAGGCTGGGATGGGCTACAGGACAATAGGCAAGCAGCTTGGTGAGAAGGCAACAACTGTTGGCCCAATTATTAGAAAATGGAAGAAGTTCAAGATGACGGTCAATCACCCTCGGTCTGGGGCTCCATGCAAGATCTCACCTCGTGGGGCATCAATGATCATGAGGAAGGTGAGGGATCAGCCCAGAACTACACGACAGGACCTGGTTAATGACCTGAAGAGAGCAGGGACCACAGTCTCAAAGAAAACCATTAGTAACACACTACGCCGTCATGGATTAAAATCCTGCAGCGCACGCAAGGTCCCCCTGCTCAAGCCAAAGCATGTCCAGGCCCGTCTGAAGTTTCCCAATGACCATCTGGATGATCCAGAGGAGGAATGGGAGAAGGTCATGTGGTCTGATGAGACAAAAATAGAGCTTTTTGGTCTAAACTCCACTCACCGTGTTTGGAGGAAGAAGAAGGATGAGTACAACCCCAAGAACACCATCCCAAACGTGAAGCATGGAGGTGGAAACATCATTCTTTGGGGATGCTTTTCTGCAAAGGGGACAGGACGACTGCACCGTATTGAGGGGAGGATGGATGGGGCCATGTATCGCAAGATCTTGGCCAACAACCTCCTAACCTCAGTAAGAGCATTGAAGATGGGTCGTGGCTGGGTCTTCCAGCATGATAACGACCCGAAACACACAGCCAGGGCAACTAAGGAGTGGCTCCGTAAGAAGCATCTCTAGGTCCTGGAGTGGCCTAGCCAGTCTCCAGACCTGAACCCAATAGAAAATCTTTGGAGGGAGCTGAAAGTCCGTATTGCCCAGCGACAGCCCCGAAACCTGAAGGAGAAGGTCTTTATGGAGGTGTGGGCCAAAATCCCTGCTGCAGTGTGTGCAAACCTGGTCAAGACCTACAGGAAACGTATGATCTCTGTAATTGCAAACAAAGGTTTCTGTACCAAATAAAATCCCTGCTGCAGTGTGTGCAAACCTGGTCAAGACCTACAGGAAACGTATGATCTCTGTAATTGCAAACAAAGGTTTCTGTACCAAATATTAAGTTCTGCTTTTCTGATGTATCAAATACTTATGTCATGCAATAAAATGCAATTAATTACTTAAAAATCATACAATGTGATTTTCTGGATTTTAGTTGAAGTGTACCTATGATAAAAATTACAGACCTCTACATGCTTTGTAAGTATGAAAACCTGCAAAATCGGCAGTGTATCAAATACTTGTTCTCCCCACTGTATGTACAGTACAAAATCCATGTGTACGTGTGTGTATAGTGCGTATGTTATCGTGTGTGTGTATGCATGTGTCTGCGCCTATGTTTGTGTTGCTTCACAGTCCCCGCTGTTCCATAAGGTGTTTTTTTCATCTGTTTTGTAAATCTAATTTTACTACATGCATCAGTTACTTGATGTGGAATAGAGTTCCATGTAGTCATGGCTCTATGTAGTACTGTGCGCCTCCCATAGTCTGTTCTGGACTTGGGGACTGTGAAGAATACAATTGGTGTCTCTTTTTCGGCGTAGCCGTCTTGCTCTGCGGAAGGCCACACCGACTGGGTCAAGAATGTTCAGTAGTAGCATAACCGTTTCCCTTTTCACGACAAATCCATTCTGAATACATTGAAGATGCATCATTCTGTAGCCAAACATTTGACGTGGGGCCTCGATTTCCCCCAGTATGTAGCATGCGACATCCACTACATCGGAATAGTGTTTTCTCTGGTATAGACGGTTTCTTCTCAGTACATTTTGTAAAGTGTTGCGGCATATAATGATCCCATGCTGAGAATTTAGCACTGTAAATATCTCATGCTGCTGGAAACCCAGATGAATGTACAACACTACAGAAAGTGACAAATCCATCTCCACCTTTCAAAGAACAAAATGGTTTTCGTAAATCCAGAGCTTGCATAGATCATATTTTCTCGGCCTGTACAATAATCAGAAATAGACTACACGAAGAGAAGCCTACTTTTGCATGTTACATTGATTTCCAGAAAGCTTTTGATTTTGTAAATAGGGATATTTTAGCCTATAGTTTGTTAAAGACAGGGGTTGATGGGAAATGTTATCACGCAATCCAGTCTCTTTACAGAGTACCAATTGCTTGTGTGCGTGTTAATGAATATCGTACAAATTGGTTCCCCACACCCTCGGGTATAAAACAAGGAAACGCCTTATCACCGACTTTGTTTGCTATGTTTATAAATGATTTAGCAAAATAAATGAAACTGTAAAATATTGGAGTAAGATATGATTATGAAATGCTAAGTAACCTTTTATATGCTGATGATATTATTTTGATGGCAGAAACTGAAGACCTGCAGATGTTATTATGTGCAGTCAATTGGTATAAAAGATGGAGACTCATGATCAACCAGACAAAAACACAGATAATGCATTTTATTATTTTGATGGCAGAAACTGAACAAGACCTGCAGATGTTATTATGTGCAGTCAATTGGTATAAAAGATGGAGACTCATGATCAACCAGACAAAAACACAGATAATGCATTTTAGAAAACCAGGTACTAAGATAATTGTTTTTCAGTTTTCATTCTTGAGTTTATTAGCAATTATAAATATTTGGGTATTTTTATTGATGAACATATTACCTTTCTATACGGAACATCTGCCCAACTCAGCAAGTAGAGCTCTCGGGGGAGTTATAGGAAAAACTAAAACACTCCCAGTATGAAAATGTATGCACTCACTAACTGTAAGTCGCTCTGGATAAGAGCGTCTGCTAAATGACTAAAAAATTTAAATATTCCAAACTGTATCAGACATGCGTGTGTCCTGTTCTGGACTGTTCAGCAGGAGTGTGGGGTGCTAAGAGGTATATCAAAAACGAACATGTCCATAACAAAGCAGTACGTTTTAGGTGTCCACAAGTTTGCACCTATATTTGCAATAACTGGGGACATTGGCTGGGAACCCTGTGAGGTGAGAAGGAAGGCATGTATGGTGAGACTTTGGAATAGACTGCTGGATATGCCAACTGCCAGAATAGTTAGTAAAGTTTTTCAATGGGATCTATCCATAGGGGGAGCCTGGGCAACTGAAATGTCTGACCTTTTTCAACAGTCTGACTGTGAACATCTGTACAAAAACCAAAGTAAGGGAGACATAGATTTTTTTTTTTTTTAAATGGGTGGACGAGATTAATCATAAACCCAAATTAAGAACCTTTGGTTTGATTAAGGGTGAATTCGTGTGTGAGAGATATATTATGTATAACCTACCTAAAAGCAAGAGATCACTATGTGCACAGGTAAGATCAGGGATATTGCCTGCGTATTGAAACAGGTCGGTATTGTGGTGAAATGGAAGAGGAAAGACTATGTAACTATTGTGATATCAAAAAAATAGAGAATGAAACTAATTTGATCCTCTATTGCCCTTTCTACCACGATATACGCGTGCTCTTATTCCAGACAGCACACCAGATATACCCTGGCATTATGTGGCTGAGCGATGAGGAGAAACTGAAATGTTTTTTTGTCCATTGTGTATTTCCGTTTGCAGAATATTTAGATAAAGCCTGGAATAAAAGAAAAAGGGGTACCTATAATTAAATTATAAAGATATTTAGCTTCTATGTGGTAAATGGTACGTGTGTATATAGATTGTTTTAAGGCTCGTCTCCCACATTAATCTTCTCTTTGTGCCAGAATAAATTCAAATGCCTTCTGTTAAATGTTTTTGTATATGTTCTGTATGTATGTTTATACAGTGTGTATGTATGTACAGCACCAGTCAAAAGGTTGGACACACCTACTCATTCAAGGGTTTTTCTTTATTTTTTACAATTTTTTACATTGTAGAATAATAGTGAAGACATCAAAACTATGAAATGACACATATGGAATCATGTATTAACCAAAAAAGTGTTAAGTAAATCAAAATATATTTTATATTTGAGATTCTTCAAATAGCCACCCTTTGCCTTGATGACAGCTTTGCACACTCTTGGCATTCTCTCAACCAGCTTCACCTGGAATGCTTTTCCAACAGTCTTGAAGGAGTTCCCACATATGCTGAGCACTTGTTGGCTGCTTTTCCATTACTCCGCTGTCTGACTCACCCCAAACCATCTCAATTGGGTTGAGGTCGGGATATTGTGGAGGCCAGGTCATCTGATGCAGCACTCCATCACTCTCCTTCTTGGTAAAATAGCCCTTACACAGCCTGGAGGTGTGTTGGGTCATTGCCCTGTTGAAAAACAAATTATAGTTCCACTAAGCCCTAACCACATGGGATGGCGTATCGCTGCAGAATGCTGTGGTAGCCATGCTGGTTAAGTGTGCCTTGAATTCTAAATAAATCACAGACAGTGTCACCAGCAAAGCACCCCCACACCATAAAACATTTACATTTTAGTCATTTAGCAGACGCTCTTATCCAGAGCGACTTACAGGAGCAATTAGGGTTTAGTGCTTTGCTCAAGGGCACATCGCCAGATTTTTCACCTAGTCGGCTCGGGGATTAGAACCAGCGACCTTTCAGTTACTGGCACAACGCTCTTAACCACTAAGCTACCTGCCGCCTCCTCCTCCATGCTTTACGGTGGGAACTACACATGCGGAGATCATCCATTCACCCACACCGCGTCTCACAAAGACAAGGCGGTTTGGACCAGAAATCTCCTATTTGGACTCCAGACCAAAGGACAGATTTCCACTGGTCTAATGTCCATTGCTCATGTTTCTTGGCCAAAGCAGGTCTCTTCTTCTTATTGGTGTCCTTTAGTAGTGGTTTCTTTGCAGCAATTCAACCATGAAGGCTTGATTCATACAGTTCCCTCTGAACAGTTGATGTTGAGATTTGTCTGTTACTGCAGCAGAGGTAACTCTGGATCTTCCATTCCAGTGGCGGTCCTCATGAGAGCCAGTTTCATCATAGCGCTTGATGATTTTTGCGACTGCACTTGAAGAAACTTTCAAAGTTCTTGAAATGTTCAGTATTGACTGACCTTCATGTCTTCAAGTAATGATGGACTGTCATTTCTCTTTGCTTATTTGAGCTGTTCTTGCCATAACATGGACTTGGTCTTTTACCAAATAGGGCTATCTTGTCACAACACAACTGATTGGCTCAAATGCATTAAGGAGGAAATAAATTCCACAAATTAACTTTTAAGAAGGCACACCAAGAGTGTGCAAAGCTGTCATTAAGGCAAACGGTGGCTATTTGAAGAATCTCAAATATAAAATATATTTTGATTTGATGAACACTTTTTTGGTTACTACATGATTCCATGTGTGTTATTTCATAGTTTTGATGTCTTCACTATTATTCTACCATGTAGAAAATAGTAAAAATAAAGAAAAACCCTTGAATGAGTATGTGTGTCCAAACTTTTGACTGGTGTCGTGGAAATTCTAATCAATAATGAGGAGAGACAAGGTCAATCACCAATCAGGATTTTACTTTATTTAAAACTTATCAGTAAGGTAGTAAGTGAAGCTGGTCATCCCAAGAGAGCTCTGACATACAGAAAATGCAGAGTTCTTTATATAGTACATCTAAAAATGCTTAGTCATGGCTGGTTCCACCCTTCCCATGCAGACCAGGGCATCATAAGCCACTTTGGGTTCATCTGTTAGTTATTTGCATGAGGTGTTGTTCTACCCCCAACCCAGCTTAGTTTCCCAGATGGCAAGATGATTAGGAACAATTAGGATTTTTGTTCTACTCCTCCAGGCTATCCCTATCTCGGTTACACACACCACATCTTGTCTATGGAATGCAGGCTCAGTCAATTGTCAGCTCAAGCTATCTCTAGTGACCATAGGCCCAGATTAGTGTAGACCATCCCTTTACAAACAGACATTTCTCTCTCACAGCCATAGATTCAAGTCCTATGTGGGCTATTTCCATTTCTGGTGAGACTTTATGTGCTACAATAGCACATTTTACCTTTTGGTCATTTAGCTGACTAGCACTGGTATTCTTCCTATATGAAGGCACAATATCCAAATGTTAAGTTACAGTGATGGAGGATAAACCTGTAAGGGTTGGTGTGAGGTGTGACCCAGGTGCGACCCAGGTGCGGTGCAGGATAGACAGTAGGCAGTAGGCAAGGATGGTGAAACAAGGATCTTTACTGGTGGTCCAAAAACCAGGATACAAAACAACGGACTATACACGAAAACAAATGAGGAGCACATAGGTCTCCAAAAAACAGGCTGACAGCAAACAATACGAAATACTAAGTCTGACTGGAAACACACAATGACACAGGGAGAACACTTCTCGAGTACCTGTAACTCCGTCACGTGATCCGACACTGATACGTACTGCTTGACATCAAGAAACTAGCAGAGAAAACTGAGCAAGGGAACACAGGGAAGTGAGGGCATAAATACACAGGTGAACAGGTAGACACAGGTGATACCAATAGGATCATGATTAGTCCAGACTGTGAGTGAGGAGGTGCCTAAGGTTGTCGGAGGATGACACCTAGTAGGTCGCTCCAGAACTGCGACCCACTCCTGTAACATAAACCAGGCCAAAATTGTACAATCCTGGTTTTGAGCAGTGTCAACGTTGAAAGACTGTGTGTCTGAATATGCCAGTATAGTTAGGAGATACACCCTTTTTTTGTTAATTTAAAAACAATCTCTATGTGCAGTGGACATTCTTCTTCATAAAGTCATACAAGGATGGAAATAAATGTTTCTTCCGACACTTTTGTGAAGTTGTGTTTTTGCTACTGTCTGTTGTCTCAAACAGTTAACAGACGTAATTCCTTTTATTTGTTCATTTAAAAATAACTTATATGTGCACTGAATGTTCTTCTTGATAAAGGCATATGAGGATGGAGAGATTTATGTTCTGACACTTTAATAAAGGTGTGTTTTTGCTGTTGTCTGTTGTCATTGCATTTTTAACAAGTAAACCATCTGGTTTTAATTTGATGTAGGTTATTACTCTAATCTCATGTTATTATCATGTCACAGCTATTTTACCCCACTGTATCGCAGCAATTTAATAAGATGTTATTTGGTGCACCCTGCACACTTCAAAGAAAGAGACTTGTGCACATGTAGAACTAATGGCAGTTTCAGTTTATTTGTAAAGCTTTCGGTCTAGCAGACCTCCATTAGAACATACAGGGTACATACAGCCTGCACTGCACACTGCTACCTTCCCTGGATGCTAGAACACCACTGGCAATTTCCTTTGTGTGCTTGGAATCAGTTTGAATGTGATATCTTACTATATATATCCTATTAGTACAGTAAACAGGCACAGGATATTCCTTTTTGGTAGTTTATTCCATCAGTGCACTGGGCGTCACCTGCAGGGTCTCATTGCAATCCTGCAGATTTATTAACCTACCAGAATCGTCTACAAAAATAGGTTTGTGATAGACCTTCAATTAAAAGGTAAAACTTGTTATTAGACTATTGTCCACAATAACAGGAAAATTTACATTTAATCACCGAAATAAAATGAAGAGGTAGTAAACTTTCATGATGACACTTCATTTAATCGTTGAAGTGTTGGCTAATGGTTTACTGAAACACAAGGAAGCTATGTGAAAGTCAACCTATTAATTTGATGATAAGAGAACTGTGTGTAATGGATGGATTTGGCAGACGGGTTGTAAAATAAATCGTTGCATTGCAGGGATCAACTTGCTGTGGCAGTTTTATTGACTCAAGCAGTAATAGCAATAATAATAATAATAATAATGATTACTCCCTTACTATTCTGCGCAGGCTGACGCGGACCTATTAGGCTATTTCAAATACTTCAAGCCATAGTCAAAAGCCACCTACTTGGCAAAACAAATTCTGAGGTGCACAGATTATTTGGACAATAATGTTCTGTGGAGTTGTTTTTACTAGCGGGAAGAAGTTTAACTAATGTCTTATTATGGGGTCTTTGGTAAACAAAGTGTCACAATACATAGTGACATATTTATCAATCAGGGCATTTGAAGCTGAGCAGAGCTCTTTATGCCTTCTGCCAAACCTGGTCTGATATCGCAAAGAAGATTATTCATGTCCCTTTGGGGATTTAGACAATTAAACAGTACTTTAGGGACTGCAGATTACCGGCGTGAAGCTGTTTTTATGCACCAATAATCTGTGGTCTGTTTTGATGATATCATCATTGTGCAGGCCCTTGCTGACAGTCTGTACATTTTACAGGCAAAAGCTGTTTTGTGGGGTTTGTAGTGAGTCTCTTACAGAACATCTGATCAATTAGTTGCCTGAGTCCTTAAATCTTACTGGCAGTGTAGTCTGGTGGGTTGGAGTTGGAGTGAGTAGTCATGCTGTACTTTGCTCCGCAGGTAATATGACACACATTACATTACAATGGAACGATTTGATTAGTGTAATGTTAGCTAGCTACATAGGTGTCTTTGTATCAGAGATAAAGGTGTAGTATAGAGAAACTATCGAGGTTAGCTAGCCAGCTACATTCGTTCACAGCAAGGCCGTTTTTCAAACAAAGTCAACCCCGCAGCCATTGCTAGCTAGCCAACACTACCAGCTAGCAGAACTGTAGCAACTAAATACAATATCATTTTAGCCAGCTACATTCGTTCGCAGCGACGCCGTATTTTCAAAAAAAGTCAACACCGCAGCCATTGCTAGCTAGCCAACACTACCAGCTAGCAGTACTGTAGCAACTAAATACAATATCATTTTAGTCAATGAGAATTTTGCAACGTAAAACTTCACTTTCTGAACATTCGAGATGTGTAGTCCACTTGTGTAGCTAGCATGACTGACTTTGTGCTAGCTAGCCAACGTTTAATTATTTCTGCGTTATGAAATGAACTAGACACGGACACAAATTATCTGTTTAGTGTGTTAACACACTATTGGTAATTTGTTGTAACCAAGTATTGGTACTAAACCGTGTGTTATTGGATGCTAGCATGCTAGTTAGCTATGGCGTCATAGGATACGGTGCCCTGGGCGGTTTTCACAGAAGAATACTGTACCAAGTTAGCTAGCTGAATAAACTAAGTTAGAGTCTATTCCTAGAAAACATTGAACCGCTGTAGGTTACAACAATTATAATTTCTAAAGTGGAAGTTGGGAGAGTTATATTTGAGTGTTTCAGTGAAAGGTAAGTGAGGGAGGCCCCGCTCTCTCGCTTCCCCAGATGTTTAGTTAATTTTATTCCGATCTCTTTTGCATTATTATAGCCTTTTCTGTAGCCTGTCAACTATGTGTCTGTCTATCCCTGTTCTCTCCTCTCTGCACAGGCCATACAAACGCTTCACACAGCGTGGCTGCTGCCACTCTAATCTGGTGGTCCCTGCGCGCATGACCCACGTGGAGTTCCAGGTCTCCGGCAGCCTCTGGAACTGCCGATCTGCGGCCAACAAGGCAGAGTTCATCTCAGCCTATGCTACCCTCCAGTCCCTCGACTTCTTGGCGCTGACGGACAATGGATTACCACAGAAAACACTGCTACTCCTACTGCTTTTTCCTCGTCTGATCATGTGTTCTCGCATACCCCAAGAGCATCTGGTCAGCGCGGCGGTGGCACAGGAATCCTCATCTCTCCCAAGTGGACATTCTCTCTTTTCCCACTGATCCATCTGTCTATCTCCTCAGTTGAATTCCATGCTGTCACAGTCACTAGCCCATTCAAGCTTAGCATCCTTATCATTTATCGCCCTTACAGGTTCCCTTGGAGAGTTCATCAATGAGCTTTACGCCTTGATAAGTTCCTTTCCTGAGGATGGCTCACCCCTCACAGTTCTGGGTGACTTTAACCTCCCTACGTCTGCCTTTGACTCATTTCTCTCTGCCTCCTTCTTTCCACTCCTTTCCTCTTTTGACCTCACCCTCTCACCGTCCCCTCCTACTCACAAGGCAGGCAATTCGCTTGACCTCATCTTTACTAGATGCTGTTCTTCTAATAATCTCACTGCAACTCCCCTCCAATTCTCCGACCACTACTTTGTATCCTTTTCTCTCTCGCTCTCCTCCAACACTACTCACTCTGCCCCTACTCAGATGGTAATGTGCCGTCGCAACCTTTGCTCTCTCTCTCCCGCTACTCTCTCCTCTTCCATCCTATCATCTCTTCCCTCTGCTAAATCCTTCTCCCTCCGATCTCCTGATTCTGCCTCCTCAACCCTCCTCTCCTCCCCTTCTGCATATTTTGACTCTCTATGTCTCCTATCCTCCCGGCCGGCTCGGTCCTCCCCTCCTGCTCCGTGGCTTGACGACTCATTGCGAGCTCACAGAACAGGGCTCCGGGCAGCCGAGCGGAAATGGAGGAAAACTAGACTCCCTGCGGACCTGTCATCTTTTCACTCCCTCCTCTACATTTTCTTCATCTGTTTCTGCTGCTAAAGCCACTTTCTACCACTCTAAATTTCAAGCCTCTGCCTCTAACCCTAGGAAGCTCTTTGCCACCTTCTCCTCCCTGCTGAATCCTCCTCCTCCTCCCCCTCCCTCCTCCCTCTCTGTGGATGACTTCATCAACCATTTTGAAAAGAAGGTTGACGACATCCGAACCTCATTTATTAAGTCAAATGACACCGCTGGTCCTGCTCACACTGCCCTACCCTATACTTTGACTTCTTTCTCCCCTCTCTCTCCAGATGAAATTTTGCGACTTGTGACGGCTGGCCGCCCAACAACCTGCCCGCTTGACCCTATCCCCTCCTCTCTTCTCCAGACCATTTCCGGAGACCTTCTCCCTTACCTCACCTCGCTCATCAACTCATCCTTGCACCCCTCCTCAAAAAACCTACACTCGATCCCTCCGATGTCAACAACTACAGACCAGTATCCCTTCTTTATTTTCTCTCCAAAACTCTTGAGCGTGCCGTCTCTAGCCAACTCTCCTGCTATCTCTCTCAGAATGACCTTCTTGATCCAAAACAGTCAGGTTTCAAGACTGGTCATTCAACTGAGACTGCTCTTCTCTGTGTCACGGAGGCTCTCCGCACTGCTAAAGCTAACTCTCTCCTCTGCTCGTATCCTTCTAGACCTATCTGCTGCCTTTGATACTGTGGACCATCAGATCCTCCTCTCCACCCTCTCTGAGTTGGGCATCTCCAGCGCTGCTTACTCTTGGATTGCGTCCTACCTGACAGGTCGCTCCTACCAGGTGGCGTGGCGAGAATCTGTCTCCGCACCACGTGCTCTCACCACTGGTGTCCCCCAGGGCTCAGTTCTAGGCCCTCTCCTATTCTCTCTATACACCAAGTCACTTGGCTCTGTCATATCCTCACATGGTCTCTCCTATTATTGCTACGCAGACGACACACACAATTCATTTTCTCCTTTCCCCCTTCTGATAACCAGGTGGCGAATCGCATCTCTGCATGTCTGGCAGACATATCAGTGTGGATGTCGGATCACCACCTCAAGCTGAACCTCGGCAAGACGGAGCTGCTCTTCCTCCCGGGGAAGGACTGCCCGCTCCATGATCTCGCCATCACGGTTGACAACTCCATTGTGTCCTCCTCCCAGAGTGCAAAGAACCTTGGCGTGACCCTGGACAACACCCTGTCGTTCTCCGCTAACATCAAAGTGGTGACCCGATCCTGCAGGTTCATGCTCTACAACATTCTGAGAGTACGACCCTACCTTACACAGAAAGCGGCACAGGTCCTAATCCAGGCACTTGTCATCTCCCGTCTGGATTACTGCAACTCGCTGTTGGCTGGGCTCCCTGCCTGTGCCATTAAACACCTACAACTTATCCAGAACGCTGCAGCCCGTCTGGTGTTTAACCTTCCCAAGTTCTCTCATGTCACCCCGCTCCTCCGCACACTCCACTGGCTTCCAGTTGAAGCTCGCATCTACTACAAAACCATGGTGCTTGCCTACGGAGCTGTGAGGGGAACGGCACCTCCTTACCTTCAGGCTCTGATCAGACCCTACACCCAAACAAGGGCACTACGTTCATCCACCTCTGGCCTGCTAGCCCCCCTACCTCTACGGAAGCACAGTTCCCGCTCAGCCCAGTCAAAGCTATTCGCTGCTCTGGTACCCCAATGGTGGAACAAGCTCCCCCACAACGCCAGGAGAGCGGAGTCACTGACCACCTTCCGGAGACAATTGAAACCCTACCTCTTTAAGGAATATAGCTGGAATAGTATAACAGTAATCCTTCCCCCCCCCCCCCCCCCCCCCCCCCCCCCCCCCCCTCCCCCAGTGGTTGTCCCACTGGCTATCCTAAGTTGAATGCACCAATTTGTAAGTCGCTCTGGATAAGAGCGTCTGCTAAATGAGTTAAATGTAAATGTAAATGTCTTGTACAGTAACAGTGCCTCTCTTGTCCACTGGGCCGATGACTATAGAGGTGTCATTCTGGAGATTTAAGGGCATGTTTCTCAGAACTAGTAAAGTTATTCCTGACATATCCTATTGCCTCTAGCTTGGATATGTCTTTACGCACCAGTCTGTAATAGATATCCACAACTTGGTCAATATAGGCCCAGGTGGAATGAACATAGATGGAGCCCTAAACACACTTTTCGTGGGGACAGAGGGGTTGAAATCTGTAAAGAACAGCTTCAGATGCAATGTGCATATGAATTAGTAGTCGAAACGCATTGCAGTTGTGCATCCTGATATTCAGACTGATTTGCTTCTATATGTATTATTTTGTATATATTTTCTGTAAATAGTTTACTAAGGTTTATTGCACCATACTGCAACCTGGTCTCAGAGCATTTAGTATTATTCTATACGTTAATCTGAGACACTCCATTTATTATGATATTTTGTGTTTGGTATGGTTACATAAGACAGATGGTTACTTCAGGCAACAATGAAAGGAAGGTGGTTGGTCGGGGTGCATAAGTGAACATATAATGCAAACGTCTTTTAACACAAAGGTTGCAAGTTCTAATCTCATCACAGACAACTTAAGCATTTTAGCTAATTAGCAACTTTTCAACTACTTGCTACTTTGCAACCTCTTAGCATGTTAGCTAACCCTTCCCCTAACCCTAACCTTAACCCTTTTAACTAATCCTTCCCCTAACCCTACCTTAACCCTTTAACCTAACTCCTAACCTTAACCCTAACCCCTAGCTAGCTAACGTTAGCCACTTAGCCACCTAGCTAGAATTCATAAAATATCATGTTTGCAAATTCGTAACATACGTTTTGTAAATCCGTAACATATTGTACATTTAGAAAATTCATAACATATCATGCGAATTGTAATTTGTAACATACAGTATCATACGAAATGGGTGATGAACATCCACAAATTAATACATACCATACAAAACGTAACATATACTAAATGGAGTGTGACAGCTTTACGTATAGAATGTGTTCTCGCATACCCCGAGAGCATCTGGTCAGAGGGGTGGTGGTACAGGAATCCTCATCTCTCCCAAGTGGACATTCTCAATTTTTCCCCTAACCCATCTGTCTATCTCCTCATTTGAATTCCATGCTGTCACAGTCACTAGCCCATTTAAGCTTAATATCCTTGTCATCTATCGCCCTCCAGGTTCCCTTGGAGAGTTCATCAATGAGCTTGACGCCTTGATAAGTTCCTTCCCTGAGGATGGCTCACCCCTCACAGTTTTGGGGGATTTCAACCTCCCTATGTCCACATTTGACTCATTTCTCTCTGCCTCCTTCTTTCCACTCCTCTCCTCTTTTGACCTCACCCTCTCACCGTCCCCCCCTACTCACAAGGCAGGCAATACGCTTGACCTCATCTTCACTAGATGCTGCTCCTCTACTAATCTCACTGCAACTCCCCTCCAAGTCTCCGACCACTACTTTGTTTCCTTTTCTCTCTCACTCTCCTCCCACACTACTCACTCCGCCCCTACACAGATGGTAATGCGCCGCCGCAACCTTCGCTCTCTCTCTCCCACTACTCTCTCCTCTTCCATCCTATCATCTCTTCCCTCTGCTCAATCCTTCTCCCTCCAATCTCCTGATTCTGCCTCCTCAACCCTCCTCTCCTCCCTTTCTGCATCCTTTGACTCTCTGTGTCCCCTATCCTCACGGCCGGCTCGGTCCTCCCCTCCAGCTCCGTGGCTTGATGACTCATTGCGAGCTCACAGAACAGAGCTCCGGGCAGCGGAGCGGAAATGGAAGAAAACTAAATTCCCTGCCGACCTGGCATCTTTTCACTCCCTCCTCTCTACATTTTCTTCATCTGTTTCTGCTGCTAAGGCCACCTTCTACCACTCTAAATTCCAAGCATCTGCCTCTAACCCTAGGAAGCTCTTTGCCACATTTTCCTCCCTCCTGAATCCTCCCCCCCCCCTCCCCCCCTCCTCTCTCTCTGTGGATGACTTCGTCAACCACTTTGAAAAGAAGGTTGACGACATCCGATCCTTGTTTGTTAAGCCTAATGACACTGCTGGTCCTGCTCACACTGCCCTACCCTATGCTTTGACTTCTTTCTCCCCTCTCTCTCCAGATAAGATCCTGCGACTTGTGACTGCAGGCCGCCCAACAACCTGCCCGCTTGACCCCATCCCCTCCTCCCTTCTCCAGACCATCTCCGGTGACCTTCTCCCCTACCTCACCTCGCTGATCAACTCATCCTTGACCGCTGGCCATGTCCCTTCCGTCTTCAAGAGAGCGAGAGTTACTCCCCTTCTCAAAAAACCAACACTCGACCCCACTGATGTCAACAACTACAGACCAGTATCCCTTCTTTCTTTTCTTTCCAAAACTATTGAGCGTGCCGTCTTTAGCCAACTCTCTTGCTATCTCTCTCAGAATGACCTTCTTGATCCAAACCAATCAGGTTTCAGGACTGGTCATTCAACTGAGACTGCTCTTCTCTGTGTCACAGAGACTCTCCGCACTGCTAAAGCTAACTCTCTCTCCTCTGCTCTTGTCCTTCTAGATCTGTCTGCTGCCTTTGATACTGTGAACCATCAGATCCTCCTCTCCACCCTCTCCGAAATGGGCATCTCCGGCGCGGCTCACTCCTGGATTGCGTCCTACCTGACCGGTCGCTCCTACCAAGTGGCGTGGCGGGAAGCTGTCTCCGCACCACGTGCTCTCACCACTGGTGTCCCCCAGGGATCGGTTTTGGGCCCTCTCCTTTTCTCCCTATACACCAAGTCACTTGGCTCTGTCATATCCTCACATGGCCTTTCCTATCATTGCTACGCTGACGATACACAACTAATCTTCTCCTTTCCCCCTTCTGATCACCAGGTGGCGAATCGCATCTCTGCATGTCTGGCAGACATATCAGTATGGATGACGGATCACCACCTCAAGCTGAACCCTGGCAAGACGGAGCTGCTCTTCCTCCCCGGGAAGGACTGCCCGTTCCATGATCTCGCCATCACGGTAGACAACTCCGCTGTGTCCTCCTCCCAGAGTGCGAAGAGCCTAGGCGTGACCCTGGACAACACCCTGTCGTTCTCCGCCAACATCAAGGCGGTGACCCGCTCCTGCAGGTTCATGCTCTACAACATTCGGAGAGTGCGACCCTGCCTTACACAGGAAGCGGCGCAGGTCCTGGTCCAGGCACTTGTCATCTCCCGTCTGGACTACTGCAACTCGCTGTTGGCTGGGCTCCCTGCCTGTGCCATTAAACCCCTACAACTCATCCAGAATGCCGCAGCCCGTCTGGTGTTCAACCTTCCCAAGTTCTCTCACGTCACCCCCCTCCTCCGCACACTCCACTGGCTTCCAATTGAAGCTCGCATCCGCTACAAGACCATGGTGCTTGCCTTTGGAGCAGTGAGGGGAACGGCACCCCTGTACCTTCAGGCTCTGATCAGTCCCTACACCCAAACGAGGACATTGCGTTCATCCACCTCTGGCCTGCTGGCTCCCCTTCCTCTGCGGAAGCACAGCTCCCCCTCAGCCCAGTCAAAACTGTTCGCTGCTCTGGCACCCCAATGGTGGAACAAGCTCCCTCACGACGCCAGGACAGCGGAGTCACTCACCACCTTCCGGAGACATTTGAAACCCCACCTCTTTAAGGAATACCTGGGATAGGCTAAAGTATTCCTTCTAACCCCCCCCCCCCCCCCCCCCCCCAAATTGTAAAGTGGTTATCCCACTGGCTATAGGGTGAACGCACCAATTTGTGAGTCGCTCTGGCTAAGAGCGTCTGCTAAATGACGTTAATGTGCCCTTGAGCAAGGCACTTAACCCTAATTGCTCCTGTAAGTCGCTCTGGTTAAGAGCGTCTGCTAAATGACTAAAATGTAAATGTAAATGTAGAATAATACAAAATGCACTGAGACCAGGTTGCGTAATGGCAGCCTACCTGTTTTCTTTCTCCACTCCCCCCCCAAAATAGCACAATAAACATTAAGAAATATCAACGTTTTTGAGAAATAGGATCCACACACTGGGACGGCTTCATCTCTCTCCATGGGCGGCGCACAATTGGCCCAGCGTCGTCCAGGGTAGGGGAGGGAATGGCCGGCAGGGATGTAGCTCAGTTGGTAGAGCATGGCGTTTGCAACGCCAGGGTTGTGGGTTCGATTCCCATGGGGGGCCAGTATGAAAAATAAATAAATAATAATAATAATAATAATGTATGCGCTCACTAACTGTAAGTCGCTCTGGATAAGAGCGTCTGCTAAATGACCAAAAGGAAAAAAAATGTAAAAAATTATGGCTATATTCCCACTAATATTATTTTATGTAATTAAGCTTTTACATGTATTTTTCTGTCTTTATAATAATAATAATAATAATATCTAATTTGTACAGCGGTTTCCCACGCTCTATGCATATGTGAAGCTTGTTGGGGATTACTTCTGTACGCAAATCATTTCACTGCTGCAGTTTGACTTATTTATTCATTTTTATTTTTGAAAAGAAGCTGATACTGGCCTTTATAATTTACCATTTATTTATGATATTTTAGCTTAATTAAACTAATTTATATTATGGTGTTTCTATTCCAAGAAAAACAAAAATACATTTTACAGTAGCCTATGTATTGCCTACCTAAAACATCTGTTAATACATTTGAAGTCCTATTGGAGCCGAAGAGAAGGCTGATTAATTTTTGAATCTGCTGAATTACACTCTGCTCCTCGCTCCACACTCACCCACTTACATGCTCTGGCATTCAAAAGCAGCCATACTGTAGGCTATCAAAGAACTGTCAATCATATCAATGGATGGAACCAGTGAATGAATGGTTGCAGCAACCATTACATGGTCTGACAAACTACATAACAAATGAGGCCTAATTAGACAAAATAACAATTATCTTGTTCAAACGATTTAGTATCTCGTTTGAACAACTTAGTATCTCGTATGAATGACTTAGTACAACTTTTTTTTACTCAGTCGTTCAAACGCGATACTACACTATATCTACAAAGGTATGTGGACACCGGTTCAAATTAGTGGATTCTGCTTTTTCAGCGACACCCGTTGCTGACAGGTGTATAAAATCAAGTGCACAGCCATTCAATCTCCATAGACAAACAATGGCAGTAGAATGGCCTTACTGAAGAGCTCAGTGACTTTCAACGTGACACTGTCATAGGATGCCACCTTTCCAACAAGTCAGGTTGTCAAATTTCTGCCCTGCTAGAGCTGCCCCGGTCAACTGTAAGTGCTGTTATTGTGAAGTGGAAACGTCTAGAAGCAACAACAGCTCAGCTGCGAAGTGGTAGGCCACACAAACTCACAGAACGGGACCGCTGAGTGCTGAAGCGCGTAGTGCCTACTGTTTGGCTCTGTGATGCGAGCTAACTATTCAATTATATGAATTTGTGTATTGTGCATGTAGCCCCCCCAACAAGAAAATGAAAAGATTTATAAAGCTTTGGACACAAAAAAATAATCCTAGTATCAAGATCTTCCTCCTGGCGCTTCATTGGAAGTAGTAGGGGATGGGGAAATGCTTTTGATTGCCCATATGACAAGTGATGAAAGTATATAAGCTGCCTATTTATCACAGTCATTGCTTTTCTGGAGAATGAGATTGGCTTTAGTTTCTATATACAACATCTCAGTCCTGACTATTCCATGGAAGAGGCCTGTTGACAGCACTGTGATGTATTTACTATTACTACTACCAAACATTCAGATCTCATGTTACGTGTAAGAAGGCTGATTTTTTTTTTTATCTGCTCAATTATGCTCTGCTCCTCGCTCCACACTCACCCACTTACATGCTCTGGCATTCAAAAGCAGCCATACTGTAGGCTATCAAAGAACTGTCAATCATATCAATGGATGGAATCAGTGAATGAATGGTTGCAGCAACCATTACATGGTCTGACAAACTACATAACAAATGAGGCCTAATTAGACAAAATAACAATTATCTTGTTCAAACGATTTAGTATCTCGTTTGAACAACTTAGTATCTCGTATGAATGACTTAGTACAACTTTTTTTTACTCAGTCGTTCAAACGCGATACTACACTATATCTACAAAAGTATGTGGACGCCTGTTCAAATTAGTGGATTCTGCTTTTTCTTACACACCCGTTGCTGACAGGTGTATAAAATCAAGCGCACAGCCATTCAATCTCCATAGACAAACAATGGCAGTAGAATGGCCTTACTGAAGAGCTCAGTGACTTTCAACGTGACACCGTCATAGGATGCCACCTTTCCAACAAGTCAGGTCGTCAAATTTCTGCCCTGCTAGAGCTGCCCCGGTCAACTGTAAGTGCTGTTATTGTGAAGTGGAAACGTCTAGAAGCAACGACGGCTCAGCCGCGAAGTGGTAGGCTACACAAAGTCACAGAACGGGACTGACGAGTGCTGAAGCGCGTAGTGCCTACTTTTTGGCTCTGTGATGCGAGCTAACTATTCAATTATATGAATTTGTGTATTGTGCATGTAGCCCCCCCAACAAGAAAATTAAAAGATTTATAAAGATTTGGACACAAAAAAAAATTCCTAGTATAAAGATCCTGGCACTTCATTGGAAGTAATAGGGGATGGGGGAAATGCTTTTGATTGCCCATATGACAAGTGATGAAAGTATGTAAGCTGCCTATTTATCACAGTCATTGCTTTTCTGGAGAATGAGATTAGCTTTAGTTTCTATATACAACATCTCAGTCCTGACTATTCCATGGAAGAGGCCTGTTGACAGCACTGTGACGTATTTATTATTACTACTACCAAACATTCAGATCTCATTCAGATTCTAGTGTTTAGACACTAACTGGAGTTCAGAGGAACAGCAATTGGAAGCGTCCAATTGTATTCCAGTGAAGCCACAGTGGTGTCAGATATCTATCTTTGCTTTTCTGGTATTGTGGGAATGATGTACGGAAACAAACACTCCCGGAACAAACAATCTCACCTACTTTGAAGTTTCACAGAAAACCTAAAGTAACCTCCCTCTCAAGCTTCTTTTGAGAATTGACCTGAAATGGTGAAATGGAAAATGTTCTCATGTACTGTAGATAGGAATGTCTTCTTAAAAATAAAGTAGAAATGTGTCAAGGCTTAGTGATGCTATCAGGCCGTATTCAGAAATCATAGGCCCCTGGCCCTTGTTTTTTTTTTTTGCCTTTTAAAAACACATTTCATGCAATTCTACCGTTATTTACATGATAAAATACATTAGCTGAATATTTCTTAATTCCACAAAATGACTGAAATGAGTGGCTACTCTGACAAACTGAGCTCAATCTGGTCTTGAATTCAGACCAACAATAGCCCAGGCCAATGAAACCACAGACAGATTGTACAATATTAGGGGGCAATATATCAACCTGAGCATTTCGTATTATTCTGTACATAAATCCGAGACACTCCATTTAGTATGATATGTTACATTTCGTATGGTATGTATTAATTTGTGGATCTTCATCACGCATTTCATATGATATGTTATGAATTGCAATTTGTGTTATATGTTACAAATTTGCAAAATGTGCAATATGTTAAGAATTTGCAAAACGTACAATATGTTATGAAATTGCAAACCTATGATATGTTACGAATTCTAGCTAGGTGGCTAGCAATAGCTAGACTAGGGGTTAGGGGTTAAGGTTACGTTTAGCAGTTAGGTTAAAGGGTTAAGGTTAGGGTTAGGGGAAGGGTTAACTAAAAGGGTTAAGGTTAGTGTTAGGGGAAGGGTTAGCTAAAAGGGTTAGGGTTAGGGGAAGGGTTAGCAACAGTGGCTTGCGAAAGTATTCACCCCCCTTGGCATTTTTCCTATTTTTTTGCCTTACAACCTGGAATTTAAATGTATTTTTGGGGGGTTTGTATAATTTGATTTACACCACATGCCTACCACTTTGAAGATGCAAAATATTTTTTTATTGTGAAACAAATAAGACAAAAAAGAGAACTTGAGCGTGCATAACTATTCACCCCCCCAAAGTCAATACTTTGTAGAGCCCCCTTTTGCAGCTATTACAGCTGCAAGTCTCTTGGGGTATGTCTCTATAAGCTTGGCACATCTAGCCACTGGGATTTTTGCCCATTCTTCAAGGCAAACCTGCTCCAGCTCCTTCAAGTTGGATGGGTTCCGCTGGTGTACAGCAATCTTTAAGTCATACCACAGATTCTCAATTGGATTGAAGTCTGGGCTTTGACTAGGCCATTACAAGACATTTAAATGTTTCCCCTTAAACCACTCGAGTGTTGCTTTAGCAGTATGCTTAAGGTCATTGTCCTGCTTGAAGGTGAACCTCTGTCCCAGTCTCAAATCTCTGGAAGACTGAAACAGGTTTCCCTCAAGAATTTCCCTGTGTTTAGCGCCATCCATCATTCCTACAATTCTGACCAGTTTCCCAGTCCCTGCCGATGGAAAAACATCACCACAGCATGATGCTGCCACCACCGTGCTTCACTGTGGGGATGGTGTTCTCGGGGTGATGAGAGGTGTTGGGTTTGCGCTAGACATTTTCCTTGATGGCCAAAAAAATCAATTTTAGTCTCATCTGACCAGAGTACCTTCTTCCATATGTTTGGGGAGTCTCCCACATGGCTTTTGGCGAACACCAAACGTGTTTGCTTATTTTTTTCTTGAAGCAATTGGTTTTTTCTGCCCACTCTTCCGTAAAGCCCAGCTCTAACACTAAGAAATATCAACGTTTTTGAGAAATAGGATCCACACACTGGGACGGCTTCATCTCTCTCCATGGGCGGCGCACAATTGGCCCAGCGTCGTCCAGGGTAGGGGAGGGAATGGCCGGCAGGGATGTAGCTCAGTTGGTAGAGCATGGCGTTTGCAACGCCAGGGTTGTGGGTTCGATTCCCATGGGGGGCCAGTATGAAAAAAAATTAAAATATAATAATAATAATAATAATAATAATGTATGCGCTCACTAACTGTAAGTCGCTCTGGATAAGAGCGTCTGCTAAATGACCAAAATAAAAAAAAATGTAAAAAATTATGGCTATATTCCCACTAATATTATTTTATGTAATTAAGCTTTTACATGTATTTTTCTGTCTTTATAATAATAATAATAATATCTAATTTGTACAGCGGTTTCCCACGCTCTATGCATATGTGAAGCTTGTTGGGGATTACTTCTGTACGCAAATCATTTCACTGCTGCAGTTTGACTTATTTATTCATTTTTATTTATGAAAAGAAGCTGATACTGGCCTTTATAATTTACCATTTATTTATGATATTTTAGCTTAATTAAACTAATTTATATTATGGTGTTTCTATTCCAAGAAAAACAAAAATACATTTTACAGTAGCCTATGTATTGCCTACCTAAAACATCTGTTAATACATTTGAAGTCCTTCAAAATAGAAACTAGATATCCTAATGTTAGAAAGTAGAATATAAACTAGATATAGGCTACTGTGGGTGGGGTAGGCTAAATCATTACAACTGAATAGGCCTAATTAAAAGAATAGTGATAATGGAAAGGAAATATTCTAGGCAGAACATGCCCAAAGCTTGTGGCTGAGCAGTACCAGAGTGAAATTGGAGCCGAAGAGAAGGCTGATTAATTTTTGAATCTGCTGAATTACACTCTGCTCCTCGCTCCACACTCACCCACTTACATGCTCTGGCATTCAAAAGCAGCCATACTGTAGGCTATCAAAGAACTGTCAATCATATCAATGGATGGAATCAGTGAATGAATGGTTGCAGCAACCATTACATGGTCTGACAAACTACATAACAAATGAGGCCTAATTAGACAAAATAACAATTATCTTGTTCAAACGATTTAGTATCTCGTTTGAACAACTTAGTATCTCGTATGAATGACTTAGTACAACTTTTTTTTACTCAGTCGTTCAAACGCGATACTACACTATATCTACAAAGGTATGTGGACACCGGTTCAAATTAGTGGATTCTGCTTTTTCAGCGACACCCGTTGCTGACAGGTGTATAAAATCAAGTGCACAGCCATTCAATCTCCATAGACAAACAATGGCAGTAGAATGGCCTTACTGAAGAGCTCAGTGACTTTCAACGTGACACTGTCATAGGATGCCACCTTTCCAACAAGTCAGGTTGTCAAATTTCTGCCCTGCTAGAGCTGCCCTGGTCAACTGTAAGTGCTGTTATTGTGAAGTGGAAACGTCTAGAAGCAACAACAGCTCAGCTGCGAAGTGGTAGGCCACACAAACTCACAGAACGGGACCGCTGAGTGCTGAAGCGCGTAGTGCCTAATTTTTGGCTCTGTGATGCGAGCTAACTATTCAATTATATGAATTTGTGTATTGTGCATGTAGCCCCCCCAACAAGAAAATGAAAAGATTTATAAAGCTTTGGACACAAAAAAATAATCCTAGTATCAAGATCTTCCTCCTGGCGCTTCATTGGAAGTAGTAGGGGATGGGGGAAATGCTTTTGATTGCCCATATGACAAGTGATGAAAGTATGTAAGGTGCCTATTTATCACAGTCATTGCTTTTCTGGAGAATGAGATTAGCTTTAGTTTCTATATACAACATCTCAGTCCTGACTATTCCATGGAAGAGGCCTGTTGACAGCACTGTGATGTATTTACTATTACTACTACCAAACATTCAGATCTCATGTTGTTGCTTCTAGTGTTTAGACACTAACTGGAGTTCAGAGGAACAGCAATTGGAAGCGTCCAATTGTATTCCAGTGAAGCCACAGTGGTGTCAGATATCTATCTTTGCTTTTCTGGTATTGTGGGAATGATGTACGGAAACAAACACTCCCGGAACAAACAATCTCACCTACTTTGAAGTTTCACAGAAAACCTAAAGTAACCTCCCTCTCAAGCTTCTTTTGAGAATTGACCTGAAATGGTGAAATGGAAAATGTTCTCATGTACTGTAGATAGGAATGTCTTCTTAAAAATAAAGTAGAAATGTGTCAAGGCTTAGTGATGCTATCAGGCCGTATTCAGAAATCATAGGCCCCTGGCCCTTGTTTTTTTTTTTTGCCTTTTAAAAACACATTTCATGCAATTCTACCGTTATTTACATGATAAAATACATTAGCTGAATATTTCTTAATTCCACAAAATGACTGAAATGAGTGGCTACTCTGACAAACTGAGCTCAATCTGGTCTTGAATTCAGACCAACAATAGCCCAGGCCAATGAAACCACAGACAGATTGTACAATATTAGGGGGCAATATATCAACCTGAGCATTTCGTATTATTCTGTACATAAATCCGAGACACTCCATTTAGTATGATATGTTACATTTCGTATGGTATGTATTAATTTGTGGATCTTCATCACGCATTTCATATGATATGTTACGAATTGCAATTTGTGTTATATGTTACACATTTGCAAAATGTGCAATATGTTAAGAATTTGCAAAACGTACAATATGTTATGAAATTGCAAACCTATGATATGTTACGAATTCTAGCTAGGTGGCTAGCAATAGCTAGACTAGGGGTTATGGGTTAAGGTTAAGTTTAGGAGTTAGGTTAAAGGGTTAAGGTTAGGGTTAGGGGAAGGGTTAACTAAAAGGGTTAAGGTTAGTGTTAGGGGAAGGGTTAGCAAGAGTGGCTTGCGAAAGTATTCACCCCCCTTGGCATTTTTCCGATTTTTTTGCCTTACAACCTGGAATTTAAATGTATTTTGGGGGGGTTTGTATAATTTGATTTACACCACATGCCTACCACTTTGAAGATGCAAAATATTTTTTTATTGTGAAACAAATAAGACAAAAAAGAGAACTTGAGCGTGCATAACTATTCACCCCCCCAAAGTCAATACTTTGTAGAGCCCCCTTTTGCAGCTATTACAGCTGCAAGTCTCTTGGGGTATGTCTCTATAAGCTTGGCACATCTAGCCACTGGGATTTTTGCCCATTCTTCAAGGCAAACCTGCTCCAGCTCCTTCAAGTTGGATGGGTTCCGCTGGTGTACAGCAATCTTTAAGTCATACCACAGATTCTCAATTGGATTGAAGTCTGGGCTTTGACTAGGCCTTTACAAGACATTTAAATGTTTCCCCTTAAACCACTCGAGTGTTGCTTTAGCAGTATGCTTAAGGTCATTGTCCTGCTTGAAGGTGAACCTCTGTCCCAGTCTCAAATCTCTGGAAGACTGAAACAGGTTTCCCTCAAGAATTTCCCTGTGTTTAGCGCCATCCATCATTCCTACAATTCTGACCAGTTTCCCAGTCCCTGCCGATGGAAAAACATCACCACAGCATGAGGCTGCCACCACCGTGCTTCACTGTGGGGATGGTGTTCTCGGGGTGATGAGAGGTGTTGGGTTTGCGCTAGACATTTTCCTTGATGGCCAAAAAGCTCAATTTTAGTCTCATCTGACCAGAGTACCTTCTTCCATATGTTTGGGGAGTCTCCCACATGGCTTTTGGCGAACACCAAACGTGTTTGCTTATTTTTTTCTTGAAGCAATGGGTTTTTTCTGCCCACTCTTCCATAAAGCCCAGCTCTAACACTAAGAAATATCAACGTTTTTGAGAAATAGGATCCACACACTGGGACGGCTTCATCTCTCTCCATGGGCGGCGCACAATTGGCCCAGCGTCGTCCAGGGTAGGGGAGGGAATGGCCGGCAGGGATTTAGCTCAGTTGGTAGAGCATGGCGTTTGCAACGCCAGGGTTGTGGGTTCGATTCCCATGGGGGGCCAGTATGAAAAAAAATATATATATAATAATAATAATAATAATAATAATAATAATGTATGCGCTCACTAACTGTAAGTCGCTCTGGATAAGAGCGTCTGCTAAATGACCAAAAGAAAAAAAATTGTAAAAAATTATGGCTATATTCCCACTAATATTATTTTATGTAATTAAGCTTTTACATGTATTTTTCTGTCTTTATAATAATAATAATAATATCTAATTTGTACAGCGGTTTCCCACGCTCTATGCATATGTGAAGCTTGTTGGGGATTACTTCTGTACGCAAATCATTTCACTGCTGCAGTTTGACTTATTTATTCATTTTTATTTATGAAAAGAAGCTGATACTGGCCTTTATAATTTACCATTTATTTATGATATTTTAGCTTAATTAAACTAATTTATATTATGGTGTTTCTATTCCAAGAAAAACAAAAATACATTTTACAGTAGCCTATGTATTGCCTACCTAAAACATCTGTTAATACATTTGAAGTCCTTCAAAATAGAAACTAGATATCCTAATGTTAGAAAGTAGAATATAAACTAGATATAGGCTACTGTGGGTGGGGTAGGCTAAATCATTACAACTGAATAGGCCTAATTAAAAGAATAGTGATAATGGAAAGGAAATATTCTAGGCAGAACATGCCCAAAGCTTGTGGCTGAGCAGTACCAGAGTGAAATTGGAGCCGAAGAGAAGGCTGATTAATTTTTGAATCTGCTGAATTACACTCTGCTCCTCGCTCCACACTCACCCACTTACATGCTCTGGCATTCAAAAGCAGCCATACTGTAGGCTATCAAAGAACTGTCAATCATATCAATGGATGGAATCAGTGAATGAATGGTTGCAGCAACCATTACATGGTCTGACAAACTACATAACAAATGAGGCCTAATTAGACAAAATAACAATTATCTTGTTCAAACGATTTAGTATCTCGTTTGAACAACTTAGTATCTCGTATGAATGACTTAGTACAACTTTTTTTTACTCAGTCGTTCAAACGCGATACTACACTATATCTACAAAGGTATGTGGACACCGGTTCAAATTAGTGGATTCTGCTTTTTCAGCGACACCCGTTGCTGACAGGTGTATAAAATCAAGTGCACAGCCATTCAATCTCCATAGACAAACAATGGCAGTAGAATGGCCTTACTGAAGAGCTCAGTGACTTTCAACGTGACACTGTCATAGGATGCCACCTTTCCAACAAGTCAGGTTGTCAAATTTCTGCCCTGCTAGAGCTGCCCCGGTCAACTGTAAGTGCTGTTATTGTGAAGTGGAAACGTCTAGAAGCAACAACAGCTCAGCTGCGAAGTGGTAGGCCACACAAACTCACAGAACGGGACCGCTGAGTGCTGAAGCGCGTAGTGCCTAATTTTTGGCTCTGTGATGCGAGCTAACTATTCAATTATATGAATTTGTGTATTGTGCATGTAGCCCCCCCAACAAGAAAATGAAAAGATTTATAAAGCTTTGGACACAAAAAAATAATCCTAGTATCAAGATCTTCCTCCTGGCGCTTCATTGGAAGTAGTAGGGGATGGGGGAAATGCTTTTGATTGCCCATATGACAAGTGATGAAAGTATGTAAGCTGCCTATTTATCACAGTCATTGCTTTTCTGGAGAATGAGATTAGCTTTAGTTTCTATATACAACATCTCAGTCCTGACTATTCCATGGAAGAGGCCTGTTGACAGCACTGTGATGTATTTACTATTACTACTACCAAACATTCAGATCTCATTCAGATTCTAGTGTTTAGACACTAACTGGAGTTCAGAGGAACAGCAATTGGAAGCGTCCAATTGTATTCCAGTGAAGCCACAGTGGTGTCAGATATCTATCTTTGCTTTTCTGGTATTGTGGGAATGATGTACGGAAACAAACACTCCCGGAACAAACAATCTCACCTACTTTGAAGTTTCACAGAAAACCTAAAGTAACCTCCCTCTCAAGCTTCTTTTGAGAATTGACCTGAAATGGTGAAATGGAAAATGTTCTCATGTACTGTAGATAGGAATGTCTTCTTAAAAATAAAGTAGAAATGTGTCAAGGCTTAGTGATGCTATCAGGCCGTATTCAGAAATCATAGGCCCCTGGCCCTTGTTTTTTTTTTTTTTCCTTTTAAAAACACATTTCATGCAATTCTACCGTTATTTACATGATAAAATACATTAGCTGAATATTTCTTAATTCCACAAAATGACTGAAATGAGTGGCTACTCTGACAAACTGAGCTCAATCTGGTCTTGAATTCAGACCAACAATAGCCCAGGCCAATGAAACCACAGACAGATTGTACAATATTAGGGGGCAATATATCAACCTGAGCATTTCGTATTATTCTGTACATAAATCCGAGACACTCCATTTAGTATGATATGTTACATTTCGTATGGTATGTATTAATTTGTGGATCTTCATCACGCATTTCATATGATATGTTACGAATTGCAATTTGTGTTATATGTTACACATTTGCAAAATTTGTAATATGTTAAGAATTTGCAAAACGTACAATATGTTATGAAATTGCAAACCTATGATATGTTACGAATTCTAGCTAGGTGGCTAGCAATAGCTAGACTAGGGGTTAGGGGTTAAGGTTAAGTTTAGGAGTTAGGTTAAAGGGTTAAGGTTAGGGTTAGGGGAAGGGTTAACTAAAAGGGTTAAGGTTAGTGTTAGGGGAAGGGTTAGCTAAAAGGGTTAGGGTTAGGGGAAGGGTTAGCAACAGTGGCTTGCGAAAGTATTCACCCCCCTTGGCATTTTTCCTATTTTTTTGCCTTACAACCTGGAATTTAAATGTATTTTTGGGGGGTTTGTATAATTTGATTTACACCACATGCCTACCACTTTGAAGATGCAAAATATTTTTTTATTGTGAAACAAATAAGACAAAAAAGAGAACTTGAGCGTGCATAACTATTCACCCCCCCAAAGTCAATACTTTGTAGAGCCCCCTTTTGCAGCTATTACAGCTGCAAGTCTCTTGGGGTATGTCTCTATAAGCTTGGCACATCTAGCCACTGGGATTTTTGCCCATTCTTCAAGGCAAACCTGCTCCAGCTCCTTCAAGTTGAATGGGTTCCACTGGTGTACAGCAATCTTTAAGTCATACCACAGATTCTCAATTGGATTGAAGTCTGGGCTTTGACTAGGCCATTACAAGACATTTAAATGTTTCCCCTTAAACCACTCGAGTGTTGCTTTAGCAGTATGCTTAAGGTCATTGTCCTGCTTGAAGGTGAACCTCTTTCCCAGTCTCAAATCTCTGGAAGACTGAAACAGGTTTCCCTCAAGAATTTCCCTGTGTTTAGCGCCATCCATCATTCCTACAATTCTGACCAGTTTCCCAGTCCCTGCCGATGGAAAAACATCACCACAGCATGATGCTGCCACCACCGTGCTTCACTGTGGGGATGGTGTTCTCAGGGTGATGAGAGGTGTTGGGTTTGCGCTAGACATTTTCCTTGATGGCCAAAAAGCTCAATTTTAGTCTCATCTGACCAGAGTACCTTCTTCCATATGTTTGGGGAGTCTCCCACATGGCTTTTGGCGAACACCAAACGTGTTTGCTTATTTTTTTCTTGAAGCAATGGGTTTTTTCTGCCCACTCTTCCGTAAAGCCCAGCTCTAACACTAAGAAATATCAAAGTTTTTGAGAAATAGGATCCACACACTGGGACGGCTTCATCTCTCTCCATGGGCGGCGCACAATTGGCCCAGCGTCGTCCAAGGTAGGGGAGGGAATGGCCGGCAGGGATGTAGCTCAGTTGGTAGAGCATGGCTTTTGCAACACCAGGGTTGTGGGTTCGATTCCCATGGGGGGCCAGTATGAAAAATAAATAAATAATAATAATAATAACAATGTATTCGCTCACTAACTGTAAGTCGCTCTGGATAAGAGCGTCTGCTAAATGACAAAAAATAATAATATTATGGCTATATTCCCACTAATATTATTTTATGTAATTAAGCTTTTACATATGTAATTTTATGTCTTTATAATAATAATAATAATAATAATAATAATAATATCTAATTTGTACAGCGGTTTCCCACGCTCTTTGCATATGTACTCCGAGCATGTGCTGACCAACTGGCAAGTGTCTTCACTGACATTTTCAACATGTCCCTGACCGAGTCTGTAATACCAACATGTTTCAAGCAGACCACCATAGTCCCCCTGCCTAAATGACTACCGACCCGTAGCACTGACGTCTGTAGCCATGAAGTGCTTTGAAAGGCTAGTCATGGCTCACATCAACAGCATTATCCCAGAAACCCTAGACCCACTCCAATTTGCATACCGCCCCAACAGATCCACAGATGATGCAATCTCTATTGCACTCCACACTGCCCTTTCCCACCTGGACAAGAGGAACACCTACGTGAGAATGCTATTCATTGAATACAGCTCAGCATTCAACACCATAGTGCCCTCAAAGCTCATCACTAAGCTAAGGATCCTGGGACTAAACACCTTCCTCTGCAACTGGATCCTGGACTTCCTGACGGGGCGCCCCCAAGTGGTAAGGGTAGGTACTCCCTGTTCACCCATGACTGCATGGCCAGGCACGACTCCAACACCATCATTAAGTTTGCCGATGACACAACAGTGGTAGGCCTGATCACCGACAACGATGAGACAGCCTATAGGGAGGAGGTCAGAGACCTGGCCGTGTGGTGCCAGGACAACAACCTCTCCCTCAACGTGACCAAGACAAAGGAGATGATTGTGGACTACAGGAAAAAAAAGAGGACTGAGCACGCCCCCATTCTCATCGACGGGGCTGTAGTGGAACAGGTTCAGAGCTTCAAGTTCCTTGGTGTCCACATCACCAACGAACTATCATGGTCCAAACACACCAAGACAGTCGTGAAGAGGGCACGACAAAGCCTATTCCCCCTCAGGAGACTGAAAAGATTTGGCATGGGTCCTCAGATCCTCAAAAAATTCTACAGCTGCACCATCGAGAGCATCCTGACTGGTTGCATCACCGCCTGGTATGGCAACTGCTTGGCCTCTGACCGCAAGGCACTACAGAGGGTAGTGCGTACGGCCCAGTACATCACTGGGGCCAAGCTTCCTGCCATCCAGGACCTCTATACCAGGCGGTGTCAGAGGAAAGCCCTCACAATTGTCAAAGACTCCAGCCACCCTAGTCATAGACTGTTCTCTCTGCTACCGCACGGCAAGCCGTACCGGAGTGCCAAGTCTAGGTCCAAAAGACTTCTCAACAGCTTCTACCCCCAAGCCGTAAGACTCCTGAACAGCTAATCATGGCTACCCGGACTATTTGCACTGCCCCCCCACCCCATCCTTTTACGCTGCTGCTACTCTGTTAATTATTTATGCATAGTCACATGTACATACTGCCCACATGTACATACTACTTCAACTACCTCAACTAGCCGGTGCCCCCGCACATTGACTCTGCACCGGTACCCCCCTGTATATATAGCCTCCCTACTGTTATTTTATTTTACTTCTGCTCTTTTTTTCTCAACACTTTTTTTTGTTGTTGTTCTATTTTTACTTTTTTGTTAAAAATAAATGCACTGTTGGTTAAGGGCTTTAAGTAAGCATTTCACTGTAATGTCTGCACCTGTTGTATTCGGCGCATGTGGCCAATAAAATTTGATTTGATTTGATTTGATTTGAAGCTTGTTGGGGATTACTTCTGTACGCAAATCATTTCACTGCTGCAGTTTGACTTATTTATTCATTTTTATTTATGAAAAGAAGCTGATACTGGCCTTTATAATTTACCATTTATTTATGATATTTTAGCTTAATTAAACTAATTTATATTATGGTGTTTCTATTCCAAGAAAAACAAAAATACATTTTAGAGTAGCCTATGTTGTCAAGCGACGTGTATGCGGTTAGCGAAGTCAAATGCAGGACACAGAGCGGCTGGCAACGTTCTTTACTGAACACAGTAAAATAAACGTACAAAACAACAAACCTCCAAAACAGGGAGGAAAACACAAAGACCCGTACATACGAGAAACTGCTGGAATGACAAACGAACAATCACACACAAAATAACCAAATGAGAGACAGGGGTTAATATAGGGAATACAATCCAACATAATGGGAAACAGGTGTAAACAATAAAGACCAAACAAGACAAACACCGAAACATCGATTGGCAGCAGCTAGTACTCCGGGGACGACGAACGCCGAAGCCTGCCCAAGCAAGGAGGAGGAGCAGCCTTGGCTGAATCCGTGACAGTACCCCCCCCTTGACGCGCGGCTCCAGCCGTGCGCCGACCCCGGCCTCGGGGACGGCCAGGAGGACGCGGAGCAGGGCGAGTCGGATGACTCCGGTGGAAATCCCTCAATAGGGAGGGATCTAGGATGTCCCTCCTAGGGACCCAGCACCGTTCCTCCGGACCGTACCCCTCCCACTCCACGAGATACTGCAGACCCCCCATCCGACGCCTCGAATCCACGATGGAACGGACTGAGTACGCCGGAGCCCCCTCGATGTCTAGTGGGGGCGGAGGAGCCTCTCGTATCTCATTCTCCTGGAGTGGACCAGCTACCACCGGCCTGAGGAGAGATACATGGAACGAGGGGTTAATGCGGTAATTAATGGGCAGTTGTAACCTATAACATACCTCGTTCAATCTCCTCAGGACTTTAAATGGCCCCACAAACCGCCGACCCAGCTTCCGGCAGGGCAGGCGAAGGGGCAGGTTTCGGGTCGAGAGCCAGACCCGATCTCCCGGTGCATAAACCGGAGCCTCACTGCGGTGGCAATTGGCGCTCGCCTTATGCCGTCTGATAGCCCGCTGCAGATGGACATGCGCAGCGTTCCATGTCTCCTCTGAGCGCCGAAACCACTCATCCACCGCAGGGGCTTCGATCTGGCTCTGATGCCAGGGTGCCAGGACCGGCTGATAACCCAGCACACACTGAAAAGGCGTAAGATTAGTGGAGGAGTGGCGGAGTGAGTTTTGGGCTATCTCTGCCCAGGGGATATACCCCGACCACTCCTCCTGCCGGTCCTGGCAATAGGACCTCAGAAACCTACCCACATCCTGGTTTACTCTCTCCACCTGCCCATTACTCTCAGGGTGAAAACCCGAGGTAAGGCTAATCGAGACCCCCAGACGTTCCATAAACGCCCTCCAGACTCTAGAGGTGAACTGGGGACCCCGATCAGACACTATATCCTCAGGCACCCCGTAGTGCCGGAAGACGTGAGTAAACAGGGCGTCGGCCGTTTGTAGGGCTGTAGGCAGACCTGGCATAGGAATGAGATGGCAGGCCTTAGAAAACCGATCCACAACGACCAAGATCGTGGTATTCCCCTGGGAGGGGGGAAGGTCCGTGATAAAATCCACCGACAGGTGAGACCACGGCCGTTGTGGAATGGGTAGGGGTTGTAACTTCCCTCTGGGCAGGTGTCTAGGCGGCTTACACTGGGCGCAAACCAAGCAGGAAGAAACGTAAACCCTCACGTCCCTAGCTAAGGTGGGCCACGAGTACTTCCCACTAAGGCAGTGCACTGTCTGACCAATACCAGGATGACCAGAGGAGGGTGACGTGTGAGCCCAATATATCATTCATCACGGACCTCGAGCGGCACGTACCTCCGTCCCTCTGGACACTCTGGGGGAGTAGGGTCGGCACGTAACGCCCGCTCGATGTCCGCATCGACCTCCTACACCACCGGTGCCACCAGACAAGACTCCGGAAGTATGGGAGTGGGCTCAATGGACCTCTCCTCTGTGTCATAACGTCGGGACAGGGCCAGTGCATATCAGACTTTCTGCCGGAATCACTGGACCCTAGCGCCGGATCATCGCAACCAGCTAGCTGCAACCTGTTGTTGGCTAATTACCATTGCCCCTTAGCGGCACCAGTTAGCCTCTAGCTAGCCTCGAGCCAGGCCCATCTCCCGGCTATCTACCTCTCTGTCAACCGGACGAACCTCCTAGTGTTAACACTCGCCATGATCTCGCCATCACATCTTGACAACTCCGTTGTGTCCTCCTCCCAGAGTGCGAAGAGCCTTGGCGTGACCCTGGACAATACCCTGTCGTTCTCCGCTAACATCAAGGCGGTGACCCGATCCTGCAGGTTCATGCTCTACAACATTCGGAGAGTACGACCCTGCCTTACACAGGAAGCGGCACAGGTCCTAATCCAGGCACTTGTCATCTCCCGTCTGGATTACTGCAACTCGCTGTTGGCTGGGCTCCCTGCCTGTGCCATTAAACCCCTACAACTCATCCAGAATGCCGCAGCCCGTCTGGTGTTCAACCTTCCCAAGTTCTCTCATGTCACCCCGCTCCTCCGCACACTCCACTGGCTTCCAGTTGAAGCTCGCATCTGTTACAAGACCATGGTGCTTGCCTATGGAGCTGTGAGGGGAACGGCACCTCCGTACCTTCAGGCTCTGATCAGTCCCTACACCCAAACGAGGGCATTGTGTTCATCCACCTCTGGCCTGCTGGCTCCCCTTCCTCTGCGGAAGCATAGTTCCCGCTCAGCCCAGTCAAAACTGTTCGCTGCTCTGGCACCCCAATGGTGGAACAAGCTCCCTCACGACGCCAGGACAGCGGAGTCACTCACCACCTTCCGGAGACATTTGAAACCCCACCTCTTTAAGGAATACCTGGGATAGGATAAAGTAATCCTGTAAAGTAAAATTGTAAAGTGGTTATCCCACTGGTTGTAGGGTGAATGCACCAATTTGTAAGTCGCTCTGGATAAGAGCGTCTGCTAAATTATGTAAATGTAAATGTAAAATGTAAACACTGAGCCCCGCCGATCCAACACGACTGGTTTGCCGACGAAATCGTCTGATGTGGTTTCAACAGGCTTCCCGTTACGACGTCGACCACGAAGATCCATCTGCTAGCCCCAGCCCGCTAGCACTGTCGTAGAAATATTTGACTAATAAATAATCAACTCAAAAATATCTCTCAAGACACCGGAGCTTGTGAATCCAAGAATTAGACTTTATTGCATAATAAAGCCGAGCTTGCTCCATGGAACAACTGGCTCTCCTTGGCTCAAAGATCTCCTTTTATACAAATACAAGTGCATAGTCATCCTTACATAGCATATACAGTTACTACCCTTAGGGTAAATGATTGACTTCTTTCATGGCCACGCCATCCTTATCTTTCAACGTCTAGATGTCACATGTTGTTTTCTCCAAAAAGGCTATGTGAACTTTTCCATATGACCTCTTCCTCTTATCTCATTATATTGGTGGCAGACCCTTTCTCAAAAATAATACACATACATACATTAAGGCATGGTTACACACTGTATTGGCTATATTGCTTATTTAAACATGCATCTGGACTTATAAAATGTCAATCATGTTTACTATATTTTATCTTTGACATTTCCCAACATTTTCTTTAATGATACATAAAATATTACCATATAATCCCCCCTTTGGGACATTCCAACAATGTCCCAAATAATACAAAGATTAATTTTTAAATGAATGTAAGCATGCGCATTTACTTATTCTTATCCTTGCCATATGTGGTTACTTTTCATATGCATATATTTAAACCAATATATATTCCTCATTGTTTGACCCATCCTAATGAGGACCCAGAGCCCAGTCAGGTATTGGATACAAGTTTGGAAGGTTTTCCTCTAAATTAACCTCCAAGTTTTTCTATTAGGCTTTGTAACCATGGCAGGCCCATCCACCCCCAGGAACAACTTCATACAAACATTCAGGATTCCCAAATTCCCAAAATGGCCCATATTCATTTACCTACTGTCATGGCGCTCCCTGAACTGGGTGTATTTCTTTATAAACAATGCTCCCCACTTTTGTTTAGTTATAGCATTTCCCATATATGTGTTAGTATCCTATCACATCAACATATACAACTTTGTCTTAACAATAATATCTAGGACATGTTTAAGAATGGTGTCAATATCTTTAGCTTACATAACCTTTTTCACCCATATCACAAGTATTATAACAATCAAAATAATCAATATCAATATCTAATCAATTAATTGCCATGTCAACATCACTAAGCATTAATATTAATAAGTTATTCAGATCAATCAGTCCACTTATAATTTATAATCATAATCAAATTAATTACCCAAAACAACTTTGGAATGACAATTCTTAGCTAGTCACCTTTGTTCCATCATTCAAAGTTAAAACTCTCACCTTGGCACATATTGACACTGGCAGAATGTATATTTATATTATAATAATTCTAGCATTAACTTCCTCATAACGAGAATTACAACAGATCAGTATCTTAATGCATTGTCCAAATTACTATAAATTTAGTAGTGTATAATACCTCCTTAATCAACATACTACCTCAACTAACAGTCCCTTCCTCTACCGGCACTCAATCTTCTGGCGTCTTCATTATGTTCTTCAGATAGCTTCATAGTTCATCTTGGATTGCCCATGGCAATGTCCCAATTCCAATGTCACACCTGAACCGCCCCACCTCCACCATCATTCTGTTTTGTCCATTTGCAAACCAGTATACCCAAACTAGGAAGAACGTTGCATTTGCATAGACCTCTCTCCTCCTGCTCACTCCACATGGTCTCCTGTCTCATTCTTGAGAGAACAGGCACAAAAGAGAAGGCAATTGATTGCTTTGATTTGATGCTGGATTCAGGTCTCCTGGCAGAGGTGGTGTCGGACAGGAACGTCTTCAACGCCTTTGTTGTTACCCTTCAGCCGTGTAGAGGGTTTTGGTTTTTATTGAGGTTTACACCGTTCTGGACCGAATGATTTCTGCTATGCATTACGACACCATCCGTAGTAACCTCCGGAAAGGACAGATCATAACAGTTTAGTTGAGTTCATTTCCAATCCAAAACATTCCTATTAACATTGACTACATGTCTTATGTTTCATCACTCATTCTTAATACCCATTTCTATCTAATGCCTGATAGATTTTTCTTTGAGGGGTCCCTGTATTCCAAAGGCTATCTGTTTAAACACCCCCTATTTTCACATTCTCCCTTGAATTCTCCCAAACTATATAACCCAATTGTTTTACTTTAACATTCCTATATTTTTGCTCATAATCTATTTGACATTACTCTGGTGTTTCCCTTTTCCTTGTTCCTATTCCAACAATTGCTTACACTTCTCTCTTCATCCTGGTTGATCATAAAATTGTTTATAGTTAGAATTTCCAAAATATTACAACAGTTATGATTGAATCCTAGCACACAGTCCTAGTAACTGTGAAGATGTTGAACTACTGTTAACTATTTAAAACGGAGATGTGGTGCATATTAGACTATTATTTTATTTAATTTTACTGCAATATATTGTACTCATCTATACCAATCATTGTTTAACGGCTCCTTCAATTCCCTTTCTTCTGTATTTGGTATGGCTCTAACATGTACAGGGTTCAGTGCACTTTCCCAAGGAATAACTACTCCAATAACACTTCCCCCTGGAAATCTAACACTAAATACTACATCAAATTGTTTATCTAAGTCTTGGACTGTTCTCCTTATGTCTATGATTCACCTGTCTCATTCTTTCATTATCTTAAAGTCACACTACCCCATGTGACTTCCCCATACTCTTTGTGCTGGTTCCTCACACACCAATAATATTTTAACCCTTGTATTTTAATAGTGATCCCTTCCTGCATTTTAGTTATGGTTCCTGCCTGTGCAAGAATATACTTTCTAATCCTGTCTATATCCCTTCTATGTCTTGTTCTTCTGCTCTCTACTATTATCAGTACCCATTACCCTTATTCTCAGGGAACTAGTCAAGTACAGAGAAATCAATGATGAGGATTTCTGATGCGTCTTGGAGGTCTTGAAAGTCTCGGTGGTCTCTTAGTCATCAGTTTCCTCACTCTGGTACAATGGTTTAGATGATACCCGATCACGCTTCCCTCTATCCGTACCGCCGTTGGTGTAACCTGGACAACGATGTATGGTCACTTTAGCTGTTAACCTTCCTCCGTCACTAGGGTCTCCGGATCAGCCAGAGTCCCTCTCAATCTATCGACATCGGTCTGCGAAAAGTGTCCTTCAATCAGCCTACCCATAGGGAAGCTCAGAGTTACTGCTGCAAAGACACAAGCACAGACACACACAAAAGACAACAATGCTACCCAATGGCTGAGGTTGGAACACTCCTATAGTGGGAAACATGGATCTAAGTATCTGTCTCCACCACTTTTACCATCATGAAGGTAGCCAACAACACCTGGTACAGGCCCCTCCACATAGGGTCTTTCCAGCTCTTTCTTCTGTAGTCTTTTGCCATCACATAGTCTCCAGGGCACAGAAAATACTCAGATTATCCTACTCAGTTGGGCAGAGTTATCTTCACCCATGAAAATAAAATCTTAAGAGCATTGTTAGGTTAAGTGAGACACCGTATGCTACTCATGTCCTCTCATCCGTCAAGAGAAGCCTTGAGATTATGAAGCACACCTGCTTCCAGCTTGTTGTAGTCCACTTATCTCATAGACAGACCACCTCTACACCATGCCTCCTATCACAAAAACAAAAATGATTTAACCTAACCCATAACACATTATTACTACTGCTCATATCCTTAATACACCTTGCATATTTCCCCACAAAACCATAATAAAACATTAAAACCTCTGTAATCCCAACTTCCCCCCTTGGACACATGCATCACATCGTGATGCATGTGTACAAAAAAACAAAACAACAACAATATTGCCTATCAAACCTAAAATAATAACTAACCTTAAAATGACAACCCTTGAGCATATCTTTACTTAACTGTATTCCATAACACTATTCAAGGAATACCTCTCCTTCAGGACTAACCCTCTCACTTCATCCTTGTCCTGTTTCGACTAATTTATATATAGGATTTTTTCCAAATTTATAAACTTCTTCACAATTATCCTTAATGTATCTAACCCCCTAATTCAGCATGCCTCTAGAATTTATAGTGCGGGTGATCAGGTCACACTATAAAGCCAGGACAGATTTCAGAAGTCATTGAAATCATTCAATGAATTGTTTCATCCAATAGTATACTACTCCTAACAACCATCAAGACCTTTCATAAATGTTGTATCCCGAGTGTACAGTAAGTCCTTAGTACAGCTCTTTTCAAAATAAATCACACTTATTTACTTATCCCTCAGTAAATAAAACCCAAATTACATGTGTATGCCCCTTTAAGATATTTCACTTCCATCCCGTCACAAAACCCAAAATAGAAATAAAATCTTATATAGAATAACATTTCATACTAAGTAGTTTGTTTGTGGTTATTCGAACACCATATAGTAAAACAATAAACAAACAAAAAATGGCCAGGCCTTATTTATTTTGGTAGCTCCCTATGACAAAATAAAAATATAACTACTTAATCTTACTAACTAGTTCCACCCTAGCCTACAGACTTTTTTAACATCCCAATGAGATAAAGAAATCCCCATGTTCCTGGAAGAGAAAGTATACATGTCGTTAACATATAATAAACAATCCAAAGATAGTAATTACACACAAAACATCATACATATATCCCCAGTCCTATCTCATCAACAATCATTAACCCCAGCATCGATTTAAAATTGTTTGATACGTCGTGTCCTACTTTACCCCTAACATAATATTATAGGAGACTCCCATCAATCCTTAAAAGAAACTCCCACTTAGAAGACACTAGATAATAACATGTTTTATTAAGTTAACTACACCTTCCACTATAAACCTATAACCCCTTTTTAGTAATTTAAACGTCGTAAACTGTTGCATTGATGTTTATTTTTATTTTTTTTAAATATAAACATATTGTTTCATAATCCAAAACCCATAAAAAGATGTCTACTTAATCCATCAGGCCAACAGCAACAACTACCTCCCATCGTTCAACGTACTATAAACAAATTATCGTTATCTGAAGTAATAAACCATTGTCATAACTCACTGCTGTTTAAACAAACTATATAATGTCATAATAAAATGATCAATTATCAAATATCGTTCCTTATTCAACTATCGAGACATGTTCTTCATTAGTAAATCGTCTCCACAAAGCAATACTACCTAATAACATATTCTCCTAAATAGAAATAATTACTTCTATTAAACAATCCCATTCAACATCAAGTCAACCTGTCTCATCACCCAATTAACTTATTTTTTAAACCCTCTACAATATCTATCATACTCTACCACTAATTTTCCTCATAACGGTGCCTCAACCGATGACAAATTATTTTATATTTATAGTAAAAACCAATAAAACATCCAATTCACCAATATGCAATTTTAATTACTATGTTATCCTATCCCATGGATTGGTAGGACAACATATTTCCTATAATGTTATCAATGAAACCAGTAATTCACATCAATGGCATCAATGTAAAATATTTACTTTCTGTCGCTTACTGGATTCGAACCAGGAACCCTCTGCACACATCCACAACATTCACCATCGAAGCACCGTTACCCGTCGCTCCACAAATGCCACACAAAGCATCTACTTCCAGTTCATAGAGCAAGTGACGTCACCCACCGAAAACCGCACTAGCTCTCACCGCTAACTAGCTAGCAATTTCCTGCCGATAATATTCAACCTTCTACGACTTCCTACAAAATACGCGATCCTTGTACACCTAACTTAACCCATAATGTCCCTTATAGCGCTCTCGCGTTTCAGCAAGCCCCAATGTTTATCACCCACAGACAAAAATGGAAATTCTTCCATTTTTACTAGCAGACCTAATAAAACACACTTTCAAACAGCATTCTGCATTTACCTCTATCATAGGGTTTAAAAACGAACTTAACAACATTAACCATGCTAAATTTCCATAGTAACGTCATGTTTGGTTCAGTTGATCTATTACCATATAAGACATTCACTTCTCCATGCGTTGTAAACTATATCCTATTTCTCTTGTATCAACTAAAATCATAGCCACGCAATTAAACCATCACTCCACCATTATCAGAATGAATTAACTATCCTTTCTAAGTAAGCTACAAGTAACACCAAACACTTGCTGTAGTTTACCATCATATATTAAAATCATCCATTTATCATGATCCAATTTATTTATAGACATATTCCACCATTGTCACTCGATTAATCTAGCAAAACCTTGTTCAATGACTAAAAATTACTACCACGCACTCTTCTCTCCATATCCATTTGTATATGTTAGTCATTTCGCTGATGCTCTTATCCCAAGCGACCCACAATTAGTGAACTCATACATTTTTATACTAGCCCCCCTTGGGGATCGAACACGCAACCCTGGCGTTGCAAGCACCGTACTCTACCAACTGAGCTACAGAGGACCACAGATGAGCGTATAGTGCCTTTTTCTGATAATGTTATAATTGTAGCCTATTGCATTACTTTAGTTTAAAATATACGTTTGTTTATTAAACAAATCTAGAACCCACTATAAATTGGTGCTATTCCCTCAGCATAATAGCCAAAGCTCCTTGCATCCCCTAGTTCACGTAACGAAAATACATTATCATTCTACAATTCACCAACTATTCGCATACATTACTGATGTCACGCAAACCATAGAATAAAGTAATAACAATTAGAATTTTGTCAAATAAATGTTTTCCATCCAGCTATTCAAACTTGCTTCAAATATCTCTTTCAGCTCGATACAGTCAAGCAAGTACGACTCTCTTTTACCCGGAAACCAATTCATGGCATTAGTAATCCCAACAATAACTAATAATATATTTATATTCATATTATTAAAAGACCTTACTTTCATTCCAGTCTACCTAAACAATTCAAATTATTGCCATAACTCTATCACAACTGCCAGTATGCTATTCAGATGTATGTAACCGTCCTTTCTGACTATAGTCACTCCTCCTTCTTTCCCGTTGAATAAGTGAGTCCTTCAGTCTGAAAAGATGCAGGCTGCTAAATCGTCCAGTCTTATCCTGACTGTTCCGTCAATCTAAACAACCCACAACCATAGTTAAACTATACTTAGAAAACCTAGACTCTGATCAGCGATGCAGAATCTATGCTTTATTGAAAAGACAAGTTAATCCTCCTTTATTTCAATGATAATGGTCAGTAGTTTTAGTATCTGGCACATACCACACTTTATCAGAAAATAGCTTTGAAGGACACAGATCTCACACGCTCAACGTAAACAATTTAACAATCAACGAGTCAAACCCCACATTCATTGATTTGGAACCAGATCTAACAACCTAACCAAATGAATTATATTTTCCCCCTAATATACAAAAATTCCTTGACTATCTTACCTCTACTTCTGAAATAATAGATAGTTTATTATAATGCTTAATTCTACCACATGTCCTATGTACTCTCTCCCATTTCCACGTACGTCTACGTGTTTGGGCAAGTCAACACCTATAATTTTATCCAGTCCCTCGTATTAAATCACACTCACATAAAATTCATTATATTCCAATATATTCATATCTACCAAACCATTCATGTTTCTAATTATTCTTTATTGCCACAATCTGTTAATCACAATCTAGTCTCAGCGGAACGAACCACAAATTATCCAAATCCTTCCCCTCCTGGTAACGTGAATTTTCTACACTCAGTTGGTCAATGAATATCCACGCACCATTTGTTTTTCTCTTTCCTAATGTGAGATTGGGCACGCCCTTTCTCCATCAGACAGAAGCTTCAAACAACCTCAAATATATTTCCTTTCCTTACAGAAAGGCTATTTACTTGCAGGATTTCTTATTATTCTCACTCACACAGATGAGCAGCCACTTGTGCCCAAATGAATCAGACAGTTGAATGGCTCGCAGCCGCCCAAGCAAACCAATCACCCACACAAGATGAGCAGACCTACTCTATTTAACACTTTCTCTATATTTTGAAGCCCTTGTGACTATTTAACCCGTTCACCTACTCAGGATGACCGGTGTTACTCCAATTTATGCTGTCACCTACGCCGGATGACCTAACTTTTTTACCTGATCGACCCTACTTAACTTTGGCATCACCACAACACAGGATGATGCCCTACCTACCCGAGCAGACCTCTAACAATGAATTCCTCATTAGAGCGGTAACCGTAGGTCCCAAATTTAGCTAGCCACCTGCCCGTTCAGTCCTCTGGAGCGCTAATTTTAGCTCTCCAAAGCGGTATCCACAGGATTTCTATTTATTTAGCCCCCTAGGTGTTACACTTCCTCTACACATCTGGACTTCTACTACGCTTTCCTAAGCGACCTGTAAATTCTGCCCTATTTTTTTTTCTGTTACACTTCCTCGACACAGAAAAATAATTTCTGCCTACCTAAGCAGCCTATAAACAATACACTTCCTCTTCACGTCTATAGCGGTATTCGTAGGACTTAACATGTTATTGTCTGATTGCTCAACCAGATGGACAACCGCCTGTGCCGAAATGACCCAGACAAAGCGATCAGCAGGATGAATCAAATGAATCAAATGAATCAAATGAATCAAATGAATCAAATGAATCAAATCAATTGAACAGACGGTTCAGACAAACAACAGCGACATGTATTCTTAAATTCAAAAGCTCCTAGTCTTTAATTTTCTGGTTCTTAAATTTGGAGAGACCTACTTGGTATTTCTTTAGATGTTGCCGAGCCCCGGATCGGACCACGCAAACGTTATACTATATAAGTAAGAACTTGGCTTACCTTTTAAAAGCGGCCGCTTTTGTTTGTATGATCCGTCCAAGCCGTTTCACAACTGCAGATGTATACCGTCTCTGGTCCCTATTTTTCAACTCCTGGCAAAGCTCGCCAATTATGTCGTAGAAATATTTGACTAATAAATAATCAACTCAAAAATATCTCTCAAGACACCGGAGCTTGTGAATCCAAGAATTAGACTTTATTGCATAATAAAGCCGAGCTTGCTCCATGGAACAACTGGCTCTCCTTGGCTCAAAGATCTCCTTTTATACAAATACAAGTGCATAGTCATCCTTACATAGCATATACAGTTACTACCCTTAGGGTAAATGATTGACTTCTTTCATGGCCACGCCACCCTTATCTTTCAACGTCTAGATGTCACATGTGAACTTTTCCATATGACCTCTTCCTCTTATCTCATTATATTGGTGGCAGACCCTTTCTCAAAAATAATACACATACATACATTAAGGCATGGTTACACACTGTATTGGCTATATTGCTTATTTAAACATGCATCTGGACTTATAAAATGTCAATCATGTTTACTATATTTTATCTTTGACATTTCCCAACATTTTCTTTAATGATACATAAAATATTACCATAGCACACGCAAACAACAGTGCTTCCTGCTTGCTGTGCTTTAGCACCAATTCGAACTGCTCTCGGACTCACATATTGCTGTTCACTGGACCTTATGATCACTCATCTGCACAGCTGATGCCTGCTGGACTGTTCCTTTACACGGTACCCTGTCCTGTTTATTCTGTTTAGCCTCATCCCAAACTTTATCGCCATTACCAGTTGTTGTTTTAGCTCTCTCTAATAACACCTGTGATTGCTTTATGCCTCTCTCCCATGGCAATATGCCTTGCCTATTGCTGTTTCGGTTAGTTGTTATTGTACTATTTCACTGTAGAGCCCCCAGTCCCGCTCAACCTGCCTCAGATAACTCCTTTGTCCCACCCCCCATACACGCCGAGACCGGCTCAATCGGTGCCTCCAGTGATGCTATCTCTTTCATTGTTACCCAACGCTTAGGTTTACCTCAACTGTTCTCATATCCTTCCATATCCTTTTCTGTACATAATGCCCTGAATCTATTCTACAACGCCCGGAAATCTGCCCACTATATTCTCTGTACCCAACGCACTAGAAGACCAGTTCTTAAAGCCTTTAGTCGTATCCTTATTCTACTCCTCCTCTGTTCCTCTGGTGATGTAGAGGTTAACCCAGGCCCTGTAGCCCCCAGTATCACTCCTACTCCCCAGGAGCTATCATTTGTTGACTTATGTAACCGTAAAAGCCTTGGTTTTCTGCACGTAAATATCAGAAGCCTCCTTCCTAAGTTTGAGTTATTCACTGCGTTAGCACACTCCGCCAACCCTGATGTTCTAGCTGTGTCTGAATCCTGGCTTAGGAAGGCCACCAAAAATTCTGAAATTTCCATCCCCAACTATAACATTTTCCGTCTAGATAGAACTGCCAAAGGGGGTGGAGTTGCAATCTACTGTAGAGATAGCCTGCAGAGCTCTATCATACTATCCAGGTCTGTGCCCAAACAGTTTGAGCTTCTACTTCTAAAAATCCACCTTTCCAGAAATAAGTCTCTCATTGTTGCCGCTTGCTACAGACCCCCTCAGCCCCCAGCTGTGCCCTGTACACCATATGTGAATTGATTGCCCTCCATTTATCCTCAGAGTTCGTACTGCTTGGTGACCTAAATTGGGATAAGCTTAACACCCCGGCCATCCTACAATCCAAACTAGATGCCCTCAATCTCACACAAATTATCAACGAACCTACCAGGTACAACCCTAAATCCGTAAACATGGGTACCCTAATAGATATCATCCTGACTAACTTACCCTCTAAATACACCTCCGCTGTCTTCAACCAGGATCTCAGCTATCACTGCCTTAGTGCCTGCGTCCGTAACGGGTCCGCGGTCAAACGACCACCCCTCATCACTGTCAAACGCTCCCTAAAACACTTCAGCGAGCAGGCCTTCCTAATTGACCTGGTCCAGGCATCCTGGATGGATATAGATCTCATTCCGTCAGTAGAGGATGCCTGGTTGTTCTTTAAAAGTAATTTCCTCTCAATCTTAAATAAACATGCCCCATTCAAAAAATACAGAACTAAGAACAGATATAGCCCCTGGTTCTCCTCAGACTTGACTGCCCTTGACCAGCACAAAAACATCCTGTGGCGTACTGCATTAGCATCAAATAGCCCCCGCGATATGCAACTTTTCAGGGATGCTAGGAACCAATATACACAAGCAGTTAGGAAAGCAAAGGCTAACTTTTTCAAAACAGAAATTTGCATCCTGTAGCACTAACTCCAAAAAGTTTTGGGACACTGTAAAGTCCATGGAGAATAAGAGCACTTCCTCCCAGCTGCCCACTGCACTGAGGCTAGGAAACACTATCACCACCGATAAATCTACAATAATCGAGAATTTCAACAAGCATTTTGCTACGGCTGGTCATGCTTTCCACCTGGCTACCACTACCCCGGCCACCAGCTCTGCACCCTCTGCTGCAACTTGCCCATGCCCCCACCGCTTCTCCTTCACACAAATTCAGACAGCTGATGTTCTGAAAGAGCTGCAAAATCTGGACCCCTACAAATCATCTGGGCTAGAAAATCTGGACCCTTTCTTTCTAAAACTAGCCGTCAAAATTGTCGCAACCCCTATTACTAGCCTGTTCAACCTCTCTTTTGTAACGTCTGAGATCCCCAGAGATTGGAAAGCTGCCGCTGACACTCTAGATCTAAACTGTTACAGACCTATATCCATCCTGCCCTGCCTTTCGAAAGTTTTTGAAAGCCAAGTTAACAAACAGATCACCGACCATTTCGAATCCCACCGTACCTTCTCCGCTATGCAATCCGGTTTCCGAGCTGGTCATGGGTGCACTTCAGCCACGCTCAAGGTCCTAAACGATATTATAACCGTGATCGATAATAGACAGTACTGTGCAGCCGTCTTCATCGACCTGGCCAGGGCTTTCGACTCTGTCAACCACCGCATTCTTATTGGCAGACTAAATAGCCTTGGTTTCTCAAATGACTGCCTTGCCTGGTTCACCAACTACTTCTCAGATAGAGTTCAATGTGTCAAATCGGAGGGCTTGTTGTCTGGACCTATGGCAGTCTCTATGGGGGTGCCACAGGGTTCAATTCTTGGGCCGACTCTTTTCTCTGTGTATATCAATGATGTCGCTCTTGCTGCTGGTGACTCTCAGATCCACCTCTACGCAGACGACACCATTTTGTATACATCTGGCCTTTCATTGGACACTGTGTTAACAAACCTCCAAACGAGCTTCAATGCCATACAACACTCCTTCAGTAGCCTCCAACTGCTCTTAAACACTAGTAAAACGAAATGCATGCTCTTGAATCGAACGCTGCTGGCACCCGCCCACCCGACTAGAATCACTACTCTCGACGGGTCTGACCTAGAGTATGTGGACAACTACAAATACCTAGGTGTCTGGGTAGACTGTAAACTCTCCTTCCAGACTCACATTAAGAATCTCCAATCCAAAGTTACATCTAGAATCGGTTTCCTATTTCGCAACAAAGCCTCCTTCACTCATGCTGCCAAACATGCCCTCGTAAAACGGACTATCCTACCGATCCTTGACTTCGGCGATGTCATTTACAAAATAGCCTCCAACACTCTACTCAGCAAATTGGATGTAGTCTATCACAGTGCCATCCGTTTTGTGTCCAAAGCCCCATCTACTACCCACCACTGTGACCTGTACGCTCTTGTTGGCTGGTCCTCACTACATATTCGTCGCCAAACCCACTGGCTCCAGGCCATCTATAAATCACTGCTAGGCAAATCCCTGCCTTATCTTAGCTCATTGGTCACCATAGCAACACCCACCCGTGGTATGCGCTCCAGCAGGTATATCTCACTGGTCATCCCCAAAGCCAACACCTCCTTTGGCCGCCATTCCTTCCAGTTCTCTGCTGCCAATGACTGGAACAAATTGCAAAAATCTCTGAAGCTGGAGACTCTTATCTCCCTCACTAACTTTAAGCATCAGTTGTCAGAGCACCTTACCGATCACTGCACCTGTACACAGCCCATCTGAAATTAGCCCACCCAACTACCTCATGCCTATATTGTTATTTATTTTGCTCATTTGCACCCCAGTATCTCTATTTGCACATCATCTCTTGCACATCTAGCATTCCAGTGTTAATACTAATTGTAATTATTTTGCACTATAGCCTATTTATTGCCTTACCTCCATAACTTGCTACATTTGCACACACTGTATATATATTTTCTGTTGTATTTTTGACTTTATGTTTTGTTTTACCCCATATGTAACTCTGTGTTGTTTTTATCGCACTGCTATACTTTATCTTGGCCAGGTTGCAGTTGTAAATGAGAACTTGTAAATAAAAAACTGACTGTTAGCACTTGGTGGTCTATAGCAGCTTCCCACAAGAATGGGCTATAGGTGAGGCAGATGAACCTGTAGTCATATTACTTTAACAGTATTTAACATGAGATCCTCTCTAAGCTTTACAGCAGCCAACCCCAATAAGCGGCCCGCGCGCTTTGCATACTCGTCTCCACTTGACTAGCTACCTAGTGTAGTGTCACAGACACACAGTAGCCGCAGCCGTTCGCCAGTTAACCCTCTTTCATCAAAAGGACTGACCACTTCCTCACAAAAAAATATGAAATCCAGTCAAACCAACATGGCATTCGCCAAGATACGCAAGGTAGACCAGGAGAACCGTCAGTTCAAAACTGACTGGACTGAGAGGTATTGCTTTTTTTTACCGGACCACAACAGTGCTAAGCCCACATGCTTAATATGCATGCAGCCTGTAGCTGTAATCAAAGCAGACAATCTGAAGCGGCATTTTAACTCTATTCATGCTGCCAGTTTTAATACAAACTACCCAGAAAAATCTGACCAGCGCAAACAAAAAATTGCAAGCATGTTAACGTCATACAAGCACTCGGTTTTAACTATGTGTAAAACAACATCGGCACAAGAGAGCGCAACAGCTGCCTCATTACACGTTTATTGGAAGCTTGCAAGAGCTAAGAAGTCATTCGCCGATTTAGAGTTCATTAAACAATGTGCAATCGACATGGCTGCCGAAGTTTTAAACCAAGAGGAACCAATAAAAAAAATAAGTTGTTGAGCTGTTGAAGCAAGTGCCGCTGTCGGCTAACACGGCAACCAGAAGAGTCAAAGTTTTAGCGGAGGAGTGTTTTTCCAGTCTACTCACAGATTTGAGGAAAACCGAAGCATTCTCACTGGCAATAGACTCGTCTTGTGACCGAACCGACATGGAACAACTGTCTGTGTTCGCAAGATTTTTTGATGGGAAGACATTCCGGGAGGAGCTGCTGTGTTTGATTTCTCTACCCGGGCGTACAACCGGGGAAATAATATTCAACGAGCTGACACAGTTCTTCGAAAGGAATGGCTTAGTTGTGAGTAAAATTGTCTCTGTTGTTACCGACGGGGCTCCGTCAATGGTGGGACACCGCCAGGGCTTGGTAAGCAGGCTTTCTGCCATCAACCCAGCACTCCTGGCATTTCACTGCATTATTCACAAGTCAGTTTTGTGCGGAAAACTGTGTGGAAAAATGAAAGAGACCATGGATACTGTGACTCGACGAGTTAACTTTGTCCATGAGAGCTCTAGTCTGCAGCATCGCCTTTTTAGAGCATTACTCGAGGAAATGTCAGCTGAACACAAGGATCTTTTGCTCCACAATGACGTTCGCTGGCTGAGCAAAGGCCGTGTGTTGGAGAGGGTGTGTGACCTGCGTGATGAACTTGTGTCATTTTTATCCAGCCTGCAGAGCCAAAAAGCCAGCGACTTTTTGAACTTTTTAACTGACAACAAGGTGATATCAGATGTTACTTTTTTGTGTGACATCATGTCTCATCTAAATCACCTTAACCTGTGACTACAAGGCAAGAACCACACTGTTGCTGACATGTATGAGGCGATTGAAGCCTTCCGGTCAAAGCTGCACCTCCTGGAGAGAGACATTCATGGGAGAAAGTTGCACTTTCCACGTCTGCGTGAGCATTGTGAGAAGAATAAAATGCAGGAAGATCCAGCAATGAAGGATTTTGTGTCCAGGCTGGCAGAAAACTTCAAGGAAAGATTTGAAAGCTCCCCTAAACTCTCAGCTGACATCCTTCTCTTCGTAAGACAGCCGTTTTCTGTGTCAGCTGACGGCCAGTGGACTGCAGAGGCCAAAAAGCTGGTGCCTTCCATAGATGAGGCTGCTCTTCAGATGGAAATCTTGGAGATGGAAACATCTGATTTGCTCAAAGCTCAACACAAGGATGCACTGGTGAGTGACTTTTGGATCAACGTGGTTCCCCAAGCTCGTTTTAAAAACACCAGAGATATTGCAATGCTCCTACTCACGATGTTCCCCTCAACATACATCTGTGAATCAGCATTTTCTTCAATGAATGCTATCAAGAGCCAGGACAGAAACAGACTCTCAGATTCACATCATGATTGTCACAACAGAATACAAGCCTGACATCAGAAAAGTTGCCTCATCCCATCGTTCTCACTTCTCTCACTGATTGGTGAGTGAACCAGATCCAATTATTTTTTTGCTATTTTTCAATCTTCTTGTGGTATAATAATTATTACAATGAAATAACCATTTCATATTTAATAGCATGTTTCCTACTAAATATGCTACACAGCTTAAATAAAAGTAAATGGCATCCAACTAGTTAGTAAAATGTAAAACTTAATACACAGCAATTATAAAATTATACACAAATAAAAGCTAATTAATTATATTGTCACATTAATATCAAACACTTTTGGCTAACAGCTTGATATTATTTGGTTCACATATTTTAAAAGTTTAAAAACTAATGTGGCATATTCTGATAACACATTTGAAAAGTACCTAACTAAAAATCTCTGTCTGTCTGTGTTTGTCCTTCTGTCTCTTCTCTTAGAAAGACCGCCTGAACGCAGATATCCAAAGCATGGGTGTTCCAGACAGAAGTGGGCGCTGTGTGTGTGTGTGTGTGTGTGTGTGTGTGTGTGTGTGTGTGTGTGTGTGAATGTGTTTGCTGGACTTTTTGTTTGCTGACTGTTTGCACAGAATATGCTCCAGGGGCATTTCATAATTAAATAGTTGGTTTTCTCTTATGTGACTCCTAACACCACTACTAATAATTATAAAATCACAATAGAAGTGAAAACTGATAAAACATAAAACTGTCGCCAAAAAAACAAACATGTTGGCCCTCGGCTTGGCATGCCTGACCAAATTTGGCCCTTTTGGAAATCTAATTGGGGAACCCTGCTTTACAGGAATGTGGTTCTGAATATAGACCACAACACTGCCCCCCATTGGCATTTCTGTATTTTCTGTAGATGTTATAACAATGTATTGCTACCAATGTATCATCAAATGTATTATCTAAGTGAGTTTTAGAGATAGTCAGAATATGAATGTCATCTGTTACTAGCAAGTTATTGATTTTCTTAACCTTGTACTTACTTTTGTACTGTACATACAGTATGTTAATATGGGCTATTTTTAGCACTTTTTGGGGATGTTTCATTGTTTTTATTGCTTTACTGGGAAGCTTATCAGAAGTAGACATGACAATGTTATTGATGTTTGAGCTGATAGTGCAGGGTGAGCTGCACACAGTGTACTTCCTACTTCCTCTGGTTCATAGGCACTGCATACATTAGCTGTAGGATCAACAGAGGCTTTCAGGGCAGTCAGAGCGACATAAATTAAGTTACTTACATTGTGTCTGCCAACAACCCTGGGAAAATGTACATTTGCAGCAGCACACAATGGTAGGGATTATCTGAGCTGGGCTTGGGTCATTGATAAGTCATTATCTCAACGCAGCCTTGGACAGAGTCCAGGAGCCAAGATGATTTGGATGGACTCTCTTTCCAGAAGGTGTCAAAGTTATCTATAAAAGTGATTCCAACAGAGCTACAGTCATCTTTTAGCCAGGTGTGTAATGCCAGTAACCTGCTGAATCTTTCACACCCGCGGCCCAATGATGGTACCGGACCTGAAATAATTGGCCGCTTTTTGGAATCTTTCAGTGCTAGAATCAGTTCTTTAAAATCAAATTTCTGAAGTTCCAAGCTAGCCTTCCTAATGTAGTTTGACCCGACATGAACTACGACAGCGTCAGCTCCCGGCATCTGTCGTAGAGCGGTCGGAAGCAGCGTTGTAATGTCCTGTACTCGTGCTCTAGGATAGCACAGGGTTTTTGCTCCAGGAACCATGATGTTTCTTATCATAGAACTGCCGATGATAACAGCTGGTGCAATGGCTGATGAGGTCCGGCCGTTCTATCGCCTCGAGTGGTTTCGCAAACCCCTCGAGGACCGAAGGGCGGTGGGGCCTGATGGACCCGAGCCAGCTGCAGTATCCATCGTGGATGATGAATGGGCTGGAGTCTCAGACAGCCTCACGGTCTGATGTGGGTGCGAGCTCTGAGGATCTGAACCCGAGGAAGAAGCCACCAGAGAGAGAGACAGAACAGAGGATGAAGGCGCAGGTACTTCCAGATCCGATCTCGAATCGGAAGCCCCCAGAGAAGAAGGCTCTGGGAACCTCTGGATCCAGGACGGCGAAGCTGTTTCTGGTCTGTGTCCGGTCTGGGCTTAACATCTCCAAGGAGGCCCCCGTTGCCTGAGGACACTGTTTTCGACTTCCATGGCGAGTGACATATCTCCAAGGCTGGTTGGTAGGATCGAGAACAGGAACATCCACCAAGTCATCCAGGAGCATCCTACTATCTCCATTCTCCAGGGAAGGGGGAGACCCCTTCGGGGAGGGATCCCTGCAGAGTACCGGCCAGTTGGCTGTGGAGAGCCGACACGGCGGCGACACTTCACCAGGCCAGAGTGGCGTCCGGCTACTGGGGTGGAAGAGAAAGTAAAAGTAGGTGTGCATTCCCCAGTAGCTTGTGTAGGTTCGCTACTTGTTTTCTGAGAGTAGCCACTTCACCCCTGTAGTCCTCTACAAGCAAACAGTTGCTACATTGAAAGTCTGGGCAGTCCACATTGTCCCGGAATAAAGCAAAATAAACACAGCTCCTGCAGCGTTGAAAACGTTTGTTACCGTCCTCCATTTGAGGCTCCAGGCTAGCTAGGCTAGCTAAGCCAGCCGGGCCTCCATGTCTATCCTCTTGACAGGAAACTCCCAATTTGTCAGAGAGAGAACCACACGGCTATCGAAAACGTCAGGCCAAGGTAAGCCTACACCAATCCCACACTTAATTAGAAATTCACGATGTGAAAAATGAATGGCGGTGTAGAGTATTATAACTCAGGCAAGTAAAACATGTTTCGTCAACAACACACTCAGTGGTGAACTGGGCATGGTTAGGGTAGGAAGAGATAATGTCTTGAAGCCTTTTAAGACACTATGTTGGTGGTTGCCTGTATGTGCTTGAGATAAAATGTAATCCACAGCTATTCTTTTGAAATGATTGATCCTCTGTGGCTTAATTATGCTCTCTAGTGTATCTTTAACATTGAGAGCAGGCTCCTGTGGTTGGATAAAAAAAGGAATACAAAAAAATTAATAATAATGTAATGTTTTATTAATTTATTTTTGGCCTCTTGGGCCCCCCATGGGCTTGGGCCCAGCCCCCGACTCACACAATTGACCAGTCACTATAATTTATTATGCAGTTTATTTTTTATTTTTGTATTAATCAGTTACCCAATCAAGGCAGGGCCCCCCAGTTCCCCACTTGTGTCCCCTACCTCCTCTCCTCCCCCCATCTGACGCAGCAGGCAGGAGCAGGATGTCTACACTCATTGAGAGTGGGCTCCTGAATCCTCCTGTGGTTGTCGGTTGCAGTAATAGATGGTGTTATTGTGTGCGGTGGCATTGATGCATCTCTGAGAGAAGGGACAGGATGCCACATACCTCCATTGGTCCTCTTCTATGCTACAGCACTGAACCTGCATGGACCATATAATTACATATAGAACATACACTACATGACCAAAAGTATGTGGACACCGCATTCCAAAATCATGGGCATTAATATGAAGTTGTTCCCCCCTTTGCTGCTATAACAGCCTCCACTCTTCTGGGATGGCTTTCCACTACTGTAGATGTTGGAACATTGCTGCAAGGACTTGCTTTCATTCAGCCACAAGAACATTAGTGAGGTCGGGCACTGATGTTGGGCGATTAGGCCTGGCTCGCAGTTGGCATTCCAATTCATCCTAAAGGTGTTAGATTGGGTTGAGATCAGGGTTCTGTGCAGGCCAGTCAAGTTTTTCCACACCGATCTCGACAAACCACTTCTATATGGACCTCGCTTTGTGCACAGGGGCATTGTCATGCTGAAACAGGAAAGGGCATTCCCCAAACTGTTGCCACAAAGTTGGAAGCACAGAATCGTCTAGAATGTAATTGTATGCTGTAGCGTTAAGATTTCCCTTCACTGGAACTAAGCGGCCTAGCCCGAACCATGAAAAACAGCCCAAACCATTATTCCTCTTCCACCTAACTTTACAGTTGGCACTCTGCATTGAGGCAGGTAGCGTTCTCCTGACATCCGCAAAACCCAGATTTGTCCGTCGGACTGCCAGATGGTGAAGCGTGATTCATCACTCCAGAGAACGCATTTCCACTGCTCCAGAGTCCAATGGCGGCGAGCTTTACACAGCTCCAGCCGACGCTTGGCATTGCGCATGGTGATCTTAGGCTTGTGTGGCTGCTTGGCCTTGGAAACCCATTTCATGAATCTCCCGACGAACAGTTATTGTGCTGACGTTGCTTCCAGAGGCAGTTTGGAACTCAGTAGTGAGTGTTGCAACCGAGACTATTTTTACGCTCTACATGCTTCAGCATTCGGCGGTCCTGTTCTGTGAGCTTGTGTGGCCTACCACTTCGCGGCTGAGCCTTTGTTGCTCCTAGACGTTTCCACTTCACAATAACAGCACTTACAATTGACCGGGGCAGCTGTGGCAGGGCAGAAAGTTGACGAACTGACTTGTTGGAAAGGTAGCATCCTATGACGGTGCCACGTTGAAAGTCACTGAGCTCTTCAGTAAGGCCATTCTACTGCGAATGTTTGTATGGAGATTGTATGGCTATGTGCTCGATTTTATACACATGTCAGCAACAGGTGTGGCTGAAATAGCCGAATCCACTAATTTGAAGGGGTATAAACATACTTTTGTATACAGTATATAGTGTATATAATTTATACTGTATATATTTCCTTTGTTGTTATTTTTTAAACAATTCTTTATTATTTTTTTGCTGCTTCTTACCATATGCAGGGCAGAGTGGGTGGCCTTGAAGCTGAAAGCCTAGGTGGGAGTGATACTTCGGGTTTGTGTTCATTATTCAAAATGTTGTAAAATGTTTTGCAACGGACAACAAAAATTACAGTTTCTTATTGGACAAGTCCAGGGAGTACCTCCCTGTTTCAATCTGTAATCTTCCATTTGGCTCCAAATGAACATGACCCTGGAGGTCCCCTGGAAGTCAGTGAATGTGTTATTGTCAGTGTTCTGCTACTGTGGAGCAGCTGCACAGGGCACCGCGTTCATAAAGCATTCATGAGCATTCGTTAATGATCCGGACAGATACATACACACTATACGTGCTTGCACACACACACAAACACACACACTCCCTCTCTCTCTCTCTTTCTCTTTCTCTTTCTTTCTCTCACACACACACTCACACACATGCTCTGTGTTTTTGAATACGGGTGACTAATTATGTACCAGTAACCGCAAGTAAGCAGAGTAGAACAATCACATGTGATTCACGTTTGATGGCTACCTAGAGAAACCATGGAGAATGTTGGGCAAATGCCCTGCTCTGCTCAAGTAGAATGCATATTTTCAAGTATTGTGGTGGCAGTATCATGTTATGGGTCCCATGTTGCTCAGTTGGTTGAGCATTGCGCTTGCAATGCAAGGGTTGTGTGTTCGATTCCCACGGGTGACCAGTATGAATGAAAAGGTATGCAAATGTATGCACTCACTACTGTAAGTTGTTCTGGATAAGAGCGTCTGCTAAATGACTAAAATGTAAAATGTCTTGTCAGTGGGAGGGACTGGGGAGTTTGTCAGGATCGAAAGAAGCAAGGCCCAGGTAAAAAGTTAGAGGACAAACTGCCTCAGTCTTCTGAAAACCTAACCCTGGGATAGAGGTTTATTTTTCAGATGGACAATTACACATATTGTAATGCCAAAGACACACCGGAATGGCTATCCAAGAGGTGTTGAGTGTTCCTGAGTGGTGCAGTCTCAGTCCTTAAATATGCTTGAAAATCATAGTCAAGGTTTGGATATTGCTATCCAGTTGGTAGAGCATGGTGCTTGTAAAGGCAGGTTAGTGGGTTCGATTCCCAAGACCACCCATACGTAAAATGGATATACACTGGAGGGAGACAAGTTGGATGGGTGGGAGGTTGGGGGTGGAGGCTCATTTTATTTTTAATTCTCTTTACATACTCAATTTATTGTTACTTTTTGGCTCTGTGATGCGAGTTAACTATTAAATGATATGAATTTGTGTATTGTGCATGTAGTCGTTTCCAATATTTTCAGACTACTAAACAACTATTGATTTAGAACCACGGAGAGTTACCGCAAGTCGCAAAGTCCACTATTCCAGCACCATTTCAACTTCAACATTTCAACATCATCTGTCACACCCTGATGTGTTTCACCTGTCTTATGCTTTTCTCCACCCCCCACCAGGTGTCTCCTATTTTTCCCCATTATCCCCTGTGTATTTATACCTGCGTTTTCTGTTTGTCTGTTGCCAGTTCGTCTTGTTTTGTCAGAACTTACCAGCGTGTTTCCCGTTTCTCCAGTTCTCAAGTTCTTGTTTTCTAGTCTTCCCGGTTCTAACCTTTCTGCCTGCCCTGACCCAGAGCCTGCCTGCCTTGGATTACGAACCTCTGCCTGCCTCGACCTGCCCTTTTGCCAGCCCCTTTGTTATAAAAAAAATTATGCGAACCGAACTATCCACCTCCTGTGTCTGCATCTGGGTCATATCCTGAGTCGTGATATCATCAAATCACCTATGCTTAGTCTAATACAGTGACAACTAAAAGATACAAAAAACGATTTAGTCCAATCAATGTAAGCTAAATATGATGTGTCTGTCCATGGTACTGATTTATCTCTGTGTGTGTGTGTGTGGGTGTGTGTGTATGTGTGCGTTTGTGCTTGCAAGTAGAAAAAAACATGTTGACACCCTACTTGTAGAGAAATGCCAATGCCATCCTCCTCTTATATGTTGCCTAAACGGCCTATGACTCTGTCACACAGAACACGCTTTTAGTTTTTGTTGCCCTAGGCTACCTGGCTAAAATGCTTGCTCGCTAGCCTAACTTCCTTTCTTGGGCAACTGAAAGAGAGCGGCTCTCCAGTTAGGCTGGTCTGTGATTCACAGACACCTTTCCCGGCAAGAGGAATAAGGCAACCTCATAGAGAGTTACACACACTAAATAACTTTATTTCCAGAGGACATATGATTGGCAAACGTATTGCAAATTGAGAAATCATGTGACTAAACGGAATAAAAAGAAGAAGAAACTACACTATGAAACAAAGATAAATGACATAAAGAATGATAGTAAAAAGCTTTGGAGCACCTTAAATTACGTTTTGGGCAAAAAGGCAAATTCTGCTCCATCATTCATTGAATCAGATAGCTCATTCATCACAAAACCCACTGATATTGCCAACTACTTTAATGATTTGTTCATTGGCAAGATTAGCAAATTTAAGCATGGCATGCCAGCAACAAACGCTGACACTACACATCCAAGTATATCTGACCAAATTATGAAAGATAAACATTGTAATTTTGAATTCTGTAAAGTAAGTGTGGAAGAGGTGAAAAAAGTATAGTTGTCGATCAACAATGACAAGCCACTGGGGTCTGACAACTTGGATGAAAAATGACTGAGGATAATAGAGGAAGATATTGCCACTCCTATTTGCCATATCTTCAATTTAAGCCTACTAGAAAGTGTGTGCCCTCAGGCCTGGAAGGATGTAAAAGTTATTCCCCTACCTAAGAATTGTAAAGCCACCTTAACTGGCTCAAATAGCCAACCAATCAGCCTGTTACCAACCCGTAGTAAACTTTTGGAAAGAATTGTGTTTGACCAGATAAAATGCTATTTTACAGTAACCAAATTGACAACAGACTTTCAGCACACTTATAGGGAAGGACATTCAACAAGCACAGCACTGACACAAATGACTGATGATTGGCTGAGAGAAATTGATGATAAAAAGATTGTGGGGGCTGTTTTTTTAGACTTCAGTGCAGCTTTTGACATTATCGATCATAGTCTGTTACTGGAAAAATGTCTGTGTTATAGCTTTACACCCCCTGCTATATTGTGGATAAAGAGTTACCTGTCTAACAGAACACAGAGTGTGTTCTTTAATGGAAGCCTCTCCAACAAAATCCAGGTAGAATCAGGAATTCCCCAGGGCAGCTGTCTAGGCCCCTTACTTTTTTCAATCTTTACTAACGACATGCCACTGGCTTTGAGTAAAGCCAGTTTGTCTATGTATGCGGATGACTCAACACTATACATGTCAGCTACCACAGCGACTGAAATGACAGCAACACTTAACAAAGAGCTGCAGTTAGTTTCAGAATGGGAGGCAAGGAATAAGTTTGTCCTAAATATTTTAAAAACTAAAAGCATTGTATTTGGGACAAATCATTTACTAAACCCTAAACCTCAACTAAATCTTGTAATGAATAATGTGGAAATTGAGCAAGTTGAGGAGACTAAATTGCTTGGAGTAACTCTGGACTGTAAACTGTCATGGTCAAAACATATTGATACAACAGTAGCTAGGATGGGGAGAAGTCTGTCTATCTGCATTCTTAACAGCACTATCAACAAGGCAGGTCCTACAGGCCCTAGTTTTGTCGCACCTGGACTACTGTTCAGTCATGTGGTCAGGTGCCACAAAGAGGGACTTAGGAAAATTGCAATTGGCTCAGAACAGGGCAGCACGGCTGGCCCTTGGATGTACACAGAGAGCTAACATTAATAATATGCATGTCAATCTCTCCTGGCTCAAAGTGGAGGAGAAATTGACTTCATCACTACTTGTATTTGTGAGAGGTATTGACATGTTGAATACACCAAGCTGTCTGTTTGAACTACTGGCACACAGCTCGGACATCCATGCATACCCCACAAGACATGCCACCAGAGGTCTCTTCACAGTCCCCAAGTCAAGAACAGACTATGGGAGGCACACAGTACTACATAGAGCCATGACTACATGAAACTCTATTCCAAATCAAGTAACTCATGCCAGCAGTAAAATGAGATTTAAAAAACAGATAAAAAATACACCTTATGGAACAGCGGGGACTGTGAAGCAACACAAACATAGACACATCACACGATAACATATGCACTATTCACACATGTACACATGGATTTTGTGTTATAGACATATGGTAGTAGAGTAGAGGCCTGAGGGCATACACTTAATATGTTGTGAAATCTGTTATGAATGTATTGTAATGTTTTTAAAATGTATAACTGCTTTAATTTTGCTGGACCACAGGAAGAGTAGCTGCTGCCTTGGCAACAGCTAATGGGGATCCATAATAAATACAAATACAAATATGAGATGGATGTGGTTCACGGCATCGCAGTGCTAGCTGTGCCACTAGAGATCCTGGTTCGAATCCAGGCTCTGTCGTAGCCAGCCGCGACCGGGAGACCCATGGGGCGGCGCACAATTGGCCCAGCATCGTCCAGGGTAGGGGAGGGAATGGCCGGCAGGGATGTAGCTCAGTTGGTAGAGCATGGCGTTTTCAACGCCAGGGTTGTGGGTTCGTTTCCCATGACTAAAATGATTCAGAGGAGAACTGGGTGAAAGTGTTGTGGTCAGATGAGACCAAAATCGAGCTCTTTGGCATCAACTTAAATCGCCGTGTTTGGAGGAGGAGGAATGCTGCCTATGACCCCAAGAACACCATCCCCACCGTCAAACATGGAGGTGGAAACATTATGCTTTGTAGGTGTTTTTCTGCTAAGGGGACAGGACAACTTCACCGTATCAAAGGGACGATGGACGGGGCCATGTACCGTCAAATCTTGGGTGAGAACCTCCTTCCCTCAGCCAGGGCAATGACCCAAAACACACGGCCAAGGCAACAAAGGAGTGGCTCAAGAAGAAGCACATTAAGGTCCTGGAGTGGCCTAGCCAGTCTCCAGACCTTAATCACATAGAAAATCTGTGGAGGGAGCTGAAGGTTGAGTTGCCAAACGTCAGCCTCGAAACCTTAATGACTTGGAGAAGATCTGCAAAATCCCTCCTGAGATGTGTGCAAACCTGGTGGCCAACTACAAGAATTGTCTGACCTCTGTGATTGCCAACAAGGGTTTTGCCACCAAGTACTAAGTAATGTTTTGCAGAGGGGTAAAATACTTATTTCCCTCATTAAAATGCAAATCAATGTATAACATTGCGTTTTTCTGGGTTTTTTGTTGTTATTCTGTCTCTCACTGTTCAAATAAACCTACCGTTAAAATTATAGACTGATCATGTCTTTGTCAGTGGGCAAATGTACAAAATCAGCAGGGGATCAAATACTTTTTTCCCTCACTGTATATTTTTTTTATCAAAGGAGGCCAAATGCTCGCTCGCTGCCCTTGCATTCAATGCTATGGGCGGCAACAATGTCATACTCTTTTTGACCAGACAGAATCAGATAGATGGGCTACACATACTGAGACAGAGGGGCGCTCTTTCGTTCACTTGGATGCTTTCTCGAGTGAGATACATTCAGCCTCTTGCAAATTGAAGGACATTTATGAAACACAGAGATCAATTTTTTTTTGTTTTTTTCTTGGTAAATTTTTTTGGGAAGCCTGGCTTCCCTTGCCATCCATAAATACACACCACTGTTACAAGTGGACCTAAACCATGCCAGGAAAATGCACCCCACACCATAACATATTATTTGTATACCTAATTTACTCAAGTGTTTCCTTTATCAGTTACCGGTTGCCTACAGTCGGGAAGGCCGCAGTTTGGCCAGCATGCACAACAAATATAGCCTACAGCTTGTTGCTTTGTGGCCATAGACATGTAATCCATAGAAGGGTTTTGGAACCCTTGGCAATTTCCCTTTTAAACTCATGTGTACGCTAGCAATGGCTGCCAGTCCTGACTTGAATGGTTACTGCTATCTATGGATTTTAATCCGGCCATGATAGCATCACTAAGCCTTGACACATTTCTCCTTTCGGTAACACTTAATTTGAAGGGGTCCTTATTATAGTGTAATTACATATGTAATTACACTGTAACAAGTATTGTAAGTCAATATAATAATTCATAGTTACACTGTAAAAACTACTTGTAACTGGTGGTAATTGCAGTCTGTAATTACAGGGGTGTAACAACGAATGCTTGTTACCAAGCTTGTTACGAATGTTAACATTTCCGATAGCATCCCAACGCACCATATTTCAGCCTGCACAAACCATGTGATAAGTGTAAGGCAATTGAAAAACGACCACCTCAATGACATGTAGGTCCCCTGTAGCTCAGTTGGTAGAGCATGGCGCTTGCAACGCCAGGGTTGTGGGTTCGTTTCCCACGGGGGGCCAGTATGAAAAATGTATGCACTCACTAACTTTAAGTCGCTCTGGATAAGAGCGTCTGCTAAATGACTAAAATGTAAATAACAGCAATAGAGATCTGGAGTCTGATGCCCAGGCCCAATGGCAAAAACGGGTTCACAAACTGTTCACATAAAAAATAAATGTTTACAGTGTATTTGAAAATGGGTCAATTACTTTAACTTTTAGACACATTAATAAACAGTTATAGTTAAAATTGTGAGATAGTCGTTTGTGCTTGCTAAATTGTAAGCCTATAGATGGGTTAGCTGACAATGTCACGAAAACGATGTGCGAGCTTCCATGGGGCAGAAGTCAGTGTGTTGTTGTGATTCTGGATGGCCAGATTGCTAGCAAAAATGACAAGAGACTGCCATGTGGAGAATATTAAAAGCAATGTTCCTTCTAAGGTGTTTGTGTGCGCGAGACTGCCACGCAGCTCCCCCAGGACTGCTGCACAGAAGAAATATCAGCCCACGGAGAGAAGCACACTTTACTCAACTTTCTAGAGTTTTCCCTGTTAGTTAACACTATCAACATTTCCCTTTACTCTGGCAATTGTGATCGAATCAACACAATATTAGCCACTTTCAATGCAACATACCGAAACTAAACGAACTATGCAAGACTTAATATGCTAAACTAAATATGCAAGAGATTTTGTTATAGGCAGAACGCATCGGAGTAGGATTCTTTTGCATTGACATGTATGACTCAGCCCGTACTCTACACAGACCTGTGCGGCATAACCAATCAGAGCTGCAGTAGACCTTATATGCAAATAGACCATTGCCATATATGGATCTGTGCCATTTACTTTGAATTGGACTGTTTTTACAGCATGAGCGGTCGTGAGTAGATGCGCTTGTTTTGAGATCAAAGCAAGAGCTGCATGTAGCCAAGTGTGCACATTTAGTTAATTTCCTTTTCTAGTTATTGCGTTATTTGTCATGATTCAACTGGATTTGAACCCAAATGCAGACAACTACACCGAGCCAGAGAAGGTTTAACAGGTTTATTTACAAAGTTCAATTTGTCCAGGTTTCCAATAATAGGGGAAGAGCAAGTCCAGGTTTACAGGGAGGGTAACCGATCCAGGTTCAGAGCAGGAATGGTACCGTAACGTCCGAGTGTCCGTGGTGAGTCCAAAAGGAAGGTCCGGTAGTGGAAAGCAGGATGGTGGTGGCAGGAGTGAAGCGGAGGCAGGAGTCAGGTTCCAATAATCTGTGGCACAGGAGAAAAGTAACTAGTACAGGCCAAAAACACAAAGGGCGAAAACAAGCAGGTTGAGTCAACAGCGAAACTAACATGGTAGACTTGACTATGATCTGACGATGAGTGGCAAGTTTGACCGGGTCTTTAAGGCTGAGGTGATTATGGTGAATGAGCTGCAGCTGGAACCCTGACTCCCGCACACCAGACTTCACTCCTGCAATCAAGGACAGACAGAGGGGAGGGGGAGAGCAGAGAGAGCTACCTAGCAGCAGTAGGCCTAACATTATTAGCCCAGTTATATATAATTTGTAGTCAGCAATAGGGGAGTGATTGCTTCCTATAAGAGCACAAAACGTGTACATTTCTAGACATCTTTGAAAAGCAGGTCAGGTAAAGAGCTTTTTTTGTCTTAAAGGGGCAGTGTTGTATTTTGAGACAGGCTTCAATAAACTAAGTAGTCAATAGGCAGAGGGTAGCATAATTTGTCTGATTCTCTGTAATAATGGTATGGGAATAATAATGCATTTTATTTTGTAAAGTGGTTTATTGCATCAAACAACATTTTCAGTCACCTCCTTGTCTGAAGATCAAGTGAATAAACAGGTTAATGTCAAGCCCTGCATATTGTTTTCAAAAGTCTCATGGAATGTAGGTCTACATTGAACACCACACATTGACTGCTACTGTATGTAGGCTGAATGATAGAACAGCTACAGTGGGGGAAAAAAGTATTTAGTCAGCCACCAATTGTGCAAGTTCTCCCACTTAAAAAGATGAGAGAGGCCTGTAATTTTCATAATAGGTACACGTCAACTATGACAGACAAATTGAGGAAGAAAAATCCAGAAAATCAAATTGTAGGATTTTTAATGAATTTATTTGCAAATTATGGTGGAAAATAAGTATTTGGTCACCTACAAACAAGCAAGATTTCTGGCTCTCACAGACCTGTAACTTCTTCTTTAAGAGCCTCCTCTGTCCTCCACTCGTTACCTGCATTAATGGCACCTGTTTGAACTTGTTATCAGTATAAAAGACACCTGTCCACAACCTCAAACAGTCACACTCCAAACTCCACTATGGCCAAGACCAAAGAGCTGTCAAAGGACACCAGAAACAAAATTGTAGACCTGCACCAGACTGGGAAGACTGAATCTGCAATAGGTAAGCAGCTTGGTTTGAAGAAATCAACTGTGGGAACAATTATTAGGAAATGGAAGACATACAAGACCACTGATAATCTCCCTCGATCTGGGGCTCCACGCAAGATCTCACCCCGTGGGGTCAAAATGATCACAAGAACAGTGAGCAAAAATCCCAGAACCACACGGGGGACCTAGTGAATGACCTGCAGAGAGCTGGGACCAAAGTAACAAAGCCTACCATCAGTAACACACTACGCCGCCAGGGACTCAAGTCCTGCAGTGCCAGACGTGTCCCCCTGCTTAAGCCAGTACATGTCCAGGCCCGTCTGAAGTTTGCTAGAGTGCATTTGGATGATCCAGAAGAGGATTTGGAGAATGTCATATGGTCAGATGAAACCAAAATAGAACTTTTTGGTAAAAACTCAACTCGTCGTGTTTGGAGGAAAAATAATGCTGAGTTGCATCCAAAGAACACCATATCTACTGTGAAGCATGGGGGTGGAAACATCATGCTTTGGGGCTGTTTTTCTGCAAAGGGACCAGGACGACTGATCCGTGTAAAGGAAAGAATGAATGGGGCCATGTATTGTGAGATTTTGAGTGAAAACCTCCTTCCATCAGCAAGGGCATTGAAGATGAAACGTGGCTGGGTCTTTCAGCATGACAATGATCCCAAACACACCGCCCGGGCAACGAAGGAGTGGCTTCGTAAGAAGCATATCAAGGTCCTGGAGTGGCCTAGCCAGTCTCCAGATCTCAACCCCATAGAAAATCTTTGGAGGGAGTAGAAAGTCCGTGTTGCCCAGCGACAGCCCCAAAACATCACTGCTCTAGAGGAGATCTGCATGGAGGAATGGGCCAAAATAGCAGCAACAGTGTGTGAAAACCTTGTGAAGACTTACAGAAAACGTTTGACCTGTGTCATTGCCAACAAAGGGTGTATAACAAAGTATTGAGAAACTTTTGTTATTGACCAAATACTTATTTTCCACCAAAATTTGCAAATAAATTCATAAAAAATCCTACAATGTGATTTTCTGGATTTATTTTTCTCATTTTGTCTGTCATAGTTGATGTGTACCTATGATGAAAATTACAGGCCTCTCTCATCTTTTTAAGTGGGAGAACTTGCACAATTGGTGGCTGACTAAATACTTTTTTCCCCTACTGTATTTCTATGTTAAAATGTTATGGGATGCATTTTCTCCATTGTTTTTGATGGTAGCCTACTTGGCCACTGTTAGAACTGTAACTTAATTTTTATTTAACCTTTATTTAACTAGGCAAGTCAGTTAAGAACAAATTCTTATTTACAATGACAGCCTACCCCGGCCAAACCCGGACGACGCTGGGCCAATTGTGCGCCGCCCTATGGGACTCCCAATCACAGCTGGATTGTGAAACAGCCTAGAATCAAACCAGGGTCTGTAGTGACGCCTCCAGCACTGAGATGCCGTGCCTTAGACCGCTGCACCACTCGGGAGCCCATAAAGCGGGCTCCCGCTGTGCTAAAGCGGGTACAGCCTCAGTGTTCACAGTAAACGCGTGCTGGAAGTTGCACAGAATTTTCACAACTTCAAGTTTGCGCTAAGTAGACCTGAAATTTGCTCAGTGCCTAATTTTTTTTGAGGGAACATTGATCATAAGTGGCTAGTTTCCTCTTGTTCTTTATACCATGCCATGTTTCGAGGTGTTTTGACTGATTTCCTGTCAATGCTAATATGGCAAACATTCGTTAGCTAGCTAACCATCAACTGTAACAATGTATTTGAGAGACAACAAGTGCTCATTGTGCAAATGAATTTATGTTTTCAATAAACATTGAAGATGAAATATTGCTTACATGTTGTGAACAATCTAAGCCAACCCCGTCTGTTTTGCCCCATATTTGTGCACTAGTCACTTTTGTTGCTAAACAACCAACCGGTCTATTAAGCTTGGTTGAATAATGGTTTATAATTGCACTTAAAATGGTCATAAGACAAACTCTTATTCCATCATGTAATCTTGCAAGGGTTTCACTGTTGAGGAACATTCTCACTTTTGGATTTGATGCATTGGTGCAATTATTTATTTTTCCCAAGAAATAAGGCATCATGCCAAGATCTGCCCATCTGCGCAACACGCTCGAAATAATGTAAACCTTGAATGTGCCCACGTGTTGACACTGACGTCATGTAACAGTGCGAAAATAATGGGGTTGAGAAGGTCAGTGTGCAAAATCCAGACATGAAAGATTTCCGCGAAAGAAACAAAGTGCTGTAGGTAAAAAATGGCAACACAGGAGAGAGAAAGTAAGTTTTCCATGCTATTTGTTTAGCTTTTTTGGATACATGTATTCTGCTGGACGATTTAGCTTAGGTAGTTAGCTAGCGTTTGCTAGCTAGCTAGCCTAGTGTTGGGCTAGCTAATGTTAGGGTATTTCGTGAGACACCCAGCATTTTAATGTTAGCTAGCTAGCTAGCTACTTGTGTCAACACAAGCACTATCATTGCTAGCTGGATAACACAACAACTAGCTAGGCCTAGCTAGCTATATGCCTAAACTATAGAAATCATGATGATGATGATAACTAGGGGTAATGTATAGTGGCTAAACTGTCATTTTCTTCTTCTCTACCACAGATTCCCACAAGGTCTCAGACTCCAGGATGGGAAAATGCTTACAAGAAAGAAACGGATGAAGACAGAGACTGAGTTGTCGATTTCCATTATTTCTTGTAATGTTAAAAAGGGAAGAAAAAGACAATCCCATTCTTCTAAAATAGCTAGCTATCTAGGCTACTCAAATCAAATCAAATCAAATTTTATTGGTCACATGCGCCGAATACAACAGGTGCAGACATTACAGTGAAATGCTTACTTACAGCCCTTAACCAACAGTGCATTTATTTTAAACAAAAAAAGTAAGAATAAAACAACAACAAAAAAAGTGTTGAGAAAAAAAGAGCAGAAGTAAAATAAAGTGACAGTAGGGAGGCTATATATACAGTAAAATAAAGTGACAGTAGGGAGGCTATATATACAGGGGGGTACCGTTGCAGAGTCAATGTGCGGGGGCACCGGCTAGTTGAGGTAGTTGAGGTAATATGTACATGTGGGTAGAGTTAAAGTGACTATGCATAAATACTTACTTAACAGAGTAGCAGCAGCGTAAAAAGGATGGGGTGGGGGGGCAGTGCAAATAGTCTGGGTAGCCATGATTAGCTGTTCAGGAGTCTTATGGCTTGGGGGTAGAAGCTGTTGAGAAGTCTTTTGGACCTAGACTTGGCACTCCGGTACCGCTTGCCGTGCGGTAGCAGAGAGAACAGTCTATGACTAGGGTGGCTGGAGTCTTTGACAATTTTGAGGGCCTTCCTCTGACACCGCCTGGTATAGAGGTCCTGGATGGCAGGGAGCTTTGCCCCAGTGATGTACTGGGCCGTACGCACTACCCTCTGTAGTGCCTTGCGGTCAGAGGCCAAGCAGTTGCCATACCAGGCGGTGATGCAACCAGTCAGGATGCTCTCGATGGTGCAGCTGTAGAATTTTTTGAGGATCTGAGGACCCATGCCAAATCTTTTTAGTCTCCTGAGGGGGAATAGGCTTTGTCGTGCCCTCTTCACGACTGTCTTGGTGTGTTTGGACCATGATAGTTCGTTGGTGATGTGGACACCAAGGAACTTGAAGCTCTCAACCTGTTCCACTACAGCCCCGTCGATGAGAATGGGGGCGTGCTCAGTCCTCTTTTTTTTCCTGTAGTCCACAATCATCTCCTTTGTCTTGGTCACGTTGAGGGAGAGGTTGTTGTCCTGGCACCACACGGCCAGATCTCTGACCTCCTCCCTATAGGCTGTCTCATCGTTGTCGGTGATCAGGCCTACCACTGTTGTGTCGTCGGCAAACTTAATGATGGTGTTGGAGTCGTGCCTGGCCATGCAGTCATGGGTGAACAGAGAGTACAGGAGGGGACTGAGCACGCACCCCTGAGGGGCCCCCGTGTTGAGGATCAGTGTGGCAGATGTGTTGTTACCTACCCTTACCACCTGGGGGCGGCCCGTCAGGAAGTCCAGGATCCAGTTGCAGAGGGAGGTGTTTAGTCCCAGGATCCTTAGCTTAGTGATGAGCTTAGAGGGCACTATGGTGTTGAATGCTGAGCTGTAGTCAATGAATAGCATTCTCACGTAGGTGTTCCTCTTGTCCAGGTGGGAAAGGGCAGTGTGGAGTGCGATAGAGATTGCATCATCTGTGGATCTGTTGGGGCGGTATGCAAATTAGAGTGGGTCTAGGGTTTCTGGGATTATGCTGTTGATGTGAGCCATGACCAGTCTTTCAAAGCACTTCATGGCTACAGACGTCAGTGCTACGGGTCGGTAGTCATTTAGGCAGGTTATCTTAGAGTTCTTGGGCACGGGGACTATGGTGGTCTGCTTGAAACATGTTGGTATTACAGACTCAGTCAGGGACATGTTGAAAATGTCAGTGAAGACACTTGCCAGTTGGTCAGCACATGCTCGGAGTACACGTCCTGGTAATCCGTCTGGCCCTGCGGCCTTGTGAATGTTGACCTGCTTAAAAGTCTTACTCACATCGGCTACGGAGAGCGTGATCACATAGTCGTCCGGAACAGCTGGTGCTCTCATGCATGCTTCAGTGTTGCTTGCCTCGAAGCGAGCATAGAAGTGGTTTAGCTCGTCTGGTAGGCTTGTGTCACTGAGCAGCTCGCGGCTGTGCTTCCCTTTGTAGTCTGTAATAGTTTTCAAGCCCTGCCACATCCGACGAGCGTCAGAGCCAGTGTAGTATGATTCAATCTTAGACCTGTATTGACTCTTTGCCTGTTTGATGGTTCGTCGGAGGTCATAGCGGGATTTCTTATAAGCGTCCGGGTTAGAGTCCCGTTCCTTGAAAGCGGCAGCTCTACCCTTTAGCTCAGTGCGGATGTTTCCTGTAATCCATGGCTTCTGGTTGGGGTATGTACGTACGGTCACTGTGGGGACGACATCATCGATGCACTTATTGATGAAGCCAGTGACTGATGTGGTGTACTCCTCAATGCTGTCTGAAGAATCCCGGAACATGTTCCAGTCTGTGCTAGCAAAACAGTCCTGTAGCTTAGCACTCACAGTACTATAGGCTACAGATTTGATTCACCACTAGAATAGTTATTTTTATGTTATTGAGTAGGTCTATTTATCTTTGTTTAATCTAATTAATCAAATTATTAATCTAACAATAAAAATCCTTATTATTTTGGAGGAAATGTAAGGTATTTTTACATTGCAATAAAGTTGACTAAAGTAGAAGCTCTTCTTTTGTTTGTAGGTATTTTCACTTGGTAATGAGTAATTATATAGAAATGTATCATAGGTAACTATAAAGTTACACTTCACTTTAAATAGCTAAATCCTGTGTAAGAACTATTGACAACCTTGTACTTATTACAGATATGTACAGTGCCTTGCAAAGGTATTCATCCCCCTTGGCGTTTTTCCTATTTTGTTGCATTACAACCTGTAATTTAAATGGATTTTTATTTGGATTTCATGTAATGGAAATACACAAAATAGTCCAAATTGGTGAAGTGAAATGAAACAATAACTTGTTTAAAAAAACTCTAAAAAGTAAATAACGGAAAGGTGGTACGTGCATATGTATTCACCCCCTTTGCTATGAAGCCCCTAAGTAAGATCTGGTGCAACCAATTACCTTCAGAAGTCACATAATTAGTTAAATAAAGTCCACCTGTGTGCAATCTAAGTGTCACATGATCTGTCACATGATCTCAGTATATATACACCTGTTTTGAAAGGCCCCAGAGTCTGCAACACTAAGCAAGGGGCACCATGAAGACCAAGGAGCTCTCCAAACAGGTCAGGGACAAAATTGTGGAGAAGTACTGATCAGGGTTGGGTTATAAAAAAATATCCGAAACTTTGAACATCCCACGGAGCACCATTAAATTGATTATAAAAAAATGGAAAGAATATGGCACCACAACAAACCTGCTAAGAGAGGGCCGCCCACCAAAATTCACGGACCAGGCAAGGAGGGCATTAATCAGAGGCAACAAAGAGACCAAAGATAACCCTGAAGGAGCTGCAAAGCTCCACAGCGGCGATTGGAGTATCTGTCCATAGGACCACTTTAAGCCGTACACTCCACAGAGCTGGGCTTGACGGAAGAGTGGGCAGAAAAAACCCATTGCTTAAAAAAAAAAATAAGCAAACACATTTGGTGTTCGCCAAAAGGCATGTGGGAAACTCCCCAAACATATGGAAGAAGGTACTCTGGTCCAATGAGACTAAAATTGAGCTTTTGGCCATCAAGGAAAACGCTATGTCTGGTGCAAACTCGACACCTCTCATCACCCCGAGAACACCATCCCCACAGTGAAGCACGGTGGTGGCAGCATCATGCTGTGGTGATGTTTTTCCATCGGCAGGGACTGGGAAACTAGTTAGAATTGTAGGAATGATGGATGGCGCTAAATACAGGGAAATTCTTGAGGGAAACCTGTTTCAGTCTTCCAGAGATTTGAGACTGGACGGAGGTTCACCTTTCAGCAGGACAATGACCCTAAGCATACTGCTAAAGCAACACTCGAGTGGTTTAAGGGGAAACATTTAAATGTCTTGGAATGGCCTAGTCAAAGCCCAGACCTCAATCCAATTGAGAATCTGTGGTATGACTTGAAGATTGCTGTACACCAGCGGAACCCATCCAACTTGAAGGAGCTGGAGCAGTCTTTCCTTGAAGAATGGGCAGAAATCCCAGTGGCTAGATATGCCAAGCTTATAGAGACATACCCCAAGAGACTTGCAGCTGTAATTGCTGCAAAAGGTGTCTCTACAAAGAATTGACTTTGGGCGGGGTGAATAGTTATGCACGCTCAAGTTTTCTGTTTGTTTCACAATAAAAAATATTTTGCATCTTCAAAGTGGTAGGCATGTTGTGTAAATCAAATGATACAAACCCCCCAAAAATCAAGGGGGGTGAATACTTTCGCAAGCCACTGTACTCTTGTGGTGTATTAATGTAGTTATTTTCTCACATGGATGGCGCCTATTCAGAAGCTGACGATTAGATTGTCGGAATGGGTAACGTACCTTGTAGGTACACATTAATTACAAGTAAGTACACTTCAAGATACCCTTCATTTTAACTAGCCAAATCCTGTGTAACACTTAGTAATTACATTGTACTTATGCAGATATTACGTGTACTCTCTGGTGTACTTGTGGGTTTATCCTCTCACTTGGATGGCAAGGAGGTTCAGGTTGTCATAATGGGTAACCTACACATTAATTATAAATTCGTTTTTTAATTATTATCTTGAATGACACCCGTATGGTATACCCTAGTCAGTGAGGTTGACCTGTGTCTGATCTGTTATTGTAAACTCAACCAAATTAACCCAGATGGTACACTTTTTGAGGGCAAGTGCTAGCAACCACATTGAGTGGAGATTTTGAAGAGTGCACATACACGGGCAGGTAATTAGAGCCTATTGAGCCTCCAACCTTTGTAATCTCGGACACCCAGCGCATCTGTCCACAAGAGATTACAACCTTGTGACCTTTATTACTGAATCAGATACAGCTGAGAAGAAACTAAACACTGAATTGGTGAATTTAGTGGAAACTTGCCCATCTGTAACAAGCTACACCTCTGTAATTCCAGACAGCAATGACCACCAGTTACATGTTGTTATTACAGTGTAACTATGAGCTATTACAATTAACTACAATACTTGTTATAGTGTAATTACACATGCAATTACACTGTAATAAAGACCCCTTAAAATGAAGTGTTACCCTACTTTCAAGAAGAAATTCCTATATACAGTACATGAGAACATTTTCAATTTCACCATTTCAAGGAAGCTTGAAAGGGAGGTTACCTTAGGTTTTCTGTGGAACTTCAAAGTTGTTGGGATGGTGACTCGTCTGTTTGTTCCCGTACATCAATACCAGAAGAGTAAAGATAGATATCTGATACCACTGTGCCTTCACTGGAATGTAACCGGACGCTTCCATGAAAAAGAGAGGACTAAGATGACAGATGATATCACCAGCACTTACAGCAGAAAAACACAAATTCTTATCATACTCAAACGTCAGTGGTAAAACATTTTGGCAAATGCGATGACCACCTTGGGGTTTCTGAGGTGAGGACCCTGACGGTTGATGAAATGATCTATGATTGCTGTTCCTCTGAACTCCAATTAGTGTCTAAACACATGTTAGATGAGATCTGAATGTTTGGTAGTAATAATAGTAAAAATGTCCAGTGGCATGTATTCATTGATGCCAAGGGAAGCCTCCCCAAAAATCTAACTGAAAACTGTCTGAGATTGTAGCTCACCATAACAATACTGCTGCAGACTACAGGGAACATTATCCGTTTCAATTATCTTATATCCATTTATCCAGGAATTAATTCAATACATTCACTGTAGGAAAAGCAGCTTTATTGGAATCTCACACTTAAATTAGTAATAATCAAAAATACTAGTCAGCCAAAATGTAAGTAGAAAACAATATTGGCATGTCAATCACATTGTATGGGTATGAGCTGGAAAGTTTGCACAGTGATTCAATCATTCAAATGGAAAGTTAAATCAGCATTAGAATACAATAAATAAAAAAGTGATTAGAGAGTTCAGGTATAGATTCACAATATATGATGTACATCATATATATATTTATACAGTATGTTTCATATTGAAGTATGGGATTTCCTGTCTGAAAGTGTCGTTCAATTCAAATTGAAGTCTTGTGACCTAGTTTCTTCATACACTAAAACATTTACTAAAAGGAAACTATATGAATACATAAAACTGACCAGGTTAGAGTGAAGATAAACTTTAGAATAAGTCTTATCTACAAAATAAGTATTGATACTGGTAAAAAACAATTAACTTGTGCTATGTGGTTAGTGTTCTTAAAAGTACTGTTCTGATTTCTCTTTTGATAACTTGGTCATAGTCACTAAAGGTTTAGGGGCTCTATTCAATCCGTATCGCGGAAGTTCAGCGTTACAGCGTGATTTAAATTTATAGGCAATGTTCCTGCGTTAGCGGAGACTGTATTCACGCGGTAAACTCTGCAAATGCCAGCTCAATCATCGCTACAGATTGAACAGAGCCCTGAATGTATGTAAATCTCCCATTTACATCAATAAACGATTAAATCCGAGTTATGCATGTGGATCTCAAGTTAGGATTCATGTCTGAAGTGCTTGTTGATCAATGTCAGTTCATGTGTTGTCAGTTACGAGGCAATAAGGACTTAAAATGCAGGAACTGAAGGACCTGTCTGCTGTATTAAGTGCTGAGGGGTGAATCCTGACTTCAAATTTTCTCCCATTGACATCAATGCATAACTAAGTGAAAATCGTATTTAAGTGGAAATTAGCCCCTTAGACTGTGTATGAGCTAACATCACCAATACATACAAATAGACGTGGCCACTAAACCATCACAAACATTTGTCTCAGATCATTTAACTGAACCTGAATCTAAATCAAAGAGTAAGTACGGGTGGCCAGAAGCCTACTTTTCTCATGCTTCAAATGACAGGAGACTACGGTTAGTGATAATTCATCAGAACAACAGAAGTCTCTATATAGTTCATAAGAAGTCTTGTTTCATCTACTGTGGAATGTAAGCCTGTGGAATGAAAGCCTTGATGTGATTCTATCATGTCTCTCATCTGTACTTGATATGGCATCTCCTTCCTCTTTGTATCTGTGTGGTATACCTGTCACAGAGCACACAGCAGTGTGCAATTCTATGTTTCCCAAATGGCACCCTATTCCCAATATAGTACACTCCTTCTGTCCAGAGCCTTGGTCAAAAGAAGTACACTATAGGGAATACGGTGCCATTTGGGACGCAGCCACAGAGTTGACAGTGAGGTTCCTCATCTGACAGTCTTACTGAGGTCATTGTCAGGATCAAGGCCAAATGGAAGATAAGCAATAAATGCAGGCTGGCAGGTTCCCAAAGGTGCCTTTTTTTTTTTTTAAACAATAGGCACTCACGGAAACGTTCCTTTGAAGCAAAGTCACTAAAGTGAGCAAATGTGTGAGTGTAGTTTCTAGGCGTTTTCCTCAATGAAATGGCATCTCACAACAGCTTACATAAATACACAACTGACAAGGCGCTGAAGCAACAACCTCAAAACGTGAGGTCTGAGCCGTCTCTTGTCGCCTCATCATTCTTGTGGTCTATAGATGGGGGAGGGAGTTGTAAGTACTTTCACCCAATAGTAGCAGGCTATGGGAATATGATTCGGTCAACTGCCTATCTTCAGGCAGCAGCCCAGGTTATGGGGTGATGTTTCCCCTAGGTACAGATCTAGGATCAGCTTCTCCTCCACCAATACTAACTTTGACCATTAGTGGGGAAAATGCATAACTGACCCATGATCAGCATCTAGTGTCAACCACCCTACACCTCAGTGGGTCTTCTGTGGTGGCCACTGGGTGACAGTGACACAACCGTGGTAGCTGACACTGCGTGACATGGGCTTCTCGTCCGTCAGCTTGCCGCTCTCGGGACAGTAGGCCCACACCTGGTCGGTGGCCGAGGCACAACTATCTCTCCCCCCGACGATGTAGACCTTCCCCTCACACACCGTCAGGCCACAGCTCTCCTGATGGACAGACACAGAGACATAGGGGTCAGGGGCCATATTCATAAAGCGTCTCAGAGTAGGAGTGCTGATCTAGGATCATGTTTCCCCTGTCCCAACCCAGACAAGCCAAACTAATATATGCCTGGCAGCTCCAAAATCATGTAGCTTTAGAGGCTTTACAACCCACAAATGATTAATGGCCTACTGCTCCTCAACTCCTGTTTCTTCTCTTATGTGGCCAAATTAGAAATTATAATCACATTCGCTGTACATGGGTATCTACATGGGTGTCTACATGGGGGTTGTTTTTGTTGTGATTTCAACAATTGTGATTGTAAATCCTTATTTGGCAATTGACAAACAGGAGTTGTCAAAAGCAAAGTGATTTCCCTATTCTATGTAACCCACTGGTTGCAACTACTAGTTTAGTATAAAATTCACTTACCAGTTTCATTGGCAAGTCCACCACTTTGCTCCAGGTGTCTGTCTTAGGAGTGTAGCTGTAAATCTGGTCCAGGAGGCCTCCCACTACATAGATGGTGTTATTGTGTGTGATGGCATTGATGCATCTCTGAGAGAATGGACAGGATGCCACATACGTCCATTGGTCCTCTTCTATGTTATAGCACTGAACCTGCATGGACCATAGAATTACATATAGAACATATAGAACATACACTACATAACCAAAAGTATGTGGACACCTCATTCCAAAATCATGGACATAAATTAATATGGAGTTGGTCCCCCCTTTGCTGCTATTCACTTTTCTGGGAAGGCTTTCCACTAGATGTTGTTACATTGCTGCGGGGACTGGCTTCAATTCAGCCACAAGAGCATTAGTGAGGTCGGGCACTGATGTTGGCCGATTAGGCCTGGCTCACAGTCGGCATTCCAATTCATCCCAAAGGTGTTCGATGGGGTTGAGATCAGTCAAGTTCTTCCACACCGATCTAGACAAACAACCTCTGTATGGACCTCACTTTGTGCATGGGGGCATTGTCATGCTGAAAAAGGAAAGGGCCTTCCCCAAACTGTTGCCATAAAGTTGGAAGCACAGAATCGTTTAGAATGTCATTGTATGCTGTAGCGTTAAGATTTCCCTTCACTGGAACTAAGGGACCTAGCCCGAACTATGAAAAACAGCCCCAGACCATTAGTCCACCGCCACCAAACTTTACAGTTGGCACTATGCATTCGGGCAGATAGCGTTCTCCTGGAATCTGCCAAACCCAGATTCGTCCGTTGGACTGCCAGATGGTGAAGCGTGATTCATCACTCCAGAGAATGCGTTTCCACTGCTCCAGAGTCCAATGGTGGCGAGCTTTACACCAATCCAGCCGACGCTTGGCATTGCGCATGGTGATCTTAGGCTTGTGTGCGGCTGCTCGGCCATGGAAACCCATTTCATTAAGCTCCTGACAAACAGTTATTCTGCTGACGTTGCTTCCAGAGGCAGTTTGGAACTCGGTAGTGAGTGTTGCAACCGAGCGAGGAGAGACTATTTTTACGCGCTACGCGCTTCAGCACTCGGCGGTCCCGTTCTGTGAGCTTGTGTGGCCTACCATTTCGCGGCTGAGCCATTGTTGCTCCTAGACGTTTCCACTTTACAATAACAGCACTTACAGTTGACCGGGCAGCTCTAACAGGGCGAAATTTAATGACCTGACTTGTTGGAAAGGTGGCATCCAAGGACGGTGCCACGTTGAAAGTCACTGAGCTCTTCAGTAAAGCCATTATGCTGCCAATGTTTGTTTATGGAGATTGCATGGCGGTGTGCTCAATTTTATACACCTGTCAGCAACGGGTGTGGCTGAAATAGCCGAATCCACTAATTTGAAGGGGTGTCCACATACTTTTGTACATATATTGTATAAAACAATAGGATCTCTATGGTATGGACAGCAGAAGCAGGGTTGTTTAAGAGAAGGTAAACATAAAATGTGTGCTAGAGATATAGATATAACATATTAGGCATTATAAAATGTTTTAAACGTATGCATGTGTATATAAATAGCTAATTTTTCCTTTATTTTGTATTATTAGACATTTAGTATGCCTTTATAGGGTTTTCTTATAATACATTACTTTTGGGGCCAGTTTCTTGGTTACAGATTAAGGCTAGTCTAGGAGTAAAATTAATTCTCAATAGACAATCTCTATTGAAACTGCTTTTTAGTCCAGGACTATTCTGTGTCTGGGAAACCGGCCTAAATTGCACTGAACCTCTATGGACAGTAAAAGTAGGGTCTTGTAGGAAATGGCTAAACACTACATTTGACTAATTCTACAGTATTGTGTGTGGCTTAAACATTAGCAGAACAACAGCAGATCCACTCGACACAAATAGTGTGTCTGTTTTGTATGCAAATACTAAATGAGGGGGTTCTTAATGAAAGAGAATGATAGTGTTGACAGTTTGGAATGCTGCTTGTTTCCTGGAATCCATTCTAAGAATCGTGTTAAGGCAAGCCCTAAGGCACAAAAGAATAGCATATTTTGATCTTCAGAATTTGGTTATAGCCTACAGTCCAAGGAGCATTACAGTACAGAGAACATCTACAAATGGACGACAAGATGTAATATGAAAGTAGGTAACATGATTCTGAAGGTGTTCTTTGGAAAAGGTCACTTCCATGAAATTCCACAAAACTTTCCAAGAAATTCCACAAAAGCAGAACAAGGTTCTCTGTGTCAGAATTGAAGAACCTCGGTTGACATTTAATATATCTACACAGGGAGTACTTGTCATTCCATAATCCAGCTATTGTTTGTTTAAGCCTTTGTCACAGTGTGGTGAAGACTAGAATAACAACAACACGTTCTGGTAGATGATGAAATGTCAACTATATTGCTATTCTGTTCTTAAACTTGAACTGTGGTTTCATGATACATGTGAAGTAAATCAAATTGCTTTAATGTAATAGTTTACCCCAACTCTAATACCCTTTTCACACTACCATACCACCCAAACCGTACTGTGCTGGCTCAGGTCTTTTCTTTTCACACATGGTTCCAGCAACTATGGTGGATGCGTAACTCAGTTCGCCTCAGTTCAGTAATCTGAAAAGGGTAATCTAACCTCTACTGTATGCCTGACCTTTATCCTACAACAGATCCCATTTCGGGAGGAAATGTCCTATAGGTACAGATCTTTTGCCCGTGCTACAGATGCCTATATCGGTCCGCTAATAAAGGACTAGCAAAGGCCCAGTGCACTACTTTTGTGAGAAAAAACATTTCTTAAAAGAATATCCAAATACATTATTAATAAATATTTTTTTACTCCAATTTTTCAGGGGGGGCTGCAGCACTCTCAGCACCCCTACTTCCCAGGTATGTCATGAAATTGCACAAGTGGGGGGCGGGCTTTTCCTCTTTTGTTCTCTATTGCTCCTCTATTGTTCCTCAAGCAAGAGGGGAGGCCGATGGCTTAACGGATTCCCATCAGACCAACTCCTTGAATGCCCTACTCCTTGAAGTTTGCAGTGTACTTTACTGTATTTATACTTGGGATATCGCTTTTCAACAGTAAAAGTAAAAAAATCGCTGGAGGGCGTCTTTAACCATTAGTGGGGGAAATGCAAAACTGACCCATGATCAGCGTCTAGGGGCAACTTCACGCTACACCACAGATTCCAGCTCACCTTGTTGGTATTGCAGTCGTTGCTCACAGCCCCACCAATGACGTAGAGCTTCCCAGAGCAGCCCACCAGAGCCGCTGAGCTCACGGCCAGCAGTAGAGGGGCTACAGTCCGCCACTGGTTGTCGTAGACGCTGTAGCACTCCACATTGGACAAGCGCTCCAGCCCGTTGAAGCCTCCCACTGCATATAACTACAACCACAAACACACGCACACAGCTATACTCAGTACAATTCTTATTCTACCCAGTCTATGGTCAAATTGCAAACCAGCCTGCTCGGACTCTACAAAGATTCAGCCTGATATGCATTATGGTAGCCTGGTCCCAGATCTGTTTGTGCTGTATAGAGAACAGCACAAACAGATCTGGGACCAGGTTAGCATTATGGGAGAAATCCTAAGCGCTCACAACTCTGACTCTGACTCAATCACAAATGGATGTCAATGATTATGGGGCTTTGTATCCACAAAAGGAGGCAACTGGAACAAAGGCAGGCTCACCTTTCCAAGCAGAGCAACCATCTTGTGCCTCCACCTGGCCTTGGCCAAGGAGGCAACACGAACCCAGTGGTCCACCTGGGGCATGTACTTCCACACGTCCGAGCTATTCAACTGGCCTCCTGCAGGACGATACAATCAGTCCAGGGTCAATATGAAGGCTATCAAGCGTCTCAGAGGAGGAGTGCTCATCTAAGATCAGTTTTGCCATTTAGATCACAATTAATAAGATTACATGGACAGCTGATCATAGATCAACACTCCTCCTCTGAGACTCTTGATTCATATGGCCCCCTATTTCAGAACTGAGACAGTGGCCATGTTTAATAGCTTTGAAAAATGCCACTGTATTCCTGAGGGACTTTTTCCTTGCCACTATATCGCCGTGGGCTTTCTTATAGGCTTTGGACATGCCTGTCTGTGTAAATAAATCTAGAGCAGAGATGCTATGAAAAGCAATTAAAGACAGACCGCATTGAATTACATTGAAGAAAAACATGCATTTCCCTTTGAATAAACAGAAGCTCTGTCAGTTGACAGTAGAACTGATGTAAGGTGTAAAAACAGGTTTGACAGCAATGTGCTTTGCACAATAACAAACATGGCTAGTTCACAGTTATTGCCCTGATACAGTATGAATAGCTTATTATCTAGGGGACTGTTCCTAAACATTTACCATTACATAATACAAATATTTTGGTAGCACGTTACATTACAGCATGGGATAAAGTTGTAATAACATGGTAATAGTATGTTCACAAGTAAGATAAAAACTAATAAAAACCTATAGTAATATGCACCGTCTCATCTTGTGACGATCAACATTTCCTTATAACAGTGGCACACCTGACACGTATACTTCATTCTGCAGCTCACAGCTGGCAAACTCGGACTTGGAGTATCCTGGGATGGTGGCACCGGGCACCCACTCTTTGGTGTAAGGGTTGAGTTTCTCAGTGAAGGACAGCCTGGAGAAGCCGTTTCTGTCACAGCCTCCGATCACCACGATCATCTCAGCTCTCCCCATGCACCTGAGCACAGACAGACCGACAGACAGAGTGAATATACTTGAACTGAAAAACTGAGAACAAACTGGACAACAACACAGACTCCCTGAATATGTACTAGTACTTTTCCAAATTAATATGATTATTAGGAATATGAGTCTACAGTAGAGAGACATACCAGAACTGTATTTTCGCTCTTGAATAATTCCCTCTTCTCTCTACCTTTACTTTGTTTTGTTTTCAGGTTAGAAAAAGGGGTAGCAAAATCCTGGTCCTTAAAGAAGTTGTGTTCCAGCCCAGCACTTGATTTAACCAAACATCTTATCATCAATACTTGAATTAGCTGAACTAAATGTGTTTGCATTGGGCTGGGAAAAAAGCCTGCACACCCTGTAGCTATTCAGGACCAGTGTTAGCGACCACTATAGAGCATTATTGTACATACATACATAAGGCTGGCTGATGTTTTTGACACCAATGGTTTTAATACTGACTTTCTCGGTCTGGTCCGCACAGAGTCCACTTCCCTCCCCAGGACATGGTACATCCTGGCCTCCTGCAGCAGTGGCCGGCACTCCCTGCAGTCCTGGACCAGGTCGTCCGACTCTATCACGTTGACGAAGAAAACAGGGTCCACCAGAGGCAGACGCACCAGCTCCAACAGCTCCTGGAGGGCCCCTTTCCTCTCGGCGGGCACGTGGTGCACCCACTTCAGCACTGCCTCCACCAACACCTCCTCCTTGTCCACCTGGAGTTGCTCACTGGTCAGAAGCTCCACCACACGCTCTTTGGCTAAGCTCAGGAACTCTTCGTGCTTGTAGACCTCCACAAAGTCCCTGTACAACATAGTCTGGCACTTGTCTGCCAGAGGCGTGATGAAGTACGAGCTAGCGAAGTCCATGATGCCTAGGCAGTTGGAGTGGTCCATACGCTCCTCCAGGAACCGCACACATGCCTTGCTGAGCACGCTGACACCCAGCATGTTGGTGGCGCTGAACACGCTCCCCACGTTGCCCTCATCCAGCGCTGCCTTGCCCTCGTACACGAAGTTGAGCACCGTCTCCATGGTGGAGGCACCTACACCCTGGATGCGCACCAGCTGCTGGCGGCTCTCGAGGAGCTGCCCGTTGAACATTGTGCGGAAGTAGATGCTGCCGGCGCTGAGGATGGCGCGGTGGCATGGGAACTCACTGCTGTCCACCTGCAGGACCACGTCGGTGAAGGTGCCGCTGCGGCGGTAGGCGTTGAGCACCTGGAGGATCTGTTCTGCATGGCACGGCCCCTCGCAGAAGCTCATCTCTTTCCGCTGGGGCTGGTGGTCGCTCTGAGGCTGAGGTTGAGGCTCGCCAGCGCTGCCGAACCCCATGGTGAGGAACGGACGAGGGAGCTGGAGGGAGGGAGAGAGAGAGAGACGGGGAGGAGAGCAGAGAAAGAGAGAGAGTGAGGGGAGATGAGAGTAGAAAGAAAGAGTTAAAGATATTAGATTAATTAAAGTGGTACAGTTCTTACCTCGAAATAGGTCTATTCTACATTTTTCATTTCGTGTTAACGCTTCCACATTGAATAAAGCTGATTCTAACATTTTAATTAAAGTGTGATCTGACTTTGATTTTCTGGTGAACCATCCCTTTCATTGCATATGCTTTAAAATGAAAGGCACCTTTGCAATGTTTAAAAATATATATATACAGAATAAGACCTGATACCCCATAAGAAACTATTTATGCTACAGTGGCAATTTCCTATGGTTGCTCTTTTTGAGTTGGTAGACATTTGCGCACCGATAACACAATAATAAGCACTCTACATGCACAGGCGGCACAGCATGAAATGTGATTGCCATGCACAGCAGCTGCTCCCTGCACGATAATATCGCGGCAGAGACAGCCAACCAGCCTTCCAGGCAGCATGTGCTGTTATGGTTCTGATCCACACCCTTTGTCAATCTATTGAGAAAAAAACGTGTAAAGGCTATACAGCATTCACAACCTGGTCGTTGGCTTTTTTGAATGTGGTATACAAAAAGTAAAAATCCAAACGGAGTGTTTTCTTTATTTTGTATTATCATGATATAATAAGCTATTTACTGATTAACTGGAACAAACGTATTATTTGAATACAAATGTGGCTAAACATACACTGCTTTATACAAACTATGGTGTGTTGTTCAGATAATTAACATTTTTCATTGAAAAAAATAACAATAGCCTACAATATTGCTGTTTTCCGAATCAGTGTTTATTTGGTCAAACTAGACACTCAAATGCAAACTTATTTTCTGAAAAAAATAGGCTAGTCCTAATAAATACAATAAAGTAATAAACGAAAGATTAGCCATGCACAATAGCACAAAATATTATAAAACTTACCTTCAAGACTTCACCTGGCATGTATGGGAAATTAGGCTATGTTGCCTAAAACCAATAACGGTCGATCATTCACCGACAAGAGCAACTGTTCAGGTATCCCACAAAGGAACTTACACACTAAGCTTTTTATATGCTTGCCGACAGGAAAGATGCGAATACAGACAATAGCCAATAACCTGGAAGTTCACGTGAGGTATCCTGTGCAATAATAGCCGTAGCCTACCTGTCTCGACCACTGACGTAGCGATTTGAAGAAAGGGGGAGGAGCAGGAGCGTAGACAGCATCAGTTATGTCCAACAAACACAAAGGGATAATTTAGTGGCTATGCCAGTAGGTCTATTGTGGAATTAGACTTCCTTTCCCCAACCCCCATGTTAACCAGACCCAGTGCTTTTCATAGCCTACACAAAGCAGATGATTTCAGGTTTGTCTGAAAGGGGCCATCAGAGGTAGGCCTATTGATGTGTGCCTCTCCTCTGATCCTGTGCCCCTATAGGCCTGCAAAATAATTTTAATAATAATAATAATAATAATAATAATAATAATAATAATAATAATAATTGTATTTAGCTTGTATAGCGTTTCTCATTACAAAAAAATTATCTCAATCTGCATAAAAAGCAACAAATACAAAAAACAAATACATATTGATTAGATGGAAATTGAATGTCTCTAGTCAGCTTCAGATGATGGAAAGGGAGTTGATGCAGTTTGGGTTGGAAAGGGTTTTTAAATAGTTTTAAAATAGAGTTTTAAGTGTTATTTAAAACTAAAAGCACATAATTGTACAATAACCATGATAATATGCAATATGCTAAATGGCATATTATTATTATTATTTTAAAAGTGGTTTCATGGCATACACTTGCCTTGTTCAATAGTGACACTCTAAGTGCAGTGTAAAAAAGGTTTTATTAGGCTGATGTATGAGAGCTACACTGACATCTGCAGACTTTATTATGTAATGCACATGAGTTTGGGCATGTTCAACGAGTGAGTTTGTTTTGCATCGTCCGGTGCCCCGGGTGCGAGTAGTTTGCACATTTTAGACATTTCCATTAGTCCTAAAGTAAAATCTCCACCAACCAGGGCACCTGGAGATGCAAAACGAGCTTGCCCAATGAAAACAAAGCATTCAGCATTTCATATGGGACAGTGTAAAGAATGTATAATAAATATAACAAATATTCAATTGTCTGAGGAGTCTCTAAATCTCAGTACTGTCATACCAGGTAGTCGCTGCATATTAACTATGTAGGTTATTTGGGATAAAATGGTTCCCTGTAGTAGTGGGATGAAGATCTGTAATATAAGCTCCAGGGTGAAGTTTCCCCTAGGTAAAGATCTAGGATCAGCTTCCCCTCCCCCAATCCTAACCTTAACCATTAGTGGGGAAGATACAAAACTGACCCAAGATCAGTGTCTAGGGGCTACTTACCCTACTTCTTAATGTAAGCAAGAAGAAAACCTTTCCACCAGGAGGCTCCACTGACAAAAATAAAATTGTATTTGTCACATGCGCCAAATACAACAGGTTTAGACCTTACCGTGAAATGCTTACTTACAAGCCCTTAACCAACAATGCAGTTTTAAGAAAACAGAGTTAAGAAAATATTGACCAAATAAACTAAACTAAAAAAAAGTAACACAATAAAATAACAATAACGATTCAGGGGGTACCGGTACCGAGTCAATGTGTAGGGGTAAAGGTTAGTCGAGGTAATTGAGGTATTTGTACATGTAGGTATGGGTAAAGTCACTATGCATAGATAATAAACAGCATGTAGCAGCCATGTAAAGACAAGGGGGGGAGGGGGGGGGGGGGGTCAATGCAAATAGCCCGGGTGGCCATTTTATTAATTGTTCAGCAATCTTATCGCTTGGGGGTAGAAGCTGTTAATATGCCTTTTGGACCTAGACTTGGTGCTCCAGTACCACTTGCCGTGCGGTAGCAAAGCGAACAGTCTATGACTTGGGTGACTGGAGACTTTGACAATTTTTTGGGTCTTCCTCTGACACCGCCTAGTATAGAGGTCCTGGATGGCAGGAAGCTTGACCCCAGTGATGTACTGGGCCGTACGCACTACCCTCTGTTGCGCCTTACGGTCAGATGCCAAGAAGTTGCCATACCAGGCGGTGATGCAACCGCTCAGGATGCTCTCGATGGTGCAGCTGTATAACTTTTTGAGGATCTGGGGACCCATGCCAAATCTTTTCAGTCTCCTGAGGGGGAATAGGCGTTGTCGTGCGCTCTTCACGACTGTCTTGGTGCGTTTGGACCATGATAGTTTGTTGGTGATGTGGACACCAAGGAACTTGAAGCTCTCAAACCCGCTCCACTACAGCCCTGTCGATGTGAATGGGGGAGTGTTCGGCCCTCCTTTTCCTGTAGTCCACGATCAGCTCCTTTGTCTTGCTCATGTTGAGGGAGAGGTTGTTGTCCTGGCCCCACACTGCCAGGTCTCTGACCTCCTCCCTATAGGCTGTCTCATCGTTGTCGGTGATCAGGCCTACCACCGTTGTGTCGTCAGCAAACTTAATGATGGTGTTGGAGTTGTGCTTGGCCAGAAGAACCTCCCAGAAGGACAACCATTACATTTACATTTACATTTTAGTCATTTAGCAGACGCTCTTATCCAGAGCGACTTACAGGAGCAATTAGGGTTAAGTGCCTTGCTCAAGGGCACATTTACGTCATTTAGCAGACGCTCTTATCCAGAGCGACTCACAAATTGGTGCATTCACCCTATAGCCAGTGGGATAACCACTTTACAATTTTTTTTTTTGGGGGGGTAGAAGGATTACTTTATCCTATCCCAGGTATTCCTTAAAGAGGTGGGGTTTCAAATGTCTCCGGAAGGTGGTGAGTGACTCCGCTGTCCTGGCGTCGTGAGGGAGCTTGTTCCACCATTGGGGTGCCAGAGCAGCGAACAGTTTTGACTGGGCTGAGTGGGAACTATGCTTCCGCAGAGGAAGGGGAGCCAGCAGGCCAGAGGTGGATGAACGCAATGCCCTCGTTTGGGTGTAGGGACTGATCAGAGCCCGAAGGTACAGAGGTGCCGTTCCCCTCACTGCTCCATAGGCAAGCACCATGGTCTTGTAACGGATGCGAGCTTCAACTGGAAGCCAGTGGAGTGTGCGGAGGAGGGGGGTGACGTGAGAGAACTTGGGAAGGTTGAACACCAGACGGGCTGCGGCATTCTGGATGAGTTGTAGGGGTTTAATGGCACAGGCAGGGAGGCCAGCCAACAGCGAGTTGCAGTAATCCAGACGGGAGATGACAAGTGCCTGGATTAGGACCTGTGCCGCTTCCTGTGTAAGGCAGGGTCGTACTCTCCGAATGTTGTAGAGCATGAACCTGCAGGAGCGGGTCACCGCCTTGATGTTAGCGGAGAACGACAGGGTGTTGTCCAGGGTCACGCCAAGGCTCTTCGCACTCTGGGAGGAGGACACAACGGAGTTGTCAACCGTGATGGCGAGATCATGGAACGGGCAGTCCTTCCCCGGGAGGAAGAGCAGCTCCGTCTTGCCAGGGTTCAGCTTGAGGTGGTGATCCGTCATCCATACTGATATGTCTGCCAGACATGCAGAGATGCGATTCGCCACCTGGTTATCAGAAGGGGGAAAGGAGAAGATTAGTTGTGTATCGTCAGCGTAGCAATGATAGGAGAGGCCATGTGAGGATATGACAGAGCCAAGTGACTTGGTGTATAGGGAGAAAAGGAGAGGGCCTAGAACTGAGCCCTGGGGGACACCAGTGGTGAGAGCACGTGGTGCGGAGACAGCTTCTCGCCACGCCACTTGGTAGGAGCGACCGGTCAGGTAGGACGCAATCCAGGAGTGAGCCGCGCCGGAGATGCCCAGCTCGGAGAGGGTGGAGAGGAGGATCTGATGGTTCACAGTATCAAAGGCAGCAGACAGGTCTAGAAGGACAAGAGCAGAGGAGAGAGAGTTAGCTTTAGCAGTGCGGAGAGCCTCCGTGACACAGAGAAGAGCAGTCTCAGTTGAATGACCAGTCCTGAAACCTGACTGGTTTGGATCAAGAAGGTCATTCTGAGAGAGATAGCAAGAGAGTTGGCTAAAGACGGCACGCTCAATAGTTTTGGAAAGAAAAGAAAGAAGGGATACTGGTCTGTAGTTGTTGACATCAGTGGGATCGAGTGTTGGTTTTTTGAGAAGGGGAGCAACTCTCGCTCTCTTGAAGACGGAAGGGACATGGCCAGCGGTCAGGGATGAGTTGATCAGCGAGGTGAGGTAGGGGAGAAGGTCACCGGAGATGGTCTGGAGAAGAGAGGAGGGGATGGGGTCAAGCGGGCAGGTTGTTGGGCGGCCTGCAGTCACAAGTCGCAGGATTTTATCTGGAGAGAGAGGGGAGAAAGAAGTCAAAGCATAGGGTAGGGCAGTGTGAGTAGGACCAGCAGTGTCATTAGACTTAACAAACGAGGATCGGATGTCGTCAACCTTCTTTTCAAAGTGGTTGACGAAGTCATCCACAGAGAGAGAGGAGGGGGGGGGGGGGAGGATTCAGGAGGGAGGAAAATGTGGCAAAGAGCTTCCTAGGGTTCGAGGCAGATGCTTGGAATTTAGAGTGGTAGAAAGTGGCCTTAGCAGCAGAAACAGATGAAGAAAATGTAGAGAGGAGGGAGTGAAAAGATGCCAGGTCGGCAGGGAGTTTAGTTTTCTTCCATTTCCGTCCCGCTGCCCGGAGCTCTGTTCTGTGAGCTCGCAATGAGTCATCAAGCCACGGAGCTGGAGGGGAGGACCGAGCCGGCCGGGAGGATAGGGGACACAGAGAGTCAAAGGATGCAGAAAGGGAGGAGAGGAGGGTTGAGGAGGCAGAATCAGGAGATTGGAGGGAGAAGGATTGAGCAGAGGGAAGAGATGATAGGATGGAAGAGGAGAGAGTAGTGGGAGAGAGAGAGCGAAGGTTGCGGCGGCGCATTACCATCTGTGTAGGGGCAGAGTGAGTAGTGTTGGAGGAGAGCGAGAGAGAAAAGGAAACAAAGTAGTGGTCGGAGACATGGAGGGGAGTTGCAGTGAGATTAGTAGAAGAGCAGCATCTAGTAAAGATGAGGTCAAGCGTATTGCCTGCCTTGTGAGTAGGGGGGGACGGTGAGAGGGTGAGGTCAAAAGAGGAGAGGAGTGGAAAGAAGGAGGCAGAGAGAAATGAGTCAAATGTGGACATAGGGAGGTTGAAATCCCCCAAAACTGTGAGGGGTGAGCCATCCTCAGGAAAGGAACTTATCAAGGCGTCAAGCTCATTGATGAACTCTCCAAGGGAACCTGGAGGGCGATAGATGACAAGGATATTAAGCTTAAATGGGCTAGTGACTGTGACAGCATGGAATTCAAATGAGGAGATAGACAGGTGGGTTAGGGGAAAAATTGAGAATGTCCACTTGGGAGAGATGAGGATTCCTGTGCCACCACCCCTCTGACCAGATGCTCTCGGGGTATGCGAGAACACATGGTCAGACGAGGAGAGAGCAGTAGGAGTAGCAGTGTTTTCAGTGGTAATCCATGTTTCCGTCAGCGCCAGGAAGTCGAGGGACTGGAGGTTAGCATAGGCGGGGATGAAGTCAGCTTTGTTGGCAGCAGAACGGCAGTTCCAGAGGCTGCCTGAGACCTGGAACTCCAGGTGTGGGGTGCGTGCAGGGACCACCAGGTTAGAGAGGCAGCAGCCACGCGGTGTGAGGCGTTTGTGTAGCCTGTGCAGAGAGGAGAGAACAGGGATAGGCAGAGGCATAGTTGACAGGCTGTAGCAAATGGCTACAATAATGCAGAGGAGATCGGAATGAAATGAACTAAACATCTGGGAGAGGAGAGAGCAGGGCCTCCCTCACCAAAACTTCCACCTCAGAAACTATAATTGTTTCACTGAACCACCCGAACAAAAACTCTCCCAACTTCCACCTTTAGAAATCAGAATTGTTGTGAACCACAGCGGTTCAATGTTTAAAGGAATAGACTCAACCCACTTTATTCAGCTAGCTAACTATGACACCATAGCTAACTAGAATGCTAGCATCCAATAACACACAGTTTAGCACCAACACTTGGTCACAACAAACCACCAATAGTGTGTTAACACACTAAGCAGATAATTCGTGTCCGTGTCTAGTTCCTTTCATAACGCAGCAATAATTAAACGTTGGCTAGCTTAGCACAAATATATTGTATTTAGCTGCCACAGTACAGCACACAATGGCTACTGTGTTGACTCTGTTCGAAAAACGGCTAGCTAGCTAGCTTCGTGCTACACCCGGCACCGCCGAAGACAATGCCAACCTACAGTAACTACCCACAACAGCCCACGATGCCTAACTATGACACCATAGCTAACTAGCATGCTAGCATCCAATAACACACAGTTTAGCACCAATACTTGGTTACAACAAACTACCAATAGTGTGTTAACACACTAAACAGATCATTCGTGTCCGTGTCTAGTTCCTTTCATAACGCAGCAATAATTAGACGTTGGCTAGCTAGCACAAGTATATTGTATTTAGCTACTACAGTACAGTTAGCTGGTCGTGTTGGCTAGCTAGCAATGGCTACTGTGTTGACTTTGTTTGAAGAACGGCTAGCTAGCTAGCTTCGTGCTACACCCGGCACCGCCGAAAAACAATGCTAACCTACAGTAACTACCCACAACAGCCCACGATGCCTAACTATGACGCCATAGCTAACTAGCATGCTAGCATCCAATAACACACAGTTTAGCACCAATACTTGGTTACAACAAACTACCAGTAGTGTGTTAACACACTAAACAGATAATTCGTGTCCGTGTCTAGTTCCTTTCATAACGCAGCAAAAATTAAACGTTGGCTAGCTGGCACATTAACATTGGAAACAACTCTCCACCGTTGCTAAACGTTACCAGTAGCTACCCGCTAGCTAGCTAGCCTCGTGCTTCGCCGGGCTCCGCCGTAAACAATACTTACCTACAATAATTACCTACGGAAACCTACAATAACTACCTAAATAAACTACCTACAATACCTAACTACAACTACCTACCTACGATCTAAATACATGGTTTAAGCTTTACTCAACACCATAAAAGAAGCCAAGCTTACCTCCTGCTTAGAGAAAACACAACCATCTCTGCAGCACTCCACCAATCAGGCCTTTATGGTAGATTGGCCAGACGGAAGCCACTCCTCAGTAAAAGGCACATGACAGCCCGCTTGGAGTTTGCCAAAAGGCACCTAAAGGACTTTCAGACCATGAGAAACAAGATTCTCTGGTCTGATGAAACCAAGATTGAACTATTTGGCCTGAATGCCAAGTGTCACATCTGGAGGAAACCTGGCACCAGCATCATGCTGTGGGATGTTTTTTAGCGGCAGGGACTGGGAGACTAGTTAGCATCGAGGGAAAGATGAATGGAGCAAAGTACAGAGAGCTCCTTGATGAAAACCTGCTCCAGAATGGTCAGGACCTCAGACTGGGGCAAAGGTTCTCCTTCCAACAGGACAACAACGCTAAGCACACAGCCAAGACCACGCAATAATTTCTAAAAACCTGTTTTTGCTTTGTCAATTTCGGGTATTGTGTGTAGATTGATGAGGGGGAAAAACAGTTTAATCCATTTTAGAATAAGGCTGTAACGTAACAAAATGTGGAAAAAGTAAAGGGGTCTGAATACTTTCCGAATGCACTGTAGGTGTTCCTTTTGTCCAGGTGGGAAAGGGCTGTATGGAGTGCAACTGAGATTGCGTCATCTGGTGGTCCTCTGTAGCTCAGCTGGTAGAGCACGGCGCTTGTAACGCCAAGGTAGTGGGTTCGATCCCCGGGACCACCCATACACAAAAATGTATGCACGCATGACTGTAAGTCGCTTTGGATAAAAGCGTCTGCTAAATGGCATATTATTATTATTATTATTATCTGTGGACACAAAGGGTATAATGTAGGGGAGCTCTTACCTGAGGGAGAGCAAATGATGGAGGCTATATTGTGGTTGAATCTATGTGGCTGACTGGCTGTGTTTGTTTACATCTTTCCTAGCCTGTTGTTTGACTGTTTATTAAAGCCACAATCTGTAATTCGTTTTTCAGCCAAACTGGAGCTCCACCACTTTAACTTTAGCTTCAAAGCTAACTTATGCTTTAGAAATGTATGGAGCTATGGATGCAAGGACTGATAATCCATGACATCAATATGATGGTTTTTAACATATTCTGATGATAACATTGTTGTGTAGGCCGACATCATATTTTTTATTGTGATGGAGTAAGAGTTGTACTAAGTTCATGAGGCATTTATAAGTTAAAGTCTTCAATGATCAATGGATACGAATCAATAATTCAAATGACCATTGAGGAGCATGAACTATTTCAGATTCCACAGTCATTTTCAATGTGAAGAATTATGTAGAGCAGAAGTTATACTCATGTGCATCAATTATTTTTAGCACTAGGGGGAGACATAGACCTTGATAGATAAAATAAACATAAACCTGACAAAGGGCAGGTATAAAAACTATAAACCTGACAAAAGGCTGGGTTCGACTCAAACCAACAGTGTGCAACGGCAGCCCGTAATTCGGGGAGTTCCTGTATGTGGGCATTCCTGCATCTGCAGGAATGCCCCCCTTCGAACATCCCATTGGTTCCTTCATGAACATTCCCTCGAGCATCCCATTGGTTACTGCATGAACGCCTCCCATCGAACACGACATCTTCTTGCTTGTGTAACACCTCCCGTGTACCCGAGAAAACCGTGCAGACAGGCGGGGGACAAGGACACTGTCTACCGGAAGCCCCCGCCTCCGGCTAGCACAGCAGGCGGGAGGCTGGGGCAAAACTGTGTGCTAACTTGCTCGTTTGCTAGTTAGCGACACTGTGTGCTAGCTTGCTAGTTAGCTAGCTAGCACCGGTGTCGCCACTGCCTCCCGCCTGCTTTGTACCGGAGAAAACCGTGCCTGACAGGCGGGGGAAAGGACACTGTCTACCGGTCGCTAGTTATTCTTCCCTGGGCGATGAAGACACGGGCTCTGAGAGGTCAAAAGCCCTGTCTTTCGCAGCAGCCTCTCTGTGCTCAGACTTCCCTGGGCTCATTGAGAGGGCTGCTAGACGGCTAGAAATAGCACTGCCCCCTATTCCCGCTGTACCGGAAGTGGATATGATGGAGGGCGGCCCGTTTTCCAGACCAAGAATGGCGGCTGAGCCTCTGGCTCCAGCAATGCCCTCACTGGCTAAATACGCGGAGGGCTCATGGGAGGCGCCTATGGAGGTGCATTCGCGGGCCAAGGCGTATCTCCCATTTACCAGAGTGGAAGGAAGGCAACAGGGCCTCACCCAAGGGTAGCCAGAAGAGACGACGTACATGACGGGACGTGGGGGAGAAAATAGGAGATGGCGCGGCGACGAGGTCGACTGTGCCCACTATTTCCCCCCACCCTTCTGTGAAGGGTGCTGAGGAGGATGTTCTTGTTGCATGTAATAAAGAGTTGGCTCCACCTGACTTTGTCACAAAGGAGCCCTTTTTCCATAATGCACCCAAGAGCGTTCGTTTACCTTCACCCTCTCTCTCTCACCACTCTGAGTGCAGCTCAGCCCACCATGGGTGCGTTGCTGAGCGCACACATAAGGTAGGTATTATAAAGGTATCAAGGCGCCGCCTTGTGTTACCTGGTAAAGACCTCACTTTACAGACTCCTAGGAGTGCTGTAGTGAGTGTCTCACATAGCAGGATGCAGTCTCAGCCAGATAATGGCATGATGACGCGACCGCTACTCTGGGATGGCGCTCTGTCTCAGGCTAACGCCTCAGTCAGTGCAGTGAGTGGTGGAGACGGTGATGAAAACGCCCGAAAAAGTGGCCGCTCTGGTTTCAGAGATTACGGAACTTTTGGCTAACTTTTTCATCTCACACGTCTGGGGTTCGCTGTGAATTGGAAAAAGAGCGCGCCCTGGCCCAGTCATCAGATTGTCTACCTGGGGATACAGCTAGACACTGTAATGATGAGGGCTCGAATTTCGGACCCTCGAAGGATAGCCCTGTTGCTAGCCCTGAGAAGGTTTCGTCCGAATCAGATGGTAACGGCACTGTCAGTCATGTCACTCTTGGGTCTCATGTCGTCAGCCCATTTCGTGGTTCCGCTGGGTCTCCTGCGCATGCGCAGGATGCAGCGATGGTTCGCCAAACTAGGACTAGACCCAGTTTGGGAACAGTTCGGGAGAGCCGAGTTGGATCTATTCGTGTCACGCAAGAACGCGCATTGTCTTCTTTGGTTCTCTCTGAGGGATCAGGACGAACCGCCACTGAGGAGGGAAGCTTTGGCGCACCGACCGTAGCCGAGAGTTCTCCTGTATGCATTCCTACCGCTGTCCTGCATTCTCCCACTGTTAGCCAGGGTGAGATCAGGCGGGATGTCAATAATATTGGTGGCCCCCAATCGCCCAGGGGCTCCATGGGTTGCGGAGATGAGTCAGATGTTGATTGCGCCACCTTGGCCAATTCCACATCGACGGGACGCGTGGTCTCAGGCGGAGGGCTCAAAAGGGCGATTGCCCATAATCGGCCAACCACTGAAGGATTGGCTCATGACAGGGACAGGCTAGAGCGCCGTGGGTTATCTGATTCAGTAATCAGGACCATACAGGGTTCACGTGCCGGTTCCTCTTCCAGGGTGTATGCCAGTGAATGGAACGTTTTTTCACAATGGTGTGTCACAGAGAATGTAGACCCCATGAACTGTCGGGTTGAGAGTGTTCTCTCCTTCCTGCAGTTTATGTTTGATAAGCAGCGATCGCCTGCCACCATTAAGGTGTTTGCAGCGCCGATTTCAGCTTGTCACGAGGGGTTTGGCAGAGACACTGTCTTCAGCCACCCTCTAGTGAAACGTTTCTTATTAGGAACGCGGCGGCTTAGGCCAATGCCTAGAGCCACGCTTCCTCAGTGGGATTTGGCTTTGGTACTCGAAGCACTCTGTGAGTCCCCGTTCGAGCCATTGAATCAAATACCCCTCAAGATGCTGTCTATGAAGAGGGCACTGTTGCTCACTTTGACTACTGCTAAGCGTGTCAGTGATTTGTGTGCTCTTTCGACGAGACCCGACTGCCTTGCCATTAATGGCGATTTGAGCAGAGCGGTGTTACGTCCTAACCCGGCATTTATGCGGAAGGTTATTAAGAGCTCATATAGATCACAGACCGTGGAGCTGTGGGCTTTTTCTCCCCCTCCCCATGGGGAGAGGAGAGAGGAAAGGCTCCATCACCTGTGCCCAGTGCGCGCTTTGGCGTGTTACGTTGAGCACACAGCAGCGAATAGGTCATCGCCTCAGCTGTTTGTGTGTCACGGTGCGGCTGCACTAGGTAGACCACTTTTGAAACAGCGTCTGTCTCATTGGTTTTGCGAAGGCATTGAGACAGCTTATGAGGCAGCGGGGCGACAATTGCCTCAGGGTATAAAAGCCCACTCCACTCGTGGAGTAGCGGCTTCTACTGCCCTTTTCAGAGGAACAGGGGTAGAGGATATCTGTGCAGCGGCGTCGTGGTCGTCACCGTCTCCATTTATCCGTTTCTATCTCTTGGATATGTCTTCTAACTCTTTGGCTCAGTCTGTACTAAGCGTGGCTGAAGGAGGACTTGAGCTAAGAGAGAGGAATGCAGGACCGAAGAGACAGGTCTCTTTCAGGTCCGCTTCTGATAGAGGGACATATTATAGCATGACTCCTGACTGACATGATCAGTACAGTAGAAGGCATGTATTGATCTGCCCACCAGTGAATAACGATAGTTACCGGAGTGTAACTCCAGTTCTATGAGTGGAGCGGAGCACCATAGGACTTAAGGCCCTGCCGACCCTCTCTAGTCTCGCTGAAGATAAATATCTCAGGAGGCTGATTGAGGGGAAGCATCCCCTCTAATAGGGACACCTGTACTCCTATTGGCTGCAGGTGTGTGCATTATTTTGTCTCAGGCTGTTGCTGCCTTAGGGCAGTGGGTAAACCAATAGGAGCAGAGCTCCCCTATGGGGCGGAGCTCCACTCATAGAACTGGAGTTACACTCCGGTAACTATCGTTATGGTGCATTACTGGCATCTACTGTACTGGAGCACCTCTGCTTCCCGCCTATGTACTGGAGTCATAGCCTAAAAATTGACCAACAGAAGTATAAAGAGGGGTTCTTGCAAATGCAGAAATGCCCACATGAAGGAATGCTCTGAATTGCGGGCTGCAGTTGCACCCTTCTCACTCAAACAGGTGTGCTCACAAGGTAATATACCTATCCAGAATGGCTCACCCTTTCAAATTTTGTGGAGCTAATTCAAAGACAGAGTTAAGTTAATGACAGATATTGACGAAACTTCATAACATGTAAACAATGGGTAGAACTGGATAGACCATTGTTATCAAGGTTGGATATTATCTAGTTGTATCCCTTGGGAAAGGCATACCATGTACTGGGATTCCCCATTGGGCTCAATATAACTAGACTGAGGAAGCTGCAAAGGGAATTTTTATTTTATTTTATTTCACCTTTATTTAACCAGGTTAGCCAGTTGAGAACAAGTTCTCATTTACAACTGTGACCTGGTCAAGATAAAGCAAAGCAGTGCGGAAAAAACAACAACAACACAGAGTTACATATGGAATAAACAAAACGTACAGTCAATAACACAATAGAAAATCTATATACAGTGTGTGCAAATGTAGTAAGTTATGGAGGTAAGGCAATAAATAGGCCATAGTGCAAAATAATTACAATTATAATTTAGTATTAACACTGGAGTGATATATGTGCAGAAGATGATGTGCAAATAGAGATACTGGGGTGCAAATGAGCATAATAAATATCAATGTACAGTGGGGGAAAAAAGTATTTAGTCAGCCACCAATTGTGCATGTTCTCCCACTTAAAAAGATGAGAGAGGCCTGTAATTTTCATCATTGGTACACGTCAACTATGACAGACAAATTGAGGAAAAAAAATCCTGAAAATCACATTGTAGGATTTTTAATTAATTTATTTGCAAATTATAGTGGAAAATAAGTATTTGGTCACCTACAAACAAGCAAGATTTCTGGCTCTCACAGACCTGTAACTTCTTCTTTAAGAGGCTCCTCTGTCCTCCACTCGTTACCTGTATTAATGGCACCTGTTTGAACTTGTTATCAGTATAAAAGACACCTGTCCACAACCTCAAACAGTCACACTCCAAACTCCACTATGGCCAAGACCAAAGAGCTGTCAAAGGACACCAGAAACAAAATTGTAGACCTGCACCAGGCTGGGAAGACTGAATCTGCAATAGGTAAGCGGCTTGGTTTGAAGAAATCAACTGTGGGAGCAATTATTAGGAAATGGAAGACATACAAGACCACTGATAATCTCCCTCGATCTGGGGCTCCACGCAAGATCTCACCCCGTGGGGTCAAAATGATCACAAGAACGGTGAGCAAAAATCCCAGAACCACACGGGGGGACCTAGTGAATGACCTGCAGAGAGCTGGGACCAAAGTAACAAAGCCTACCATCAGTAACACACTATGCCGCCAGGGACTCAAATCCTGCAGTGCCAGACGTGTCCCCCTGCTTAAGCCAGTACATGTCCAGGCCCGTCTGAAGTTTGCTATAGTGCATTTGGATGATCCAGAAGAGGATTGGGAGAATGTCATATGGTCAGATGAAACCAAAATAGAAATTTTTGGTAAAAACTCAACTCGTCGTGTTTGGAGGACAAAGAATGCTGAGTTGCATCCAAAGAACACCATACCTACTGTGAAGCATGGGGGTGGAAACATCATGCTTTGGGGCTGTTTTTCTGCAAAGGGACCAGGACGACTGATCCATGTAAAGGAAAGAATGAATGGGGCCATGTATCGTGAGATTTTGAGTGAAAACCTCCTTCCATCAGCAAGGGCATTGAAGATGAAATGTGGCTGGGTCTTTCAGCATGACAATGATCCCAAACACACCGCCCGGGCAATGAAGGAGTGGCTTCGTAAGAAGCATTTCAAGGTCCTGGAGTGGCCTAGCCAGTCTCCAGATCTCAACCCCATAGAAAATCTTTGGAGGGAGTTGAAAGTCTGTGTTGCCCAGCGACAGCCCCAAAACATCACTGCTCTAGAGGAGATCTGCATGGAGGAATGGGCCAAAATACCAGCAACAGTGTGTGAAAACCTTGTGAAGACTTACAGAAAACGTTTGACCTGTGTCATTGCCAACAAAGGGTATATAACAAAGTATTGAGAAACTTTTGTTATTGCCCAAATACTTATTTTCCACCATAATTTAAAAATAAATTCATTAAAAATCCTACAATGTGATTTTCTGGATTTTATTTCTTATTTTGTTTACATTTACATTTACATTTTAGTCATTTAGCAGACGCTCTTAACCAGAGCGACTTACAGGAGCAATTAGGGTTAAGTGCCTTGCTCAAGGGCACATTAACGTCATTTAGCAGACGCTCTTAGCCAGAGCGACTCACAAATTGGTGCGTTCACCCTATAGCCAGTGGGATAACCACTTTACAATTTGGGGGGGGGGGGGGGTTAGAAGGAATACTTGATCCTATCCCAGGTATTCCTTAAAGAGGTGGGGTTTCAAATGTCTCCGGAAGGTGGTGAGTGACTCCGCTGTCCTGGCGTCGTGAGGGAGCTTGTTCCACCATTGGGGTGCCAGAGCAGCGAACAGTTTTGACTGGGCTGAGCGGGAGCTGTGCTTCCGCAGAGGAAGGGGAGCCAGCAGGCCAGAGGTGGATGAACGCAATGTCCTCGTTTGGGTGTAGGGACTGATCAGAGCCTGAAGGTACAGAGGTGCCGTTCCCCTCACTGCTCCAAAGGCAAGCACCATGGTCTTGTAGCGGATGCGAGCTTCAACTGGAAGCCAGTGGAGTGTGCGGAGGAGGGGGGTGACGTGAGAGAACTTGGGAAGGTTGAACACCAGACGGGCTGCGGCATTCTGGATGAGTTGTAGGGGTTTAATGGCACAGGCAGGGAGCCCAGCCAACAGCGAGTTGCAGTAGTCCAGACGGGAGATGACAAGTGCCTGGACCAGGACCTGCGCCGCTTCCTGTGTAAGGCAGGGTCGCACTCTCCGAATGTTGTAGAGCATGAACCTGCAGGAGCGGGTCACCGCCTTGGTGTTGGCGGAGAACGACAGGGTGTTGTCCAGGGTCACGCCTAGGCTCTTCGCACTCTGGGAGGAGGACACAGCGGAGTTGTCAACCGTGATGGCGAGATCATGGAACGGGCAGTCCTTCCCCGGGAGGAAGAGCAGCTCCGTCTTGCCAGGGTTCAGCTTGAGGTGGTGATCCGTCATCCATACTGATATGTCTGCCAGACATGCAGAGATGCGATTCGCCACCTGGTTATCAGAAGGGGGAAAGGAGAAGATTAGTTGTGTATCGTCAGCGTAGCAATGATAGGAGAGACCATGTGAGGATATGACAGAGCCAAGTGACTTGGTGTATAGGGAGAAAAGGAGAGGGCCCAGAACCGATCCCTGGGGGACACCAGTGGTGAGAGGACGTGGTGCGGAGACAGCTTCCCGCCACGCCACTTGGTAGGAGCGACCGGTCAGGTAGGACGCAATCCAGGAGTGAGCCGCGCCGGAGATGCCCATCTCGGAGAGGGTGGAGAGGAGGATCTGATGGTTCACAGTATCAAAGGCAGCAGACAGGTCTAGAAGGACAAGAGCAGAGGAGAGAGAGTTAGCTTTAGCAGTGCGGAGAGTCTCCGTGACACAGAGAAGAGCAGTCTCAGTTGAATGACCAGTCCTGAAACCTGATTGGTTTGGATCAAGAAGGTCATTCTGAGAGAGATAGCAAGAGAGTTGGCTAAAGACGGCACGCTCAATAGTTTTGGAAAGAAAAGAAAGAAGGGATACTGGTCTGTAGTTGTTGACATCAGTGGGGTCGAGTGTTGGTTTTTTGAGAAGGGGAGCAACTCTCGCTCTCTTGAAGACGGAAGGGACATGGCCAGCGGTCAAGGATGAGTTGATCAGCGAGGTGAGGTAGGGGAGAAGGTCACCGGAGATGGTCTGGAGAAGGGAGGAGGGGATGGGGTCAAGCGGGCAGGTTGTTGGGCGGCCTGCAGTCACAAGTCGCAGGATTTTATCTGGAGAGAGAGGGGAGAAAGAAGTCAAAGCATAGGGTAGGGCAGTGTGAGCAGGACCAGCAGTGTTATTAGACTTAACAAACGAGGATCGGATGTCGTCAACCTTCTTTTCAAAGTGGTTGACGAAGTCATCCACAGAGAGAGAGGAGGGGGGGGGGGGGGGGGGAGGATTCAGGAGGGAGGAAAATGTGGCAAAGAGCTTCCTAGGGTTAGAGGCAGATGCTTGGAATTTAGAGTGGTAGAAGGTGGCCTTAGCAGCAGAAACAGATGAAGAAAATGTAGAGAGGAGGGAGTGAAAAGATGCCAGGTCGGTAGGGAGTTTAGTTTTCTTCCATTTCCGCTCCGCTGCCCGGAGCTCTGTTCTGTGAGCTCGCAGTGAGTCATCAAGCCACGGAGCTGGAGGGGAGGACCGAGCCGGCCGGGAGGATAGGGGACACAGAGAGTCAAAGGATGCAGAAAGGGAGGAGAGGAGGGTTGAGGAGGCAGAATCAGGAGATTGGAGGGAGAAGGATTGAGCAGAGGGAAGAGATGATAGGATGGAAGAGGAGAGAGTAGTGGGAGAGAGAGAGCGAAGGTTGCGGCGGCGCATTACCATCTGTGTAGGGGCAGAGTGAGTAGTGTGGGAGGAGAGCAAGAGAGAAAAGGAAACAAAGTAGTGGTCGGAGACTTGGAGGGGAGTTGCAGTGAGATTAGTAGAGGAGCAGCATCTAGTGAAGATGAGGTCAAGCGTATTGCCTGCCTTGTGAGTAGGGGGGGACGGTGAGAGGGTGAGGTCAAAAGAGGAGAGAAGTGGAAAGAAGGAGGCAGAGAGAAATGAGTCAAACGTGGACATAGGGAGGTTGAAATCCCCCAAAACTGTGAGGGGTGAGCCATCCTCAGGAAAGGAACTTATCAAGGCGTCAAGCTCGTTGATGAACTCTCCAAGGGAACCTGGAGGGCGATAGATGACAAGGATATTAAGCTTAAATGGGCTAGTGACTGTGACAGCATGGAATTCAAATGAGGAGATAGACAGATGGGTTAGGGGAAAAATTGAGAATGTCCACTTGGGAGAGATGAGGATTCCTGTACCACCACCCCTCTGACCAGATGCTCTCGGGGTATGCGAGAACACATGGTCAGACGAGGAGAGAGCAGTAGGAGTAGCCGTGTTTTCAGTGGTGATCCATGTTTCCGTCAGCGCCAGGAAGTCGAGGGACTGGAGGTTGGCATAGGCTGGGATGAAGTCAGCTTTGTTGGCAGCAGAACGGCAGTTCCAGAGGCTGCCTGCGACCTGGAACTCCAGGTGAGGGGTGCGTGCAGGGACCACCAGGTTAGAGAGGCAGCAGCCGCGCGGTGTTGTGCGTTGTTTGTGTAGCCTGTGCAGAGAGGAGAGAACAGGGATAGGCAGAGGCATAGTTGACAGGCTGTAGCAAATGGCTACAAAAATGCAGAGGAGATCGGAATGAAATGAGCTAAGCATCTGGGAGAGGAGAGAGGGGGGCCTCCCTCACCAAAAATCTTCTACCTCAGAAACTAAAATTGTTTCACTGAACCACCCGAACAAAAACTCTCCCAACTTCCACCTTTAGAAATCAGAATTGTTGTGAACCACAGTTGTTCAATGTTTAAAGGAATAGACCCAACCCACTTTATTCAGCTAGCCAACTATGACACCATAGCTGACTAGCATGCTAGCATCCAATAACACACAGTTTAACACACAGTTAAGCACCAATACTCACAACAAACCACCAATAGTGTGTTAACTAGCTAACCAGCATGCCAGCATCCAGTAACACACAGCCAAGCACAAACACTTGGTCACAGCAAACCACCAATAGTGTGATAACACACTAAACAGATCATTCGTGTCTGTGTCAAGTTCCTTTCATGACGCAGCAATGATTCAACGTTGGCTAGCTAGGACAAGTATATTGTAATTAGCTACTACCGCACCGTTCGCTGGTCGTGCTGGGTAGCTAGCAGTGGCCACTGTGTTGGCTTTGTTTGAAGAACGGCTAGCTAGCTAGCTTCGTGCTACACCCGGCACACAATGGCTACTGTGTTGACTCTGACTCTGTTCGAAAAAACGGCTAATTAGCTCGCTTCGTGCTACAGCCGGCACGGCGGAAGACACTGCCAAGACACAGTAGCTACCCACGATACCTAGCTATGACGCCGTAGCTAACTAGCAAGCTAGCATCCTTTAACACACAATTTAGCACCAATACTTGGTTACAACAAACTGCCAAGAGTGTGTTAGCACACTAAACAGATAATTCATGTCCGTGTCTAGTTCCTTACATAACGCAGAACGCAGCAAAAATTAAACGTTGGCTAGAAGCACATTTAACAGTGGGAACAGCTAATCGTTACCAGTAGCTACCCGCTAGCTAGCTAGCCTCGTGCTTCGATACTAACCTACAATTACCTACGGAAACCTACAATAACAACAAAACTAGCCTATGATCAATACAATGCCTAACTACAACTAACTACCAACCTACGATCTAATACATGGTTAAGCTTTACTCAACACCATATGGGAAGCTCTCCACCGTTGCTAATCGTTGCTAATCGTTACCAGTAGCTACCCGCTAGCTAGCTAGCCTCGAGCTTCAATACTAGCCTACAATAACCTACGGAAACCTAGAATAACAACAATACTAACCTATAATAAATACAATACCTAACTACAACTACAACTAACTACCAACCTACGATCTAATACATGGTTAAGCTATACTCAACACCAAATGAGAAGTTTGCTTACCTCCAGCTAGAGAGCTAGAGAAAACACGTCCTCTCCCGACTGCTGCTCCCCACGTCAACTATGTCTGTCATAGTTGACGTGTACCTATGATGAAAATTACAGGCCTCTCTCATCTTTTTAAGTGGGAGAACTTGCACAATTGGTGGCTGACTAAATACTTTTTTTCCCCACTGTAAATAACAATATGGGGATGAGGTAGTTGGGTGAGCTAATTACAGATGGGCTGTGTACAGGTGCAGTGATCAGTAAGTTGCTCTGACAACTGATGCTTAAAGATAGTGAGGGAGATAAGTGTCTCCAGCTTCAGAGATTTTTGCAGTTCGTTCCAGTCATTTGTAGCAGAGAACTGGAAGGAATGGCGACCAAAGGAGGTGTTGGCTTTGGGGATGACCAGTGAGATATACCTTCTGGAACGCATAATAAGGGTGGGTGTTGCTATGGTGACCAATGAGCTAAGATAAAGCGGGGATTTGCCTAGAAGGGATTTATAGATGACCTGGAGCCAGTGAGTTTGGCGACGAATATGTAGTGAGGGCCAGCCAACGAGAGCGTACAGGTCACAATGGTGGGTAGTATATGGGGCTTTGGTGACAAAACGGATGGCACTGTGATAGACTACATCCAATTAGCTGAGTAGAGTGTTGGAAGCTATTTTGTTAATGACATCGCCAAGTCAAGGATCAGTAGGATAGTCCGTTTTACGAGGGCATGTTTAGCAGCATGAGTGAAGGAGGCTTTGTTTGCGAAATAGGAAGCCGATTCTAGATTTAACTTTGGATTGGAGATGCTTAATGTGAATCTGGAAGGAGAGTTTACAGTCTAATTCAGAGCCGTCGAGAGTAGTGATTCTAGTCGGGCAGGCGGGTGCAAGCAGCGTTTGATTGAAGAGCATGCATTTAGTTTTACTAGCGTTTAAGAGCAGTTGGAGGCCACGGAAGGAGTGTTGTATTGCATTGAAGCTCGTTTGGAGGTTTGTTAACACAGTGTCCAATGAAGGGCCATATGTATACAAAATGGTGTCGTCTGCGTAGAATTGAACCCTGTGGCACCCCCATAGAGACTGCCAGAGGTCCAGACAAAAGGCCCTCCGATTTGACACATTGAACTCTATCTGAGAAGTAGTTGGTGAACCCAAGGCTATTTAGTCTGCCAATAATTGCCACGGATGGACACTCACTTCACTTAATGTACACCTCTGTATGAACTAGGGAAGAGAGTAACATATTTCTGACATTCAATTCTGGAATGGTACAACACTTTAAAAGACGTCGCCTTTATGGATGGAAAGGGTGAGCGTTTATGCGGACGTGCGTGTGCGTTCGTGTGTGTGTGCGTGCATGCGCATGTGAGTGTCTTTCGCATCCTCAGTTGAGGCTTCAACAGTATTTGAAAGTTGGCCCATGACATGTTACTTATCAAAGTGTACGTCTTGTGAATATGTATGTTTGTCTTTCTCGGAAGAATAGCATAACAATCTGGTTAGTTTATGATAACTTGGCTGGCCACGGAGACTACAGAGACCACATAATAAATAGCCTCTCAGCCGAGCGCTTTCTGAAGTTTATGTGTGTACATGCCTAACGGTTTACAAAAAGATTCAAGGAATTTATAACCTCCCTATGTACACAGTTGTTCCAGAATGAGCAACTGCCAACATGTGGGAACGACAAGCCGCGAAGAGTTAGGACCCAGTTCTTCTGACTGATGAGCAATAGATGAAGAGAGGGAGGTGAAGAAAGAGAGAAAGGAAGAGCGAGGGAGAAGCGAAGAGAGGGAGAGGGAGATACAGAGTGAAAAAGAGATTGATAAAGAGAGAGAGAAATTAGTGTGAAATTGGAGGAAGTACGGAGAAAATGGACTTCCAAATCCCATGTAAGGTATTTCCCTAAAAAAAGGTAAGGGGTGGTATTTCCCTAAAAAAAAAGGTACGGGGGAAAAACCAACAATGATGCAGGTATTCTCGCCCGGGTACAGCGCAGCGCGAAAAGGTGCGGGGTAGAGTCTGCTGTGTGTGAGAGAGTTTGTGGGAGTGTGTGTGTCAGTGAGGATGTGAGAGCAGCAGCATGAGCAGAAGGTTCTGCATGGGAAAGTAACCATTTTGAAGAGGTAAACACCTATGGACGACTTTAGATCATATCTAATTATGATGTGCGTGGTTCCTGTTGCTTGCTGTTTAGGGTAAATGGGAAGAATGTCTTGGAAAATGGTAGAATGGTCCTCAGCTGTGCAACAGAGGGAAGAGGAGAGGAGAACGATACACTTAGCAGTGGAGGTTGTGGAATAGGGGAAGGAATGTTCTATGTAAACGTGTAAGGAAGATAATGAGAAAAGAGCTGGATGGGTGTACAGATTAATATATGAGAGCAAATGTGTGAAATGTTTTTGTGCTTGCTGGGTAGGGGTGTTATGTTCTCATGGGCTATTGTGAAGTCTTGGAGTCTTGGAGGAGAGCATAATTCACTGAGAATTCAGAGGGTATTTTCCTATGTTACCTGAGTGATGTGGACAGCATTGTGCTCAAGGCAAAGAAAAGTCATGCAATACAAGTCTTGATTGTTGCTGTAGGTACAGTATGACACAGACATGTCTATTAATGTCTACTATTTGTGGTGAGACAGTAAAGATGCATGATATGCAATGTCAGCTCTTCAGCTGTGAGAACCAAAACAAGTCCTTGTTGTTGGTTAAATACTATCTTTGTTCCTATAGTAATTAATAACCTTTTAGATCTTGGCTTGAGTGATCAGTGGGAGTTTCCTTTTGCGTCACTTAAGACTAAAAACAAGCCTGAGAGGAACAAGTACTAAATATAGTAGCATGGTAGCATGTTGTAAGTGTCCACTGCAATTACACTTATAGAGCAAACCAATCTTTCTCTTACTTTCATTCTTTGTAATATTGTTTAATATTCCATATTCTCATGTAGGGTCATATTGTGATTGATTAAGTTTGCAAATGTTATTGGCGGTCAGTGGACACCAGAGACATTGAGGTAACTAACCAACAAAAGCATTCTCATGATTTAAGAAATAATCACAATTTAATATGCCTATAAAGTATTCAAAGCAAAGGCTTGGATGTGCGGACCTACCTAAACGGACCAAGACATGCATGGTTAAGCTCAGTCATGGATTGTTAGTAGCAGCGATATGACGTTGCAAGTGGAATAAATAACAGGTCTCAGTTCATGTCATAAACCCATCAGTGTGTTTCCTGCTCTCATGTGTGCTCTCTCTCTGTGTCACAGCACCATGGCAGCCTACCTCTGGCTGGTCCTGGCAATCGTCAGTGATGTGGCAGCATCCTTGTTACATCCCCCACGCCAGCTCGCCCCCTGCCAAATGGTAAGTGAGTTGCTGCAGCAACAGGCTTTTGGAATGTTTTCATAGCTTTCAAATAGTATGCCAACTGAAAGTATTTAAACTATGTGTAAAATATGTAACTGCCATGTAATAATAATAATAAATTTAATTTGTAATGCACTTTTTCGCAAACTTCTAAAGTATGTGCAAGAAAATAAATAAGTATTATGGGCCACTTATTTTATGGGGTTTTCATTTAAAGTGAGACCCCTGATTTTAATAACATAGAGGGGAGGATAGTGTTGATAATTGCTGATAACTGATGTTTCTGTAATCGGTTTTGATAGTGTATCCTATGTTTTAATGTTGTTTTGAATTTGACCAAGAATAGTTCTGAGTATTATTATATCTATATTTTACTAAACATTTGCAAAACTGCACTTTTAGCATACCCACTGGGTACACACTTGTTGAATCAACATTGTTTCCACTTCATTTCAAGGAAAGTACGTTGAACCAACGTGGAATAGACGTTGAATTGACGTCTGTGCGCATTGGGTAGTGTGTACCTTGATGTTGTTATCTGAGAGTTTTGGCAGTTTTCTCACAAACCTCTCATGTATTGTATATCCGAAGTACAGTATATCAGGTACTTTCGAATTGTCCAGGGGCATAAAACATTTCTACTGGAGTCTTGTGATATTAAACCGATCCTTTTTGTTATTCTAGCCATGCTGTTTCCTCCTGCTCTGAACCGCAGATAACAGAACATACAGTTTGACCACATAACCCATGAGTAGTCACACCTACAGTACACTGTTTCATTTTGAGATGGAGAAGAATAAGTAAATGTGCCCAGGCAAGATAAAAGCAAACTATAGTCTTAGAGGAGGCACGTGTGCCATTACCTCACAGCTCTGCACTGTGATTGTGATGTCTCAAATCACTTGCAGACAGTGTATTCAACTCTCATCGTCCAAGCACTTACATTAATGTGGGTGTTTAGACATAGCTGGACTTAAAGTCAGACTCTTCTTGGCAGCTTGGGTATACTGACTGACTTCCTCTGCCTGTTGTTGTGTAATCTCGGTCTAGCGCCGAATTTGGATGAAGCGTCTCTATGTCCACAGCCAAACGGATCAAATTAACGAGCTGAAAGCCTCAGGGCTGCTTTCTGTAAGGGGAATGTTCCCTCTCTCAGGTACTATCAATCTGGACCTGATGCTACATAGTGTCCTTTGTTAGTCCTTTACTAAAAGAGGCTCAGGCATTGCTTTCTGCCCTGAGTCCATAGAACAGCCCTTTGGTGTTTTCCTTCTCTCCTTATTCCACCCTTTGCGGAGACCAGCCAGGTCACACCAGATCCACTTCAGTATTCAACATTTGTCCTTCATTATTCAATGTTTGTCCATGTCCCGAGGACATCGGGAGATGCCTTCAATACCATCCACTAGGGGCAACGTGAGCGGCTATTACCATCTAGTAGGCTCGCGGCTTGCTAGCGCGTTGTGGATGGGGATAGAGGAGGGGCTTGAACCGCAAGCTACGGCTCTGAGGATCGCGGGTTCAATCCCAGTGCTAGGCACTCGTTAAAAATGTTTCTGTTTTAACCCTATCCCAAACCTTAACCCTTAACTTAACCAGTCGTAATAAATGCCTAAACATAACGTTGAGTTGTTTCTATTTTAACCCTATCCCAAACCTTAATCCTTACCTTAACCAGTCAGAATTAATGCCGAAACATAACCGTCGAGTTGGACATTTATCCCCCATGGACAAACGTCGAATGCTGAAGTCAGACCGTGAGATCATGTTAGAGAAGACATACGAAAGCAATATCTGATATGAAATTCATATTGCTGTAGTCCTGGGAATGTATCGCATTCCTGACTACTGACGGGAAAACTGTATAAACAGGCAGGATGATTTGGAACTGGGCTGGAAATTGCCTCTTTAGACTGCAAGAACTGATATCAGTGTGCCAGTTTGAATGGAATAGATTAGAGGGAGATGGTGTTTTTATTTTTTGAGGCAGAGTCCAGAATCAGAATTAGAATCACATTTATTCGCCAAGTACATTTACACATACTTTTACTTGGTGATATGGTGCTACTAGTCATAGACAACATTTAGAGACAGAATACAGACAGCCGAGTTTAAACAAAGTTTACATACATTATATACAACTAGGTAGAGTGAGCATAGAGCTGTAAGAGAATGAACAGTGGATTTCCAAATATATAGTGGGTATACAGTTGATATACAGTGGATGTACAAATGTACAGTATCAGTATGAATATATCTAAATGCAGTCTATTGTTTGTGCATTCGCTTTAGTTCATGGAAACATAAACTTGGTGGTTTACAGATGTGCTGTACGTACCTCACTTTCTTTCCCTTTCTATAACAGTATTACATTCTGGTATAACATCTTTAGATCCTATGATGATATACAGTATGACTTGTGATTTGCAAGTTCTTTTAAATGCATATGAAGATATTAATCAGAAACGTATAAGTGAACACTTGTTCATAAAAGCCAGAAGAAAGCTTTCAGAAAAGCTTGCCTTTTAGCTAAAAAACGAACTAAGGAATGCTTGCTGCTGACTTCAAAACCACAAGTATGCCAAGAACCTAAATCCACTTTGTTTTATGTGAGTGTGTGTGCGTTTTATGGGTTGTATTTAGAGAGGGCTCATGCCATTTGGTTTCAATTACCAGCCACACTGATAAGTGAATAGTTTAATGTTTAAAATATATATGGAAAAATACTTTGTCCACCAGGCGTTCTGAAAATCCAGAGGTAATAAGAGCTTGTTTTATGAGGTGAAATCCCCACAAGCCTCACAGTCTTTCCTGACTGCCAAGAACACAGATACAATGGCCAGTAAAACAACTATCTTGTCTGTTTGGGTTTGTGATAGTGTAAAGTGTCAAGGTGACTTGTGGTCTTCTGGGAGTGTGCAGTGGCGCCGTGAAGGTCAAAGCTCATGTAGTTATTTTTCTTTGTTCTGTCCACAGGTCCAGAATGACGTGTACTGCAACGATCTGAACCTGAGGACCGTTCCAGCCAAGCTTCCTCATGGCATTCAAAAGCTGGACCTGTCTCGTAACCTTCTACAAAACCTTACTCAAGAGGTTCTAGCAATCTACAACACCGTTCATCATCTGAACCTCCACTCCAACAAGATCCAGTTCATCCAGCCGGGTCTGTTCAAATACATGACCAATCTGCAAGTGCTGGACCTCTCCAGTAATTACTTGGATGTTTTTGCTGTTTCGAAAACCAGCATTGGACCTCTTACGGCTGTGGAGAGGCTTGACCTCTCAGGCAATGGCCTGTACACGGGGATGACCGACTTCTTTCTCAGTGAAGCCCCAGCACTAATGAACCTTTCTCTGAATGGCAACAGTATCACCAAAGTGGGCAAGGAGACCTTTTGTGGATCTTTGGCCTTGAGAAACATTGACCTTCACAACAACGTCATCTTAGAGATTGAGGACGGAGCATTTGACTCGTTGCTCCATCTGTCCGAGCTTGATTTGTCCATTAACTCCATCACTTGCATCACTGACTTTAACCTTTCCAAACTCAAGGTGCTGAACCTCAGTAAGAACAGCATGGAGTGCTTCCAAACCACAGATTCAGACCTAGAGTACAAGCTCCTCTACCTCGACCTGAGGGAAAACAAGATCCACTACTTTCCCGTTCTCCCCAGAAGGAACAAGCTCATGTACCTGGATTTGTCCAGGAATCGCCTGATGAGTGTCAATACCACAGGACCAGCTGATGAGCTCGAGCACTTCAGAGACACGTTCGTACCTCACACACAGTCAGGTGGAATGAGCAGACACCAGGACTTCTCAAGGCTCATGTACCTCGACATGAGCTACAACCAGATAAAGAGCATACCGCCGTCTTTCTTTTGCAGCATGGTGTCCCTTGAGCATCTTAACGTCAGTAATAACTGTATCGGGGCCTTTTCTATAGACCAGGAGAGCCCTCTGAACTCTCTGAAGACCCTGGACCTGAGTTACAATGCCCTACAAAACCTCTCGTTTGGGGAGAACACCCTACGGTCACTGCAGGAACTCTTCTTACAAGGGAACTTTCTCAGCATAATGGACTCTGGAATGTTCCAAAGACTGCCCAGCATCAGAGGCCTTCACCTCCAGCAGAACTACCTGAAAGTCTGCCCTTCACAGCGAAAATCACCCCAGACAGACCACAACTCCCAGGATCCTCCAAGCTATGTCTCCTTTGCATCAATACCAAGCCTGCACTTCTTGTACCTTTCTGGAAACAGTCTTGAAGTTCTGCCACCATATGCCTTCAATGGCACTCCACTCAGGTTGCTGGACCTGTCCCTAAACCCAGGCTTGGACGTTCAACAGAATGCTTTCTCTAGTCTGGAGACCTCCCTAACTCATCTCTCATTGAGAGAAAACCACATCCCAGAATTGAACACTGACCTTTCCCTGCTAAGTAGTCTCAAATTTGTGGACCTGTCCACCAACAAGCTGACCACTCTCCCCCTTTGGAACAAGGAGTCCTCCATCGAGTCCCTGAACCTGCAGAACAACAATCTGGTGACCCTGGAGTACAACACAGTCCTGGTCCTGGAGCGGACGCTCAAAACCCTCTACATGGGCTCGAACCCTCTCAGTTGCTGCAGCAACCCCCGCTTCCTCGATATGCTCCAACGCTCCGAAGTGGTCGTCCCGGACATCGCGACAGTAACCTGCCAGTACACCGAGAACTCGGTGCCAGTGGAGGTGAACATTGGGAGCGTGACGCAAGAGCAGTGTCAGAAGCTGGACAGTAAGAGCGTGAGCATTATCGTCATCATGGTGACAGCTTTGGTGCTGATCACGGTGCTGGTGGTGCTATCCAAGGTGTGCCACCCCAGAAGGCGCAAGCTCAACATCAGCTTCAGGGCCTAAAGAAGGTGTCCTGTGATTGGGGACAAAGAGATGCTGGACACTACTAGGATGAGAAAACCAGAGCCTGTTGGTGCCTTTCAATGTGATTTCCTAATTTTAACTCGTTTTTGGAGGGAATATGTTGAGTTCTGGAACATGGGAGCCAAGTCTTGAAGGAAATGGCGCCATTAGATATTTCAGCTCACCTGTGAAGTTAAAGTAAGAAAAATACATAAAAACAATTACCACAACAATAGGACTTTATGGAGAGAGGGAAACTACGTCAATGACAGTACAGATTTGATCACCCAGGAAACACTGTGACTCATTTGGCGTCAGATTGGTGACATGTTGTGGCTTATAGAAGTTGCATAAATTGAAGGTGTTGTTCTCTTCTCTTCTTCTTCTAGTGAATAACAGACAGTTATGTGAAACACAAGAGGGTGAATGTGGTCACTTTTTATATCATTATTATGTGCACATACAGTATATAGAAATGTAGCCATTTCCATCTGGGGAAAATATTTCATGACTGCACAGGGTCAGCTGATATGCATTAGATTTGCTGGTCCAAACCTATGGCCATACACCAAGGCCTCTCTTTCTCAATGCAGTAGTTTGCACATTAATTGTATTGTATTTGTAGATTTATTTTATTATTATTAACCTGTTTTTGACTATGTATTTTTGTTATATAGACTAAATGACACTAAATAGGGAGCGCATAATGCAAACATGCCCATCAATGCCATATAATGGCACAGTGGAGAGCTCTCTCCAACTAATCTCAATATCAGCATATCATTATGAAACCACAGGGTTTGAAGGTCATGGCTGCAGTTCTTTAGCATAGATGACTGTGACACTACTTTAGTATTCAATCAGTATTTTGTAGAATTTACAGATCCTATTTGTGGGACATGAATAGGATGTACTGTATAGACGTGAATCATTTCACCTCCTGTGGGTAATTCCTTGTTGCAGTGAATATTAATTTCGTATTTTTCACTGGTAGAGCTAGGGGTGTTATGGGGGAACCAAAACAGGATTGAAGCAATAACTCCAGAGGAAGCAGTACTGTCGGAAGACCGACAGAAAATAATGTAGCTTGTTTTCACAGCTTGTAGGGCACTGCAGATACCTTTCCTGTTATTGATAAACTCACTCTTGCAAAAGCCCGTACTAAATAATAATTTGCAATTTCACAATGCTGGGTTTCCCTTGTTACAGGCATTTGTCGAAAATAGATTTTCCCCCAGAAATCCTCTCTGGTTGCTACCATACATAGAGAGGCTGTCAAGTCAAATTACCGGTTTGATAAGTTAAATGATACAGTGGATTAGTGAGGCTTTAACAGAAAGGAGGACTTGTTTCATTTTACTGAAACAAAAGCCTTATTTAATGCATTCTAATCTGGCCCTTGGCCCAAGGTTTTCTCTGTATGTCGGTTGAATAACAGAGCAGAGTGAGAGGAGCAAACATCAACCCCAAGCTTTCTTCACAGGGAATTTGGATAGGCTTGGTCCCTTAATCATTGTTGCAGTGAACTCATGCCAGACTGAAATCCTTGATTGCGTAACATTCAGGTTTTCCCACCACCATCTCCACCATCTCCACGATCAACTTCATATCAATCAAATTCACGTAATTGCACGGATTTGAGACCATCAATGTCATTTTGAAGAAAGACTGGTTTGTTATTCACAGGGAAGCTATCCATGTTGCATTTGTTCTCATAAAGAGATCTTGGCCTGTTTATTTGCATAGGCCTAGCCCACAAGACCAATCATGAACACTAGAGATTCCCCAGACGAGAATTGTCCTAAGCCTTACGCAAATGGAACACTTGCCCCAACAGGTCAGTGATGTAACAAAGCAAAGTAACAAAGCAGTGACAAAGTGACAACCAAGGACTGACCAAGCTGTGTAGAGAGTTCATTGCATGACGTGTTTGCTTTCTGCCTTTTACATAGGGCATTGTTGCATACGTACTGAAGTCAGTATTATAGTGTATTTCTAAGTTGGATCTCATAGAAGGAAGGATAGGGTTCCTTACTTATTTTCTTGTTAATGGTAGGACTATTTTAAACAAGAAAAACAAGCCAAGGGAAATACCTGGTGAGGGAAATATGTCCTGAACCATATTTATAGATATTTGTTCCAGAGATAACACTACAGAAGAGTTCTGTCCTGTTTCTAACTGTTGTCACAGTGACTGCATTTGGGGTAACCCTCTTGCTGCTTTTGCCCGCTCACATGACTGAACTTCAAGTGAAACCGTCAAAGGTCAAACTAATGTACACTGCTCAAAAAAATAAAGGGAACACTTAAACAACACAATGTAACTCCAAGTCAATCACACTTCTTTGAAATCAAACTGTCCACTTAGGAAGCAACACTGATTGACAATAAATGTCACATGCTGTTGTGCAAATGGAATAGACAACAGGTGGAAATTATAGGCAATTAGCAAGACACCCCCAATAAAGGACTGGTTTTGCAGGTGGTGACCACAGACCACTTCTCAGTTCCTATGCTTCCTGGCTGATGTTTTGGTCACTTTTGAATGCTGGCGGTGCTTTCACTCTAGTGGTAGCATGAGACGGAGTCTACAACCCACAGAAGTGGCTCAGATAGTGCAGCTCATCCAGGATGGCACATCAATGCGAGCTGTGGCAAGAAGGTTTGCTGTGTCTGTCAGCGTAGTGTCCAGAGCATGGAGGCGCTACCAGGAGAAAGGCCAGTACATCAGGAGATGTGGAGGAGGCCGTAGGAGGGCAACAACCCAGCAGCAGGACTGCTACCTCCGCCTTTGTGCAAGGAGGAGCAGGAGGAGCACTGCCAGAGCCCTGCAAAATGACCTCCAGCAGGCCACAAATGTGGGAGAGTGGCATACAGCCCAACACCGTGCAGGACGTTTGGCATTTGTCAGAGAACACCAAGATTGGCAAATTCGCCACTGGTGCCCTGTGCTCTTCACAGATGAAAGCAGGTTCACACTGAGCACATGTGACAGACGTGACAGAGTCTGGAGACGCCGTGGAGAACGTTCTGCTGCCTGCATCATCCTCCAGCATGACCGGTTTGGCGGTGGGTCAGTCATGGTGTGGGGTGGCATTTCTTTGGGGGGCCGCACAGCCCTCCATGTGCTCGCCAGAGGTAGCCTGACTGCCATTAGGTACCCAGATGAGATCCTCAGACCCCTTGTGAGACCATATGCTGGTGCGGTCGGCCCTGGGTTCCTCCTAATGCAAGACAATGCTAGACCTCATGTGGCTGGAGTGTGTCAGCAGTTCCTGCAAGAGGAAGGCATTGATGCTATGGACTGGCCCGCCCATTCCCCAGACCTGAATCCAATTGAGCACATCTGGGACATCATGTCTCGCTCCATCCACTAACGCCACGTTGCACCACAGACTGTCCAGGAGTTGGTGGATGCTTTAGTCCAGGTCTGGGAGGAGATCCCTCAGGAGACCATCCGCCACCTCATCAGGAGCATGCCCAGGCATTGTAGGGAGGTCATACAGGCACGTGGAGGCCACACACACTACTGAGCCTCATTTTGACTTGTTTTAAGGACATTACATCAAAGTTGGATCAGCCTGTAGTGTGGTTTTCCACTTTAATTTTGAGGGTGACTCCAAATCCAGACCTCCATGGGTTGATAAATTTGATTTCCATTGATAATTTTTGTGTGATTTTGTTGTCAGCACATTCAACTATGTAAAGAAAAAAGTATTTAATACGATTATTTCATTCATTCAGAGCTAGGATGTGTTATTTTAGTGTTCCCTTTATTTTTTTGAGCAGTGTATATGACAAAATAAGTAATCTGCTGCTTGAAGTGACATCCACCTCTGACTACAGTCAGTGACCAACGTTTTACATAAATTGACCATAATATAATATAATGTCATGAATATCTTAAGCCACACGTGTGTGTAGCGAAATGCTAGGCTGGCGGTTCAGTTTGGATGCCATGCTTATACAGGCTAATCAAAGATAGGGCTGTGCATTTTTGACCTAATAAAGAAAGGATATTAGCATAAATGGAGAATGATTATGATGGTGTTATGTCACTTTCAGTGTTACATACAGTTTAATGCAATGTTAAATAGAAGTTGCACCACCCTTGCTTCTGTTTTTATCTGTCCACTGTGTTTTACATGTACAGCATATGAAGAATATTACAATGGATCTATATTGAACTACTGTAAAAATATTTATTTATATTGTTTTGTATTTTCTTAAGTAAATTATCCGTGAAACAGAATCTGTTGTCTTTGTTTTCTATATGAGCTTTAGGAGCTATGCAACTAACCAGGATCATGTTCATTTGGCACCAAACGGAGGAAAACAAACTGAAAAAGGGAGAGACTACCTGGACAAATTTTTTCCCTGTTTTCAAACATTGTCTGTTGCATGCCCTAATGAACATGACCCAGGTAATTAATTTTTCTGAGCAGATAAGATTGGGACATTAAATGCAATCCTGCCATGGTTCTGGGAAGATGCTTAATAATAGAACTCACACTGTCGCAAGTAAAAGTTTCTCTGAGTGGTCTCCCTGGGCACAGATAGCACAGTTTATTACTATTCTCCACCAATAACACTGCTCTATCATCTCTTTCTTTGAAACTTAAGGGACTGAGATCTTCTGAGCTGGCAGCCATACAGCAGTCCCCTCTGACCCCTCAAAACAGGATGCAGGCTCACGGGAAAGATCTCAGGACACAGAAAGATAAACTGACAACTTATTGGATGCAGGCTGACGCATGCAGGTCTGGCCGGAGAGACCAACATTTCCAAATGGAACAACTGCTATAGATCTGTTGTGCTGTTTTGTTTTGGGTTGCTTCCTTCTTTTGATGTGTTCTTATTAAACGCTCACTGTGGATTACTGTGAATTTACGCCTGGTGAAAAAATGTGGTGCAAGATTCCATTTCTAATAGTGTGTTTAGAGCCTGTCATGATCAAAAGCGATCATGATTACCCAGCAACACCAGGGGTGTTAAAAATGCACCATTGTCTCTGAGGTATTTGTGAAACAATGCCGGTGTTCATGGATGTGACACGCACAGGGATCATCCCAGTAACATTATCCTCTTTTACCCTAAACCCCAAATGAGCACTGTGCACAACTTATTCTGTGCATTCTCTCAAAGCCTAAGGTTTTACTTTAGGCCTTACACTTTTGAATTCAAATAAATTCAACCAACTCCCGTGTTAGATTTCTGAGGTAAATTCCAAACTGTGGGCCAGCGAAAGGTACAAAGAACCAAATGTGGTTCTTATATACAGTGGGGAAAAAAAGTATTTAGTCAGCCACCAATTGTGCAAGTTCTCCCACTTAAAAAGATGAGAGAGGCCTGTAATTTTCATCATAGGTACAAGTCAACTAAAACAGACAAATTGAGAAAAAAAATCCAGAAAATCACATTGTAGGATTTTTTATGAATTTATTTGCAAATTATGGTGAAAAATAAGTATTTGGTCACCTACAAACAAGCAAGATTTCTGGCTCTCACAGACCTGTAACTTCATCTTTAAGAGGCTCCTCTGTCCTCCATTTGTTACCTGTATTAATGGCACCTGTTTGAACTTGTTATCAGTATAAAAGACACCTGTCCACAACCTCAAACAGTCACACTCCAAACTCCACTATGGCCAAGACCAAAGAGCTGTCAAAGGACACCAGAAACAAAATTGTAGACCTGCACCAGGCTGGGAAGACTGAATCTGCAATAGGTAAGCAGCTTGGTTTGAAGAAATCAACTGTGGGAGCAATTATTAGGAAATGGAAGACATACAAGACCACTGATAATCTCCCTCGATCTGGGGCTCCACGCAAGATCTCACCACGTGGGGTCAAAATGATCACAAGAACGGTGAGCAAAAATCCCAGAACCACACGGGGGGACCTAGTGAATGACCTGCAGAGAGCTGGGACCAAAGTAACAAAGCCTACCATCAGTAACACACTACGCCGCCAGGGACTCAAATCCTGCAGTGCCAGACGTGTCCCCCTGCTTAAGCCAGTACATGTCCAGGCCCATCTGAAGTTTGCTAGAGTACATTTGGATGATCCAGAAGAGGATTGGGAGAATGTCATATGGTCAGATGAATCCAAAATATAACTTTTTGGTAAAAACTCAACTCGTCGTGTTTGGAGGACAAAGAATGCTGAGTTGCATCCAAAGAACACCATACCTACTGTGAAGCATGGGGGTGGAAACATCATGCTTTGGGGCTGTTTTTCTGCAAAGGGACCAGGACGACTGATCCGTGTAAAGGAAAGAATGAATGGGGCCATGTATCGTGAGGTTTTTAGTAAAAACCTCCTTCCATCAGCAAGGGCATTGAAGATGAAACGTGGCTGGGTCTTTCAGCATGACAATGATCCCAAACACACTGCCCGGGCAACGAAGGAGTGGCTTCGTAAGAAGCATTTCAAGGTCCTGGAGTGGCCTAGCCAGTCTCCAGATCTCAACCCCATAGAAAATCTTTGGAGGGAGTTGAAAGTCTGTGTTGCCCAGCGACAGCCCCAAAACATCACTGCTCTAGAGGAGATCTGCATGGAGGAATGGGCCAAAATACCAGCAACAGTGTGTGAAAACCTTGTGAAGACTTACAGAAAACGTTTGACCTGTGTCATTGCCAACAAAGGGTATATAACAAAGTATTGAGAAACTCTTGTTATTGACCAAATACTTATTTTCCACCATAATTTGCTAATAAATTCATTAAAAATCCTACAATGTGATTTTCTGGATTTTTTTTTCTCATTTTGTCTGTCATAGTTGACATGTACCTATGATGGCAATTACAGGCCTCTCTCATCTTTTTAAGTGGGAGAACTTGCACAATTGGTGGCTGACTAAATACTTTTTTTCCCCACTGTATGGTCATACTTTATTTGGATAGTCTAGACTTTCCATCTGTAGATGCTCAACATATGGTCATACTATCAACAAACTATCTGTTGATAAGCAACTGCTTGCTAAGGTTATGGTTAGGGTTAGGTTTAGAATAAGGGTAAAGGTTAAGTTTAGGGTAAGGGTTAGTAGATAGTTGAAATGTTACTGGTAGTCTGTAGATAGTCTGTAGAGCATCTACCGATGGACTATCCAAATAAAGTGTTACCTTATTTATTTGGTTACATGTACTCTACCATTAACTCACCAATAACCGTTAGATGATTTATTTAAACTACACATTTCTTTCAACATAGAGCTTGACAGCTCTATGTCTGGTTGGGGCTAAGTAGTGTGTTTAGGCGAACACAAACTGTTGAAGTCCCGTAGTCCCAAAATAAGTTAATGGAGCAACCACTTATCACTTACCACTAGAGTAGAAAGCAGGGTGAGTGTTCTATCTCATTATTCACACTGGCCCTGATCCAAAGGGCCCCTGTGGATTGCACTGCAGGGTCACTTTTATAGACCGGTGCCATAGAATCATGTGTATGTGTGTGTGTGTTTGTTTGTGTGTGTGTGAGGGAGGGAGGCTCACCATCACAGACTAATGAGGGCATCCTCCCCTCGGCCCCAGGGCCCTGTGACTCATAGGCCCCCCTTGAGGAGGACAGGCAATTAGGTAATTTACTGTCCGAGCAAGCATTTGGTACAGGAAGCTGTCAGAGGGAGCAGTATTTGATGTTGGACGGAAAATGCTGGTGCATCTGTGTCACGGATGGAGTTAGTAGTGGTGTAAAGTACTTAAGTAAAAATACTTTAAAGTTCTAATGAAGTCGTTTTTTGGGTATCTGTACTTTACTTGACTATTTATATTTTTTACAACTTTTACTTTTACACCTACTACATTCCTAAAGAAAATAAAGTTTCCCTGACACCCAAAAGTACTCGTGTCACGCCCTGGCTCTGGGGACTCTTAAATGTTGAGCCAGGGTGTGTAGTTTCTATGTTTAGTTTTCTATGTTTGAGTTTCTAGATCGTGTAGATCTATGTTGGCCAGGGTGGTTCCCAATCAGAGGCAGCTGTAGTTCGTTGTCTCTGATTGGGGACCATACTTAGGCAGCCGTTTGGCACCAGTCTGTGTGGGATCTTGTTCCGTAAAGGTATGTTATTAGTCTACCTTGGACTTCACGTATCGTTTGTGTGTTGTTTTGTTCGTGTTGTGTACTTTAATAAATATGTACGCTTATCACGCTGCGCCTTGGTCCGTCTCATCCGTAAACGATCGTGACAACTCGTTACATTTTGAATGCTTAGCAGGACAGGAAAATTGTCCAATTCACGCACTTATCAAGAGAACATCCCTGGTCATCCCTACTGCCTCTGATCTGGCGGACTCACTAAACACAAATGCTTCATTTGTAAATTATGTCGGAGTGTTGGAGTGTGCCCCTGGCTATCCGTAAATTTAAAAAAACAAGAAAAGGGTGCCCTCTGGTTTGCTTAATATAAGGAATTTGAAATTATTTATACTTTTACTTTTGATGCTTAAGTATATTTTAGCAATTACATGTACTTTTGATACTTCAGTGTATTTAAAACCAAATACTTTTAGACTTTTACTGAAGTAGTATTTTACTGTGTGACTTTCACTTTTACTTGAGTCATTTTCTATTAAGGTATCTTTACTTTTAGTCAAGTATGACAATTGCGTACTTTTTCCACCACTGGGAGTTAGGACCCCACAGTCGATGACCAAAATGATTCACATATTAGTGAAGGCATTCAAATATTGAAGCCACACTAAAGCTTTCACTTTCTGCCAATTGACCCCAAATGTATAAGTAATGTTGAGTGTGTGTATATAACAGATGTAAATAGTGCTGTACTGTTTCAAGAAAAGTAGAGAGAGGTGGGTGGATAATGCAATGCTGCAAGGCAGACAATGAATTTATCAAACACAATAGCTCATTTTACATCTATGCTGCTCTAGTAACTGCCATGTCATTATCTGCCCAGCAAATACCAGGATTCCGTGGTTTTTCCTATCCAACCTAAACAATGTGAGGAATGCCAGTGAAACGTCAACACAATGGGATTTGATGGCATATTGGTGGACTTCTATGTTTCTTACAATGTCTGCTTGAAATCCGTGGGCACATTTCAGGCTGTAGTGCTGTAGGAATCCCAATCTAAGACTTTCATGGGAACAAACAGACATAATCTACATCCTAGCCTGCTTCAGAATCCAAAATCTGATAGGCAGGAAGATCCAAACAACCATTCCAGACTCTATTTAATGGTATATGGGGAAATTGTGTCTTCCGTTCACCCAATGTGACATTCACAATTCCCTCTGCTGTGTAGCTGTCCCACCCTGGGGACTTAACTCCATGTTATGTAACCGACAATCACCACTCTGTACGTGCATCTCACACTCCAACCCTTCATCAGAAAGACCTCGGGTGAATCTTTAAAGTCCTTTCTCAATTCCTTGCGTCTATGATTCCTTGATTGCTTGGCTTCCTTATTAGAACACATTGGAGGAGATGGGAGGGACCTCATATATTCTCCTTCATTGCATTTTGAGGAGAAGGAAGAAGAATTAAGGAATCCAAAACAGGAATCGAGGAAAGACTTTTGAATTTCAAACCTTAAATGTCTTTGCTTGATGACCATTGGAGGTCTGTCATAGAGTTGAAGTTCTTACTACTCTCTGGAATTGGTGGTGGAATTGGACTGCTATCCTCAGACGTTAGCCATGTTCCTGGCACCAATACAGTGCTGTCAATCAGCCACACACTCCATAGCTTTTTTATATTTGAATAATATTCAAAACCCTGAAAGGATAAAGACTTCTTAGAGAGCACTCAAAACCAGAGAGACATTTGACAAGCACCTTAAATCAAGACCTATACTGTTGTTGCAGCTTGTACCTACAAAGGCTCATGCTCCTCCAACGCTGGAACTAAAGTAAAAGGCTGACATTGTGAACTTCCTCTGAGTAACCCAAAGCTAAATCACACACATCTAGTCCAGACAATAATGTCAGATGGATGTTATTCTTGTCAGCCAATTCAGAGTACAGTGAACTCTCATACTATGAGATAGCCATTAGATTGTATTTGGCTTGTGTAAATGTATGTTTATGTCCTTGTGCACGGTGTCAAAGTAAGGCTTTTATGTGCCCGGTGAGGGAGTGAGACAGTGGGGTCGAGGCCTTGGCCAATATGTCCCTCATGGTTGAGCTCATCCAGCTGACATTATTTATGACCCTGGGAAGGTCTCTTATCATTTAAAGATCCACGGTCCACAGAGCAACTTAAAAAATAAATAGTTGGACAAATTATTAAGATGTGTGGTCCAAAGACATGAAGAACATCAGTCAAGTTTTTTTTTAAACAACTGTTTCCTTTGGCGGCAAACCAACAGCTAACAAATGCATTCCCTGGCAGATGAAAGTATGAGCCATTCGTGATCATGGCTTGATCCCCATTCATTTACAGTATCTGTTCTGTTTTTCACCCGGAGGCTTTTGATACTGTGAGAGTTTTAGGGAAAAATAGGCCCCTATATGGTTGACTGTCTAAATTCTATTCAAATGACACTTGTGTTACATCAAAGGTCCCCAGCAGGTCAGAATGTAAGCCGCCTCATTGTTTTCCTAAACTCACAACTCATATTAGTTGATATTTAATAAAGCAGAGAGAATGTCTTATGTTTTGCAATTCCATGAATTCAACATTTCCCTTGATAACTGAGGGAAAGGAAATCAATCGGCCAGACTAAAACACGCAGTACTAAACTCCCCTCAGGCTCAAGTTCTCTCACTTGTTTTTCTGGATATAAAAGGGGGTCCACTCTGGCCCGGTCTATGTTTGCCAGTTCAAATACACAGTGAGGCAGAGGCTCAGGAACAGTGTGAGCTCCCCCTCCAACGCCTCTCTCAAAGATAGTAACCCCTCCTTGTGCCCCAGAGGAGTTGACCCCATTCCACATTTTACCCTAAAGCAAAACTTCTCTCCAGACAAAACAACATGGGTTCCCCAGGATATTTTTTTTGTTTACTGGGTGAATCTTGGGAACCTGAAAGAACATTAAAGCCAAGGTGGCAGGGTCGTCTTTCTGTTTGTTGCTTCATACAGAGGTGTTTACATGGCCAATGGTTGTTCATTACTGGTCCCCAAGACCTCCATGTGTGTGAATTAGTTACTCGAAATGTGTTGTTTATCCCTCAAAAACCACTGTCATGTGACTGTGAAAACTCTGTCTGCATCCTCAAACAACTTTAGTGCTAGAGAAGAGAGGCTGGACAGACATTGTGGTTTGTGGCTACTTTCTGTGGAGAGCAAAGAGGTTTATCACTCCATAACGTTTTTTTCCTCCTCTTTCATCCCAAACAGATGTCCTATGTGTCATCATGCCACAGCCAACCCACAATCATTCGTCTGGAGCAGTATTAGTGGATTTGAGGATTTATTTTAAGGTATGCATATTGTGAAACACACAATCAGATGAATTGTTTTTGGTTGTGGATAACTTTCAGATCACAGTTTGAAAAGTACATTGAATTACATTTTAATTTGACGTTTGGAATAGTCACCATCTGTAATTTCCACAACGGATTTAAAATAATCTAACCGTTTGAAAATGAATATTGGCTACTTTTGATAGGCTTCAGGAATTAGGTCTATTTTTGAATTACTGGCATAAACTGAAAGTGGAGGCAGATTCTGTATATTCATCACTTCACAATAAACAATTGTGTCAATTCTACCAGTTAATAGGCACTGAAACTATTGGACTTCAGCTATTTTTAACTGTTGTATGTGTTGAAACAAACAAACAAGCTCAATTCCAATGTTCTTAGTAGATACAGTCAGTCATCACCCAAGGAAACCCTCCATAACCATCAAAATTACATTGATCAAGTCTTCGACTAGAGACGATAAGGGACTCCATTGAACCAACACTTCAGTGGACACTTTCCGAATCTCAGTCTGAGGCTTCTGTTATAGTTCTTTCCTTTGTCCTGTTCATTTTTTATAGATTAACCATTACTTCTGTGCTCCCATCTCCCCCTACACTACAGTAAGGCCTCATGCAAAAGAGTGCCGTTAGCTGGATAACAAGCACAAATGGAATCAATTAGAGACTTGCCACAGCAGCCTGATTTATTTTTCTTCCATGACATGACCTCCCCAGGGCTGCACTCAGACAGACAGACAATAGAGGGGCCTTTCTCCTAGCCTCCCCTTAAGATGAACACATATCCTCAGGACCCTCTGTTTTGACAGGTGTCCAGCGGTAAAGCCTGTGCTAAAACTTGATCTTGTTCTTCTGTTCACGGCTAATATAAAGGGGGATACACACATACGTAGACTTTTCTAGAACGGTTCTTTGGAAAGTACACTGTAGAAATGCCTTTTTAGAAGGCATTTCGGTATCTGCGGAACTCAGTCCCTTGTTTTGACTATCATACAGTAAGTACAGCCAACGATCTATGCTCGACTGTTGGCTTGCCAATTGAAATATTCCACACAATTCCGATTCATTATGGTGTCTCTCAGGGTTTGCACTCTTGAATGTCATTCTCTTGGCTAGCTTTGGAGAAAGAGAGGAGGACAGAAGACCAGATGACACCCCAGCTCAGCAGAATTAAGCAATGTTTAATTAAATACTACAGGAGAGAGTTATCATGGATGGCGTATGAAAGGCCCAAGGCCAGAGCAGCAGAATAGTTTCTCGTCCCTCATATGGAACAGGCATAGTCCCGTCGCTGGGGATCCATTACTGTAACTACACGTGGAGTGGTCGGCTGTTGCATAAGGAGAGAGCAAACTCCACAAACAACCCATGGCTCAGATGCCTTTTCCATCTGTCTGAGACATCTTGGGAGTGGGAGGGTTCTGAGCGTTATTTAAAAAGCCCTCCACTACTCTTTTCACATTGGTACTGGACCTATGAATAAAGTGAGGGTTTCCCTTTCACCATATGATTGACTCTCTCATTGAGTGCTTAAGATAGATACACATCTAATCAATACGTCATCTGTGCTTATTATCTCATATCTATTTAACTCAAATCATTTTTGTTGAAGTGAGCTAAATAGCATAGGGTTATGTATTGAAATTCTCCTCATGGGCTGTAAAAGTAAGTACCAAGAACTCTCTTTGAGGCTCCAAATGAAACTTGCGCATTCTCACACGTATACCAAGTGCACAATACTCACGCCTTGTTTTCCTCTGTTCCTTTACCAGACAGATGTTGTTGGCAATTCCATGCCACCCCACCAAAAGGCATAATTTCCTTTGACGCAGATTTCCTGTCTTGCTTTTTTTCCCCTCCTGCAGTATTTTGACATGTTAATGACACGGTCAGAGATAAGAGTGGAGTACATGAGATGCTTGCTGTTTCTTAATTGGAAGCAGACCTCAGTCACTTTCCTCTTTGGCCGTGACTCAAGTAGTGTTGAGTCACTGAACACTGGTCACCACTGAGTCAGTGAGCAGTGTTTATGTCAAACTGCACCACCCCTCTATACAAGGATGGACAGTGACAAGAAATCATCCCGGCAGTTCTAACACACCAGACCATTTTTTTCTCCACTCGAGGCCCCCATTATTAGCCAAATAATAATATTTCTGCACTAAAGATGGACCAGCCCCCCTGGTATTTGCCAGAATTGCCCTATGGCCAGTCCATCTCTGCCTCTATACCCAACTTAAGGATGAGCGGCCCACTGAACATAACTCATCTCTAATAATGCTGTGTCATTATGATACAAATTACTTTCAAATAGTGAGCTTCAAAGCATCCACCTCCTTATAAAAGTCCTTTATATAAATGAGTTTTAGTCTTTGTAACGACCCGTTAACAAACTGTCCAGACAAGTAATATACTATTCCCTGAAGAGGGGACCTGGTCTCCGTGGGACACAAGGAAATTCCAAAACCACGTCAAAGTTGATCTTTTTGTGGCCAACTGTGTTTACAAAAGGGAAGTATGAAATACCAAGACTATACGGCAGGGATCATCAACTAGATTCAGTCACGGGACAATTTTTTCTTGAGGGGATGCTCGGGGGGCCGGAACATAATTACAAATAATTTGTAGACTGGAAATTGACCGCAAGAAGTTTAAACAGATATAATGTTTGACTAAAACATAATAATTTCAAACCTTGCTTACATTTGTATACGATCACATGTCTCTCTATTATGTGTGGGAATACTTGGAAACAGATTTCTTAAATTAATTAATTAAATTAATATCACTTGGAGCTGATTTCCTGGTGTTTTTAGAGTCTTTTATGTCCAACAATAAAACATTTTTTATATTTTTTGCTTAGAAAACTTTGGGGGCCAAATAAAACCACCAAGTTCGGCCCGCAGGTGTGACGAGCACTGAGTATACGAAGAGGCAGGACGCAGACGCAGGAATTAACAAGGTCAAGGTTGACTTAATAATGAGAAAGAGAATAACAAAGAGAGAGTAAACGACACAACGCTTAACAATCACACACAACACAATACTAAACAGTCCAGGGCTAAATAGGGGTGCTGATGAGATGATAAGGTACAGGTGCGCTGGAGGTGATTAGGGTGCGTTGGGTTTCCATTCCGGTGTTGCCGAGGTGGTGCGCTCAGACCGTGGCTCAGTAGACCGGTGAATCAGAGCGCCGGAGGGGAGCAATGGGAGGAGACGTGACAGTACCCCCCCCCGGACGCGCGACTCCAGCCGCAGGACGTCGCGGGCCAGGAGGACGACCCTGAGGATGAGGAGCGGGCCGGTCAGGGCGGCGTCGGTGGAAGTCCCGAATTAGCTTGGGGTCCAGAAAGTCCCCAGCCGGAACCCAGCTCCTCAGGACCATACCCCTCAAAGTCCACCAGGTAATGGAGCCGTCCCCCACGGAACCTGGAGTCCAGCAGGTCCCTCACCGCATACGCTGGACTTCCGTCAATGTCCAGGGGCGGAGGTGGCGTACCCCGGGGGACGGCATCCGCCAGAGGACCAGGAACCACCGGCCTGAGGAGAGACACATGAAAAGTGGGTGACACGGTAATGAGGGGGAAGGAGCAGCCGGTATGATACCTCATTTATCCCGCCGGAGGACCTTAAACGGCCCCACAAACCGGGGGCTCAATTTCTTGCAGGGCAGGTGGAGAGGGAGGTTTTTTGTGGACAGCCAGACACGATCACTAGGCTGGAATACAGGGGCCTCACTGCGGTGGCGGTCGGCTTGGTCCTTCTGCCGACGAATGGCCCTCTAGTGGCTCAGCGTTCAACACCATAGTGCCCTCAAAGCTCATCACTAAGCTAAGGATCCTGGGACTAAACACCTCCCTCTGCAACTGGATCCTGGACTTCCTGACGGGCCGCCCCCAGGTGGTAAGGGTAGGTAACAACACATCTGCCACGCTGATCCTCAACACGGGGGCCCCTCAGGGGTGCGTGCTCAGTCCCCTCCTGTACTCCCTGTTCACCCATGACTGCATGGCCAGGCCAGGCACGACTCCAACACCATCATTAAGTTTGCCGATGACACAACAGTGGTAGGCCTGATCACTGACAACGATGAGACAGCCTATAGGGAGGAGGTCAGAGACCTGGCTGTGTGGTGCCAGGATAACAACCTCTCCCTCAACGTGACAAAGACAAAGGAGATGATTGTGGACTACAGGAAAAAAAGAGGACTGAGCACGCCCCCATTCTCATCGACGGGGCTGTAGTGGAACAGGTTGAGAGCTTCAAGTTCCTTGGTGTCCACATCACCAACGAACCATCATGGTCCAAACACACCAAGACAGTCGTGAAGAGGGCACGACAAAGCCTATTCCCCCTCAGGAGACTGAAAAGATTTGGCATGGGTCCTCAGATCCTCATACAGTTTTACAGTTGCACCATCGAGAGCATCCTGACTGGTTGCATCACCACCTGGTATGGCAACTGCTCGGCCTCCGACCGCAAGGCACTACAGAGGGTAGTGCGTACGGCTCAGTACATCACTAGGGTCAAGCTTCCTGCCATCCAGGACCTCTATACCAGGCGGTGTCAGAGGAAGGCCCTCAAAATTGTCAAAGGCTCCAGCCACCCTAGTCATAGACTGTTCTCTCTGCTACCGCACGGCAAGCGGTACCGGAGCGCTTATGTCCAAATGGCTTCTCAACAGCTTCTATCCCCAAGCCATAAGACTCCTGAACAGCTAATCATGGCTACCCGGACTATTTGCACTGCCCACCCCCACCCCATCTTTTTACGCTGCTGCTACTCTGTTAATTATTTATGCATAGTCACTTTAACTCTACCCACATGTACATATTACCTCAACTACCTCAACTAGCCGGTGCCCCCGCACATTGACTCTGCACCGGTACCCCCCTGTATATAGCCTCCCTACTGTTATTTTATTTTACTTCTGCTCTTTTTTTCTCAACACTTTTTTGTTGTTGTTGTTTATTTTACTTTTTGATTATAAAATAAATGCATTGTTGGTTAAGGGCTGTAAGTAAGCATTTCATGGTAATGTCTACACCTGTTGTATTCGGCACATGTGGCAAATACAATTTGATTTGATTTGACATGGGCGGGGTCCCAGACCTGTCCGGCCCTGTGGAACCACTCGTCGACAGCGGGCGCATCGGTCTGGCTAGGTGTCCAAGGGGCCAGGGCCGGCTGGTACCCTAGGACGCACTGGAAGGGAGTGAGCCCCGTGGAGGAGTGAACGAGGGAGTTCTGGGCATATTCTGCCAAGGGAAAAAACCTTGCCCACTCACCCTGCCAGTCCTGACAGTGGCAACGAAGAAACCTCCCCAGCTCCTGGTTCATGCGTTCCACCTGCCCATTCGACTGAGGCCTATACCCGGAAGTGAGGCTGGCCGTGGCCCCGATCTTCTCCAGGAAAGCCTTTCACACTCGCGAGGTGAATTGGGGGCCACGGTCCGAGACGATGTCCTCCGGAAGTCCATAATGCCGGAAGACCTGTTGGAACAGGACCTCAGCGACCTGGAGAGCAGAAGGAAGACCAGTTAGTCGCAAAAAACGGCATGATTTGGAGAACCGATCTATGATCACCATGACTATGGTGAAGCCGTCAGAATGTGGGAGGTCGGTGACAAAGTCTATGGACAGGTGTGACCAAGGTCGCTGAGGCACTGGTAGAGGAACTAGTTTTTTGGAACAGGAGTTGACATAGCGGGAGACATCAGAAGATAAGGTGGGTCACCAATATTTTTGTGCTAGAGAATGCAGGGTGCACGTAATACCAGAGTGCCCTGCCATAAGGGTGATGTGCTCCCAGATCAGCAGGCGGTCACGGACACTGGTGGGTACATACACACACCTCAGAGGGGCGTTGCCAGGCGCTGGGTCCTCCTGAGCCGCCAGGCGGATGTCTTCGTCCACATCCCAAACGACAGGTGCAACGATAAGAGACGAGGGCAGGACAGGACCCCCCATATCCTTCCTTTCTCCGGTATGGTGCATCCTGGAGAGTGTGTCGGCTTTCACATTCTGGGATCCTGGGCGGTAGGACAGAATGAATTGAAAGAGAGTAAGAAATTGGGCCCACCTGGCTTGATGAGAGTTCATCCGTTTCGCTGCCCGTATGTGCTCCAAATTCCGGTGGTCAGTAAGAATCCAGAATGGATGGACTGCGCCCTCCAGCCAGTGTCTCCATTCCTCCAGAGCGAGGAGCACCGCCAACAGCTCCCTGTCTCCAACTTCATAGTTCCTCTCTGCGGGGGTAAGCTTTTTAGAGAAAAAGGCACAGGGATACATTTTCTCTGGCTTACCGTGCCGCTGGGTGAGGACCACACCCACGCCCTCCTCCGATGCGTCCACATCCAGGATGAAAGGACGAGATGGATCTGGGTGTTTTAGGATGGGCGCTGTGGTGAACCTCTCCTTCAGCCTCTTGAAGGCAGCGTCAGCCTCAGGATTCCAGGCCAGCTTCTGAGGCCCACCCTTAAGGAGAGAGGTGAGCGGGGCAGCTATGGAGCTGAAGGACCTGATGAAACGCCGGTAGAAATTGGCAAAGCCCAGGAAGCTCTGTAGGCCCTTGATGGTGGTGGGGACTGGCTATGACCTGACGGCGTCTGTCTTCACTCTTTCCATGAACACCCCCTGAGGACTGATCCTGTATCCCAGGAAGGAGATGGCCTGTTGGTGGAATTCGCATTTCTCCCCCTTCACCAACAGACTGTGTTCCCGGAGGGGGAGTAGGACAGTTCGGAAGTCCCTGATGCGCTCCTCGAATGTAGCCGAGTAGATCAGGATATTGTCTATGTACACCACTACCTGTCTACTCAGCATGTCTCGGAACATGTCATTGACGAAGGACTGGAACACAGAAGGTGCGTTGGCGAGGCCGTAGGGTAGTGCTGAATGCTCTCTTCCACTCGTCTCCTTCCCGGATTCAGATCAGGTTGTAGGCACTCCTCTGGTCCAACATGGTGTAGTACCGGGCCCCTCGTGGCTGCTCGATGGCCGACGGAACCAGAGGGAGGGGGTACCGGTACTTGGTGGTGACTGTGTTCAGCCCCCTGTAGTCAATGCATGGTCTCAGTCCTCCGTCTTTTTTGGCCACGAAGAAGAAGCTGGCGGAGGCAGGAGAGGTAGAGCATATGATGAACCCCTGTTTCAGGGTCTCAGCCACATACTTCTCTATGGCCTTAGTCTCCGCCATGGAAAGGGGGTAAATGCGACTCTTCGGGGGGTGTTGTCCCTCCAGTAGGTCAATGGTGCAGTCCCAGGGCCTGTGAGGAGGGAGACACGTAGCCTTTAATGAAGAGAAGACATCGGAGAGATCTGCATACTCATGTGGAATGTTGGGCTGGAGGGCGGACTCCGGACTCTCCACTGACGTGGAACAACAAACCACCGGCAGGCAGGTCTTCCGGCATGAGGTGGACCAGGCTGTGATCCTCTTGGTGATCCAATTGATGGTGGGGTTGTGTAGTCTGATCCAGGGCAATCCCAAGACGATCCGGTGAAGGGGTGACGTGACGATGTGTAATGACAGCTCCTCGTGGTGCTCCGATAGTGTAGGAATGGTGATGGTGATGGGGAGAGTGATGTGCGTAATGGTGCCTGATCCAAGGCGTTTATTGTCCAGCGAGGTGAAGTGTAGTGGAGATGGCAGTGGCACGGTGGGCAACCCCCATTCAGAGACCAGCTCCCTATCTATAAGGTTCCCCACTGATCCGGAATCTATCATTGCAGTAGAAATGGAAGAGAAGGAATAACCAGTCACTGTTATGGGAACTAAAAACAATGGTTTTGTGATAGGAGATGATGTAACACTCACAGAGCGGCTACGGGAGTCATTCCGCCTAGATAGGGAGCTGCCAGGAGCTCTGTGGTCTGTGATGGTGTAGGGGGTGCTGCCCACCTCCATGGTTGAGGACTCTGAGGCAGGATGGCTTCCATAGCTCAGATGGGGTGAGCGCTGAGGCTCCGGGAGGTGTTGGGAACGCCGTCTCTATATCAACATGGCATCAAGATGGATGGACGTGGTGATGAGGGTATCAAGGTCCATCTCATCGTCCCGACATGCGAGTTCCGTCTTAATGTCCTCCCGTAAGCCTCTCCTGAAGGCCGTGCACAGAGCACGCTCATTCCAGCCGGACGACGCCGCCACCGTGCGAAAGCTCAGAGCGTACTCGGACGCGGGCCCCTCTCTCTGTTGTAGATGGAGGAGACGCTCACCCCCGTCCTTTCCCTCCATGGGATGATCAAACACAGCCCTGAACCAAGCGAGGAAGGTGGAGTAGGGAAGCGCCACTGCCTCCTCTCCTTCCCAGACTGCCGTGGCCCAATCCAGCGCCTTTCCTTTAAGTAGCGAAATCACCAGCGCTATCCTGGCTTGGTCAGATGGATATGCCCCAGGCTGACGCGCCAGATAAAGTGAAACCTGTAGCAGGAAGCCGCTACATTTAGTAGTTTTACCGTCATAGCGATCCGGTAGGGCGAGGGTTCCCTCAGAAGTGGGTGATAGCACGGGAACAGGTGGATTGGATGCACTCGCCGCTCCCTGAGGTGGAACCAGAGCGCTGGGCAGATTATGCAGAGTTTGGAGCACTACCTGCATGGCGGCGTTCAACTGGGCCTGCTGCTGCTGGTGCTGGTCGAGGCACTAGGAAACTCCTGCTGCATCCATTTTTGTTTGGTGTGTGATTCTGTGACGAGTGCTGAGTATACGAAGAGGCAGGACGCAGACGCAGGAATTAACAAGGTCAAGGTTTACTTAATAATGAGAAAGAGAATAACAAAGAGAGAATAAACGACACGACGCTTAACAATCACACACAACACAATACTAAACAGTCCAGGGCTAAATAGGGGTGCTGATGAGATGATGAGGTGCAGGTGCGCTGGAGGTGATTAGGGTGTGTTGGGTTTCCATTCCGGTGTTGCGCTCAGACCGGTGGCTCAGTAGACCGAGGGGAGCAACGGGGAGGAGACGTGACAGCGGACTATAGCTAACGGACTATAGCTAACCACTCACATACAGTATATAAATAATGATGTGATTTATGAATAAAAAAACAACAGATTGTTTATTTTGCTATTGAAAATCTAACAATCCCATGTTATAGAGATGCAGACACTCCTTCCAGCTTTCCCTCCTGAAACTGTTCAGTGAAGTCAGTCTGAGTATGAAACTTTAATTATGATCATACTTTGCATCTGTTTAGATTCAGAGGAGCAATCTGCTGGTGACTCACCCCTCAAAGTTGTATTTGTTCCATTATCCTCAACAGCCTATTTAGCCATAAAACCTATACAAGGTTAAACAACCCAAGTTAACTCTGTTTAAAGACGCTTTTTAAAGTTTAGTTGCAAATTGTTTACCTTAAATTTTGGCTTGAATCTTTCCTGAATGGTTCATATACATGTATACTATAACATGAATCAGTTTATGAAACCTTAGTTTTAGGTTGTGCCCCTTTCTGTCCATTGAGGTAATTTCTAGACAATATTTTTTCCATTTTATGGGACCACTTTTGGTGCAAGAGCACCCACCTGCAGAGGCAAAAGTTCTGTATAGCGTCTTTAAGAAAGACTTGTGGATTATGGATGATTTTGATTAGTCCCGGTTCTTCCAAATAGCGACTATTAAATGAAATCCTCATAGGCCGTGTGATTTGGCAGGAGATTTAGATTCTTTAGCAGGCATCACTTTCCTAACCCTGGTAAATGACCATAAAACCAACTGCAAACAATGAAAGACCGACCCACCCTGGTTTTCATAAAGCATATGTTCTTGGACACACCTCAAAGTGAACAAACCAAATGTTTGTAATGGTGTTATGTTTTTCATGCAAACAACTGATTTATCAAGGAAAGCTGAGCAGCATATGGTTTGATTCCATTGTCCTGAGTCTTCTTGTTTGTGTTCTGTCCTTCTGTCCACCCTCCCATCCCAATGTTTGAATACGGACGTGAGACACAACAGCTGTCCACTAGTAACTATAGCCTAAAAGATGCAGGGGTTTCATTTTTTCCAACGAAGTTTGGAATAAAACACTTCGTCTTAGTTATACAAGTAAAATAGTATTTTCAGTGAGCGGGGACAGGGGTTACGACATACTGGTCAGCCTTGACCTCTCCCATGCTCCTCAGAGATAAATGGGGTGAGGATGGGGTGAGAAGTGGTGGAATAAGGGATGAGTATGGGAGCGCTGTGATAGAATTCTATGAGGAGCACTAGGATTGCGCTGTGTGAATAATGTGAATCTGTATAACAACCTTATGAGGGAGGGAATCAGAGCCAGGGGGCCGGAGAGCAGAGAGCCAGGCACAGCCAAAGCTTAGCACACACGCACACTTTCCTGACGTGAAACAGACTGGCAGTGGACCGAGTCATCATCAGTCATGGACTCGGAACCTTCTCCCAGTCACGCACTCGTAAGTATACTCATATGCATGCACACACGCACGCACACTCGCACACGCACGCACACATGCACACACACACACACACACACACAGACACACACTCCTGATCAGGACCACTTTGTCCTCTGTGGTTGCCTAGCTCACAGAGCTGTGATGTGTGTATTTCTTCCTAGTCCTCCCCCAGGTCTGCAGACCAGACCTCCCAGGAAAAGAGACCTACAGTATCAGAACCTACCCACCCAGACAGGCTGTGAAAAAGGGTACTACTTTCCATTTCATTATCATCGGCTGCTTCCCAAATGTCACCCAATTCCCTATGTAGTGCACTTCTTTTGACCAGGGCTCATAGGGCTCTGGTCAAAAGTAGTGCACTATATAGGGAATAGGGTGCCACTTGAGACGCAACCATTATCTCCCCCTATAGAAACCTATGAACTTTTCCACCAGAACTCATATTCTACCTCCTTTACTGTATTATGATGACTTGGAGCTGTAAAAGGGAAACAGATGCTGTCCTGCTCCATGAAACAATTTGGCAAGGACAATTATTACCATATAGGGCGGACAACTGACCAACTGAAGATAAGTAGGTCCATAGCAAAATGTTGCCTAACATGGTTACGAAAACAAAGGTTCAGCAAAAGGAATTAAAAAAAAAAAACATTTTGCAATGGGGATCTTAGCGGGTGACAGCATATAAGAAGTGCACAATCGCTTTTCTGAAGGTAACCCAGTGTCTGTCAGTTAATGCTGGAAATTAAGCTTGTAATCCATAGAGTTCAGCAACGCCAACAATTGCTTTGCGGTTACAGGCAAAAACTAAATTTGGTCTGCTTGAGGACATGAACCTTTACATTGCTGCACTGGCTGATTACATTTACTAGAGAACTAGACCATGTCTCAACAAATTGAGCTAGACATCCTTTTGTTGCACAGTCATTCCAGCCAGACAAAACATAATTACAGTCTAAAGAGTGGCCCTCAGAGCTGCACTCCACGGCTCCTTAGTGATCTAGGAGGGCCCCTGGTCAGAGATGAGAGTTTATGGAGGGCAGAATTTCAAAAGTTTGCATATGTCAGACAGAGGTTGTGTCCCAAATGGCACCCTATTCCCTATTGACCAGGGCCCATAGCGCATATTAAACCTATGTAGTGCACTACTCTTGACCAGGGCCCATAGGGCTCAGGTCAAAAGTAGTGCACTATGTAGGGAATAGGGTGCTATTTGGGATGGAGCCAGAGCCTTGTTTTCTCTCCAGGATGACCAATACATTTCCTGTTCTGAAGAATGTTACAGAAGTTTCCCATTAAGTCCTTTTGACTGTTTTAACTGGTTTCGTGTGCGCTAACTAATACATATCTTGAGTCAGCCATTGCTGGTTAGTGTGCACCATTAAGCCATGCTGACAAGAGTGTAAATAATCCTGAGAATGTACATGAGGATTACGTTGTCTGTTTAAAGCAAGATTCAGTAAGTCTCATTTACGTCATTTGTGATTGTGAAATATCAACCTGTTGGGGTGACAAAACAAACCCAGGCAAGACATAATGTAAGCAAACCCAGGCAAGACATAATGTAAACAAACCCAGGCAAGACATAATGTAAACAAACCCAGGCAAGACATAATGTAAACTAACCCAAGCAAGACATAATCTAAACAAATCCAGGCAAGACATAATCTAAACAAACCCAGGCAAGACGTCATAACGTGCTCTATCTGAGAGTTCTCAAGTGGCCGCTCGGCCAGCCGCCCTTCGATCAGTCAGTATCAGACAGCTGGTGTTCTCATTTGCGTGTAGCCTACACAAGCATGTAGGTTACTCTACTGTATAAAAATACAAATGTAAAAGTGGAGTCAGCTATGAACGTTACAGAAGTAAAATGTAATTCTACAGTTGAAGTCGGAAGTTTACATTCACCTTAGCCAAATACATTTATACTCAGTTTTTCACAATTCCTGACATTTAATCCAAGTAAAATTTCCCTGTCTTAGGTCAGTTAGGATCACCACTTTATTTTAAGAATGTGAAATGTCAGAATAATAGTAGAGAGAATGATTTATTTCAGCTTTTTATTTCTTTCATCACATTCCCAGTGGGTCAAAAGTTTACATACACTCAGTTAGTATTTGGTAGCATTGCCTTTAAATTAATTAACTTGGGTCAAACGTTTCAGGTAGCCTTCCACAAGCTTCCCACAACAAGTTGGGTGAATTTTGGCCCATTCCTCCTGACAGAGCTGGTGTAACTGAGTCAGGTTTGTAGGCCTCCTTGCTCGCACACACTTTTTCAGTTCTGCCCACAAATGTTCTATAAGATTGAGGTCAGGACTTTGTGATGGCCACTCCAATACCTTGACTTGATTGTCCTTAAGCCATTTTGCCACAACTTTGGAAGTATGCTTGGGGTCATTGTCCATTTGGAAGACCCATTTGCGACCAAGCTTTAACTTCCTGACTGATGTCTTGAGATGTTGCTTCAATATATCCACATAATTTTCCTTCCTCATGATGCCATCTATTTTGTGAAGTGCACCAGTCCCTCCTGCAGCAAAGCATCCCCACAGCATGATGCTGCCACCCCCGTGCTTCACGGTTGGGATGGTGTTCTTCGGCTTGCAAGCAGCCCCCTTTTTCCTCCAAACATAACAATGGTCTTTATGGCCCAAAAGTTCTATTTTTGTTTCATCAGACCAGAGGACATTTCTCCAAAAAGTACGATCTTTGTCCCCATGTGCAGTTGCAAACCGTAGTCTGTCTTTTTTATGGCGGTTTTGGAGCAGTGGCTTCTTCCTTGCTGAGCGGCCTTTCAGGTTATGTCGATACAGGACTCGTTGTACTGTGGATAAAAATATTTTTGTACCAGTTTCCTCAAGCAACTTCACAAGGTCCTTTGTTGTTGTTCTGGGATTGATTTGCACTTTTCGCATCAAAGTACGTTAATCAGAACGCGTCTCCTTCCTAAGCGGTATGACGGATGCGTGGTCCCATGGTGTTTATACTTGCGTACTATTGTTTGTACAGATGAACGTGGTACCTTCAGGCGTTTGGAAATTGCTCTCAAGGATGAACCAGACTTGTGGAGGTCTACACATTTTTTTCTGAGGTCTTGGCTGATTTCTTTTGATTTTCCCATGATGTCAAGCAAAGAGGCACTGAGTTTGAAGGTAGGCCTTGAAATACATCCACAGGTACACCTCCAATTGACTCAAATGATGTCAATTAGCCTATCAGAAGCTTCTAAAGCCATGACATACTTTTCTGGAATTTTCCAAGCTGTTTAAAGGCACAGTCAACTTAGTGTATGTAAACTTCTGACCCACTGGAATTGTGATACAGTGAATTATAAGTGAAATAATCTGTCTGTAAACAATTGTTGTAAAAATTACTTGTGTCATGCACAAAGTAGATGTCCTAACCGACTTGCCAAAACTATAGTTTGTTAGCAAGAAATGTGTGGAGTGGTTGAAAAACAAGTTTTAATGACTCCAACCTAAGTGTATGTAAACTTCTGACTTCAACTGTACATAGATAAGTTCAACAATATAGGCCATCTACTGTGGTGCAATGGTAGCGCTGTTATCTGCTTGATCTCTTGCAGTGCAAACACCTGCCTGGAAAAGTAGACCCTCAGCAGCTATAGGGTTGAGCTTCTCCATCTGTCGGAGGCCTGCCCCATCCTGTGAAGCATGGGAGGGGGCGGATTTCCTCGTCCTTCTCACCAGCCGTGATTTTGGGCAGCTCCATGGTAAGAAATGTGACTGTTCCTGGTGCAAAAACAATGTCCTATCCCAGAGCTCAAGTAAATGACATTACTAAGCTGCTACTGTATGTACTACGCCAGGACATGGACATCGATTCTATCGTAGTCCATGTGGGTTTTAATGACATTATGAAGGGCAGCTTTGAACAGTTGAAACTGGATTTCAAAGAGCTGATTGACTCTCTGCTAGACACTAATAAAAGGCCCACCATATCTGGCCCTGTGCCCTCTCTGAATCTTGGTATTGAACGCTTTAGCAGGATTCTTTCTCTTCACAACTGGCTACGTGATTATTGCAGCTCAATGGGTGTAACTTTGTTGACAATTTCGATACCTTTTGGAAACAAAACACGTTTTATAAGGAGGATGGGATCCACCCAAATCATTTGGGTTCCTGAATCCTTTCACAGCATTATAAGGCTGCGTTGAGACAATGACTTATCAATGACCCAAGCCCAGCTCAGTTAATCCCTACCATTGTGTCGCTGAGTCATCATAATGCTTTAGCAAATGTACATTATACCAGGGGCATTGGTAGACACAATGTAAGTAACCTAATCTATGTCCCTCTAACTGCCCTGTATGCCTCTGCTGATCCTACAGCTATTGTATGCAGCAATCATGTGTCTATGAACCAGATTTATGCTGTTAGCACTGATGCGGTGTGCCCTAGTAGGAAGTCCACTGTGTGCCATTAAACCCCTACAACTTATCCAGAACGCTGCAGCCCATCTGGTGTTCAACCTTCCCAAGTTCTCTCATGTCACCCTGCTCCTCCGCACACTCCACTGGCTTCCAGTTGAAGCTCGCATCTACTACAAAACCATGGTGCTTGCCTATGGAGCTATGAGGGGAACGACACCTCCTTACCTTCAGGCTCTGATCCTACACCCAAACGAGGGCACTACTTTCATCCACCTCTGGCCTGCTAGCCCCCCTACCTCTACGGAAGCACAGTTCCCGCTCAGCCCAGTCAAAGCTATTCGCTACTCTGGCACCCCAATGGTGGAACAAGCTCCCCCACAATGCCAGGACAGCGGATTCACTGACCACCTTCCGGAGACACTTGAAACCCTACCTCTTTAAGGAATACCTGGAATAGTATAACAGTAATCCTTCTACCCACCCTCCCCCACCCCCCCATAAAAAATAAAAAAAGGGAGTGGTTGTCCCACTGGCTATCCTAAATTGAATGCACCAATTTGTAAGTCGCTCTGGATAAGAGCGTCTGCTAAATGACTTAAATGTAAATGTAAATGCAGCTCACCCTGCACTAACATAAATAACATGAGAATATCTACTTCTGCTAAGCTTCCCAATAAAATGACTGATGATTGGCTGAGAGAAATTGATGCTTCTACATCTGCATTGCTTGCTGTTTGGGGTTTTAGGCTGGGTTTCTGTATAGCACTTTGTGACATCTGCTGATTTAAAAAGGGCTTTACAAATAACATTTGATTGATTGATTGATTAAAGCAATGAAAACAAGCAACCATCCCAGAAAAGTGCTCAAAATAGCCCACGTTAACATATGTAGCTGAAGAAACAAGGTTCATGAAGTTAATAACTTGCTAGTAACAGATTACATTCATATTCTGACTATCTCTGAAACTCACTTAGACAATAACTTTGATGATACAGTTGTAGCAATTCAAGGTTATAACATTTACAGAAAAGACAGAAATGCCAGTGCTGAAGGTGTTGCTGTTTATATTCAGAACCACATTCCTGTAAAGATTAAAGAGGATCTCATGTTAAATACTGTTGAAGTAATATGGCTACAGGTTCATCTGCCTTACCTAAAGGTGCCAACCCTTAGTAAACTTTTTGAAAAAAATGGTGTTTCACCAGATACAATGCTATTTTACAGTAAACAAATTGACAACAGACTTTCAGCACGCTTATAGAGAAGGACATTCAACAAGCACAGCACTTACACAAATGACTGATGATTGGCTGAGAGAAATTGATGATTAAAAAAAGATTGTGGGGGCTGTTTTGTTAGACTTCAGTGCGGCTTTTGACATTATCGATAGTAGTCTGCTACTGGAAAAATTTATGTGTTATGGCTTTGAGTAAAGCCAGTGTGTTTATGTATGCGGATGACTCAACACTATACACGTCAGCTACTACAGCGACTGAAATGACTGCAACACTTAACAAAGACCTGCAGTTAGTTTCAGAATGGGTGGCAAGGAATAAATTAGTCCAAAATATTTCAAAAACTAAAAGCATGGTATTTGGGACAAATCATTCACTAAACCCTAAACCTGAACTAAATCTTGTAATGAATAATGTGGAAATTGAGCAAGTTGAGGTGACTAAACTGCTTGGAGTAACCCTGGATTGTAAACTGTCATGGTCAAAACATATTGGTACAACAGTAGCTAAGATGGGGAGAAGTCTGTCTATAATAAAGTGTTGCTCTACCTTCTTAACAGCACTATCAACAAGGCAGGTCCTACAGGCTCTAGTTTTGTCGCACCTGGACTACTGTTCAGTCGTGTGGTCATGTGCCACAAAGAGGGACTTAGGAAAATTGCAATTGGCTCAGAACAGGGCAGCACGGCTGGCCATTGGATGTACACAGAGAGCAAAAATTAATAATATGCATGTCAATCTCTCCTGGCTCAAAGTAGAGGAGAGATTGACTTCATCACTACTTGTATTTGTGAGAGGTGTTGACATGTTGAAAGCACCGAGCTGTCTGTTTAAACGACTAGCACACAGCTCAGACACCCATGCATACCTCACAAGACATGCCACCAGAGGTCTCTTCACAGTCCCCAAGTCCAGAACAGACAATGGGAGGCGCACAGTACCACATAGAGCCATGACTACAGTCGTGGTCAAAAGTTTTGAGAATGACACAAGTATTAGTCTTCACAAAGTTTGCTGCTTCAGTGGTTTTAGATATTTTTGTCAGATGTTACTATGGTATACTGAAGTATAATTACAAGCATTCCATACGTGTCAAAGGCTTTTATTGACAATTACATTAAGTTTATGCAAAGAGTCAATATTTGCAGTGTTGACTCTTCTTTTTCAAGACCTCTGCAATCCGCCCTGGCATGCTGTCAATTAACTTCTGGGCCACATCCTGACTGATGGCAGCCCATTCTTGCATAATCAGTGCTTGGAGTTTGTCAGAATTTGTGGGTTTTTGTTTGTCCACCCGCCTCTTGAGGATTGACCACAAGTTCTCAATGGGATTAAGGTCTGGGGAGTTTCCTGGCCATGGACCATACATTTCAATGTTTTGTTCCCCGAGCCACATAGTTATCACTTTTGCCTTATGGCAAGGTGCTCTATCATGCTGGAAAAGGTATCGTTCGTCACCAAACTGTTCTTGGATGGTTAGGAGAAGTTGCTCTCGGAGGATGTGTTGGTACCATTCTTTATTCATGGCTGTGTTCTTAGGCAAAATTGTGAGTGAGCCCACTCCCTTGGCTGAGAAGCAACCCCACACATGAATGGTCTCAGGATGCTTTACTGTTGGCATGACACAGGACTGATGGTAGCGCTCACCTTGTCTTCTCCGGACAAGCTTTTTTTCCGGATGCCCCAAACAATCGGAAAGAGGATTCATCAGAAAAAATGACTTTACTCCAGTCCTCAGCAGTCCAATCCCTGTACCTTTTGCAGAATATAAGTCTGTCCCTGATGTTTTTCCTAGAGAGAACTGGCTTCCTCGCTGCCCTTCTTGACACCAGGCCATCCTCCAAAAGTCTTTGCCTCACTGTGCATGCAGATGCACTCACACCTGCCTGCTGCCATTCCTGAGCAAGCTCTGCACTGGTGGTGCCCCAATCCCGCAGCTGAATCAACTTTAGGAGACGGGCCTGGCGCTTACTGGACTTTCTTGGGCGCCCTGAAGCCTTCTTCACAACAATTGAACCTCTCTCCTTGAAGTTATTGATGATCCGATAAATGGTTGATTTAGGTGCAATCTTACTAGCAGCAATATCCTTGCCTGTGAAGCCCTTTTTGTGCAAAGCAATGATGACGGCATGTGTTTCCTTGCAGGTAACCATGGTTAACAGAGGAAGAACAATGATTTCAAATACCACCCTCCTTTTTAAGCTTCCAGTCTGTTATTCTAACTCAATCAGCATGACAGAGTGATCTCCAGCCTTGTCCTCGTCAATACGCTCACCTGTGTTAACGAGAGAATCACTGACATGATGTCAGCTGGTCCTTTTGTGGCAGGGCTGAAGTTTTTTTGGGATTAAGTTCATTTTCATGGCAAAGAGGGACTTTGCAATTAATTGCAATTCATCTGATCACTCTTCATAACATTCTGGAGTATATGCAAATTGCCATCATAAAAACTGAGGAAGCAGACTATGTGAAAATTCATATTTGTGTCAATCTCAAAACCTTTGACCACGACTGTACATGGAACTCTATTCCACATCAGGTAACTGATGCAAGCAGTAGAATCGGATTTAAAAAATAAATAAAGATACAACTTGTGGAACAGCGGGGACTGTGAAGCAACACAAACATAGGCACAGACACATACAGTTGAAGTCGGAAGTTTACATACACCTTAGCTAAATACATTTAAACTCAGTTTTTCACAATTCCTGACATTTAATCCTGGTAAAAATTCCCTGTTTTAGGTCAGTTAGGATCACCACTTTATTTTAAGAATGTGAAATGTCAGAATAATAGTAGAGAGAATTATTTCTTTCAGCTTTTATTTCTTTCATCACATTCCCAGTAGGTCAGAAGTTTACATACACTCAATTAGTATTTGGTAGCATTGCCTTTAAATTGTTTAACTTGGGTCAAACGTTTCGGGTAGCCTTCCACAAGCTTCCCACAATAAGTTGGGTGCATTTTGGCCCATTCCTCCTGACAGTGCTGGTGTAACTGAGTCAGGTTTGTAGGCCTCCTTGCTCGCACACGCTTTTTCAGTTCTGCCCACAAATCTTCTATAGGATTGAGGTCAGGGCTTTGTGATGGCCACTCCAATACCTTGACTTTGTTGTCCTTAAGCCATTTTGCCACAACTTTGGAAGTATGCTTGGGGTCATTGTCCATTTGGAAGACCCATTTGCGACCAAGCTTTAACTTCCTGACTGATGTCTTGAGATGTTGCTCAATATATCCACATAATTTTCCTTCCTCATGATGCCATCTATTTTGTGAAGTACACCAGTCCCTCCTGCAGCAAAGCACCCCCACAGCATGATGCTGCCACCCCCGTGCTTCACGATTGGGATGGTGTTCTTCGGCTTGCAAGCAGCCCCCCTTTTCCTCCAAACATAACAATGGTCTTTATGGCCAAACAGTTCTATTTTTGTTTCATCAGACCAGAGGGCATTTCTCCAAAAACTACGATCTTTGTCCCCATGTGCAGTTTTAAACCGTAGTCTGGCTTTTTTATGGCGGTTTTGGAGCAGCGGCTTCTTCCTTGCTGAGCGGCCTTTCAGGTTACGTCGATATAGGACTTGTTTTACTGTGGTTCTAGATACTTTTGTACCTGTTTCCTCCAGCATCTTCACAAGGTCCTTTGCTGTTGTTTTGGGATTGATTTGCACTTTTCACACCAAAGTACGTTCATCTCTAGGAGACAGAACGCGTCTCCGTCCTGAGCGGTATGATGGCTGCGTGGTCACATGGTGTTTATACTTGCATACTATTGTTTGTACAGATGAATGTGGTACCCTCAGGCATTTGGAAATTGCTCCCAAGGATGAACCAGACTACAAAAAGGTCTACAATTTCTTTCTGAGGTCTTGGCTGATTTCTTTTGATTTTCCCATGATCTCAAGCAAAAAGGCACTGAGTTTGAAGGTAGGCCTTGAAATACATCCACAGGTACACCTCCAATTGACTCAAATGATGTCAATTAGCCTATCAGAAGCTTCTAAAGCCATGACATCATTTTCTGGAATTTCCCAAGCTGTTTAAAGGCACAGTCAACTTAGTGTATGTAAACTTCTGACCCACTGGAATTGTGACACATAAGTGAAATAATCTGTCTGTAAACAATTCTTGGAAAAATTACATGTGTCATGCACAAAGTAGATGTCCTAACCAACTTGCCAAAACTATAGTTTGTTAGCAAGAAATGTGTGGAGTGGTTGAAAAACGAGTTTTAATGACTCCAACCTAAGTGTATGTAAACTTCCGACTTCAACTGTACATACAGTGCCTTGCTAAAGTATTGAGCCCCTTGGCGTTTTTCCTATTTTATTGCATTACAACCTGTAATTTAAATGGATTTTTATTTGGATTTCATGTAATGGACATACACAAAATAGTCCAAATTGGTGAAGTGAAATGAAAAAATAACTTGTTAAAAAAAAGTCTAAAAAATAAAATAACAGAAAAGTGGTGCGTGCATATGTATTCACCCCTTTGCTATGAAGCCCCTAAATAAGATCTGGTGCAACTAATTACCTTCAGAAGTCACATAATTAGTTAAATAAAGTCCACCTGTGTGCAATCTAAGTGTCACATGATCTGTCACATGATCTCAGTATATACAGTGGGGGAAAAAAGTGTTTAGTCAGCCGCCAATTGTGCAAGTTCTCCCACTTAAAAAGATGAGAGAGGCCTGTAATTTTCATCATAGGTACACGTCAACTATGACAGACAAATTGAGAAAAAAATATCCAGAAAATCACATTGTAGGATTTTTAATGAATTTATTTGCAAATTATGGTGGAAAAAAAGTATTTGGTCACCTACAAACAAGCAAGATTTCTGGCTCTCACAGACCTGTAACTTCTTCTTTAAGAGGCTCCTCTGTCCTCCACTCGTTACCTGTATTAATGGCACCTGTTTGAACTTGTTATCAGTATAAAAGACACCTGTCCACAACCTCAAACAGTCACACTCCAAACTCCACTATGGCCAAGACCAAAGAGCTGTCAAAGGACACCAGAAACTAAATTGTAGACCTGCACCAGGCTGGGAAGACTGAATCTGCAATAGGTAACCAGCTTGGTTTGAAGAAATCAACTGTGGGAGCAAGTATTAGGAAATGGAAGACATACAAGACCACTGATAATCTCCCTCGATCTGGGGCTCCACGCAAGATCTCACCCCGTGGGGTCAAAATGATCACAAGAACGGTGAGCAAAAATCCCAGAACCACACGGGGGGACCTAGTGAATGACCTGCAGAGAGCTGGGACCAAAGTAACAAAGCCTACCATCAGTAACACACTACGCCGCCAGGGACTCAAATCCTGCAGTGCCAGACGTGTCCCCTTGCTTAAGCCAGTACATGTCCAGGCCCATCTGAAGTTTGCTAGAGTGCATTTGGATGATCCAGAAGAGGATTGGGAGAATGTCATATGGTCAGATGAAACCAAAACTCGTCGTGTTTGGAGGACAAAGAATGCTGAGTTGCATCCAAAGAACACCATACCTACTGTGAAGCATGGGGGTGGAAACATCATGCTTTGGGGCTGTTTTTCTGCAAAGGGACCAGGACGACTGATCCGTGTAAAGGAAAGAATGAATGGGGCCATGTATCGTGAGATTTTGAGTGAAAACCTCCTTCCATCAGCAAGGGCATTGAAGATGAAACGTGGCTGGGTCTTTCAGCATGACAATGATCCCATACACACCGCCCGGGCAACAAAGGAGTGGCTTCGTAAGAAGCATTTCAAGGTCCTGGAGTGGCCTAGCCAGTCTCCAGATCTCAACCCCATAGAAAATCTTTGGAGGGAGTTGAAAGTCCGTGTTGCCCAGCGACAGCCCCAAAACATCACTGCTCTAGAGGAGATATGCATGGAAGAATGGGCCAAAATACCAGCAACAGTGTGTGAAAACCTTGTGAAGACTTACAGAAAACGTTTGACCTGTGTCATTGCCAACAAAGGGTATATAACAAAGTATTGAGAAACTTTTGTTATTGACCAAATACTTATTTTCCACCATAATTTGCAAATAAATTAATTAAAAATCCTACAATGTGATTTTCTGGAGAAAAAAAATCTCATTTTGTCTGTCATAGTTGACGTGTACCTATGATGAAAATTACAGGCCTCTCTCATCTTTTTAAGTGGGAGAACTTGCACAATTGGTGGCTGACTAAATACTTTTTTCCCCCACTGTATACACCTGTTCTGAAAGGCCCCAGAGTCTGCAACACAACTAAGCAAGGGGCACCACCAAGCAAGTGGCACCATGAAGACCAAGGAGCTCTCCAAACAGGTCAGGTAAAAAGTTGTGGAGAAGTACAGATCAGGGTTGGGTTATAAAAAAATATCTGAAACTTTGAACATCCCACGGAGCACCATTAAATCCATTATTTAAAAATGGAAAGAATATGGCACCACAACAAACCTGCCAAGAGAGGTCCGCCCACAAAACTCACGGACCAGGCAAGGAGGGCATTAATCAGAGAGGCAACAAAGAGACCAAAGATAAATAATAATAATAATATGCCATTTAGCAGACGCTTTTATCCAAAGCGACTTACAGTCATGCGTGCATACATTTGTGTATGGGTGGTCCCGGGGATCGAACCCACTACCTTGGCGTTACAAGCGCCGTGCTCTACCAGCTGAGCTACAGAGGACCCTGAAGGAGCTGCAAAGCTCCACAGCGGAGATTGGAGTATCTGTCCATAGGACCACTTTAAGCCGTACACTCCACAGAGCTGGGCTTTACAGAAGAGTGGCCAGAAAAAAGCCATTGCTTAAAGAAAGAAATAAGCAAACACGTTTAGTGTTTGCCAAAAGGCATGTGGGAGACTCCCCAAACATATGGAAGAAGGTTGTCACGATCCTTAAGAGACGGGTCGGACCAAGGAGCAGCGTGAAAAGCGTACATGTTTATTAACTCAATAAACATCCAACAAAACAACAAACAACGTAATGTGTAGTCCTCAGGCTATACGCATACAAGCCTAAACGGAACAAGATCCCACAACTAAGGTAGGCAACATGGCTACCTAAGTATGATCCCCAATCAGAGACAACGAGCGACAGCTGCCTCTGATTGGGAATCACACCCGGCCAAACATAGAAATACACATTCTATATCCTAAACATAGAATCTAATAACATAGATCTCAACCTGAACTCACACCCTGACCCAACCAACAAGAGTTCTCTAGGTCAGGGCGTGACAGTACCACCCCCCGCCCCCCCCACCCCCCCAAAGGTGCGTACTCCGGCCGCACCAACCTGATTCATTAGGGGAGGGTCCGGGTGGGCATTCAGCCTCGGAGGCTGCTCCGCCTCCAGGCGTGACGACTTCTCCCTCTCTGCCTCCCCATTGCGCCCCTGGTCTGGTCTGGACCTCGGCGCGATGCTTCCCCTCTCCTTCCTCCCACGATGCACCAAGCCCTGTCTGGACCCTGGTGTGGGAGACCCCGAACCTGGAGGGGGGCTGACGTCTGGGCCTGGATCGGCAATCCTCCCGCGATGCACCAAGCCCTGTCTGGACCCTGGTGTGGGAGGCCCCGACCCTGTAGAGGGGCTGACTTCTGGGTCTGGAGTGAAGCCGCTGACCGGAGCTGGACTAGGCACCGGTGGAGCGGACTGCTCTGGCTCTGGAGTGGAACCGCTGACCGGAGCTGGAATAGGCACCAGTGGAGCGGACTGCTCTGGCTCCGGAGTGGATCCGCTGACCAGAACTGGACTGGGCACCGGTGGAGCGGACTGCCCTGGCTCCGGAGTAGAACTGCTGACAAGAGCTGGACTGGGCACCGGTGGAGCGGACTGCTCTGGCTCCGGAGTGAGCCGCTGACCGGAGCTGGACTAGGCACCGGTGGAGCGGACTGCTCTGGCTCCGGAGTGGAGCCGCTGACTGGAGCTGGACTGGGAACACGCACCACTGGTCTGGTGCGAGGAGCAGGCACGGGTCGTGCCGGACTGGAGACACGCACCACTGGTTTGGTGCAAGGAGCAGGCATGGGCCGTGCCGGACTGGATACACGCACCACTGGTTTGGTGCGAGGAGCAGGCACGGGCCGTGCCGGACTGGATACACGCACCACTGGTTTGGTGCGGGGAGCAGGTACGGGGTATACCGGGCTGGCGACACGCACCACTGGTTTGGTGCGGGAGCAGGTACGGGCCGTACTGGACTGGATACGCAAACCACTGGTTTGGTGCGGGGAGTAGGTACGGGGCGTACCGGGCTGGCGACATGCACCACTGGTTTGGTGCTGGGAGCAGGTACGAGCCGTGCCGGACTGGAGACACGCACCACTGGTTTGGTGCGGGGAGCAGGTACGGGCCATGCCAGACTGGAGACACGCACCACTGGTTTGGTGCGGGGAGCAGGTACGGGGCATACCGGGCTGGCGACACGCACCACTGGTTTGGTGCGGGGAGCAGGTACGGGCCGTACTGGACTGGATACGCAAACCACTGGTTTGGTGCGGGGAGCATGTACAGGGCGTACCGGGCTAGCGACACGCACCACTGGTTTAGTGCGGGGAGCAGGTACGGGCCGTACCAGGCTGGAGACACGCACCACTGGTTTGGTGCGGGGAGCAGGTACAGGCCGTACCGGACTGGGAGCACGCACCACTAGCTTGGTGCGAAGCGCAGGCACGGGCCGTGCCGGACTGGAGACGCACACCACTGGTTTGGTGCGGGGAGAAGGTACGGGCCGTGCCAGACTGGAGACACGCACCACTGGTTTGGTGCGGGGAGCAGGTACGGGGCATACCGGGCTGGCGACACGCACCACTGGTTTGGTGCGGGGAGCAGGTACGGGCCGTACTGGACTGGATACGCAAACCACTGGTTTGGTGCGGGGAGCATGTACGGGGCGTACCGGGCTGGTGACAGGCACCACTGGTTTGGTGCGAGGAGCTGGCACAGGCCGTACCGGACTGGGAACATGCACCACTGGCTTGGTGCGGGGAGCAGGGACGGGGCTTACCGAGCTGGCGACACACACCACTGTTTTGGTGCGGGGAGTAGGTACGGGCCGTACCAGGCTGGAGACACGCACCACTGGTTTGGTGCGGGGAGCAGGTACAGGCCGTACCGGACTGGATACGCACACCACTGGTTTGGTGCGGGGAGCAGGTACAGGGCGTACCGGGCTAGCGACACGCACCACTGGTTTAGTGCGGGGAGCAGGTACGGGCCGTACCAGGCTGGAGACACGCACCACTGGTTTGGTTTGGGGAGCAGGTACAGGCCGTACCGGACTGGGAGCACGCACCACTAGCTTGGTGCGAAGCGCAGGCACGGGCCGTGCCGGACTGGAGACGCACACCACTGGTTTGGTGTGGGGAGCAGGTACGGGGCTTACCGAGCTGGTGACATGCACCACTGGTTTGGTGCGAGGAGCTGGCACAGGCCGTACCGGACTGGGAACATGCACCACTGGCTTGGTGCGGGGAGCAGGGACGGGGCTTACCGAGCTGGCGACACACACCACTGTTTTGGTGCGGGGAGTAGGTACGGGCCGTACCAGGCTGGAGACACACACCACTGGTTTGGTGCGGGGAGCAGGTACAGGCCGTACCGGACTGGATACGCGCACCACTGGTTTGGTGCGGGGAGCAGGTACAGGGCGTACCGGGCTAGCGACACGCACCACTGGTTTAGTGCGGGGAGCAGGTACGGGCCGTACCAGGCTGGAGACACGCACCACTGGTTTGGTGCGGGGAGCAGGTACAGGCCGTACCGGACTGGGAGCACGCACCACTAGCTTGGTGCGAAGCGCAGGCACGGGCCGTGCCGGACTGGAGACGCACACCACTGGTTTGGTGTGGGGAGCAGGTACGGGGCTTACCGAGCTGGCGACATGCACCACTGGTTTGGTGCGGGGAGCAGGTACGGGCCGTACCAGGCTGGAGACACGCACCACTGGTTTGGTGCGGGGAGCAGATACAGGCCGTACCGGACTGTATACGCGCGCCACTGGTTTGGTGCGGGGAGCAAGTACGGGCCGTACCAGGCTGGAGACATGCACCACTGGTTTGGTGCGAGGAGCAGGCACGGGCACCAGGTTCCTCAATGAACACACGCTCCTTTCGTTGCCTGACCAGCTCCTCTCTCCGTGCATCCACCACTTCCTTCTCCCTACGGGCCTCCTGCAGCGGTATGTCTGGTGCAAACCCAACACCTCTCATCACCCCGAGAACACCATCCCCACAGTGAAGCATGGTGGTGGCAGCATCATGCTGTGGGGATATTTTTCATCGGCAGGGACTGGGAAACTGGTTAGAATTGAAGGAACGATGGATGGCGCTAAATACAGGGAAATTCTTGAGGGAAATCTGTTTCAGTCTTCCAGAGATTTGAGACTGGGACGGAGGTTCACCTTCCAGCAGGACAATGACCCTAAGCATACTGGTAAAGCAACACTCAAGTGGTTTAAGGTGCAACATTTAAATGTCTTTGAATGGCCTAGTCAAAGCCCAGACCTCAATCCAATTGAGAATCTGTGTTATGACTTAAAGATTGCTGTACACCAGCGGAACCCATCCAACTTGAAGGAGCTGGAGCAGTTTTGCCTTGAAGAATGGGCAAAAATCCCAGTGGCTAGATGTGCCAAGCTTATAGAGACATACCCCAAGAGACTTGCAGCTGTAATGGCTGCAAAAGGTGGCTCTACAAAGTATTGCCTTTGGGGGGGTGAATAGTAATGCACGCTCAAGTTTTCTGTTTTTTTTACTTATTTCTTGTTTGTTTCGCAATAAAAAATATTTTGCATCTTCAAAGTGGCAGGCATGTTGTGTAAATCATATGATACAAACCCGCCAAAAATCCATTTTAATTCCAGGTTGTAAGGCAACATAATAGGAAAAATGCCAAGGGGGGTGGATACTTTCGCAAGCCACTGTACACACACATGATAACATACGCACTATACACACACGTACACATGGATTTTGTGTTGTAGATATGTGGTAGTGGAGTATGGGCCTGAGGGCACACAGTGTGTTGTTAATTCTGTAATGAATGTATTGTAATGTTTTTATAATTGTATAACTGCCTTAATTTTGCCGGACCCCAGGAAGAGTAGCTGCTGCCTTGGCAGCAGCTAATGGGGATCCATAATAAATACACATACAAATACTCAAACAATTACACACGCCATCAATGCTACTAGAAACTGGATGGTTTGGTAAATAACTGGATGGTTTGTTTAATTGAACTTGCTCTTAAATAAATACTTGAACAAATACTGCAATAAATAAATACTGTAAATTAATGTCTTTAGGTGAAGGTCACTCCTTCAGACTGTATTAGGTCTAAGGTGTGGCAAAAGGTTTATGCCACCTTTGGCAACATTTCGCTAGATTTGTGAAGCATCTTTCTATGTAGTGCTTATGAAGACTATGAATGCTGCGTAAAATCTTTGTAAGTTGTTATCATTTAAACTGGGTCCCTAATGTTTTTGATACCAGTGTTGAGGCATACAGAAACCAATGTGGAAATAACATGACATCAACACTCAATCGGCAGATGGAGATGTGGTAAAAACCGATATAGAACAAACCCTCTTTTTGCTCTGTCATAGTTTACAGAAGCGCTGCGTCACTGACATTTTGCTTATCTTTCGCTGGTACTGCCCCTGACTTTGTTCCACTAGGCTATTCACTCGAAGTGAAATGTAAACCCATTATCTGTCTAAGTAGAGTGTACCGCCCCTCTGTCTGTGGCCTTTATTGAGTGTGTGGGAGAGGGGGAACCTGATAGCAGTGTGTGAAGGGTACTTCTCACATAGTGATGGACTAAAGATGCTATGAGGGGACTTCCTAATTGTTAAGAGTGGTTGTCTAATATCCCAAATTCCCTACATTGTACACTACTTGTGCTCTACTTTTTAAAAGTAGTGCACTTTGTAGGGAATAGGGTGCCACTTGGGACGCAGACAGGGTATTCTGAATTGGCGAACTGAACTCAATGAACTTACTTTTTCTGACAATTGCTACCTCTTTGGCAGAGATCCCCCATCTCCCCTCAAAACAATGATGGGACACTTGAGAGAGTTGAGGAAGTTGCTCCAATATGATCATTCTGACAGACAGCAAATAACTCAAACGCACACTACCAGAGATGGAGGAAGTCATTTAATATGTTCTGTTTCTCAAACATTCAAGGTTCAATTCTGTCAAAGACCTGAAATTACAGACTACGGCATTTTTATCAAATTATGTCACAGTAAAACAAGTTAGAAACAATGAGATATGATGGCAGCATTTATTATGACAAAAACATTGAAAATATACACTGACATTTATCAAACACTGCTGACTGTCTGACCTCTTACAATGGCAGTGAGGAGACATTATGGTCTGTGTACGTTCAACCTCATTGGTCAGAGGGAACCCAGGGTCAAATTCTATAGCGCACAACGTAGAAAAGCATTTTGCAACGGAAAACGAAAACATGCGTTTCTCATTGGACAAATTAAGGTAATCCCTCCCTGTTTAGGACTGTTTGCTTCAGTTTGGTTCCTAGTGAATATAACCCAGAGTTGGATTACAACACACATAAGGAAGCAACATTAGCGAACAGTAAAGTGTATGAAATTAGGAAACTTGAGCAGTTTTCCCATAGTCACTCACTGTAGCTTGGTCAAGTATCGGTGACATTAAATATTAATAATATACTGACGCTATAGGTTTTTATTTCTTCATTGCCTCCTGGATATTTCCAATGAAGACGAGTCGTGTTCAAACTTGGACAATCTCTGTGAGCAAGGCTGTGTTCAGTAGGCACAAAACGGAAGAAGACGCTCTGAAATGGAGTCGAGGTAATGGTTAAACTTAGTCCAGTAAGAAACGCTCAATTCCATTTTCCGTTGCAAACCGTTTTGCTACAGTGTGCCCCAATGAACACAACCCAGAACTGATACTCCGGTCAGGGGTTTTGCGCACAGTCTGTCTCTGAGAGGGAACATGAGAAACCGAGAGATCAAAGGTGACCTTCAGCCAACGTTATTTATGTCCTCTGCTCCTTCCATTCCCAGGCAGATTCGCTTTGTTTTTTTGGGGGGGTGTTCTTCAGGCAAATGCTTTCCAGAGCTCAGTCCAATCACACCACATACCATAGAGATTAGCACAGAGCTACGCTATCTGTCTCTCTATGAGAATCAACATAAACAGCCTTTTAGGGGCCCTAAGCGAGCAAAATCACCTCGCGGGCAAAACATTTAAGTGCCCCCCTCTTGACAGTGGAGTGAAATAATAAAGGGATACTTGGGGATTTTTGCAATGAGGCCCTTTATCTACTTCCCCAGAGTCAGATTAACTAGTGGATACCATTGTTATGTCTCTGTGTCCAAAATGAAGGAAGTTAGAGGTCGTTTCGAAAGACAATGCTAGCCAGCGCAATGACTGGAAGTCTATGGGTATCTTCTAGCATGCTAGTTGGGGAAGTAGATAAAGGGCCTCATTGCGATAATCCAGAAGTATCCCTTTAAGTTTTAAAGTTTCCTGCAATTCTACACATTTTGCCATGGGGAGTAGAGAAAGTGTTACAGTTTTAAAGCAAGCTTTCTGCAATTCTACACATTTTGCCATGGGGCGGAGTGAAGTTTAGCAATTTAATAACAACATTCATGCAACTCTACTGGACGTCAGGGCCCCTGGGCACATGTCCTGCATGCCCGGTCGGTAGTAGGCCAAGATTACTACAAGTTTACAGTGAGGGAAAAAAGTATTTGATCCCCTGCTGATTTTGTACGTTTGCCCACTGACAAAGAAATGATCAGTCTATAATTTTAATGGTAGGTTTATTTGAACAGTGAGAGACAGAATAACAACAAAAGAATCCAGAAAAACGCATGTCAAAAATGTTATAAATTGATTTGCATTTTAATGAGGGAAATAAGTATTTGACCCCCTGTGTCTTTTATACAGGTAAGGGCTGAGATTAGGAGCACACTGTTAAAGGGAGTGCTCCTAATCTCAGCTTGTTACCTGTATAAAAGACACCTGTCCACAGAAGCAATCAATCAATCAGATTCCAAACTCTCCACCATGGCCAAGACCAAAGAGCTCTCCAAGGATGTCAGGGACAAGATTGTAGACCTACACAAGGCTGGAATGGGCTACAAGACCATCGCCAAGCAGCTTGGTGAGAAGGTGACAACAGTTGGTGCGATTATTCGCAAATGGAAGAAACACAAAAGAACTGTCAATCTCCCTCGGCCTGGGGCTCCATGCAAGATCTCACCTTGTGGAGTTGCAATGATCATGAGAATGGTGAGGAATCAGCCCAGAACTACACAGGAGTATCTTGTCAATGATCTCAAGGCAGCTGGGACCATAGTCACCAAGAAAACAATTGGTAACACACTACGGCGTGAAGGACTGAAATCCTGCAGCGCCCGCAAGGTCCCCCTGCTCAAGAAAGCACATATACAGGGCCGTCTGAAGTTTGGCAATTAACATCTGAATGATTCAGTAGAGAACTGGGTGTTGTGGTCAGATGAGACCAAAATCGAGCTCTTTGGCATCAACTCAGCTCGCCGTGTTTGGAGGAGGAGGAATGCTGCCTATGACCCCAAGAACACCATCCCCACCGTCAAACATGGAGGTGTAAACATGATGCTTTGGGGGTGTTTTTCTGCTAAGGAGACAGGACAACTTCACCGCATCAAAGGGACGATGGACGGGGCCATGTACCATCAAATCTTGGGTGAGAACCTCCTTCCCTCAGCCAGGGCATTGAAAATGGGTCGTGGATGGGTATTCCAGCATGACAATGACCCAAAACACACGGCCAAGGTAACAAAGGAGTGGCTCAAGAAGAAGCACATTAAAGGTCCTGGAGTGGCCTAGCCAGTCTCCAGACCTTAATCCCATAGAAAATATGTGGAGGGAGCTGAAGGTTCGAGTTGCCAAACGTCAGCCTCGAAACCTTAATGACTTGGAGAAGATCTGCAAAGAGGAGTGGAACAAAATACCTCCTGAGATGTGTGCAAACATGGTGGCCAACTACAAGAAACGTCTGACCTCTGTGATTGCCAACAAGGGTTTTGCCACCAAGTACTAAGTCATGTTTTGCAGAGGGGTCAAATACTTATTTCCCTCGTTAAAATGCAAATCAATTTATAACATTTTTGACATGCGTTTTTCTGGATTTTTGTTTTGTTTTTCTGTCTCTCACTGTTAAAATAAATCTACAATTAAAATTATGGACTGATCATGTCTTTGTCAGTGGGCAAACGTACAAAATCAGCAGGGGATCAAATACTTTTTTCCCTCACTGTAGATACAGTAGCTGGCTAGGCTAATTTACCAATCTAAAAATTGTTAGCTGACATGGCTATTTGAGTGACTGTCAGTGACTGATATAACAAGACAAAAACTGCTGCTGCACAACCAAATTTCGAAATTGCACCTTGTGTATTCTACCATTCTAACTCTCAACAGCAGTCTCAAGTTGTTTCTTTGGTTGGGGCCGCCTAGCGGCCGTGGGCCATAAAACAACTCTTATGTCGCTTATGCCTGGAGCCGGCCCTGAACATATACCAAGGATTTCACTGTGGCAGTACAGCATAGCACAGCCTCTTTCCTGGCCAACCAGCATGCTCTCTCTCTGACCAATCCAGGACCGTGATAAGCGGGGCAAAACCAATGATCTATATATACACTAGATGACTGATAGGGGGCGCTGTGTTGAAGCCACAGTGCCTCTATCTTGGTACTCCCCCACCATTGTAAAAACGTATTTGGAAAGTATAGAAATGCATTTATTAATGTCTACATGTCTCGCTTTGAGGCAAGCAACACTGAAGCATGCATGAGAGCATCAGCTGTTCCGGATGACTATGTGATCACGCTCTCCGTAGCCGATGTGAGTAAGACTTTTAAGCAGGTCAACATTCACAAGGCCGCAGGACCAGATGGATTACCAGGACGTGTACTCTGAGCATGCGCTGACCAACTGGCAAGTGTCTACACTGACATTTTCAACATGTCCCTGACTGAATCTGTAATACCAACATGTTTCAAGCAGACCACCATAGTCCCTGTGCCCAAGAACACTAAGATAAATTGCCTAAATGACTACCGACCCGTAGCACTCACGTCTGTAGCAATGAAGTGCTTTGAAAGGCTGGTCATGGCTCACATCAACACCATTATCCCAGAAACTCTAGACCCACTCCAATTTGCATACCGCCCCAACAGATCCACAGATGATGCAATCTCTATTGCACTCCACACTGCCCTTTCCCACCTGGACAAGAGGAACACCTACGTGAGAATGCTATTCATTGACTACAGCTCAGCGTTCAACACCATAGTGCCCTCAAAGCTCATCACTAAGCTAAGGACCCTGGGACTAAACACCTCCCTCTGCAACTGGATCCTGGACTTCCTGACGGGCCGCCCCCAGGTGGTAAGGGTAGGTAACAACACATCTGCCACGCTGATCTTCAACACGGGGGCCCCTCAGGGGTGCGTGCTCAGTCCCCTCCTGTACTCCCTGTTCACCCATGACTGCATGGCCAGGCACGACTCCAACACCATCATTAAGTTTGCAGACGACACAACAGTGGTAGGCCTGATCACTGACAACGATGAGACAGCCTATAGGGAGGAGGTCAGAGATCTGGCCATGTGTTGCCAGGATAACAACCTCTCCCTCAACGTGATCAAGACAAAGGAGATGATTGTGGACTACAGGAAAAAAAAGAGGACTGAGCACGCCCCCATTCTCATCAACGGGGCTGTAGTGGAACAGGTTGAGAGCTTCAAGTCCCTTGGTGTCCACATCACCAACAAACTATCATGGTCCAAACACACCAAGACAGGAGACTGAAAAGATTTGGCATGGGTCCTCAGATCCTCAAAAAGTTATACAGCTGCACCATCGAGAGCATCCTGACTGGTTGCATCACTGCCTGGTATGGCAACTGCTTGGCCTACGACCGCAACGCACTAAAGAAGGAAGTGCGTACGGCCCAGTACATCACTGGTGCCAAGCTTCCTGCCATCAAGGACCTCTATACCAGGCGGTGTCAGAGGAAGGCCCTAAAAATTGTCTAGTCATAGACTTTTCTCTCTGCTACCGCACGGCAAGCGGTACCGGAGCGCCAAGTCTAAGTCCAAAAGGCTTCTTAACAGCTTCTACCCCCAAGCCATAAGACTCCTGAACAGCTAACCATGGCTACCCTGACTATTTGCATTGCTAATGCTACTGTCCCCACTACAACAACAAAAATACTTAAAGGTCATGAACAGTCAAAATCATGTTTTTGGATGAAACCAGATCAAAGTATGATGACCAAAGTATGAAAAATGACTGTTGCTTCTACATTGATAAAGTTTGATCATAAGGTTACTGGTCCCCTCCCCCATTTCAAACGCTTGGATTCAGGAGGCGGGATTATTAAGGTGGTAGGGTGACATCACCTAACTCTAATTTTAATACACCAATGGTAACATGATATTCTCTTACCTAATTTAAATAAGTACTGCCTTGTAACATCGGAGAAGACGTATTTGCGGAGGCGCGTGGTTTATATAGCTAGATATCTACTCTACTGGGGCCAAAATTGTAGGGTGTCAGCAAATATAATTAAAAGTTTGCACTATTCATCTATGGTAAAGATACGTATATGTATCCCCTTTCATCTGTGTCTGGTGTTGGCTAGTTACTGGCTAGCTAGGTCTTCAGCCAGCATGGAACAAAAGAGAGAGAAGGGTCGTTCAAAACTCTGACACAGTTGTCATGTCAACACATCAGTCAGTGCTGCTGTGAACCGCATAACAAGAGACATGCCAAATGGGAGATGTAAAAAAAAGTAATTGACATCATTGATGCAATTTCATAGTTGTTTGAGTTGCTTTGTGTATCACAAAATTTGCTTGAGATTCTTCATATAGGCGTTTCAAAGAGCTGTCAGTCAAGGCGAGCTCATGAATATAAGCTCCCCGCCCACTCAGCCTGTCTTTTCAAACTTCCTGGTAATTTTTCTCAAATTTTGAGCATTTCTATTCGCCAAAAATATTATGGGGGATATTTTAGTCACTCAAAAGGCTTTTTACATGAGAATTAGAATGACTCTTCGGGACCTTTAAATAAAACGTGGTCCTTGAAATATTTAATTGAAATACTGTAGAATTCCATTAATTCCTATGGAGGACTGTTCCTACTGTGGAGTGCCAATATGGCCGACCAGTGGCTTCAAAGCCTCTCAATGGCCAATACATAGCATCAGCAATCCAGGGTTTATATACATCATTGGGCAAAACTTGTGGAACGTTCAGTTGAAAACATGCTTCTCGGACAAGTAGAATAAAGAATCACGTCAGCTCTATTGATGACATTTCTAAATGCGAATTTCCACAAAGTTTGCCTACTGAAAGTAGTCTAAAAGAGCTGGCTACAGAGAGGCTCAATGTTGGATTAATGTGGGTTTGAGGCCTTTAAACATTATAATAATTGACACACTGTCTGATAATGGTTAGCCATTGATAGATTGTGTTATAAATGGGCACTATAATAGCTGTCTTCGCTGATGAGGTTTAACTTTATCTCATCAGATGCCTAGCACATGGCTTTGATGATTTGGCTGCTCTGTCCGGCATGTGTCTCATTCACTTGGAATTCACATCAATCAGAATGTTATAACAATAAATAGTTATTTCAGTTGGAGCAGTAAAGTGCTGAAAAATCCAGAAAGGGCGCTGATTTTTTACTGGGTTTTTAAAATGCCCTATTAGATACAGTATGCTTACGTCACCAGCGTAGTCCATATTGGTGACAGATGTTGACACACACTTCACATGTTGACAAGAACCTCTGTGGTGTTCTTCTGATTTCTGATGTTGTACGGGAGAAGATGGGAGTTTTCATGTAGCGGTATACACACAGAAATACACAAATATGGAAATACACACACACACACACAGACGCGCACACACACACACACCTGCACGCCTCCTCGAGGTTGGGGGGGCGTCAGTGACATGAGACCTGGCTGTAACCTGTCAGACACTCTCACTGGCCAACTACTATTGGCAGGATTAGACCAGAGACGATCCAACTGGCCAGACTCTCAGCTGGAACCTATTGAGATTTAAGAGGTTGTAAAAAGTTACAGAAAACAAACCATCAGCAGTTGGTTAACAAAGTCTAATAGATGACACACGCTATGCTCGGAAAATACGTAAAATATGCACATTTTATTTAACTTTGCACTGAAAGGGTAACTTTTTGTTATACAGGCGTGTTGGGTTGAATTTGACGAGGATATTAGCATGGGCTAATACTGTAGTCACTCTGACACAGCAGAGTCCCTGATGGGGTGAAAAAATAAATCACATTTACACAACTACTACAGAGCTATGAGTTACAGATGGGATCAGAATAATGGTATATTTTGGAAATTATTTTGAAGGGGGAACATAAATATTACAAGCCCTCTCAATCTGCTGACCCCAGCGAAAGCTTAATCTACATTAACCAAGGGCCTGCTTGTGTTCTCTCACACACATGCGAGGACACACAAACTCACGCACACACAACCACACACTCACGCACACAAACACGGATGCAGACACACATGTACACAAGGTCTGGGATCCATTTCCATTTAAAATCATTCCTATCCCTGTGATACCATGCAATAAAGGGAAGAGATAGCGAGAGAAAGAGAGAGAAAGGTTTACTGCGTCTCTTTCACCTGGGTGAGCCAGCAGAGTGAGGAAAGCCATGTCACACACTGGGACTTGGCACATTCATCACAGCTTGTGGCGTGACCGCAGGGGGGCCAAAGGGAGAACGTTAAGCCAGCGTGCCCCTAAATAGAGCCACATATCCTAGGGCCACGTCCAAACACATCTGGGCTGCTGGCCAGATCTCAGCCCGAGGAGGGCACGCTCAACCCTCAACCCAGGATATCACTTCCAAAGCAGGGGAAAGGCAGAACAAAAGTGGGCCAGGTCAGTGAATACAGGAATACCCAGAGGCCCAGTCACTGCCAAAGGAGTCGGAGAGACCCCGGTCCACTCCACTAAGCCCGGACAGACATCGATAGGAGGGTAGAAAAACAGATGACACCCCCGAATCTACCAATGAGAGAGCCACAGCATACTGATCTAGAATCAGATTCACCCTGTACTGATCTAGAATCAGACCCACCCTGTCCATGTGGTCTCATTCATTGTGATCTAAAAGGGAAACCTGACCCTAAATCAGCCCTCCTATTCTGAGACACTTAATACATATGGCCCCAAATGCCCAGTCAACTCCCTCCGTGGACACCACAGTGAGTGTTAAAGTGAGGGATCAGGTTAACCAGGAGTCTTACCACAAACCAGATTCTGTCTGGATTCCTCTCCTCACATACTGAAGTTATACAACTGATGTACAACGCATTTGGCACAATGGTTGTGATACAATGGAGTGTTTCTGCACAAAAACAATGACACAAACATTGGTTGGACAATGGTTTATCACAAAAAATAGCAGTTGTATCACAACCATTGTGTGAAAATGAAATGCATTGTACATCAGATGTACAACCCGAGTGTGTATACGGGGCCCCAGAGGGGTAATCTCAATTTACTCATGAATACACAGCTGGTGGATTTTGTGTTATGTTAAAGATTCTTCTTCTAGTGCTGCCAGTAGACGTCTTTGAAGGACATGTCCAACAACAAGAGCAAGAATGTATCCACTGTTTTAATTAACATATGCATGCAGAGATACAGTATACCTTGTAGTGAACCTAAATTAAATGATCTGAACCTAAGAAAAATGATCTATGTGTGACTGAAATAAATGCACAAGTTGTGATTTCACACTACTTAGCTAAGCCAAACCAATTGGACTGGGCTGGTTATGCATCCACCAGAGTTGCTGGAATCGTAATTGAAAGGACAAAGTGAAAGGAAATGATCTAAGCCAGTACAGTATGGTTCGGGTCAGCATGGTTGGGTAAAAATAATATTCCTATATTGAGGCACAGAATGCTTGCTTGCCCCCATGCTGAGGTGGGTAGCGGAGTTGAGTGGTTGTGTTCTAGTTGTGGTTGCACTGATCGATCTGTGGTGGCAAGGTCTAAACACAACCAGAGGTTTGGGAGCCTGAACCACAAACCTGGCAGTGAAAGTTCTCTCAGTTCCTCTTTTATAAAGTTCAATTCAGCAGTTGAGACTTCTCAAATACCACTACGCAACTTTTTGTTGGGGATTTCAATTGAAAAAGGTTGAATTCAATGGAATCAACTGGCACAGAGTTCAGATACAGTAGACCCAATTACTAATTGACATTCATCATGACCAAACAAATAGTTCAATAAGAATTTTATGGAAAGTTGCTATATTTGTTATCTTAATTCTTGAGAATGGCTATGACAATCAAGCATGACTAGAAATGTTTCGTCATGCAGCTGTGACCTTTTAATCCCCCCTAAAGTCTAAGCCTGGGTGGGTGGTTCTACTAAGCTAACATATGGAATTGTTTTAAGATGGTCATACCAAGGATCATTTAGCCATTTGATTTTGAATTTTAGGACCCCATAAAATAAATATGTAAAATAATATTTGATGAAACATTGAATTTGCATTTCTGCTATAGCCCACATAGAAACGCATTGAATAGCAGATTCATACATGGAAAAACTTCTGTCTGGAAGTGTCTGTCCTATATCTGAGGGATATAAGAAAGATCAGGGTATTCTTTTTATTTTGGGGGGGACATATTTAACCCCTTTTTTGTTTCAGGCACTATATGTTTGATGAAACATTGAATTTGTCCAGAGAATGCAGTGTGCAAAGCTGTCATCAAGGCAAAGGGTGGCTATTTGAAGAATCTCAAATATAAAATATATTTAGATTTGTTTAACACTTTTTTGGTTACTACATGAAAATGTAGTACAATGTAGAAAATAGTAAAAATAAAGAAAACACCTTGAATGAGTAGGTACTGTAGGTGTTCGTGAGTCTCATCCTTCCACAGAGGGGTCATATTAGTTTGGATGCTACAGACGTTTTCGTGAGAATACCAATTTTCGGGATGTTTCATGGTCTGACAAACAGGCCGACAACCGTGGATGCGGTGGATTGCAGGCCATGCAAAAACACAACAGATGTCTCTAGTTTAAACAGACAGATTTTCATGGGGATTTTTTTATTACGCTAATTACATTTCCACGGGGCGCGGACAACGACTCTAGGGGTTTTTAAGGTCTATTTAGAATTTAAAGAGAATCTATTATTCATGGTAATTCTAGCGTAGAGGTTACGACAGCTTTTGCTATGGTATCAAACAAGGGGCTTCCCGTGTGACCTCACTTCCTTATCTCTCTAATGGTACTAAAATAGAAAGAGAAAGCCAAACCGGGGGTGTATTCATTAATGCACACCGTAGCAAAACGTTTTGCAACGGGACAAAAATTAGTTCAGGTTAATCTGTCCCGTTTCGGACCGGGTGGTTACTAGTGAATACACCCTTGTAAATTGATTGTTGTCAGAGTGCAGTTTCCCATTAGCTGTAATAGGTAAAAACAGTTATCAACATGTGCAGCAAACAAGATGGCTAGAGTTTGCTCATGGTGACAATGATATATATATAGAAGGGGATTTTCAAATGTACATTTGTGGAATAATACTATTGAAGTAAATTTGTAAACAGTGACTGATAATGGGTTATAAACACCTTGTGCATGTAATTAAACCTCAAAGTGTGCTCCTTCTGTAAAAGAGACACATACAAAACCAACAAAGGCTAAATAAAAGGACAATGATGATTATGTCTGTGGTCCCCCACTCTTACAAAACACACCTGTTTTATTATGGTATGTGCGGCTATGCTTTGAGGCATGATTTAGAATCCATGTGAGTTGAAGTATATAATTTCCTATTTAAATTTGCAAAACAGGTGCTTGTCACATGTTCAGCTAGAAACAACCTCAAAGCAAAGCCCAAAATGTCTAAATCTGTATCCAGAAAGATTGCAAAATGAACCATTGAATCATCTTTTGGCTACTGATGTGGTTGTTAGCGCACAATGCTAACCACTCAAATAAGTAAATGAGGGGAGAGCTAGGACTACATCATCCTGCCTTACCCCCGGCTTCAGTAATATCCGGATACAGAAAGTCCATCTGTGTGGATAACATGGGAAGAGTCGCAAAAGACAGACGAGAGGGCAAAAGCACCCTATAATGAATGACAGATGTCCCTTTGAGCCAGTTCAGTACACAGACGCTCTATAGGCTGGTTAGCACAATGGCTAGCCTCCATCTCCATCGCTGATTCCACAGCAGTTAGACCAACCACGTGGTGTAAACACTCAAAAAAACCTATATAGCCTCAGTTGGTGGAGCATGGTGCTTGCAACGCCTTGCTAAATGACAAACATTTAAAATTATTCAACCCAGACTATTATGGCACTAACAAAAGGGTGCTGGTATTCACAGGAACTTCCCAACATACACACACACACACACACACACACACACACACACACACACACACACACACACACACACTAGCCTAGCTTACATCTAGCCGCCACCACTGCCCAAATAGCAGCCCTCAGTTGATGCTTTCTTTTTACCCCTAAGATTTAATGCAAATAAACTTTTGGCTGAAACATTGGTGATTTCCTCATGTTGAAAGGTCAATTCATTAATATGGACTGACAGGTCATGTACAAAACAACATTCACCAAGGGAATGTAAAATTGTGTGCAGTCCTTTAACAGAAAAACAGTTTAAGCTTTTGTATAAAAGTTTACAGTTAAAATTCTAAAACAAACAGCGAGAACACAAAACAGAAACCCCCACCTAACTAACAGGGTTGAACGTAGTTTATTTATTTACTTGTTTGTTTGTATTCATCTTTTTCTTCCAACAATTGTTCTTACCAACTGTTTCAACTTCAAAGTGCTAATTCCTCAAGGGTTACTACAATCACTTTATGGTCAACCATTATTGTCTGTGACAAATCTTAAATCACTGCACTGTATGTGCCCACTATAAACAAACTGAAGTAATCTGAAGGCTATCAGACTGATTTGATACAAGCCAGAAACTCAAACTGTACTATCATGTATTCAAATTTACATTGTCCAAGGCGACCAAATCAAAAATGGTGTTCAACAAATGATCTAATTAAATACCGTTATGCAAATACCGCATTTATCACAGATTTGTGTCCTCTTGCCGTGAAGTCATTAGGGTCCTAACTAAGTCAGGAGGTAACCACAAGTCACTGTGATGACCGTAATCACCCTCATCTATGATTCATCCCTGTCACACATCGTGTGTAATGTGACGGAGTTGACATGTGTGATGGTGGTGTCACTGGGACTGGTCGGCGCTGCCCTCCTCCATGGGGCTGACAGCGGTGGCCTCGTCGTTGCTGCTGCTGTCCACCTCCTGCTCCACGACGCTCTCCTCGTCCAGCCGCTGGCTGGTGTAGTCTGTGATCTCCAGGAAGCCACTGGGCTCCACCACCACGTTGGACTGGCTGGAGTCTGGCATGATCGAGTACCGAGGGATAACCTGGGGGGGGGGGGGGTAACGGGTGTTATTAAGCTTTTATTGTCTATAGATGTTAAAAGCTTAGATGATGACTGTTGTCCTATAATAAACAATGTTTAAGAAATGTTAATCATATGACTCAATTAGTAAGGCGTTGCTATGCTATAACAGAAATCTTTGAAATCACACAAATGTACCTCAATGACGTCCAGGTCTTCTTTGCCCTTGGCCGCCAGGCCCTGGTTACGGCTAAACTGGCCGTGCTGGGGCTTGGCGTGGGATGAGTGGTGCAGGGAGGCCCCCGAACTGCTGATGACCGGGCCTGAGCCCCCCAACACACCCGAGTCTCCCCCTGCCCCCACGCCCTTCCCGTAGGGGCTACAGTCGCTGGATGAGTCCACAACCATTGGCTCGGCGCTAGGGTCGATCTCTGCTTCCATCATGGAGATCTTGAGGATGTCCGAAACGGTGGGCTTCTCGCCGCCAGACAGGCCCGAGCTGCTGGGCTCAGCGGGACCCAGCTTGGCGGTGGCCTCGCCACTGCTGGACACGGGCGGGGACTGGTGGCTGCTGCTACCGCCAAAGGTGATTTTGGTGACGCTGGCACCCTGGGTGATGATTGGTGGCTGTGTCGGGGTGGGGGGGGAGAGAGACGGAGAGACAGAGAGAGACAGAAAAAACAGATGTGGTTGGAATTATAGAATATATAATTAATCAAAACAGACATCGCCATTCAAGTCAACGTTCTGTAATAGGTAAACCAGCGGCCATATTAAATGTACCCATGAGTGTTACAGTCAAATTGCATTGGTCTTCCCCTTTCATTTTTATGGTTGGAACTAGTGTAGGGCATGGGGAAATTCTACAGACCCAGGTGCCCCTTTTGAATGAAAAACAATGGGAATTTCTTTTCAGGTTTTGTCAGGCTCCCTGCGCTGCTGTACAAATAACACTGATCTGATTGGAAGGGAATTGAGCTTTGTGGCACAGTGCCCAGAGCTTTGTCTTATCTCTTTGATCTTAAAAAGCCCCATCAAGGGACAGGTGCTGTGAATCAGAACAAGATTTACATGTATGGAATGTGTACTTGGTGTAAATACTTTTAAATGTTTATTTGCCCTCCATCTAGAGGGCAAATAAAGTTTAAATGAAGTTCTATTCTAAAGCATTATGGCACAATACATCTGACCGTTGATGATTCACTGTGTCAACCTGATCTGTCCCGGACCAATAAATCAACTAGTTACTGGGCCCTGGAGGTCCATCAGAGAGGGATGGTGCTCACCAGGCTTGTGGGAGGGGTCTTGTCTGCACCCACCGGGTGGTGGGCCTGCAGGGGTGGCGGCTGGGACAGCTGTGTGTGGATGGGCCTGTGGTGGGAGGTGGGCGCCTGCTGCAGCTTGGGGAGCTGTGGGGTGAGGGAGGGTGGCTTGGTAGGGGTGCCCAGGCCAACCAGCTGGGGGGATCCCGAGGCAGAGGAGGGCCTCTCCTTCAGGCTCTGCCCTGGAGCCTGGGGCTGGTACTGCTCTTGGAGCTGGGGTGGCTTCTTCACCAAGGTGGAGGACGAGGGCTGGCTCATCTGGGGCTTGCTGTGTAGCTGTGGGGGTTGGGTGGAGTGGGGCATGTGTTTGCCCTGCTCTGACTGGGACTCAGAGTGTGACTGGCTTTGGGGGGGGGGGAGTGTGTGGTGCTGGGGGGCAGAGGGCTGGGCTGCAGCGAGTTGGATGGAGCGGTAGAACAGGCCCGTCTGGGGGTCCAAGGTGTCCCCTTCCAGTTCGCCCTCCTCCATCACCGTCTCCTCTGCCTGCTTACTGTGGATAAGCTGGCCCTCTGACGCCTGGAATGACATTGTACTATCATTGAGACTAGTGGCATATATGGATATACAGATAACTGCCAAAATAAAATAAAACACCAAAGTGTCTTAGGGCGTTGAGCGACCATGAGCCAGAACAGCTTCACTGCACCTTGGCATAGATTCTACAAGTGTCTGGGACTCTACTCTATTTGACACCATTCTTCCACGAGAAATTCCATCATTTGGTGTTTTGATGATGGTGGTGGAAAACCGTCTCAGGTGTCACTCCAGAATTTCACATAAGTGTTCAATTGGGTTGAGATCTGGTGACTGAGACGGCCATGGCATATGGTTTATATCATTTTCATGTTCATCAAACCATTCAGTGACCACTCGTGCCCTGTGGATGGGGACATTGTCATCCTATGGGGACATAGGCATGGTAGCCAAAATAATGGCCTGCCCAGGATTTTTATACATGGGCCTAAGCATGATGGGATGTTAATTGCTAAATTAACTCACACTACACCTGTGTGGAAGCACCTGTTTTCAATATACTTTGTATGCCTCATTTACTGAAGTGTTTCTGTTATTTTGGCAGTTACCTGTATTTTGGTGCATATTGATATACTAGTAGGCTTACCCAATGAACAGTGAGATAGTGCATGTTATACTGCATTACCTATACTATATCATTTGAAAAAAATAAACAGCCTGATTTGATAAACATAGGAAAAGAATACAAAGACTAACATGTATTTGTGATTTTTAAGTTAATATACTAGGTAGGCTTTTGTCTCACCAGTTGGACAATGCGTGTGACGGTGACCGCAGAGGAAGTTGGGATGGATTTGACCACCATGGGGGTGTGACCTGTGCTCTTTGAGGGCGCCCCCAGTTGCTGGCTAGCGGACATGACCACGTCCCCCCCGCCTCCAGAGGATGGTCCGACCCAGCTGGCTTTAACTGCACAAAGAGAGATCATCATAAGTTAGGCTTCCATCCAATTGGCGACAGATTTTCATGCGAATATTCTAAAATCCACCTAAAAACAATATGCGCATTTTCCCACCAGAGGGGTGTTTCCATTAAATTGACTTGTTGCAGTTAAAAGGATGTGCGTGATGACGTAGTGCACATAAAAATACCTTGTGGTTAAATTCCCATGTACCCAATTTTAAAATAGTTAAATGGGTTTCCATCGCATTTTCAACTCTACTGATGGTTTTGTCACAATAACATTTCTGTTATATAATGAGTGTGCCCACTCTGGTATTGGCACGTGCGCTCTAGCCAACAGCTGGCAGACACAGTACAGTGTCCACATATAGCACTGTTGGCTAGAGTGCACGTATAGCCTACATGATGAGATCATTATGGACAAAAGAAACAAGATTATTTTTATTTGTCAAACGGCAGCCAAGCATCGGTCATCATGTCACCAGAATAAGACCCTCAATATTTAATGGAAAGAAGCATCAAGCTCATCACCTTGCACTTTCACCACAATCTGAAGTTCATCGTGACTTATTTAATCTGTATCCCAATAAACTGTATGTTTTCCCGACGAGTCGTAGTGGGAGGACCACACAACATGTCATCACAACATGTCATCGCGTGACTCCTAGTTTAATTCGATATGATGGCTATTATATCAATATTTGCGCATAGATTTCCACCGACATTTATCGCATAATTCATTTTCCCAACACAAGAATATTCCACCTTGTCTAGTGTATTTTGTTTTGCCTGTCATGACATTTTTTATCTGACTACTTTACTCGCATAACAAGGTTGGATGGAAACCTGGTTCTAAACATGGAATTACTTTGCATTATTTGGAGCCATTCTTTAGTGAGTACAGCTAAGTATAGAACAGCCTGCTGTTTTTTCACTTTGCTTATTTCAGCGTGGTTAGGGCGAGGGCTACGATTGTGTTTAAACCCCTGAAGAACACGAGTAGAAAAGTGTATTATTTTACATCCATGGTGTAATATCATTATTAAGGGGTGACTAACTATGACATTCATCAATGTATTTCGTAATGAAACAGTATGAAAAGAAAGTGAACAACATATCACTTTGGGGATCTTTTAAGTGTCCTCCTAAAGTGATGACAATAGGCTGTATAATGGCAATTTATAAAATATGAAAAACAAAAAGGTAAAACAGATTATAGTGTCTTGGCTGTGTGTAATGCCCAGGGAGAAATGTTTCAGTGAGCTCGCTTCCCAAATGGCACCCTATCCCTTATATAGTGCACTACCTTTGAACAGGGCTGGACCTTAGTCAAAAGTAGTGCACTATATAGGGAATAGGGTGCCATTTGGGAGGCACCCTGAGTGGTCAGGTCATGTACCGGCAGTGATGTATTCAGTGGATGGTTCAGTCTCTACAGTGGATGTCCCGGGGGAGCCTGGGATCTGCTGCTTGTTGTCCTGGGCCATCTGAAGGGGCACAGCCATCTGGCTCAGGTCTATGGTGTGCTGCCTGGGCTTGGCCTCACCCGTTTCCTTCACTGTAAAAGCAACAGAGACTGTCACCATCAATCATCAAAATAAACAACTACTCCATTTATATTGTAAAGACGCGGGACGACAAAGTACGTCGCTTATATGTGAATTCGGAGCAGTCTGACCTCACGTCGGACACTTTTACATCCGATTCTCCCAGAGAATCCTGTCACCTGACCTGCTAGCAGGCTGTGTTTGAGTGAAGCCACGGGGACCATTAATCGCACCGGTAATAAATTGTGTGTCGGCTCGTGTGTGGAAAAACTGAGGTGTCGGGAGCTGGGGCTTTCTTCCCAAGTCGTTTGTATTAAAATTCATGTTTGAGGGGCTGCAGTGTCAGGATATTCGCACAGCACTAACACACCGAATTCAACTAATCGTGGTGTATAAATTAAATATCCACATTAATTGAAATCAGGTCTGGTACATAACCCTGCCAAGATTAGCCAACCCTATCACTATAGCAAGGACTAGATAGGTGCAATATGGCGATGGCGCCATCTAGTTTCTATCTGCAAATACTAAAAAGGGGGATGTTTTTGTATATCAGGCATCAGTTGCACTCAACACACAGTCATGCACTCAACACACAGACCATATATAACAACAAACAGCTTTTTACAAGAAGTCTCTGAACGGTCCACAGCAGTAAAGATTACAAAGGGGAAGTGGTTTGGAAAACCCCCAGAGTTCTTCTCCTGACTGTTGGGATAGAATCCCAGCCATAATAACAAGCCCTATTAACAGGTGACTAGCCTTGTTGCCAGGAAGATAACTCAGTTTCTGAATTGAAATGGAATTGACCCAAACCCTGTTAAGTGGGGTGATAGTTGCCATGGTGATGGCGGTCAGTCTGTCAGTCACCTGTGGTTTGCTGCAGCTCCAGCAGGGCCTTGATGGTCGAGGTGGCCGACTGGGTCAGGTTCCCTGTAGACACGTCCTGGTAGATGATAGTGGGGCCGGACTCCACCGACACTTCATGCTGCTCGGCCCACTCCTGCCCTCTGGAGGAGATGATGTGCACTACGGGCTGGGAGTCTGACCGGTGACAACAACCAAAACAAGTCATGTCATGTGAAATTGGGCAGATTCCCTTTACATTCCAGTCGATGTGGGAATTAAATTGGACATGGCATTCAAATAAAAGGGAATTGAAATAATTATATTATGCGAGTGGAGCTTTTTACCATTTGAAAGTGAAGGGAACTTAGCTGAATACTTGTGAGAATAGACACACTTTCATACTACGGCTGAAGTAGTCAATAGCTGTGTGAGACTACAATACACAGTTTTAACTTGACTGTCCTTTTTGTTCCCGTAGTTAGGCTGCAGGCTATATTATGTATTTCTTGATTTGTGATGTGGAGTGCCACAACGTACCGTGACTGCTGCCGTGGGAGCCTTCGGCGGGCGGGGAGCTGCCCTCAGCGATGCCACCTGTCACGTCCTTCAGCGCCCCCTCCTGTGCGTCAGCCACCCTGGACGCCTGCTGCAGTGTCTCGCTCACCAGCTGCCTGGTCTGCTCGCTCAACACTGCCGTCTGGAAGATGGGCTTGGGCTTGATCAGCACCTGGACAGGAATAAATGGTTAATAAACGTTCTTCAATATTACACACCTAGAACGGGCTCAGTGAATGGCACCAGAGAAAGATAGTTTTCGTTTCTCCATAAAGTAAAGGCACAGCTGAGACCATTGTCAAGTGTCCTGGTATTCCTTTTTTACATCATATAGTTCATTAATGTGCCTATTTAAAGCGGTATGGTCTTGCTATCCTAAAGCTACAACATTGACTTGATGTCTTAAAGCTACACTGACCTGATGCATTGGTAATTCATAAATATAAAAAATAAATATGCCATTTAGCAGACGCTTTTATCCAAAGCGACTTACAGTCATGCATGCATACATTTTTGTGTATGGGTGGTCCCGGGGATCGAACCCACTACCTTGGCGTTACAAGCGCCGTGCTCTACCAGCTGAGCTACAGAGGACTACATAACAGAGGTTGAAATACACAGTGCATTCGGAAAGTATTCAGACAACTTCCCTTTTTCCACATTTTGTTACGTTACAGCCTTATTCTAAAATTGATAACATTATAACTTTTTTTAATCAATCTATACACAATACCCCATAATGACAAAGCAAAAAAAATGTTTTTTTATATATATATATACAGTGGGGAAAAAAAGTATTTAGTCAGCCACCAATTGTGCAAGTTCTCCCACATAAAAAGATGAGAGAGGCCAGTAATTTTCATCATAGGTACACGTCAACTATGACAGACAAAATGATTTTTTTGTGATCATTTTGACCTCACGGGGTGAGATCTTGTGTGGAGCCCCAGATCGAGGGAGATTATCAGTGGTCTTGTATGTCTTCCATTTCCTAAAAATTGCTCCCACAGTTGATTTCTTCAAACCAAGCTGCTTACCTACTGCAGATTCAGTCTTCCCAGCCTGGGGAAAAATCATACGTTTCCTGTAGGTCTTGACCAGGTTTGCACACACTGCAGCAGGGATTTTGGCCCACTCCTCCATACAGACCTTCTCCAGATCCTTCAGGTTTCGGGGCTGTCGCTGGGCAATACGGACTTTCAGCTCCCTCCAAAGATGTTCTATTGGGTTCAGGTCTGGAGACTGGCTAGGCCACTCCAGGACCTTGAGATGCTTCTTACGGAGCCACTCCTTAGTTGCCCTGGCTGTGTGTTTCGGGTCGTTGTCATGCTGAAAGACATTTACATTTTACATTTACGTCATTTAGCAGACGCTCTTATCCAGAGCGACTTACAAATTGGTGCATTCACCTTATAGCCAGTGGGATAACCACTTTACAATTATTATTATTTATTATTTATTATTATTATTTTTTTTAATTGGGGGGGGGGTAAGGGTAGAAGGATTAATTTATCCTATCCCAGGTGTTCCTTAAAGAGGTGGGGTTTCAAATGTCTCCGGAAGGTGGTGAGTCACTCCGCTGTCCTGGTGTCGTGAGGGAGCTTGTTCCACCATTGTTCCGCCAGAGCAGCGAACAGTTTTGACTGGGCTGAGCGGGAACTGTGCTTCAGCAAAGGTAGGGGAGCCAGCAGGCCAGAGGTGGATGAACGCAATGCCCTCGTTTGGGTGTAAGGACTGATCAGAGCCTGAAGGTACGGAGGTGCCGTTCCCCTCACAGCTCCGTAGGCAAGCACCATGGTCTTGTAGCAAATGCGAGCTTCAACTGGAAGCCAGTGGAGTGTGCGGAGGAGCGGGGTGACGTGAGAGAACTTGGGAAGGTTGAACACCAGACGGGCTGCGGCATTCTGGATGAGTTGTAGGGGTTTAATGGCACAGGCAGGGAGCCCAGCCAACAGCGAGTTGCAGTAATCCAGACGGGAGATGACAAGTGCCTGGATTAGGACCCGTGCCGCTTCATGTGTAAGGCAGGGTCGTACTCTCCGAATGTTGTAGAGCATGAACCTACAGGATCGGGTCACCGCCTTGATGTTAGTGGAGAACGACAGGGTGTTGTGAGTCCATCATTACTTTAAGACCCAGTGTATCAATCGGCAGTGTATCAAATACTTGTTCTCTCCACTGTGTGTGTGTGTGTGTGTGTGTGTGTGTGTGTGTGTGTGTGTGTGTGTGTGTGTGTATATATATATATATATACATACATACATACATACAGTGGGGAGAACAAGTATTTGATACACTGCCGATTTTGCAGGTTTTCCTACTTACAAAGCATGTAGAGGTCTGTGAGAGACGGAATCTAAAACAAAAATCCAGAAAATCACATTGTATGATTTTTAAGTAATTAATTTGCATTTTATTGCATGACATAAGTATTTGATCACCTACCAACCAGTAAGAATTCCAGCTCTCACAGACCTGTTAGTTTTTCTTTAAGAAGCCCTCCTGTTCTCCACTCATTACCTGTATTAACTGCACCTGTTTGAACTCGTTACCTGTATAAAAAGACACCTGTCCACACACTCAAACAGACTCCAACCTCTCCACAATGGCCAAGACCAGAGAGCTGTGTAAGGACATCAGGGATAAAATTGTAGACCTGCACAAGGCTGGGATGGGCTACAGGACAATAGGCAAGCAGCTTGGTGAGAAGGCAACAACTGTTGGCGCAATTATTAGAAAATGGAAGAAGTTCAAGATGACGGTCAATCACCCTCGGTCTGGGGCTCCATGCAAGATCTCACCTTGTGGGGCATCAATGATCATGAGGAAGGTGAGGGATCAGCCTAGAACTACACGGCAGGACCTGGTCAATGACCTGAAGAGAGCTGGGACCACAGTCTCAAAGAAAACCATTAGTAACACACTACGCCGTCATGGATTATAATCCTGCAGCGCACGCAAGGTTCCCCTCCTCAAGCCAGCGCATGTCCAGGCCCGTCTGAAGTTTGCCAATGACCATCTGGATGATCCAGAGGAGGAATGGGAGAAGGTCATGTGGTCTGATGAGACAAAAATAGAGCTTTTTGGTCTAAACTCCACTCGCCGTGTTTGGAGGAAGAAGAAGGATGAGTACAACCCCAAGAACACCATCCCAACCGTGAAGCATGGAGGTGGAAACATCATTCTTTGGGAATGCTTTTCTGCAAAGGGGACAGGACGACTGCACCGTATTGAGGGGAGGATGGATGGGGCCAGGTATCGCGAGATCTTGGCCAACAACCTCCTTCCCTCAGTAAGAGCATTGAAGATGGGTCGTGGCTGGGTCTTCCAGCATGACAACGACCCGAAACACACAGCCAGGGCAACTAAGGAGTGGCTCCGTAAGAAGCATCTCAAGGTCCTGGAGTGGCCTAGCCAGTCTCCAGACCTGAACCCAATAGACAATATTTGGAGGGAGCTGAAAGTCCATATTGCCCAGCGACAGCCCCGAAACCTGAAGGATCTGGAGAAGGTCTGTATGGAGGAGTGGGCCAAAATCCCTGCTGCAGTGTGTGCAAACCTGGTCAAGATCTACAGGAAACGTATGATCTCTGTAATTGCAAACAAAGGTTTCTGTACCAAATGTTAAGTTCTGCTTTTCTGATGTATCAAATACTTATGTCATGCAATAAAATGCAAATTAATTACTTAAAAATCATACAATGTGATTTTCTGGATTTTTGTTTTAGATTCCGTCTCTCACAGTTGAAGTGTACCTATGATAAAAATTACAGACCTCTACATGCTTTGTAAGTAGGAAAACCTGCAAAATCGGCAGTGTATCAAATACTTGTTCTCCCCACTGTATATATATAGCTCAAAAAAAATAAAGGGAACACTTAAACAACACAATGTAACTCCAAGTCAATCACACTTCTGTGAAATCAAACTGTCCACTTAGGAAGCAACACTGATTAACAATACATTTCACATGCTGTTGTGCAAATGGAATAGACAACAGGTGGAAATTATAGGCAATTAGCAAGACACCCCAATAAAGGACTGGTTTTGCAGGTGGTGACCACAGACCACTTCTCAGTTCCTATGCTTCCTGGCTGATGTTTTGGTCACTTTTGAATGCTGGCGGTGCTTTCACTCTAGTGGTAGCATGAGACGGAGTCTACAACCCACACAAGTGGCTCAGGTAGTGCAGCTCATCCAGGATGGCACATCAATGCGAGCTGTGGCAAGAAGGTTTGCTGTGTCTGTCAGCGTAGTGTCCAGAGCATGGAGGCGCTACCAGGAGACAGGCCAGTACATCAGGAGACGTGGAGGAGGCCGTAGGAGGGCAACAACCCAGCAGCAGGACTGCTACCTCCGCCTTTGTGCAAGGAGGAGCAGGAGGAGCACTGCCAGAGCCCTGCAAAATGACCTCCAGCAGGCCACAAATGTGCATGTGTCTGCTCAAACGGTCAGAAACATAATCCATGAGGGTGGTATGAGGGTCCAACGTCCACAGGTGGGGGTTGTGCTTACAGCCCAACACCGTGCAGGACGTTTGGCATTTGCCAGAGAACACCAAGATTGGCAAATTCGCCACTGGCGCCCTGTGCTCTTCACAGATGAAAGCAGGTTCACACTGAGCACGTGACAGACGTGACAGAGTCTGGAGACACCGTGGTGAACGTTCTGCTGCCTGCAACATCCTCCAGCATGACCGGTTTGGCGGTGGGTCAGTCATGGTGTGGGATGGCATTTCTTTGGGGGGCCGCACAGCCCTCCATGTGCTCGCCAGAGGTAGCCTGACTGCCATTAGGTACCGAGTTGGGATCCTCAGACCCCTTGTGAGACCATATGCTGGTGCGGTTGGCCCTGGGTTCCTCCTAATGCAAGACAATGCTAGACCTCATGTGGCTGGAGTGTGTCAGCAGTTCCTGCAAGAGGAAGGCATTGATGCTATGGACTGGCCCGCCCGTTCCCCAGACCTGAATCCAATTGAGCACATCTGGGACATCATGTCTCGCTCCATCCACCAACGCCACGTTGCACCACAGACTGTCCAGGAGTTGGCGGATGCTTTAGTCCAGGTCTGGGAGGAGATCCCTCAGGAGACCATCCGCCACCTCATCAGGAGCATGCCCAGGCGTTGTAGGGAGGTCATACAGGCACGTGGAGGCCACACACACTACTGAGCCTCATTTTGACTTGTTTTAAGGACATTACATCAAAGTTGGATCAGCCTGTAGTGTGGTTTTCCACTTTAATTTTGAGGGTGACTCCAAATCCAGACATCCATGGGTTGATAAATTTGATTTCCATTGATAATTTGTGTGTGATTTTGTTGTCAGCACATTCAACTATGTAAAGAAAAAAGTTTTTAATAAGATCATTTCATTCATTCAGATCTAGGATGTGTTATTTTAGTGTTCCCTTTATTTTTTTGAGCAGTATATATATATATGTGTATGTATATGTGTGTGTGTGTGTATATGTGTATATATATATATATATATATATATATATATATATATATATATATATATATATATATATATATATATATATATATATATACACACATATACACACACACACACACACATATACATACACACACAATACCAGTCAAAGGTTTGAACACACCTACTCATTATTCAAGGGTTTTTCTTTATTTGTACTATTTTCTACATTGTAGAATAATAGTGAAGACATTAAAACGATGAAATAACAAATATGGAATCATGTAGTTACCGAAAAAGTGTTAAACAAATCAAAATATATTTTATATTTGAGATTCTTCAAAGTAGCCACCCTTTGCCTTGATGACAGCTTTGCACACTCTTGGCATTCTCTCAACCAGCTTCATGAGGTAGTCACCTGGAATGCATTTCAATTAACAGGTGTGCCTTCTTAAAAGTGAATTTGTGGAATTTCTTTCCTTCTTAATGTGTTTAAGCCAACCAGTTGTGTTGTGACAAGGTAAGGGGGGGGGGGGGGGGGGGGAGATATACAGAGGATAGCCCTATTTGGTAAAATACCAAGTCCATATTATGGCAAGAACAGCTCAAATAAGCAAAGAGAAATGACAGTCCATCATTACCTTAAGACATGAAGGTCAGTCAATCTGGAAAATTTCAAGAACTTTGAAAGTTTCTTCAAGTGCAGTCGCAAAAACCATCAAGCGCTATGATGAAACTGGCTCCCATGAGGACCGCCACAGGAAAGGAAGACCCAGAGTTACCTCTGCTGCAGAGGATAAGTTCATTAGAGTTAACTGCACCTCAGATTGAAGCCAAAATGAATGTTTCACAGAGTTCAATTAACAGACATCTCAACATCAACTGTTCAGAGGGGACTGTGTGAATCAGGCCTTCATGGTCAAATTGCTGCAAAGAAACCACTACTAAAGGACACCAATAAGAAGAAGAGACTTGCTTGGGCCAAGAAAAATTAGCAATGGACATTAGACCGGTGGAAATCTGTCCTTTGGTCTGATGAGTCCAAATTTGAGATTTTTCGTTCCAACCGCCGTGTCAGTGTGAGACGCAGAGTAGGTGAACGGATGATCTCCGCATGTATGGTTCGCACCGTGAAGCATGGAGGAGGTGGTGTAATGGTGTGGGGGTGCTTTGCTGGTGACACTGTCTGTGATTTATTTAGAATTCAAGACACAGTTAACCAGCATGGCTACCACAGCATTCTGCAGTGATACGCCATCCCATCTGGTTTGCACTTAGTGGGACTATCATTTGATTTTTCAACAGGACAAGGACCCAAAACACACCTCCAGGCTGTGTAAGGGCTATTTTACCAAGAAGGAGAGTGATGGAGTGCTGCATCAGATGACCTGGCCTCCACAGTCACCCGACCTCAACCCAATTGAGATGGTTTGGGATGAGTTGAACCGCAGAGTGAAGGAAAAGCAGCCAACAAGTGCTCAGCATATGTGGGAACTCCTTCAAGACTGTTGGAAAAGCATTCCTTATGAAGCTGGTTGAGAGAATGTCAAGAGTGTGCAAAGCTGTCATCAAGGCAAAGGGTGGCTACTTTGAAGAATCAAATACAATTATTTAGTGTAGAGCTGCTGACTAACGGAGAATAAACTGTAAGCTATAAAAACAAAGAGAGTTGCACACTCCATATGTATAACCTCCCAGTAATTTATTGGGTAAAGAAAAACACCAATGGTTCGGCATCACTGTGCCTTCTTCTGTGAACAGGTCTTATCAGCGTACACCCAATATGTTCCCCCTGTTTATGATGCTTATAATGCATTATGGTTGAACCAAAAGATTATATGTAACAAAAATATTTAATGAAATTGGAAATATTTAAATAGGTGAAATTAAATTAAACAATGTATGTTGATTCTAATATTATGCTAATGCTAACAATGGCATAATATATTCAATATGCTGTGGGCGATTGTCTTTTAACAGTTTCGCTCAATTCATTCTAAATCAACCTATCAAATACGACACACCCCTCACTCTTGTCATTGGTTGCACTAATTGCACTGTTCGTCTACATAATCTGGTTCAAGCATTCATGACATTACCCTGAAGAAGGCACAGTGATGCCGAAATGTTGGTGGTTTTTACCCAATAAATTACTGGGAGGTTACACATATGGAGTGTGCAACTCTCTTTGTATTTATAGCTTACTTTGAAGAATCTAAAATATATTTTGATTTGTTTAACACTTTTTTGGTTACTACATGATTCCATGTGTTATTTCATAGTTTTGATGTCTTCACTATTTTTCTACAATGTAGAAATGGGAGAGGGAGAGGCGAATGTCGAGTCATGCGTCCTCTGAAACATGACCCGCCAAGCTGCGCTGCTTCTTGACACCGGCTTGCTTCACCCGGAAGCCAGCTGCACCAATGTATCGGAGGAAACACCGTTCAACTGACAACTAGTCAGCTTGCAGGCGCCCGGCATGCCACAAGGAGTCGCTAGAGCGCGATGAGCCAAAGAAAGCGCCCTGGCCAAAATCTCCGCTAACCCGGACGATGCTGGGCCAATTGTGCACCGCCCTATGGGACTCCCGGTCAAGGCTGTGACACAGCCTGGAATCGAACCCCAGCCTGTAGTGACACCTCAACATTGCGATGCAGTGCCTTAGACCGCTGCGCCACTCCAGAGTGGAAACTGATTTTTAGAAATTTTAGCAAATTTATTACAAATAAAAAAAACAGAAATACCTTATTTACATAGGTATTAAGATCCTTTGCTATGAGACTCGAAGTTGAGCTCAAGGTGCATCCTGTTTCCATTGATCATCCTTGAGATGTTTCTACAACTTGATTGGAGCCCACCAGTGGTAAATTACATTTGCAAAAATTTCTAAAAAACCTGTTTTTGCTTTTTCATTATGGGGTAGTGTGTGTAGATTGATTAGAGGAAAAAAACAATTTTATCCATTTTAGAATAAGGCTGTAATGTAACAAAGAATGTGGGAAAAGTCTGAATACTTTCCGAATGCACTGTATCCAAGACAAAGAGCTTTGAGTACGAAATGATCTCGTTCACACGACTCGTTGAGTGGCTGAGACACTCCGGGGTGAAGTTTCCCCAGGGTACAGACAGCTCTAGGATCAGCTTCCCCAACCCTAACCTTAACCAGGAGGACTAACCTTAAAAGAGGACTGAGCACGCCCCCATTCTCATCGACGGGGCTGTAGTGGAACAGGTTGAGAGCTTCAAGTTCCTTGGTGTCCACATCACCAACGAACTATCATGGTCCAAACACACCAAGACAGTCGTGAAGAGGGCACGACAAAGCCTATTCCCCCTCAGGAGACTAAAAAGATTTGGCATGGGTCCTCAGATCCTCAAAAAATTCTACAGCTGCACCATCGAGAGCATCCTGACTGGTTGCATCACCGCCTGGTATGGCAACTGCCTGGCCTCTGACCGCAAGGCACTACAGAGGGTAGTGCGTACGGCCCAGTACATCACTGGGGCAAAGCTCCCTGCCATCCAGGACCTCTATACCAGGCGGTGTCAGAGGAAGGCCCTCAAAATTGTCAAAGACTCCAGTCACCCTAGTCATAGACTGTTCTCTCTGCTACCGCACGGCAAGCGGTACCGGAGTGCCAAGTCTAGGTCCAAAAGACTTCTCAACAGCTTCTACCCCCAAGCCATAAGACTCCTGAACAGCTAATCATGGCTACCCGGACTATTTGCACTGCCCCCCCACCCCATCCTTTTTACGCTGCTGCTACTCTGTTAAGTATTTATGCATAGTCACTTTAACTCTACCCACATGTACATATTACCTCAACTACCTCAACTAGCCGGTGCCCCCGCACATTGACTATGCAACGGTACCCCCCTGTATATATAGCCTCCCTACTGTCACTTTATTCTATTGTATATATAGCCTCCCTACTGTCACTTTATTTTTTACTTCTGCTCTTTTTTTCTCAACACTTTTTTGTTGTTGTTTTATTCTTACTTTTTTGTTTAAAATAAATGCACTGTTGGTTAAGGGCTGTAAGTAAGCATTTCACTGTAATGTCTGCACCTGTTGTATTCGGCGCATGTGACCAATAAAATTTGATTTGATTTGATTTGAACCATTAGTGGGTTAAAGGCAAAACTGACCCAAGACCCAGCGTCTAGGGGCAACTTCACCCTACACTGACTGAGACAGCGCTGGACTGTTACTGACCTGGGTCTTGCCCTGCTGGCCGTACACTATCTTGGTGGGAATGATCTTGGTGGTGGTGGTGGGCTGCACCACGGAGCCCATGCCTTTTGGCTGGGTCACGATCATCTTGGTGATGGGTCTGGAGGCTGTGATGATGGCTGGCTTGCACCCCGGCACACCCTGCAGGGTCTTCTCGCCCTGTGGCACAGAGGCATTCATATTTAAGATGTGTACCCAATGGCACCCTATTCCCTATATAGTGCACTACTTTTGACCAGAGCTTAAGATGAATGTACTAACTGTAAGTGGCTATGAATAAGAGTGTCTGCTATATGACAACTGAAAACATTAACATGTAAATTCAGTGGGATGCATAATAGGGACCTGAAAGCAATAGACTGCTCAGAGGGAAAGGCTAAACTAGAACTACCAATAAACTTGTTTTGGGGTCAATACATTTGGCCACTTCTGAAATATAATAACTTATAATCTAGATAAATAAAATCTAACATCACAAAATGGCTTAATTAAAATGGTTTCATTTATAATAACAATCATGTTGAACTGACCCCTGCGTTCAACAGCGTGGTGACCACATTCTTGCCAGGCAGGCCCTGGATGGTCGTTGCTTTGCCAGTGGTCTTCTGCACCACGATAACATTGGGCTTGGACGTCATAGGAATGGTGGTTATCTTAGTTGTTGTACCTGCAATGGAGGGGCAAAGAACATCTAAACATTGGCAGTAGAATGGCCCGTACTGAAGAGCTAAGTGACTTTCAACGTGGCACTGTCATAGGATGCCACCTTTCCAACAAGTCAGTTCGTCAAATTGCTGCCCCGGCGAACAGTAAGTGCTGTTATTGTGAAGTGGAAACGTCTAGGAGCAACAACGGCTCAGCCGCGAAGAGGGAAGGCCACACAAGCTCACAGAACGGGACCACGGAGTGCTAAAGCGCGTAAAAGTAATCTGTCCTCGGTTGCAACACTCACTACCGAGTTCCAAACTGCCTCTTGAACAACGGTCAGCACAAGAACTGTTGTTGGGAGCTTCATGAAATGGGTTTCCATGGCAGAGCAGCCGCACACAAGCCTAAGATCACCATGCGCAATGCCAAGCGTCGGCCGGAGTGGTGTAAAGCTTGCTGCCATTGGACTCTGGAGCAGTGGAAAGGCGTTCTCTGGAGTGATAAATCACGCTTCACCATCTGGCAGTATGACGGACTAATCTGGGTTTGGCATATGCCAGGAGAACACTACCTGCCCGAATGCAATGTGCCAACTGTAAACTTTGGTGGAGGATGAATAATGGTCTGGGGCTGATTCGTGCTATGCCCCTTAGTTCCATTGAAGGGAAATCTGAACTCAATGACATTCTAGACCATTCTGTGCTTCCAACTTTGTGGCAACAGTTTGGGGAAGGCCGTTTCCTGTTTCAGCATGACAATGCACCCGTGCACAAAGCGAGGTCCATACAGAAATTGTTTGTTGAGATTGGTGTGGAAGAACTTGATTGGCCTGCACAGAGCCCTGACCTTTGGTATGAAAAAATAGAATAACGTATGCACTCACTAACTGTAAGTCGCTCTGGATAAGAGCGTCTGCTAAATTACTAAAATGAAAAGTGTAATGAATTGGAACGCCGACTGCGAACCAGGCCTAATTGCCTGACATCACTAATGCTCGTGGCTGACTGGAAGCAAGTCCCTGCAGCAATGTTCCAACATCTAGTGGGAAGCCTTCCCCGAAGAGTGGAGGCTGTTATAGCAGCAAAGGGGGGACCAACTCCATATTCATGCCCATGATTTTGGAATGAGATGTCCACATGACTTTTGGCAATGCAGTGTGTGTTTACACACACATACATATACATATATGTATATATATATATATACACACACACACACACACACATACATATACATATATATATATATATATATATATATATATATATATATATATATATATATATATATATATATATATATATATATACATACACACACAGTGGGGAGAACAAGTATTTGATACACTGCCGATTTTGCAGGTTTTCCTACTTACAAAGCATGTAGAGGTCTGTAATTTTTATCATAGGTACACTTCAACTGTGAGAGACGGAATCTAAAACAAAAATCCAGAAAATCACATTGTATGATTTTTAAGTAATTCATTTGCATTTTATTGCATGACATAAGTATTTGATCACCTACCAACCAGTAAGAATTCCAGCTCTCACAGACCTGTTAGTTTTTCTTTAAATAGCCCTCCTGTTCTCCACTCATTACCTGTATTAACTGCACCTGTTTGAACTCGTTACCTGTATAAAAGACACCTGTCCACACACTCAATCAAACAGACTCCAACCTTTCCACAATGGCCAAGAACAGAGAGCTGTGTAAGGATATCAGGGATAAAATTGTAGACCTGCACAAGGCTGGGATGGGCTACAGGACAATAGGCAAGCAGCTTGGTGAGAAGGCAACAACTGTTGGTGCAATTATTAGAAAATGGAAGAAGTTCAAGATGACGGTCAATCACCCTCGGTCTGGGGCTCCATGCACGATCTCACCTCGTGGGGCATCAATGATCATGAGGAAGGTGAGGGATCAGCCCAGAACTACACGGCAGGACCTGGTCTATGACCTGAAGAGAGCTGGGACCACAGTCTCAAAGAAAACCATTAGTAACACACTACGCCGTCATGGTTTAAAATCCTGCAGCGCACGCAAGGTCCCCCTGCTCAAGCCAGTGCATGTCCAGGCCCGTCTGAAGTTTGCCAATGACCATCTGGATGATCCAGAGGAGGAATGGGAGAAGGTCATGTGGTCTGATGAGACAAAAATAGAGCTTTTTGGTCTAAACTCCACTCGCCGTGTTTGGAGGAAGAAGAAGGATGAGTACAACCCCAAGAACACCATCCCAACCGTGAAGCATGGAGGTAGAAACATCATTCTTTGGGGATGCTTTTCTGCAAAGGGGACAGGACGACTGCACCGTATTGAGGGGAGGATGGATGGGGCCATGTATCGCGAGATCTTGGCCAACAACCTCCTTCCCTCAGTAAGAGCATTGAAGATGGGTCGTGGCTGGGTCTTCCAGCATGACAACGACCCGAAACACACAGCCAGGGCAACTAAGGAGTGGCTCCGTAAGAAGCATCAAGGTCCTGGAGTGGCCTAGCCAGTCTCCAGACCTGAACCCAATAGAATTTTTTTGGAGGGAGCTGAAAGTCCGTATTGCCCAGCGACAGCCCCGAAACCTGAAGGATCTGGAGAAGGTCTGTATGGAAGAGTGGGCCAAAATCCCTGCTGCAGTGTGTGCAAACCTGGTCAAGACCTACAGGAAACGTATGATCTCTGTAATTGCAAACAAAGGTTTCTGTACCAAATATTAAGTTCTGCTTTTCTGATGTATCAAATACTTATGTCATGCAATAAAATGCAAATTAATTACTTAAAAATCATACAATGTGATTTTCTGGATTTTTGTTTTAGATTCCGTCTCTCGCAGTTGAAGTGTACCTATGATAAAAATGACAGACCTCTACATGCTTTGTAAGTAGAAAAACCTGCAAAATCGGCAGTGTATCAAATACTTGTTCTCCCCACTATATATATACACAGTGAGGGAAAAAATTATTTGATCCCCTTCTGATTTTGTACGTTTGCCCACTGATAAAGACATGATCAGTCTATAATTTTAATGGTAGGTTTATTTGAACAGTGAGAGACAGAATAACAAAAAAAATATCCAGAAAAACGCATGTCAAAAATGTTATAAATTGATTTGCATTTGAATGAGGGAAATAAGTATTTGACCCCTCTGCAAAACATTACTTAGTAATTGGTGGCAAAACCCTTGTTTGCAATCACAGAGGTCAGACGTTTTTTGTAGTTGGCCATCAGGTTTGCACACATCTCAGGAGGGATTTTGTCCCACTCCTCTTTGCAGATCTTCTCCAAGTCATTAAGGTTTCAAGGCTGACGTTTGGCAACTCGAACCTTCAACTCACTCCACAGATTTTCTATGGGATTAAGGTCTGGAGACTGGCTAGGCCACTCCAGGACCTTAATGTGCTTCTTCTTGAGCCACTCCTTTGTTGCCTTGGCCGTGTGTTTTGGGTCATTGTCATGCTGGAATACCCATCCACGACCCATTTTCAATGCCCTGGCTGAGGGAAGGAGGTTCTCACCCAAGATTTGACGGTACATGGCCCCGTCCATCGTCCCTTTGATGCGGTGAAGTTGTCCTGACCCCTTAGCAGAAAAACACCCCCAAAGCATAATGTTTCCACCTCCATGTTTGACGGTGGGAATGGTGTTCTTGGGGTCATAGGCAGCATTCCTCCTCCTCCAAACACAGCGAGTTGAGTTGATGCCAAAGAGCTCGATTTTGGTCTCATCTGACCACAACGCTTTCACCCAGTTCTCCTCTGAATCATTCAGATGTTCATTGGAAAACTTTCTTGAGCAGGGGGACCTTGCGGGCGCTGCAGGATTTCAGTCCTTCACGGCGTAGTGTGTTACCAATTGTTTTCTTGGTGACTATGGTCCCAGCTGCCTTGAGATCATTGACAAGATCCTCCCGTGTAGTTCTGGGCTGATTCCTCACCGTTCTCATGATCATTGCAACTCCACGAGGTGAGATCTTGCATGGAGCCCCAGGCCGAGGGAGATTGACAGTGCTTTTGTGTTTCTTCCATTTGCGAATAGTCGCACCAACTGTTGTCACCTTCTCACCAAGCTGCTTAGCGATGGTCTTGTAGCCCATTCCAGCCTTGTGTAGGTCTACAATCTTGTCCCTGACATCCTTGGAGAGGTCTTTGGTCTTGGCCATGGTGGAAAGTTTGGAATCTGATTGATTGATTGCTTCTGTGGACAGGTGTCTTTTATACAGGTAACAAACTGAGATTAGGAGCACTCCCTTTAAGAGTGTGCTCCTAATTTCAGCTCGTTACCTGTATAAAAGACACTTGGGTGCCAGAAATCTTTCTGATTGAGAGGGGGTCAAATACTTATTTCCCTCATTAAAATGCAAATCAATTTATAACATTTTTGAAATGCGTTTTTCTGGATTTTTTTGTTGTTATTCTGTCTCTCACTGTTCAAATAAACCTACCATTAAAATTATAGACTGATCATTTCTTTGTCAGTGGGAAAATGTACAAAATCAGCAGGGGATCAAATACTTTTTTCCTTCACTGTGTATATATATATATATATATATATATATATATATATATATATATATATATATATATATATATATATATATATATAGAGTATTTTTTTGAGTTGTGGAAAAAAATAATTATATATATATATATATATATATACACATACACACACACTACCGTTCAAAAGTTTGGGGTCACTTAGAAATGTCCTTGTTTTTGAAAGAAAAGCATTTTTTTGTCCATTAAAATAACATCAAATTGATCAGAAATACAGTGTAGACATTAATGTTGTAAATGGCTATTGTAGCTGGAAACGGCTGATTTTTAATGGAATATCTACAGTGGGGAAAAAAAGTATTTAGTCAGCCACCAATTGTGCAAGTTCTCCCACTTAAAAAGATGAGAGAGGCCTGTAATTTTCATCATAGGTACACGTCAACTATGACAGACAAAATTAGGAAAAAAAATCCAGAAAATCACATTGTAGGATTTTTAATGAATTTATTTGCAAATGATGGTGGAAAATAAGTATTTGGTCAATAACAAAAGTTTCTCAATACTTTGTTATATACCCTTTGTTGGCAATGACACAGGTCAAACGTTTTCTGTAAGTCTTCACAAGGTTTTCACACACTGTTGCTGATTTTTTGGCCCATTCCTCCATGCAGATCTCCTCTAGAGCAGTGATGTTTTGGGGCTGTCGCTGGGCAACACGGACTTTCAACTCCCTCCAAAGATTTTCTATGGGGTTGAGATCTGGAGACTGGCTAGGCCACTCCAGGACCTTGAAATGCTTCTTACGAAGCCACTCCTTCGTTGCCCGGGCGGTGTGTTTGGGATCATTGTCATGCTGAAAGACCCAGCCACCTTTCATCTTCAATGACCTTGCTGATGGAAGGAGGTTTTCACTCAAAATCTCACGATACATGGCCCCATTCATTCTTTCCTTTACATGGATCAGTCGTCCTGGTCCCTTTGCAGAAAAACAGCCCCAAAGCATGATGTTTCCACCCCCATGCTTCACAGTAGGTATGGTGTTCTTTGGATGCAACTCAGCATTCTTTGAGTTTTGACCAAAAAGTTCTATTTTGGTTTCATCTGACCATATGACATTCTCCCAATCCTCTTCTGGATCATCCAAATGCACTATAGCAAACTTCAGACGGGCCTGGACATGTACTGGCTTAAGCAGGGGGACACGTCTGGCACTGCAGGATTTGAGTCCCTGGCGGCGTAGTGTGTTACTGATGGTAGGCTTTGTTACTTTGGTCCCAGCTCTCTGTAGGTCATTCACTAGGTCCCCACGTGTGGTTCTGGGATTTTTGCTCATTGTTCTTGTGATCATTTTGACCCCACGGGGTAAGATGTTGCGTGGAGCCCCAGATCGAGGGAGATTATCAGTGGTCTTGTATGTCTTCCATTTCCTAATAATTGCTCCCACAGTTGATTTCTTAAAACCAAGCTGCTTACCTATTGCAGATTCAGTCTTCCCAGCCTGGTGCAGGTCTACAATTTTGTTTCTGGTGTCCTTTGACAGCTCTTTGGTCTTGGCCATAGTGGAGTTTGGAGTGTGACTGTTTGAGGTTGTGGACAGGTGTCTTTTATACTGATAACAAGTTCAAACAGGTGCCATTAATACAGGTAACGAGTGGAGGACAGATGAGCCTCTTAAAGAAGAAGTTACAGGTCTGTGAGAGCCAGAAATCTTGCTTGTTTGTAGGTGACCAAATACTTATTTTCCACCATAATTTGCAGATAAATTCATTAAAAATCCTACAATGTGATTTTCTGGAAAAAAAATTCTCAATTTGTCTGTCATAGTTGACGTGTACCTATGATGAAAATTACAGGCCTCTCTCATCTTTTTAAGTGGGAGAACTTGCACAATTGGTGGCTGACTAAATACTTTTTTTCCCCACTGTACATAGCCGTACAGAGGCCCATTATCAGCAACCATCAGTCCTGTGTTCCAATGGAACGTTGTGCCAAGTTTATCATTTAAACTGGCATTCTTGAGACTAGTTGAGTATCTGGAGCATCAGCAATTGTGGGTTCGATTACAGGCTCAAAATGGCCAGAAACAAAGAACTTTCTTCTGAAACTCGTCAGTCTAGTCTTGGTTCTGAGAAATGAAGGCTATTCCATGTGAGAAATTGCCAAGAAACTGAAGATCTCCTACAACGCTGTGTACTACTCCCTTCACAGAACAGTGCAAACTGGCTCTAACCAGAATAGAAAGAGGAGTGGGAGGCCCCGGTGCACATCTGAGTAAGAGGACAAATAGTGTCTAGTTTGAGAAACAGGCGCCTCACAGTTCCTCAACTGGCAGCTTCATTAAATAGTACCTGCAAAACATCAGTCTCAATGTCAACAGTGAAGAGGTGACTCCAGGATGCTGACCTTCTAGGCAGAGTTGCAAAGAAAAATACATATCTCAGACTGCCCATCTTAATCTTTTCTTTTTATTGGCCAGTCTGAGATATGGCTTTTTCTTTGCAACTCTGCCTAGAAGGTCAGCATCCCGGAGTCGCCTCTTCATATCCGCGTCGTCTATGAGTTTCTAGTAGATAGATCATATGGTTTAGGAAAAAAATAGCATAATTATTTATTTTTTAAACATTGAATGAAGAATGACGTCATCTGCAATTTACTCTGTAACGCTTCCAACTATTGACTTATTTCACAACTTCCACCAGTTCGGCCCCAAAACATTTACAACAAAGACATACTAAAATAAAATAAAATGTATTACATACAGAAACCTTCATATTAAACAGCAACGGTATTCACAAAGTTGATAGGTTATACTTAGGACAATGTTTGACAGCTTTGGGATTCTATTTTTATTTTTAACATGATTTTATTATTATTATTTATATAACATTACATGTTATGTAAATTACTTAAAATCCTTGAAAGTATCTGAAATTCCAGTAGTTAACTGGTAAATGTAAACGTTACTAGTAAATATCCCCCACCCCCCCACCCTTTGAAACACTATAGAACTATCAAACTCACCAGACACAATGTTGCTGCTGATGATCTTGCCGCCCAGTGTGGCTAGCGACTTGGGGACCACCGTGATGATGCTGCCGCTGGTGGTCTTGACATAGGTGGCACCACTGGTTGACGTCGCCATCCTGGCGCCAATGGTGGGGCTCACAGTGGGCCTCGAGTATGTGGCCTGAGTGCCTGCACAAAATCAATATTTTTCTCAATTTAAAAGGAAAACAATTGACGGGGCCTTGCTTAGCACAATTGTACTTCTTCATATCAATATCTAGTTTCAAGTTAATGTCACATGCACAAGTACAGTGAAATGCCTTTCTTGCAAACTCAACCCAACAATGCACAAAAATAATAACAATATATTACTAGAAAAAAAGCACGAGGAATAAGAAATACACAATAAAGTAAGTAAGATAGAATAAAGGATAAAAACACAGGAGTACTCCTAAACAATGAATTCATCAAATTGAAAATCAAGCAATCTATTTTTGATTAAACTATTGTCCAAACCAGTGCTGACATCTACTGTCCTTGTGTTTTATTTACATGTTCGGATGACAGTTCTGTCTGTTTTGTGAGTTTACTGTTGGTGCATTTACACCGAGTATTTACCCTGGTGTTTTACCAAAAAGCCTCAGACTTTTGTGTTTCCACCTCCACAGCCTGGCTCCTGGGACTCACTGGGCCATGGCCTCAGTGGACCTGCTCTAACTTGGGGCCAAGACAAAGCCGCTGGGGCTTTTCTGGCAGCAGTTACGTAACAATGGCTAACTGTGAACATGGGTTTACACCATCGATGCCTTCCCACAAAGCAACTGTTTTGATTATGCAGAGGTCAGCCCTAGCTTTGGAAACACAGTTTACCTAGTACAACATCAGGGTGTATACACAACTGTAACACTGGTGTTACAGTCGAAAAGCAGTATGTGAGAAGGCACACCTGTGGGCTGGGACACCAATTTGGTGGTCATGATGGCCCCGTTGCTACTGACAACCATGATGGGGGAGGAGCTGCTGCTGGGCATGCCTACAGAGGAGGGCTTGGGCAGGATCTTACTGGGCTGCATCTGCTGGGTGATGATTTTCACACCTACAGGTACAATTAGACAAATAATTAATTAAATACATGATTAAGATTCTCTGTACACTTGCACAAATGCACACTCATTAAAAAGACAATGGTGGACCTCAGGGTAGAGTACTAACACCAGTAGGTTTGTGTATCGCGCCGTGTGCTCACCTGACTCCTGCTTAATCTGGATGGTGGGTTTGCAGCCGGGAGGAGTGGTGGAGGTCTGGGTCTGGCCCATGGTGCCGGCCCCCATGGGGGAGCCCTGCTGCAGCTGCTTGGGGGACTGCTGGTGCTGCTTGGGGAACTGGGCCAGAATCTGGGTTGGAGAGCCCACCATGGTCTTAGGAGAGGGGAGCCTGGAGGAGGCCACTTTCATGCCCGTCGACGAGCCACCTAGCACAGGGAGAGGAGGACAAGCAATAGTGGTCAGTTTCAAGGCCCAATCAGAAACACACAATTCACAATTCCAGTTTCAATTCAATTTTGTGTACAAGACAAAAGTATATATGAAAGGTCTTGGTAGCTAGAATAAGACAACCTTAGTCTCTAAATTGGGCGAAGGCTGGTAATAAATCCTGAGTAAACAAACTCTTTGAAAACACTGCAGGAAGGAACACATCTAACATCTATTGCAGGACACTCAAACCTACCCTGCGCTATTGTTGACATGACCACAGACGGGCTGGAGGAAACCATGGTGGTCACAGCGACCGTGTTGGTGGCCGAGGAGGGACTGGAGCTGGCCGGGATGAACACTGTCTGTTTCTGGTTGGCCGAAGTCAGCATGGAGGTGGACACCAGCTTGGACATGGCCGCCGCGTAGTTGTGGGAGTGAGACTTGGACAGGATGTTGGGAACGAAGTTGGAGCTTGGAGAGGTCGTCACAATGATCACCTGACAAAACATACATTATACAGTAAGCTACACAGCCACTTACAATCAAGTTCATGTACACAATCCCTTACAATCAAGTATGCAATCACTTACGATCATTCAAACATATTCAACCGTTCCTATATTATTTGGCTCACACTCACTATATTGACTATTTGCCTATAGAACCAAAGGCTTTATGCAGAACTCTGGTCAGCTTTCTCCTGCTCACCTTCTGTGTGGTGGTATTGGTGGTCTGGGTGGTGGGCTTGGTGAAGGTGATCTTGACGGGGGACATGTGCGGCGGCAGGGAGTTGGCGATGCTCTGCATGATGTTGCTCATCTTGGGGCTGCCGCTCACTGGCACGGTGATGGTCTTGGACATGGGCGGGGCCACTTTGGCCACCTCCTTCAGCACCACAGGGGAGGAGCTTGAGGAGTTAGTCCGCCTCCGCTTACGCGGCTTCTCGTCCTCATCCGAGCAGCTCACACCTGGGAGAGAGAGCGAGAGAGAAAGAAACATACAGACGGAGACAAATGTAAAATGAGAAAAAGAATGCAGGGATACATTGACAGACTTGCACGTTCTGTTTAGGGAGTGTCACACCGGAGACCCCTAAACCAACGCAACATTCTTAAATAACATATTTTTCTTTCCGAAGTAAAAGAATAAACAAATATGGAATCTGTTCTGACACTCACTTTTCACATAGACGGTGCTCCCGCTGGGCAGCACCACCATGTTTGAGGCAGGGCTGGCCGGACGGGGGGATTTCACCGTGGCTGCTGCACTGCCGCTGGGCGCCGTGGCACTGGTGGGGGTAGTGCTTGTGTAGGAGTAGCAAACAACCACTGCAAACAAATAACCATACTTCTTATAAAATACACTATAAGGAGACATAAGTAATTGATTATTTATGGTCTTCCTTCTGCTTCAGTTGATGTTGCAGGTAGAAAGTTACTCCTAACTAATTATACAGAGCCAGATTATGTAAAATAGGGTCTAAGCTACAACATTTGCTAATATTTTAAGAAGTCTGAGTTTACGCATTTTTAGATAATTGACGTTTAAGGTAGAAAAAAATAATATATATAGTTAAAAACATTTCTCCAAGAAAACCCTGTTTGTAAGCTTTTAAATTATATCAAATCTCAACCGTTTATCTTTTCCAGTGATGAAGACATGGATGTCTCATGGTATGGTGGGGGTACGCAAAATAGGTCAACTTTGAGCACCTTCATCTATTGAATGTTTTGCCATTCAGGTTCAAAAAGTATATTTACAATGGGCAAATATGTATGGAAGGTTTAGTTCAAATCAAAAGAGGTGCTGTCAAAAAGTGAATGAATTCAAATGGATTAACCCTCAGGTTAAGCTTAGGAGTAAGGTAATGTGATCCTAGATCTGTGGTTAAGGGCAATTTCCACCTTGAGCTGTCTGATCTTACCTTCTTTATTTCCTGTTTCGGCGGGCAGCAGAAGCGAGGCGTTCTGATTGGCTGTGGCGCTGGCCACTGCGTTGGCTGTCACAGTGAATGCCGTCTGGGGGACCAGTCTGGGCATCAGCGGGACCAGCCGACGTCCCTCGATGGACCACTCTGAGGAGCTGTTGGGACCTGACATACTGTGACAAGACAGAGACAATTGTCATGGTAAATGTATGATAAATTGAGGGACTGATGTATGTGGTAGTAGGTCATAATGTGTATGTAGTTTTAGTATTGATCATCTTGAGAGGGTAACTTGACTTACTGATAGGCAATAGTGGTAAGGCGCTCATCATTGACTGCCCTACGGACCTCGGCACGATGACGTTCTGTTGAAATGCTGTGGGAGACAACCATACTGTATTAGCAAAGAAAGTATGAGCAATTAAGTCACAAGCCGAGTTTGTTTTCACTAAGAAAAGGGCCCCATATTTCATAGGTTCCTCTAGCTATGAGAAAAATATAGTGACTTTGCTGGTTTACCTGAGGACTTTAGTGAGTTCTCCAAGGAGATCCTTCTTATCCTTGGTGAGGTCGCCTTGGGCTCGCAAAGCACTGATAACACCGGCGTACGCCTCCAGCTCTGTTGAAACAATACGGTTTATCATTAAAAACAACTTTCACTCTGAAATAGCAGTAACATTTGGGGGTTTTGAAAGTGACAAATCACTTCATGCATAAGGCAAGCCAGAGAGGCCGGAGAAGTTGAAAGGCACTTACCAAGTTTACGGAGGATTCTCTTACACTCATCCCTGCCCAAGTCAAGGAGGGTGGGCCACACCACAGGCATGGTGCCGGGCAGCTGCGGTTTCTCCTGCTGAATCATCAACTACATTGAGAGCGAGCAGAAGAGGAGAGGACATGGCAAATAAGTAATCTTCTAGATTATCCATGCACTACAAATCCTTTATTTGAAATATAATAATAATATGCCATTTAGCAGACGCTTTTATCCAAAGCGACTTACAGTCATGCGTGCATACATTTTTGTGTATGGGTGGTCCCGGGGATCGAACCCACTACCTTGGCGTTACAAGCGCCGTGCTCTACCAGTTGAGCTACAGAGGACCACATGAATACGTTTCTCCAACTCTTAGTGTAAGGGTACCTTTCACATACAAAGTAATGGTGGAAGAAGGTCCAGCACTGTGTACCGATAAGTCATAATATATCAGAACTGGATAATGCAATATGGACATGTCAGTAATAGAAGTTCCATATATGGATATTATTAAACCATAAACAAGCACGGCCAGCAGCTTCCAAATTTACATTTTAGTCATTTAGCAGACGCTCTTATCCAGAGCGACTTACAGTTAGTGAGTGCATACATTTGTATTTTTCATACTGGCCCCCCGTGGGAATCGAACCCACAACCCTGTCGTTGCAAATGCCATGCTCTACCAACTGAGCTACATCCCTGCTGGGCATTCCCTCCCCTACCCTGGACGACGCTGGGCCAATTGTGCGCCGCCCCATGGGTCTCCCGGTCAAGGCCAGCTACGACAGAGCCTGGATTCGAACCAGGATCTCGAACCAGGATCTCTAGTGGCACAGCTAGACCACTGCGCCACTCGGGAGATCAGGATTGATACAAGCTAGTTAACTAACCTAAGCCACCTGTCTATTATTATTAGTAAACTTATTCTCAGAGCTGGTACCAATGATGTGTATAAACCCTGGATTGCTGATGTTATGTAATGGCCAATGAGAGGCTTTGAAGCCACCTGTCGGCCATATTGGTACTCCTAAGAAGGCGCAGTCCTCCATAGAAATGAATGGAATTCTACAGTATTCAATCAAATGTTTCAAGGACAAAATTACATGTATTTAAGTATTGATTTGTTGTAGTGGGGACAGTGTAACATTAGTATTCTCAAAAAAATAATTGCTTTGTTTAGTATGTTTTAATACATTTTTATGTTCAGTTCACATATCATTTGTAATTATGCATTAAGGTGTCTATAATGGAATATACTTGTCAAAATCGAATGTAGAATAAAAGCATTTCTATTGCTTCCAAAATCGTTATTTTATTATTATTATTACTATTATTATTGTTATTTTTTACAATGGAGGAGCACCAAATGGGACACACTTTTAAGAATTGATTTTCGTAGCAGGTTAGGAGAGCACTAACCTTTTCGCTAACCCTAACCCTTTTCCTAACCTTAGCCTCAGTCTCCACAACCTGCTGCGTAAATTCTCCTAACCTAGTACGGAATGGAAGTGGCATGAAAAGAGTGTATCGTACCAAAATGGCTGCGCGGTAGCTTCAAAACAGCGCCCCCTGTCAGTCTTCTAGGGTTAATACATATCATTGGTTGGTACCTGTTGACATGCTTTCAGTAAGAGGTTTAAATACTCTTTCAGTTCTACCATCTAGATATCATTGACATGGAAGAAAACGCTTTCAGTAGCCTAGCTAAACAGTGACACTATGTAGCTAGAAGTAGCCTACGGGTGCCAAATGACTTACTCTGCTTTGCAAAACCAGCGTTACTTAGCCTACACAACATTAGCGAGGTAACGCGTTAACTACATTGAGAGTGCGTGACAAAAATTCAAAATACAACATTACAGCAAATAAATATATATTCGTATAATATCTAACACTAAGATAAACTATGTTTGCATAGATCTAGCTGCTATCAAGCATTTCAAGTTGTGCAAGCATCCCCCTGGGAGTAAGCTAACGACGTTAGATAGCTAGCTACAGTAGCTATTCGGCTAGCTGGGAGCTTTCCTTCTTCCAACTTACCATGCAGTGTTGAGACGATTGCAACGTCGTTATGACAGTCCTGATTGAACGGATCAATAAATGATTACATATTAATCCAATGGAAGTTGCACCCACCAAAATATGAAAAATATGTTTTTCTTTACTGAGGATCCACCTCAGTTCCCTAGACCTTCAATTCCGCCATGATTGAACAACGCCAAAACACTTGGGCCTAAAATAATGCTGTCCTAAAATAAACCTGGATTGGTTTGACATGAATTTGAATTGTTTCGATCAAATATGGATACATTTGGGAATCTACAACCCCCTAATTTTTACATATGGAATAATAATGAAAAACCCATACAGGTAATACCCAAAGACATAAATCCAAATAGGCGCTTTTTCTACCACTTTTTTTTAGGACCCATTGACGTCATTGTTGGCATTCTTTGTGCACGGGTTTTGGCATTGGTCCTCACTAGTTACCACAGCCACAAGTGATAAATCCCGCCCATTTATACAATTTCTCTAAAATGTTATTTTAAACAGGTTGGGTTGGAGGTGGCGTTTTTTCGAGTGTCGAATTTGGTCAACAAAAAAATGACAGCCCGCCTTTCTGCTTTGTGGACAACGACTCCCATTGTGTGGAGAGACGTATCTTGTCAGCATATCCATCACAGGAGGTTGGTCCCCTGTAGCTCAGTTGGTAGAGCATGGCGCTTGCAACGCCAGGGTTGTGGGTTCGTTTCCCACGGGGGGCCAGTATGAAAATGTATGCACTAACTGTAAGTCGCTTTGGATAAGAGCGTCTGCTAAATGACTGAAAATATTTTTTTTAATGTTGGTGGCACCTTAATTGGGAAGGACGGGCTCATGGTAACGGCTGAGGCGGTATCAGTTGAATGGGATTAAATAGATCAAACACATAGTTTCCATTTGTTTAATACCATTCCATTTGCTCCTTTCCAGCCATTATGAGCCGTCCTCCCCTCAACAGCCTCTACTGAATTATCCATCATCTTTCATTTAAACCTAACCTTAATCACACTGCTAACCTTATGCCTAACCCTAACCTTAAATTAAGACCAAAAAGCACTTTTTTTTTTTCATGAGTCTTTCTGGTGAGCTCTGTTCACCTTAAAAGCAACGTCCATTCGGCTCCCAAATTACTCTTCGTTCAGTAGTGCTTAAAAATGGATGAAAAAACATGAGCAATTTAAAATGTAAACTCTAAAAAGTTGCCTACCATAATGTCAGATTGTGGAATGTGAGGTAAAATGTATATTTGAACTAACGATATTAAATCACTTGCAAAAAAATGACGATTCCCACATCCCACATATTGCAAAAATGAGCGTGGACCAGAATGACGATTTCTCCTCACTACCTATTGTTCCTGCATTGAGGAATTACGATGTTCAGAGAATGTTTATTTTTACTTATCTACATATAGTTGTCTGGCGCTAAAAAAAAAAAGTAGCAGCATGCAAATCAGGGAACCAAATGAACTGCTCTTTCACAGATGCGGTTCCCGACGTCCACCAAAAAGAATCGTATGTTCGCATACGACGCATCAGAGCTCACCAGCCGTTTATATTATAGCTCAATGTCGCCAGCTTGTAGTCCTTAAAACCGATAATGATCTACCTCTGGTTCGTTCAGCGATTCCTATGGGCAAAATTAATGGGGGAAAAACGGTTTTGGAGACGAAAATAAGGTCTGAGGTGAACACCACCTTATGAGATCTTATACGTTTTGTTCTATGAGATCATATCAGTCAGTTAACATGGCCTTTATGTGCCTTGTTTTTTATTTATTCACAAAAGGTGTCTTTAGCTGGTTAAGATTATCTTAATAGAACAAAACGAACAAGATATCCTAAACCTTCTTCTTCTTCTTCTGTGGGTGTTATGGTGGACTACATCCAAAAGTTGTATTGCCGCCATCAACTGGACGGTTTGAAACAAAAACAAAAAAATCCATACTTAATAGTGATTCTAACCATCCACCCTAATAAAAATAGTACATTGCCCAAACAAACAAAACTCCCACTTCTTCCTTCTTTTAGTTCTCCATATCTCAGGCTCTAGGACCTGAGAAGGTGGTATGGCTTTTACTAATATTCCATGTAACTCCTTTGATCTCCTAAGCCTGTTTATCACAGACCTTATTTTCTGCATTTATCCAAAAACCCTAAAAAAAAATCCATTCATTTTCCCATAGGCTTTGTTCAACGAACCATGGCGCAAGTCAGTTCCTATAAACAAAAAACGCTATTACTATGGCCCTCTATTGGGTTCCATGGGTTGCCCTATTGTTGTGCACCCACCCCAACTCCAGAAAATTATCTATTCTACTAAATCAGATTTCTAAAAGCATTTTGTTTGCAATTACTGTGGACTGATAATCTAATTATATTTGTCACTCAGACTGCAATTCCTGTTTTTTTTTGCCTGGCTGCTTTCAGAATCCCTTTACATGAAGGGGTTGTGGGTTCATCAGTGGAGGCTGCTGAGGACAGCTCATAATAATGGCTGGAATGGCATGGTATCAAACATGTTTTGGATACCATTCCATTCACTCTATTCCAGCTATTCTACTCCACTCCAGCAATTATTATGAGCCATCCTCCCCTCAGCAGCCCCCACTGGTATTCATGCATCAAAATAATGACAGACAATAAAAGCCAGGGGAAGCTTTATCACTATGACAAAATTGGTTTCTGTCAACCTTTACCCTTGAAAATGAAAGAATAACAAGCAACATTAAAAATCAATGAACATTCAATGTTGCTGAGCATGACTAAGATATGGCACTTTAAAAGCAGCATAAACAAATCACAGTACATTCATACAATCAAAATTAACAAAATATGATATAGAAGAATCTCCAAAAAGTCCATATAACCACAAACAATATTCAGGGCCAAGCAATGTAAACATTACCCCATAAAATAAGATAATTGTTCCCCAGGGTAAAAACACAAAAAAGACAGGATGATATGACTCGTAATTCCAATGAAACCACATGCACATGCACACACAAGCATAATAATTTATGTTATGCTTTGCATTGAAAGCTTATGTTATGCATTGAAAGCTTATGTTATACACTTTCAACCCAAAACCACACATTTCATATATCAAGACACTTCCCCTGGCAAAAGATATACAGGCTAGCGGAAGAGACCGAACTCTTTCAAATCTAATCTGAATAGCACTGGTCATATTACTGTGATCCTAGTGCCAAACATACTGCCAGTAAGAAAATTCATTTCTCACTTGATAGTAGTAGTATCTCATAGAGCACAAGCCACTTTGATGTTTTTAAAACGTGGCTGCTTTTAAAAACATAAAATGATGGTTCTTATAACCATTTTCTTCATGCAATTAAGTAACAGGATTACATTTTTACATTTGAGTCATTTAGCAGACGCTCTTATCCAGAGCGACTTACAGTTAGTATCATGAGGTTTAACATCAAGCCACTAAAGTAAATGACCAGTGAGATTGGTTAGTTGGACATGCAATACTTTTCTATACCTCCATAAGAACTAAACAGTAAACACAGAGCTGGTTAAGAGTTCCTGATTGGCGTAGCACGTTACATACACAGGACTTTATGCCTTAGTGAGCTTGGGGTAAATAATTATTCAAATGAGCAGTATAGGGAGAAAATGGCATCTTTGATTTGTCCAATAAGTGCTTTGCCTGGCTCATTTGAATATATTTCAATATACATGTTAACCTCTTACCAAATGATTATGGTCGTGTTCCTGGCCAACTACATTGCAGACGTTGCATTGCATCAGCCAATGGTTCTGTGCCCACGTCATCAACTGAACAGTCAGGCATCAGTTTGCTATATCATATAATTTGGTTAACTGATATGTTAAACACCAATCCATGCGTTCTGAGATCTGGCATGTGTCTGCAATGTAGTCCGCCTGGAACACGGCCTATAATAGAGTGCATCAACCATCCTACAGGAAGCCAGTACCCAGGCTGAATGGGGTAAACTTCTGAGCCTGCTGGGCACCAATCTCGGCCACATACAGAGCCCCCGTCTTCAGGTCCAGGTCCACTAGGTGGGGCTTGACGTCTTCAGCCAATTGGATGACACTGACCACCTGGCACTGACCAATCACACCCACAGGTGGAGCCTCCAGCAGGGAGATCTGATTGGTGTTCAGCTGCACAACCACAAAGTACTTCTGGTCTGGTGTCAACCTATGGGGAGAATTATATAGGACACCTTCCTAATATTGAGTTGCAGTCAGCAAAACCAGTTAGGCCATGAAAGGAAACACACTAAGACTGACAGGTAAATCTTGAGACTATCACTACCAACCTGACAGAGTAGGGTGCATCCTCATTGAAACAGCTTCCCCATGTTCCAAGCCAGTCTCCAGTCACAGAATTAAACACCTGGATTCGCTTGTTTCCTCTGTCAGCAACCCACACCTGCACAACACCACAGCACACACTTACCACAAAATGCAAAACTTACCATAAACCTCATTATAATCTGGCAGTGTGATTTAATTTGAAACTTTGCTTTAATAATATGCGTTATAAAGAGGAGACTACACCGAGTGTACAAAACATTAGAAACACCTTCCTAATATTGAGTTGCACCCACTTTCCCCCTTAGAACAGCCTCAATTCGTCGGGCATGGACTCTATAAGGTGTCGAAAGCATTCCACAGGGATGCTGGCCCATGTTGACTCCAATGCTTCCCACAGTTGTATCAAGTGGGCAGGATGTCCTTTGGGTGGCGGACCATTCTTGATACACAGGAAACTGTTGAACGTGAAAAACCCAGCAGCGTTGCAGTTCTTGACACACTCAAACCAGTGTGCCTGGCACCTACTACCATACCCCGTTCAAAGGCACTTCAATCTTTTGTCTTGCCCATTCACCCTCTGAATGTCTCACATACACAATCCATGTCTCAAGGGTTAAAACTCCTTCTTTAACCTGTCTCCTCCCCGTCATCTATACTGATTGAAGTGGATTTAACAGGTGACATCTATAAGGGATCATAGCTTTCACCTGGTCAGTCTATGTCATGGAAATAATGTTTTTTACACTCTGTGTATTTATGTAATGCTCTGCTTACTAAACTCTACTTAAATTAATCGCCTCCTTATAACGCATATAATTGAAGAAAAGTTTCACACTACATTTCACTGCAAAATTATGAGGGTTACAGTATTTCTTGCAATTTGCACAATTCCTTTGCACTACGAAAATGTCGCCATCAATCTGTATCAGGTACAGTTCTATAAAGTTGAGTGAGATGAGACTTGGATTTCAGCTTGTGAAGCATTTAAACCACGAGCTGCCTGCTTAGACATCACTTCACAATATTGGACCATAATGTTTTGAACTTGAAGTTGAAAAATCTGTCGATGTGCCCTTGAGCAAGGCACTTAACCCTAATTGCTCCTGTAAGTCGCTCTGGATAACAGCGTCTGCTAAATGACTAAAATGTCAATGTAAAAAGTAAGTTGACTTCAACACAGCACTGCTTGTACAGCAGAGACCTGCACAATGCACCTACCCTTTGATAGTTATCTACAGCCACACTATGGGGGATGTAGAACTGTGCAAGGCCCTGGCCCTTCTCTCCGTGCATCCATTGCACCTCCAGGTCTATAAAGAAACCATATAGAGGTTATAACATGGATCACATCATTGCTATAGCATTATGTTATTTCAATGGGCAGTATCACCATATCATATTAATGGCCATACATATTGAATTACCAGAACTTTAATGGGTATGTCTGTTCTAGAAATTCAATTTTTATGTAAATGGCATTCTGGAAGCGTGGCTGTGGCACAGAACGTAATGTTATAACCACATAATTACATATAGAACTCATAACTTATTCTAGGCTCTCTGTGGTTATAACGTCATCATCACCTTTGGACAGTTTGATGAGGCGGTTGTTCATCCCTCCGTCCCCATCCACTATGTAGATCTCCCCAGAGCTGTGGACAAAGACCTCAGCGGGCTGGTCAAACTGGAGAGGGTTGACCCCAGAGCCGGCTTCCCCCATTGAGCCCAGCACCTGGAGCAGCTTGCCCGAGGGAGAGTACTGCTTAATGGAGTGACCATACGGGCCTACAACAGATTGGATAGGAATAATACAGTACAGTCACTCACAACACTGAGACTACAGCAGCAATCTAAGCAATGAGACAGCAGACAGGTCAAGGAGGCTTATGTTTTGGGAAATAGATGAGTGATGAGGTTGTGTAAAAACAGTGTTCTATTAGGCAAGGCACTTTAGCTGGATCCCTTGTTTATCAGCCAGATGTGTGTATGACTAACATGAAGTAAATACACCGTATTCTGTCTATACTAAAGTGTTTAGTACATAGAATACATTCACAATAGCGCTTATTTTAGTTTTCCATTGCTAAATGTTGTCTGTTGCGTGTCCTAATGAACACGACCCAGGGCCTGGTTTCCCAAAAGCATCTTAAAAAGCATCTGCCTTTAACAAGCAACAAATCCCTTTGAAAACGGCATATGTGGCATCGATATGAGTCAGAAACAGTTATTCTAGTGTCAAAATTGACTACAAAGTGTAAATAGGATGATTTTGGTCATAAAGTCAGTCTCGTCTAAAACAGAGTTTGGAACATCTGTGTGTCACACCGGAAAATGAAGGTTAGGTTTTGATTTGACGTTGTCCATTTGCCCACTAACATGGGGTGAACAGCTGCGGTGATTGCTCTCTATCCAATAGCATCGACAGTGAGACAGACCTGCCCAGCAGCTCCGACTGTTTACATAAGACAACACTTTTTTTACTTGAGAAAAACTGCACCAAACACCTTAGTTAGATCTAAAATAGTGCATCTAAAACATCCTCGGCAAAAATGTAAAAATATATTACAGATTTCATGAGTTCTTAGATTCATTCTGGGGATTTTGAGGAAGTGAAATAGGCTTCTGCATCTACAGTGTCTCATAGGGGCCAATCATCATTAACTAAAACGCGGAATCGGTCAAGAAACACACCTCCAAGACTGAAATTTCCTTTTTCTAATGAGCAATAGAAAAATACGTGCCAATCGGCGTGTTCAGTGGCTCATTAAGGCTAAGTTCATTGTTAGAACCTTCGTTGGACCATCGTTAAATCTCAGAGCGGTCTCCCAAAACCATCGTTATTAACGTTGCACTTGAAAACGCTCGTAATCTAAGGCCTGCATCAGACCACTCGTAGAACAGCTAAGTGCGTTGTTAGATGCTTTTTTGCCCTCCCGCGTCACTTTATACACAGAAGATCTCCGCTAAACATACAACCACATGGTTTATCCATCTCTCTGTGACCTCAATAACTTCAGAACAAAGTTGACTACATATACAAAGTTGCCAATGTCTTTGCAATTGATACAAACAAGCAACATATAAAAATAGGCTTCAAATAAAAACTGCAATGACTGCATTAAAAGATAAACAAGTAAGCTATGTTCAATCAATTGAGTTCTATTTGCTACTTGTAGGCTACAGTCTGTAATTTGTCTCAAAATATTTAATGGTGCAGATGAACGTGCGCAATGTGCAAAATCTGTGATTTAGAGCATTTTTATTGGGTAAGCATTAGAATAAGCCACCTAAATATTTGCAGCCGTAAATGGTAATATCTCTATAGGAGCTGATACGTCGCCAGTATTGTGAAATACAGTGCATTCAGAAAGTATTCAGACCCCTTCACTTTTTCCACATTTAGTTACATTACAACCTTATTCTAAAATGGATTAAATTGTTTGTCCCCCTCATCAATCTACACACAATACCCCATACTGACAAAGCAAAAACAGGTATTTAGAAATGTTTGCTAATGTATAAAAAAAAACTGAAATATCACATTTACATAAGTATTCAGACCCTTTACTCAGTACTTTGTTGAAGCACCCTTGGCAGCGATTACAGCCTTGAGTCTTCTTGGGTATGAGGCTACAAACTTGGCACACCTGTATTTGGAGAGTTTCTACCATTCTTCTCTGCAGATCCTCTCAAGCGCTGTCAGGTTGGATGGGGAGCGTCGCTGCACAGCTATTTTTAGGTTCTCTCCAGAGATGTTCGATCGTGTTGAAGTCCGGGCTCTGGCTGGGCCACTCAAGGACATTCAGAGACTTGTTCCAAAGCCACTCCTGCGTTGTCTTGGCTGTGTGCTTAAGGTCGTTGTCCTGTTGGAAGGTGAACCTTCGCCCCAGTCTGAGGTCCTGAGCACTCTGGAGCAGGTTTTCATCAAGGCTCTCTCTGTACTTTGCTCCGTTCATCTTTCCCTCGATCCTAACTAGTCTCCCAGTCCCTGCCACTAAAAAACATCCCCACAGCATGATGCTGCCACGAGCATACTTCACCGTAGGGATGGTGCCAGGTTTCCGCCAGACGTGACGATTGGCATTCAGGCCAAAGAGTTCAATCTTGGTTTCATCAGACAAGAGAATCTTGTTTCTCATGGTCTGAGAGTTCTTTAGGTGCCTTTTGGCAAACTCCAAGCGGGCTGTCATGTGCCTTTTACTGAGGAGTGGCTTCCGTCTGGCCACTCTATCATAAAGGCCTGATTGGTGGAGTGCTGCAGAGATGGTTGTCCTTCTGGAAGGTTCTCCCATCTCCACAGAGGAACTCTGGAGCTCTTTCGGAGTGACCATCGGGTTCTTGGTCACCTCCCTGACCAAGGCCCTTCTCCCCCGATTGCTCAGTTTGGCCGGGAGGCCAGCTCTAGGAAGAGTCTTGGTGGTTCCAAACATCTTCAATTTAAGAATGACAGAGGCCACTGTGTTCTTGGGGACTTTCATTGCTGCAGAAATCTTGGGGTAACCTTCCAAAGATCTGTGCCTCGACACGATCCTGTCTCGGAGCTCTACGGACAATTCCTTCAACCTCATGGCTTGGTTTTTGCTCAGAAATGCACTGTCAACTGTGGGACCTTATATAGACAGGTATGTGCCTTTCCAAATCAAGTCCAATCAATTGAATTTACCACAGGTGGACTCCAATCAAGTTGTAGAAACATCTCAAGGATGATCAATGGAAACAGGATGCAGCTAAGCTCAATTTCAAGTCTCATAGCAAAGGGTCTGAATACTTATGTAAAAACATTTCTAAAAACCTGTTTTTGCTTTGTCATTATGGGGTATTGTATGTAGATTGATGTGGAAAATGTTTTATTTAATCCATTTTAGAATAAGGCTTTAATGTAACAAAATGTGGAAAAAGTGAAGGGGTCTGAATACTTTCCAAATGCACTGTAATTACAATGTTGAGGAAAGAGCTGAATGAAGAAAGCTGATCTGAAAGCAGCACTCCCTTCCTTTCGATCCTATCAGTATCGACACATGCTCCAACGACGCACTTAGCAACCGTTCTCTCTGCCCGGTGTTTTGGGAAACGCATGTTACATCTTCGGCCGTTGTAGGAAAGGTGCATCGATAAAACACTCATAAGCTTAAGTTCCATCGCTAATGGGAAACCGGGCCCAGGTCTGCTGTGAGGCCTCACCGTTTCCTACGTCCGTGACCCACACGGTGGGGTTGGTGTAGGCGTCGGCCAAAAAGATCCCATGGGGCATCTCCAGGGTGCTTGTGTTCCAGGCCTGTAGGAACTCTCCGTCTGTGGTGAACACCAGCACCTTTGGCACTGTCTCACCTCTCTAGGACATAGAAGTTTGGCTATTTAATACCTAATACCCTACATTTGTACTCACAGCACTGTTTTTACAATGATAATGTTATGTTAATCTGTTTTTTAAGCCTGGCTTTCTCTTTTCCCTTTGTCTCTTTCAGTTTTGTATCATAACACCATTTGTTATAAATAAAATACAGGACATGAAGATAACATACTGACCTGTGCAACATATACCACACCGGCATACTGGTTGACAGCCACTCCAAATACCTCGCCGCTGAAAAGCTCGGGATATTTGGGCCAGTTGATATCCAATTTGTACAGTGGTCGTCCTAGAAGTCTGTAATCTTGTTTTAGGCCAGATGTTTCCGATTGCTGACAAAAAAACAAAAAACATATTGCCTTATGCATTCTAATGGGAAATTATTTGATTAGGCCTAATGATTTTATTGTATTTGATTTACTGTTGAAATGGATTGATATGTAATAAACTTGATGGTACAGTGCCTTCAGAAAAAGGATTCACTCCGCTTGACTCTTTCCACATTTTGTTGTGTTACAAGTTGGGATTAAAATGTCTTTAATTGTCTTTTTTTTTGTCAACGATCTACACAAAATACTCTGTAATGTCAAAGTGGAATATATTTATTTTATACACGTTAGAATTCATGAAAAATAAAAGACTAATGATTAAATACGTTGAGTCAATTCATGTTAGAATCACGTTTGGCAGCGATTACAGCTGCGAGTCTTTCTGGGTATGTCTCTAAGAGCTTTGCATACTTGGATTGTACAATATTTGCACATTATTCTTTTTTAAATTCTTCAAGCTCTGTCAAGTTGGTTGTTGATCATTGCTAGACAGCCATTTTCAAGTCTTGCCATAGATTTTCAAGCCGGTTTAAGTCAAAACTGTAACTAGGCCACTCAGGAAAATTAAATGTTGTCTCCAGTGTATATTTGGTTGTTTATTTTAGCTTATTGTCCTGCTGGAATTTGTCTCCCAGTGTCTGTTGGAAAGCAGACTGAACCAGGTTTTCATTTTGCCTGTGCTTAGCTCTATTCCATTTATTTTTATCCTCAAAAACTCCCTAGTCCTTGCCGATGACAAGCATACCCATAACATGATACAGCCACCACCATGCTTGAAAATATGAAGAATGGTACTCAGTGATGTGAAATGTTTGCCCCAAACATTACGCTTTGTATACAGGACATAAAGTTAATAACTTAGGCAATTTTTTTGCAGTTTACCTTTAGTGCCTTATGGCAAACAGGATGCAGGTTTTTGAATATTTTTTATTCTGTACAGGCTTCCATCTTTTCACTCTGTCATTTAGGCTAGTATGGAGTAACTACAATGCTGTTGATCATCCTCGGTTTCTCCTATCACAGCCAATAAACTCTGTAACTGTTATAAAGTCACCATTGGCCTCATGGTGAAATCCCTGAGCGGTTTCCTTCCTCTCCAGCAACTGAGTTAGGAAGGGAGCCTGTATCTTTGTAGTGACTGGATGCATTGCTACACCATCCAAAGTGTAATTAATAAAACATTTTTTTTACCCATCTACCAATAGGTGCCCTTCTTTGTGAGGCATTGGAAAACCTCCCTGGTCTTTGTGGTTGAATCGTTGCTTGAAATTCACTGCTTGACTGAGGGACCTTCCAGATAATTGTACAGTTGAAGTCGGAAGTTTACATACACCTTAGCCAAATACATTTAAACTCAGTTTTTCACAATTCCTGACATTTAATCCAAGTTAAAAAATCCCTGTCTTAGGTCAATTAGGATCACCACTTTATTTTAAGAAGGTGAAAAGTCAGAATAATAGTGGAGAGAATTATTTATTTCAGCTTTGATTTATTTCATTACATTCCCAGTGGGTCAGAAGTTTACATACACTCAATTAGTATTTGGTAGCACTGCCTTTAAATTGTTTAACTTGGGTCAAACGTTTCAGGTAGCCTTCCAAAAGCTTCCCACAATAAGTTGGGTGAATTTTGGCCGATTCCTCCTGACAGAGCTGGTGTAACTGAGTCAGGATTGTAGGCCTCCTTGCTCGCACACGCTTTTTCAGTTCTGCCCACACATTTTCTATAGGATTTGGAACTATGCTTGGGGTCATTGTCCATTTGGATGACCCATTTGTGACCAAACTTTAACTTCCTGACTGATGTCTTGAGATGTTGCTTCAATATATCCACATAATTTTCCTTCCTCATGATGCCATCTATTTTGTGAAGTGCACCAGTCCATCCTGCAGCAAAGCACCCCCACAGCATGATGCTGCTACCCCCCTGCTTCACGGTCGGGATGGTGTTCTTCGGCTTGTAAGCGTCCCCCTTTTTCCTCCAAACATAACGATGGTCATTATGGCCAAACAGTTCTATTTTTGTTTCATCAGACCAGAGGACATTTCTCCAAAAAGTACGATCTTTGTCCCCATGTGCAGTTGCAAACCGTAGTCTGGCTTTTTTATGGCGGTTTTGGAGCAGTGGTTTCTTCCTTGCTGAGCGGCCTTTCAGGTTATGTCGATATAGGACTCATTTTACTGTGGATATAGATAATTTTGTACCTGTTTCCTCCAGCATCTTCACAAGGTCCTTTGCTGTTGTTCTGGGAATGATTTGCACTATTCGCACCAAAGTACGTTCATCTCTAGGAGACAGAACGCGTCTCCTTCCTGAGCGGTATGACGGCTGCGTGGTCCCATGGTGTTTATACTTGCGTACTATTGTTTGAACAGAAGAACGTGGTACCTTCAGGCGTTTGGAAATTGCTCCCAAGGATGAACCAGACTTGTGGAGGTCTACCATTTTTTTTCTGTGGTCTTGGCTGATTTATTTTGATTTTCCCATGATGTCAAGCAAAGAGGCACTGAGGTTGAAGGTAGGCCTTGAAATACATCCATTGTACACCTCCAATTGACTCAAATGATGTCAATTAGCCTATCAGAAGCTTCTAAAGCCATTACATCATTTTCTGGAATTTTCCAAGCTGTTTAAAGGCACAGTCAACTTAGTGTATGTAAACTTCTGACCCACTGGAATTATGATACAGTGAATTATAAGTGAAATAATCTGTCTGTAAACAATTGTTGGAAAAATTACTTGTGTCATGCACAAACTAGATGTCCTAACTGACTTGCCAAAACTATAGTTTGTTAACAAGAAATTTGTGGAGTGGTTGAAAAACGAGTTTTAATGACTCCAACCTAAGTGTATGTAAACTTCCGACTTCAACTGTATGTGTGGGGTACAGAGCTGAGGTAGTCATTCAAAAATCATGTTAAACATTATTATTGCACAGAGAGTGAGTCCATGCAACTTATTATGTGCCTCGTTAAGCACATTTGTACTCCTGAACTTATCTAGGCTTGTCATTACAAAGGGGTTGAATACTTTGACTCAAGATATTTGAGCTTTACATTTTGTATTAATTTGTGACAATTTCTAAAAACAGGATTCCACTTTGACATTATGGGCTATTGTGTGTAGTGACACAAAATCTCAATTTAACCAATTTCAAATTCAGGCTGTAACAGATTCTTACCTTTGCCTCGATTCAGCAGTCTCTTCCAAATAATGTCATTTGTGGTTCTTTATGATAGCTACATTAGCAGCTAATTAGCATTTAGTAAAATGAATGCTGGAAAACGATTGAAACCGTTTCCCTGTTTGGCCGCTAGGTTTTATGGGTATTATGACACCACCACTGTGGGACTTTAGTGCATGAGACTGCCGACTGATTGATCTCCAAATCATTTTGCACAATAATTAACTACTCATTATTATTTGTAGATCAGTCAATCCCCATTTGATGCTGAATTGATGCTCTCGAACAGGGCCTTTACCACAACCCAATCCATCCCCGTTGTTCAAGTCGCTCTGGATAAGAGCGTCTGCTAAATGACGTAAATGTTCAACTGGTCGTTCAGTACATAAAGACGTACTGAATGCAGCCCAGTATTTTGACAGGATTTCTTAACAGGACAGACAGGATCCTGTTCTAAACAGACAGTTTGTTCTGAACAGGGTTTTAAGTGAGATAATATTGTCATTTATGTAATGGAGCACATTTGACAAGTAACTATTGATTCTGGCAACTGTTAGCTAACTCAACAAGGGCAAGGAAGGACATGATGCAGACAATCAGTAAAACAGGTAAGTCCATACCATGAAAAGAAACGAAAGGAGCTACGTACCTGTGAATTTATTGTACCATATAATACCACCATAAGCAGAAAAAGTGTCCCCATGGTCGTCACTATCAAACACGAAGGATTTCGTCTTTTCATGGGGAAACCTTGAAGGTTAATAATCAAATATCTCGGGCGCTTCCACCCAACCTAGCACCTTTGAATCAGACGAGACGACTAACGCCACTTCCTATTTTGATCACATGACAATGTTCGCAGATTGAGGTCACGTGGTTTGGGTACATTTTGTGTGAGAGGTTCTTTCCATATATAGCCGGACTACCAGCTAGTAGTGGTCTAGTCTTTTACATAGCCTCCTGCAAAATGTCCAAACTACAGTTGTTGAATGTGTTTCTTACCAAGCGACTAACCGCGGCTGCTGTGGAGATATACGTAGAAGTGGAAAAAACGATAATAGAATACCAGGACGAAATTTCCCGTTCGAAGGAGGAGATCAAGCGTTTACGACGGCTGCTAGATTTGGTTTTCAATCCGGAGATAAAATTACATCGAGCAGGTTTGTAGCAACTACTGTGTGTAGAGTCATGGCTTGAAACATGTCATGTAGGCTACGGCCATAATGGCCAAAGTGACCGTTTATCGTGCTATGGTTACGGCCATGGGGGGAAAGTGGGGTTCGGGGGAGGGAATTGGGAATAAGGGTTTCCCAAACATAGTCAATGTAAATACCATTCTTTACTTCAGAAAATCGCTCACCTGACACCGTAATTTAAGATTGGTGAAAACAATGGGATGGAAACAATGTTCTCATGTATAGCCACTAATTTACTGAACCTCATGTAAGAGAGGAACTCAGTTAGCTAGCACAATACGTTGAGAATACGTATTTTCAACCAAAACACGCCCCAAGTCTAGGGTGACCACATGTCCCGGATTGTGCCGGACAGTCCAGCATTTTATCAACAAATTCAAACGCAACTCATTTAGAAAAAAATGTCGTTTTGTCCTGTATTTCAGTCAGCCATTCCATCTCTTGCAGACACGTTGCGTTTATGAAAATATATATCTAAGGATGTGGTAGCATAAAGCCTACTGCCTGGTGATCAATGTTTTCTCAAAACTGGCCGCGCAGCTCCCCTGGGACTGCAGCGCAGAATAAATATCAGCCTGCACAGAGAAGCAGGATATTGAATTTAACTAAATGAGAGTTTTCCCCCTTAGTTAACACTATTAACGTTTCCCTTTACTGTGGGAATTGTGATCGAATCAACAATATTAGCCACTTTCAATGCAACATACCGAAATAACTATAATGATATTCAATAGGCTACATCTGTTGGTACAAACATTGAGAAATGATGGGGGAGTTGGCCAAAAGGCACCTAAAGTACTCTCAGACCATGAGAAACAAGATTCTCTGGTCAGATAAAACCAAGATTGAACTCTTTGGCCTGAATGTCAAGTGTCACATCTGGAGGAAACCTGGCACCATCCCTACGGTGAAGCATGGTGGTGGCAGCATCATGCTGTGGGGATGTTTTTCAGCGGCAGGGACTGTAAGACTAGTCAGGATTGAGGGAAAGATAAATGGAGCAAAGTACAGAGAGATCCTTGATGAAACCTTCTCCAGACCGCTCAGGACCTCAGACTGGGGCGAAGGTTCACCTTCCAACAGGACAACGACCCTAAGCACACAGCCAAGACAATGCAGAAAAAATTCGGGACAAGTCTCTGAATGCCAGAGCCCGGATTTGAACCCGATAGAACATCTCTGGAGAGACCTGAAAATATCTGTGTAGCGATGCTCCCCATCCAACCTGACAGAGCTTGAGAGGATCTGCAGAGAAGAATAGGAGAAACTCCCCAAATACAGGTGTGCCAAGCTTGTAGCGTCATACTCAAGAAGATATGAGGCTGTAATCGCTACCAAAGGTGCTTAAACAAAGTATTGAGTAAAGGGTCTGAATACTTATGTAAATGTATACTAAGATTGAATCGTACTACACCGGCTCTGACGCTCGTCGGATGTGGCAGGGCTTGAAAACTATTACAGACTACAAAGGGAAGCACAGCCGCGAGCTGCCCAGTGACACAAGACTTCCAGACGAGCTAAACCACTTCTATGCTCGCTTCGAGGCAAGCAACACTGAAGCATGCATGAGAGCACCAGCTGTTCCGGATGACTATGTGATCACGCTCTCCGTAGCCGATGTGAGTAAGACTTTTAAGCAGATCAACATTCACAAGGCCGCAGGGCCAGACGGATTACCAGGACGTGTACTCCAAGCATGTGCTGACCAACTGGCAAGTGTCTTCACTGACATTTTCATCATGTCCCTGACTGAGTCTGTAATACCAACATGTTTCAAGCAGACCACCATAGTCCCCGTGCCCAAGGACTCTAAGATAACCTGCCTAAATGACTACCGACCCGTAGCACTGACGTCTGTAGCCATGAAGTGCTTTGAAAGGCTGGTCATGGCTCACATCAACACCATTATCCCAGAAACCCTAGACCCACTCCAATTTGCATACCGCCCCAACAGATCCACAGATGATGCAATCTCTATTGCACTCCACACTGCCCTTTCCCACCTGGACAAGATGAACACCTATGTGAGAATGCTATTCATTGACTACAGCTCAGCATTCAACACCATAGTGCCCTCAAAGCTCATCACTAAGCTAAGGATCCTGCGATTAAACACCTCCCTCTGCAACTGGATCCTGGAATTCCTGACGGGCCGCCCCCAGGTGGTAAGGGTAGGTAACAACACATCTGCCACACTGATCCTCAACACGGGGGCCCCTCAGGGGTGCGTGTTCAGTCCCCTCCTGTACTCCCTGTTCACCCATGACTACATGGCCAGGCACGACTCCAACACCATCATTTAAGTTTGCAGACGACACAACAGTGGTAGGCCTGATCACAGACAACGATGAGACAGCCTATAGGGAGGAGGTCAGAGACCTGGCCGTGTGGTGCCAGGAAAACAACTTCTCCCTCAACGTGACCAAGACAAAGGAGATGATTGTGGACTACAGGAAAAAAAGAGGACTGAGCACGCCCCCATTCTCATCGACGGGTCTGTAGTGGAACAGGTTGACACACCAAGACAGTCGTGAAGAGCCTATTCCCCCTCAGGAGACTGAAAAGATTTGGCATGGGTCCTCAGATCCTCAAAATTCTACAGCTGCACCATCGAGAGCATCCTGACTGGTTGCATCACCGCCTGGTATGGCAACTGCTTGTTCTGCGACCGCAAGGCACTACTGAGGGTAGTGGGTACGGCCCAGTACATCACTGGGGCCAAGCTTCCTGCCATCCAGGACCTCTATTCAAGGCGGTGTCAGAGGAAGGCCCTCAAAATTGTCAAAGACTCCAGCCACCCTAGTCATAGACTGTTCTCTCTGCTATCGCACGGCAAGCGGTACCGGAGTGCCAAGTCTAGGTCCAAAAGACTTCTCAACAGCTTCTACCCCCAAGCCATAAGACTCCTGAACAGCTAATCATGGCTACGCAGACTATTTGCACTGCCCCCCCACCCCATCTTTTTACGCTGCTGCTACTCTGTTAATTATTTATGCATAGTCACTTTAACTCTACCCACATGTACATATTACTTCAACTACCTCAACTAGCCGGTGCCCCCGCACATTGACTCTGCACCGGTACCCCCCTGTATATATAGCCTCCCTACTGTTATTTTATTTTACTTCTGCTCTTTTTTTCCTCAACACTTTTTTGTTTTATTCTACTTTTTTATTTAAAATAAATGCACTGTTGGTTAAGGGCTGTAAGTAAGCATTTCACTGTAATGTCTGCACCTGTTGTATTCGGCGCATGTGGCCAATAAAATTTGATTTGATATTTCCGTTTTTATATTTTTAATACATTTGCAGAAATGTATAACCTGTTTTTGCTTTGTCATTATGGGGTATTGTGTGTAGATTGAGGGGGTGGAAAAAAACAATTTAATCCATTTTAGAATAAGGCTGTAATGTAACAAAATGTGGAAAAAGTCAAGGGGTCTGAATACTTTCCAAATGCACTATATATAGTACTGACTATATACATATAGCCAGTAGCACCATTGAGGTATATCATTAAAAACCCACCCAAACTAGGTGTATCTGAAATATGAAAATGATAAATTAAATCACCAGGTAGCCTATTTTTCTGGCAAAGTGAAAATAAAACAAGCACTTTCTGGTTACTAATCTAAACCCGCTTTTGCGCGCCAATGCTGAGGACTGGTGATTGGTCAACAGTCAAAAAGCACAACTTTTTGGGGGTTCTGAAGCACAGATCAGATGTTTAAAAATTGTGCAATTCCATAGGCCTATGTTCCATGTTAGAGACTAGATCGAATTAGCAAAGTTATACATATAAATGGGAGGCTATACACTGAGTATACCAAACATTAAGAACACCTTCCTAATATGGAGTTGCACCTCCCCCCCCCTCTTTTGCCCTCAGAACAGCCAAATTCGTGGGGGCACGGACTCTACAAGGTGCCAAGCATTCCACAGGGATGCTGGCCCATGTTCTCCAATGCTTCCCAAAGTTGTCAAGTTGGTTGGATTTCCTTTGCGTGGTGGACCATTCTTGATACACACGGGACACTGTTGTTTAAGCAGCTTTTTTTTAATCACTGATCTGGGTTTCAAGTCTGTCTGTAAAAATGATTTTTTTCACTAATAATGAATAATTTCTTGTAGCAAGCATTAGGCTATAGAAAATTAACACAGGTGTCATCAACAATCTCTCAATCCCACATGCTAGTGATTAGCCAGCTAATCTTTATTTCATGTTTGGCCAACTTGGATCTACTTGCTAGCTAACAAGGTTGAACAGTTTAATTGTTATGAACACACCCTTCTGTCTGTCTCCAACTGTTTAAAAAACATGTTAGCCTGCCTACTTTGTTCAGATGTTGAAATCAAGTGGCCTACCTTATTTCTCAGAATGAGAACGAGTTGTCAATTCCTTATATACTTGTTTTATGCTTGTTGCACATTTATAAAACACAGACTAGACAGCTAGTATAACAGTCTTTGGCTAAAATGCTGCTTCGGGTACCCTGATGCCGCACGCGACAAACTGAGCATTCATTTTCCAGAATCAGTGTTCATTGATACTCTCGTTTTAGTAGTGTCTGCTCTGCACGCAAGTAGTAGTTGAGTAGTTGAGACAACTTTTCTAACAATATCCTTTTTATCTTCTCCTCTATTACAGTAAAATAATGTCTCAATGTGTTTGTGTCCATATGACCGATTCTGTTGGACCAAACCTCAAATGCAAATGGCGAGTTGAAAACGCTTGTCAGAGAGGAAGATGTGATCTCTCAACTTTGTTGGTGTGAGAGGCAGGGGGAGGGGCTTGGTGTGTGTGTAAACCATAGAGGAGGAGGCGACGTGAGAGGTTTCACTCTCGCTAAAATCTGTCCAAAATAAGGCCAATGCGTTTCTATGGGCTTATTTTGGACCTAAGCTTGTCGCCTGCCTTCCCGCCTTTGGGACAACGACTCCCATTGTTAGGGCAGAGACGTGCATCTCATCATTATATACAGATCTCTGATGTAAATGGGAAGGTGCACAGCACAGGGGAGCGAAGGAGAAGATACCAAAAATGCAACATGAGAACAAGTGGACATAAACACTCATAAAAACGAGAAATAACACAACCTCGATTCTTGCGAGACAGGCATTTGGAATATCGTGCATAAACATACATTCGAATTCATCAAATTAATTCAATATATCGCCCAGCCCCTAGTTCTTAACACAAACCGGTGCGCCTGGCACCTACTACCATACCACGTTCAAAGGCACTTCAATCTTTTGTCTTGCCCATTCACCCTCTGAATGGCACACACAATCCATGTCTCAATTGTCTCAAGGCTTAAAAACCTTCTTTAACCTGTCTCCTCCCCTTCATCTACACTAATTTGAAGTGGATTTAACAAGTGACATCAATAAGGGATCATAGCTTTCACCTGAATTCACCTGGTCAGTCTGTAATGGAAAGAGCATATGTAAAATATGTATTTTCCCCATTCAGTTTCACACTCGCGACCCACCAAAACCTTCTCACTGTGCTAGCTCACCCGACCTGTGTTGATTGACAGTTTGCTGGTCCAATCAGAGGGCAGAGTGTGCGTTTTCACTAGCCAATCTGTTTTTCTGCAAGTGTGATAATGTGTCTGGCTGCATGGAGAGCAGCCTAAGTAACGAAGACAATGTCCACAAAATTTGTGACAAAACGTTACAAAACCTGGCCAAATAATTTCAAGTCAAAGTCGAGTCCCAAGTCTTGAGTCTCAAGTTATTTTCTTTTCTATCAAGTCGAGTTTCAAGTCATTACATTTGTGACTCAAGTCAGACTTGAGTCCAAGTCATGTGACTTGAGTCCACACCTCTGGTCGCTAGTGTAAAGCATAGCAGGCAAATGTTCTACTAACCTGTTCTTGGTGATACTTTCTTCCGAATCGAGAATGAAAAAAGTATCTTATGGACGTGTCCTGTTTCAGGTGGCTCTCAGAAAATGTCTGAAAAATAAAATCCATATTTTGCACCGAGTGAGGAGTTCCCTCGCCATTTTAGCTGTCAGACGTCTTGCATTTCCCAACATCTTTGCAGGAACTTGTGACCAGTACTGAGTATACGAAGAGGCAGGACGCAGACGGTGGAATCAACAATGTAAAGGTTTACTTAACACTGAGCAAGAGAACAACAAAGAGCGAGTACATGACAAGACACTATCAATCACACACACAACACAACACTGGACAGTCCAGGGCTATATAGGGGTGGTGATGAGATGATGAGGTGCACGTGCGCTGGAGGTGATTAGGGTGCGTTGGGTTTCCATTCCGGTGTTGCCGAGGTGGTGCGCTCAGACTGGTGGCTCAGTAGACCGGCGAATCAGAGCGCCGGAGGGGAGCAACGGGAGGGAACTTGACAGGACGAGGAGCGGGCCGGTCAGGGCGGCGACGTTGGAAATCCTGAATTAGGTTGGGTTCCAGAACGTCCCCAGCCGGAACCCAGCTCCTCTCCTCAGGACCATACCCCTCCCGGTCCACCAGGTAACGGAGCCGTCCCCCACGGAACCTGGAGTCCAGCAGGTCCCTCACCACATACGCCGGACTCCCGTCAATGTCCAGGGGCGGAGGGGGCGTACCCCGGGGGATGGTATCCGCCAGAGGACCAGGAACCACCGGCCTGAGGACAGACACATGAAAAGTGGGTGAGACACGGTAGTGAGGGGGAAGGAGCAGCCGGTATGATACCTCATTTATCGGCCGGAGGACCTTAAATGGTCCCACAAACTGGGGGCTCAGTTTCTTGCAGGGCAGGCGGAGAGGGAGGTTTTTTGTGGACAGCCAGACATGATTACCAGGCTGGAATACAGGGGCCTCACTGCGGTGGCGGTCGGCTTGGTCCTTCTGCCGACTAATGGCCCTCTGGAGATGGACATGGGCGGCGTCCCAGACCTGTGCAGCCTTGCGGAACCACGCGTCGACAGCGGGCGCATCGGTCTGGCTGGGTGTCCAAGGGGCCAGGGCCGGCTGGTACCCCAGGATGCACTGAAAGGGAGTGAGCCCCGTGGAGGAGTGAACGAGGGAGTTCTGGGCATTTTCTGCCCAGGGTAGAAACCTCGCCCACTCACCCTGCCGGTCCTGACAGTGGCACCGAAGAAACCTCCCCAGCTCCTGTTTCATGCGCTCCACCTGCGCATTCGACTGAGGCCTATACCGATCTTCTCCTGGAAAGCCTTCCACACTCGAGAGGTGAATTGGGGGCCACGGTCCAAGACTATGTCCTCCGGAAGTCCATAATGCCGGAAGACCTGTTGGAACAGGACCTCAGCGACCTGGAGAGCAAAAGGAAGACCAGTTAGTGGCAAAAAACAGCATGATTTGGAGAACCGATCTACGACCACCAGCACTGTGGTGAAGCCGTCAGAATGTGGGAGGTCGGTGACAAAGACTATGGACAGGTGTGACCAAGGTCGCTGAGGCACTGGTAGAGGAACTAGTTTGCCTGCCCGGGGCGTTCCGAGGTGACTTTGATTGGGCACATACGGAACAGGAGTTGATATAGCAGGAGACATCAGTAGCCAAGGTGGGCCACCAGTGTTTTTTTGAGAGAATGTAGGGTGTGCGTCATACTGGAGTGCCCTGCCGTAAGGGTGGTGTGCGCCCAGATCAGCAGGCGGTCACGGACCCTGGTGGGTACATACACGCGCCCCGTAGGGCCGTTGGTAGGCGCTGGGTCCTCCTGAGCCGCCAGTCGGATGTGTTCGTCCACATCCCAAACGACAGGTGCCACGATGAGAGACGGAGGCAGGATAGGATCCCCCAGATCCTTCCTTTCTCCGGTATGGTGCATCCTGGAGAGTGTGTCAGCTTTCACATTCTGGGACCCTGGGCAGTAGGACAGAATAAACTGAAAGCGAGTAAGAAATTGGGCCCATCGGGCTTGACTAGAGTTCATCCGTTTCATTGCCCGTATGTGCTCCAAATTCCGGTGGTCAGTGAGAATCCGGAATGGATGACTGCGCCCTACAGCCAGTGTCTCCATTCCTCCAGAGCGAGGACCACTGCCAACAGCTCCCTGTCTCCAACTCCATAGTTCCTCTCTGCGGGGGTAAGCTTTTTCGAGAAAAAGGCACAGGGACACATTTTCTCTGGCTTACCTTGCCGCTGGGAGAGGACATTTTTTTTACATTTTTAGTCATTTAGCAGACGCTCTTATCCAGAGCGACTTACAGTTAGTGAATACATATTTTTTTATACTGGCCCCCTGTGGGAATCGAACCCACAACCCTGGCGTTGCAAATGCCATGCTCTATCAACTGAGCTATATCCCTGCCGGCCATTCCCTCCCCTACCCTGGACGACGCTGGGCCAATTGTGCGCCGCCCATGAGTCTCCCGGTCGCGGCCGGCTGCGACAGAGCCTGGATTCGAACCAGGATCTAGTGGCACAGTTAGCACTGCGATGCAGTGCCTTAGACCACTGCGCCACTCAGGAGGACCCCACCCACACCCTCCTCAGATGTGTCCACCTCCAGGATGAAAGGACGAGCTGGATCTGGGTGTTTTAGGAGGGGCACTGTGGTGAACCTCTCCGTCAGCCTCAGGGTTCCAAGCCAGCTTCTGAGGCCCCCCCTTAAGGAGAGAGGTGAGCGGGGCGGCTATGGAGCTGAAGGACCTGATGAAACGCCGGTAGGAATTTGCAAAGCCCAGGAAGCTCTGTAGGCCCTTGATGGTGGTAGGGACTGGCCATGACCTGACGGTGTCCATCTTCGCTCTTTCCATGAACACCCTCTGAGGACTGATCCTGTATCCCAGGAAGGAGATGGCCTGTTGGTGGAATTCGCATTTCTCCCCCTTCACCAACAGGCTGTGTTCCTGGAGGCTGAGTAGGACCGCTCTGACGTCCCTGACGTAAAGGTTTACTCAACACTGAGCAAGAGAACACAAAGAGCGAGTACACGACAAGACACTAACAATCACACACAACACAACACTGAACAGTCCAGGGATATATAGGGGTGGTGATGAGATGATGAGGTGCAGGTGCGCTGGAGGTGATTAGGGTGCGTTGGGTTTCCATTCCGGTGTTGCCGAGGTGGTGCGCTCAGACCGGTGGCTCAGTAGACCGGCGAATCAGAGCGCCGGAGGGGAGCAACGGGAGGGAACTTGACAGGACGAGGAGCGGGCCGGTCAGGGCGGCGACGTTGGAAATCCCGAATTAGGTTGGGTTCCAGAACGTCCCCAGCCAGAACCCAGCTCCTCTCCTCAGGACCATACCCCTCCCGGTCCACCAGGTAACGGAGCCGTCCCCCACGGAACCTGGAGTCCAGCAGGTTCCTCACCACATACGCCGGAATCCCGTCAATGTCCAGGGGCGGAGGGGGCGTACCCCGGGGGATGGTATCCGCCAGAGGACCAGGAACCACCGGCCTGAGGACAGACACATGAAAAGTGGGTGAGACACGGTAGTGAGGGGGAAGGAGCAGCCGGTATGATACCTCATTTATCGGCCGGGGGACCTTAAACGGTCCCACAAACTGGGGGCTCAGTTTCTTGCAGGGCAGGCGGAGAGGGAGGTTTTTTGTGGACAGCCAGACATGATTACCAGGCTGGAATACAGGGGCCTCACTGCAGTGGCGGTCGGCTTGGTCCTTCTGCCGACTAATGGCCCTCTGGAGATGGACATGGGCGGCGTCCCAGACCTGTGCAGCCCTGCGGAACCACGCGTCGACAGCGGGCGCATCGGTCTGGCTGGGTGTCCAAGGGGCCAGGGCCGGCTGGTACCCCAGGATGCACTGAAAGGGAGTGAGCCCCGTGGAGGAGTGAACGAGGGAGTTCTGGGCATTTTCTGCCCAGGGTAGAAACCTCGCCCACTCACCCTGCCGGTCCTGACAGTGGCACCGAAGAAACCTCCCCAGCTCCTGTTTCATGCGCTCCACCTGCCCATTCGACTGAGGCCTATACCGATCTTCTCCTGGAAAGCCTTCCACACTCGAGAGGTGAATTGGGGGCCACGGTCCAAGACTATGTCCTCCGGAAGTCCATAATGCCGGAAGACCTGTTGGAACAGGACCTCAGCGACCTGGAGAGCAAAAGGAAGACCAGTTAGTGGCAAAAAACAGCATGATTTGGAGAACCGATCTACGACCACCAGGACTGTGGTGAAGCCGTCAGAATGTGGGAGGTCGGTGACAAAGACTATGGACAGGTGTGACCAAGGTCGCTGAGGCACTGGTAGAGGAACTAGTTTGCCTGCCCGGGGCGTTCCGAGGTGTCTTTGTTTAGGCACATACGCAACAGGAGTTGATATAGCAGGAGACATCAGTAGCCAAGGTGGGCCACCAGTGGTTTTTTGAGAGAATGTAGGGTGTGCGTCATACTGGAGTGCCCTGCCGTAAGGGTGGTGTGCGCCCAGATCAGCAGGCGGTCACGGACCCTGGTGGGTACATACATGCGCCCCGTAGGGCCGTTGGTAGGCGCTGGGTCCTCCTGAGCCGCCAGTCGGATGTGTTCGTCCACATCCCAAACGACAGGTGCCACGATGAGAGACGGAGGCAGGATAGGATCCCCCAGATCCTTCCTTTCTCCGGTATGGCGCATCCTGGAGAGTGTGTCAGCTTTCACATTCTGGGACCCTGGGCAGTAGGACAGAATAAACTGAAAGCGAGTAAGAAATTGGGCCCACCGGGCTTGACTAGAGTTCATCCGTTTCATTGCCCGTATGTGCTCCAAATTCCGGTGGTCAGTGAGAATCCGGAATGGATGACTGCGCCTTACAGCCAGTGTCTCCATTCCTCCAGAGCGAGGACCACTACCAACAGCTCCCTGTCTCCAACTCCATAGTTCCTCTCTGCGGGGGTAAGCTTTTTTGAGAAAAAGGCACAGGGATACATTTTCTCTGGCTTACCTTGCCGCTGGGAGAGGACCCCACCCACGCCCTCCTCAGATGTGTCCACCTCCAGGATGAAAGGACGAGCTGGATCTGGGTGTTTTAGGAGGGGCACTGTGGTGAACCTCTCCGTCAGCCTCAGGGTTCCAACCCAGCTTCTGAGGCCCCCCCTTAAGGAGAGAGGTGAGCGGGGCGGCTATGGAGCTGAAGGACCTGATGAAACGCCGGTAGGAATTTGCGAAGCCCAGGAAGCTCTGTAGGCCCTTGATGGTGGTGGGGACTGGCCATGACCTGACGGTGTCCATCTTCACTCTTTCCATGAACACCCTCTGAGGACTGATCCTGTATCCCAGGAAGGAGATGGCCTGTTGGTGGAATTCGCATTTCTCCCCCTTCACCAACAGGCTGTGTTCCTGGAGGCTGAGTAGGACCGCTCTGACGTCCCTGACGTAAAGGTTTACTCAACACTGAGCAAGAGAACACAAAGAGCGAGTACACGACAAGACACTAACAATCACACACAACACAACACTGAACAGTCCAGGGCTATATAGGGGTGGTGATGAGATGATGAGGTGCAGGTGCGCTGGAGGTGATTAGGGTGCGTTGGGTTTCCATTCCAGTGTTGCCGAGGTGGTGCACTCAGAACGGTGGCTCAGTAGACCGGCGAATCACAGCGCCAGAGGGGAGCAACGGGAGGAGACGTGACAGAACTAGTGTTTTTATGAGACACTGCCACGTGTAGAAGTAGATGACAGCACGTCACAAAGTCAAATCAAAAGGTGCAACCAAAACAAAGATCTGCATGCATGCAAGAGGCATTTCTCACTCAAAACAAAACAAATCTTTCTGAATATTCCGTTTTTTTAGAGAACCACCTGCAACTGAACACAGACAATAAGATACACTTTTCTTCCGAATTGAGAACAAAGAAAATATCGCCAAGGACAGGTCAGTTAGAAATGGGTGACGCTCTTTCCATTAGCCAAGCTGTAACACTGTATGGAGCCATACCATCACATATCACGATTACAATTCTGTAGCTTGGAAAAAGGCTGCTTCGAAAAGTATTCGAGCAGGGCCTTCTACCTGGGGCTTGTGGATTATCTCCGTCTAGTTGTAATGAACATAGGTCAACATGTGCACCTGGGTGAACTACGAGTCAAACAGTTATGAAAACGTACCTCAATCCAGGGGTGTATTCATTAGTTGCAGACTGTAGCAAAACGTTTGGTCTGTTGCAAAACGTTTTGCGACAGAGACTTGCTTCTGTTTGGTTTCTAGAGTAAACGCTATCTGTTGCGAAATGTTTTGCAACAGGCCAACATTTTTTCTACTGTCTGCGACTAATGAATACACCCCAGCCATGTAAGGTGTCGCTGTACTCCTAATTGTTCCACAACAGCAAATCAGTAAGATTGAAATACTGCTTGTTTTGAATTAAACTGCCTTTTTCGTCCTCAAGCTAGGTAGCCAATGCTAAAACAGCTAATTTATTTCACAACACTTCCGGCAGTTAGGCTACTCATCCCTAAAAAGCAGCTTAATTAAAAAGTAGCATTATTTAAATCTTCTGCATTTGTTTGGCGTTGTGGGATAATTGGGAATACAGCGACACCTTTCATCCTTTCTTTTTATACCTGTTTGACTCATAGTTCACAGAGGTGCACGTGTTGACGTGAGAATCCCCTCTAGTCGTAATGGGGTGTGTTCTGTTGATTTAACGGTTTGCTATGTTTCACAACAGTTTGTACTGAACAACATGTTTTCTCATAATGGTGTGCACCGTTCTTCAATATACTTAGAGTGATGTTTATTTCCGTTTGGTTGATGTAGTGCTGAGCGATTAGTGCTTTTTGAGGTCGTTTTGGTTCGAATGTTAAAAAAGAATAATGGATTTTGGTTTCAATCATTTAAAACATTAAATGCAATATGCATTCTGTGGGTTGAATGCTGTAACAGAATAAAACAATTAATAAAAGTCCCATGATAGTAGTGACAGCCCATTACTGCTTATCACTTATTAACCATCATTTATTCACATTACTTTACTTTAATAAAATATTTCAGTTGTGTATATTAAATTTGTTTTATTTGATGACTTTATTTTATTCCAAGTCATCTTCTCTTCTCTATAGAGCTGCTGCCTATGCTGTGACAAAATCATTATTTTGTAGTTCTTCAAAGTAAATGAAGCATACTTTTAGGACTGCTGAATACCAACTATCAATCGCTTAGATCATGTATTTTCAGGTAGAGATACCGTGCGAAGCAACAGCTGCTCTCTCTATCCCCTCACAATCGCGTATTCTTCGGTCTGTTCCGTAGCAGGTGTAAAAGAAACACAGACCGGACAAGTACAGTGGGGAGAACAAGTATTTGATACACTGCCGAGTTTGCAGGTTTTCCTACTTACAAAGCATGTAGAGGTCTGTAATTTTTATCATAGGTACACTTCAACTGTGAGAGACGGAATCTAAAACAAAAATCCAGAAAATCACATTGTATGATTTTTAAGTAATTAATTTGCATTTTATTGCATGACATAAGTATTTGATCACCTACCAACCAGTAAGAATTCCGGCTCTCACAGACCTGTTAGTTTTTCTTTAAGAAGCCCTCCTGTTCTCCACTCATTACCTGTATTAACTGCACCGGTTTGAACATGTTACCTGTATAGAAGACACCTGTCCACACACTCAATCAAACAGACTCAAGCCAAGACCAGAGAGCTGTGTAAGGACATCAGGGATAAAATTGTAGACCTGCACAAGGCTGTGATGGGCTACAGGACAATAGGCAAGCAGCTTGGTGAGAAGGCAACAACTGTTGGCGCAATTATTAGAAAATGGAAGAAGTTCAAGATGACGGTCAATCACACTCGGTCTGGGGCTCCATGCAAGATCTCACCTCGTGGGGCATCAATGATCATGAGGAAGGTGAGGTATCAGCCCAGAACTACACGGCAGGACCTGGTCAATGACCTGAAGAGAGCTGGGACCACAGTCTCAAAGAAAACCATTAGTAACACACTACGCAGTCGTGGATTAAAATCCTGCAGCGCACGCAAGGTCCCCCTGCTCAAGCCAGCGCATGTCAAGGCCCGTCTGAAGTTTGTCAATGACCTTCTGGATGATCCAAAGGAGGAATGGGAGAAGGTCATGTGGTCTGATGAGACAAAAATAGAGCTTTTTGGTCTAAACTCCACTCGCCGTGTTTGGAGGAAGAAGAAGGATGAGTACAACCCCAAGAACACCATCCCAACCGTGAAGGATGGAGGTGGAAACATCATTCTTTGGGGATGCTTTTCTGCAAAGGGGACAGGACGACTGCACCATATTGAGGGGAGGATGGATGGGGCCATGTATCGCGAGATCTTGGCCAACAACCTCCTTCCCTCAGTAAGAGCATTGAAGATGGGTCGTGGCTGGGTCTTCCAGCATGACAACGACCCGAAACACACAGCCAGGGCAACTAAGGGCAACTAAGGAGTGGCTCCGTAAGAAGCATCTCAAGGTCCTGGAGTGGCCTAGCCAGTCTCCAGACCTGAACCCAATAGAAAATCTTTGGAGGGAGCTGAAAGTCCGTATTGCCCAGCGACAGCCCCGAAACCTGAAGGATCTGGAGAAGGTCTGTATGGAGGAGTGGGCCAAAATCCCTGCTGCAGTGTGTGCAAACCTGGTCAAGACCTAGAGTAAACGTATGATCTCTGTAATTGCAAACAAAGGTTTCTGTACCAAATATTAAGTTCTGCTTTTCTGATGTATCAAATACTTATGTCATGCAATAAAATGCAAATGAATTACTTAAAAATCATATAATGTGATTTTCTGGATTTTTGTTTTACATTCCGTCTCTCACAGTTGAAGTGTACCTATGATAAAAAAATGCTTTGTAAGTAGGAAAACCTGCAAAATCGGCAGTGTATCAAATACTTGTTCTCCCCACTGTATATGCGCAATGGATTAATGTTATTGTACTTAATTTAGCGCATAAAATGTGGTAATTATGTTGAATATTGGCCTGTTGGAAACTACAACTCCCTACTATATCGCACAGTTCAGGCTGGATCTGATTTATCTCTAGAAAAACTGCAATGTGCACATTGAGCTCACAGAAAAAAACAGAACGAAATGGAAATAAGTTTGTCTATGTCGGTCAATCAAAAGAAAATAACCGAAATTTCGGTTAATCAGTCAGCACTAGGTGGATGTGACTGCGTTTGACCTGATCAATGTGTGGCCATTTTGAAATTGCCAAATTCATGCAGCAGCCCTCTCAGCCAACATAACAAAGACACATTACTAAGATGGGGAACATTTAGCATTTCCCATAAGAAAACATGTCACACTTTGCCGCCATGCTTACACTTAACTGGGACTGCGCATAACTGTATACTGGATAGCTACAATAGTGCCACAGACGAATAAAAACAGACCTCTACAGGCTTTGTAAGTAGGAAAACCTGCAAAATCGGCAGTGTATCAAATACTTGTTCTCCCCACTGTATATATCTCTCTCTGCGTCTCTCTATCTACAGTGGGGGAAAAAAGTATTTAGTCAGCCACCAATTGTGCAAGTTCTCCCACTTAAAAAGATGAGAGAGGCCTGTAATTTTCATCATAGGTACACAACAACTATGACAGACAAAATGAGGGAAAAAATTTCCAGAAAATCACATTGTAGGATTTTTTATGAATTTATTTCCAAATTATGGTGGAAAATAAGTATTTGGTCAATAACAAAAGTTTCTCAATACTTTGTTATATACCCTTTGTTGGCAATGACACAGGTCAAACGTTTTCTGTAAGTCTTCACAAGGTTTTCACACACTGTTGCTGGTATTTTGGCCCATTCCTCCATGCAGATCTCCTCTAGAGCAGTGATGTTTTGGAGCTGTCGCTGGGCAACACGGACTTTCAACTCCCTCCAAAGATTTTCTATGGGGTTGAGATCTGGAGACTGGCTAGGCCACTCCAGGACCTTGAAATGCTTCTTACGAAGCCACTCCTTCGTTGCCCAGGCGGTGTGTTTGGGATCATTGTCATGCTGAAAGACCCAGCCACGTTTCATCTTCAATGCCCTTGCTGATGGAAGGAGGTTTTCACTCAAAATCTCACGATACATGGCCCCATTCATTCTTTCCTTTACACGGATCAGTCGTCCTGGTCCCTTTGCAGAAAAACAGCCCCAAAGCATGATGTTTCCACCCCCATGCTTCACAGTAGGTATGGTGTTCTTTGGATGCAACTCAGCATTCTTTGTCCTCCAAACACGACGAGTTGAGTTTTTACCAAAAAGTTATATTTTGGTTTCATCTGACCATATGACATTCTCCCAATCCTCTTCTGGATCATCCAAATGCACTCTAGCAAACTTCAGACGGGCCTGGACATGTACTGGCTTAAGCAGGGGGACACGTCTGGCACTGCAGGATTTGAGTCCCTGGCGGCGTAGTGTGTTACTGATGGTAGGCTTTGTCACTTTGGTCCCAGCTCTCTGCAGGTCATTCACTAGGTCCCCCCGTGTGGTTCTGGGATTTTTGCTCACCGTTCTTGTGATCATTTTGACCCCACGGGGTGAGATCTTGCGTGGAGCCCCAGATCGAGGGAGATTATCAGTGGTCTTGTATGTCTTCCATTTCCTAATAATTGCTCCCACAGTTGATTTCTTCAAGCCAAGCTGCTTACCTATTGCAGATTCAGTCTTCCCAGCCTGGTGCAGGTCTACAATTTTGTTTCTGGTGTCCTTTGACAGCTCTTTGGTCTTGGCCATAGTGGAGTTTGGAGTGTGACTGTTTGAGGTTGTGGACAGGTGCCATTAATACAGGTAACGAGTGGAGGACAGAGGAGCCTCTTAAAGAAGAAGTTACAGGTCTGTGAGAGCCAGAAATCTTGCTTGTTTGTAGGTGACCAAATACTTATTTTCCACCATAATTTGCAAATAAATTCATTAAAAATCCTACAATGTGATTTTCTGGATTTTTTTTATTCTCAATTTGTCTGTCATAGTTGACGTGTACCTATGATGAAAATTACAGGCCTCTCTCATCTTTTTAAGTGGGAGAACTTGCACAATTGGTGGCTGACTAAATACTTTTTTTCCCTACTGTATATCATTAGGCTGTATGAATTTTTGCATATTCATTCGATCAAGGTAATGAACTGCCCATTGATCAGCACAGCAATTGATAAAACAGGGCCATGTTTGCAAAACAAGTGTTTCAGATTTTGTCAATATTACACAGGTAAGTTAAACAGAAATCACGATTGGAGACAGGTTCTATAGACCTCCATAAATGAGTGACTGTGTCCAACACGCCACCGTCTGTTGTTATCTTGGGCACCTACTGACCCAAAAATGTTATATGAGATATATATTTTTGTCAATTACATGTATTGCTAATATAAAGGTTTAAGGAAATACCGGCAGGCACCACATTACTACAATGCAAAACCGCTCAATCAAGCACGATTGTCTTTTAAGTATAAAAGCAAAGCTTGCTTTCATAGAACAGAAAAATGCTTCGGATGGGATTAATGTGGTGTGTGAAGAATCCAATACTTTAACTTGTATGCGGTACAAATCACATTATTGTGGGAGCACCTCCTCTGAGTATGAATTAGGCAGTTTGAGAAGGTTTAAATTCTAAGCAACCTGCATACACATTGTTTGAAGTACAATAGACTAACATAGCTACTGTAGTAGGTCAAAGCTGGGTGCTGGAAAACCTTAGTAGAGCATGGATGGAGTAGGCATTGTGGTGCTCATGTGAATTTCCTTTCTTTTACGGCTTCAGACCAATGCATACTTCTCACTTAAAACGTAGATTTTTGTTTTTAATAATATATTATTACAAATAATTTCTTGCTTGCCCGTCAACATACACAACTTTTTAACTAGCGCCCAGCTGTTGTTATTGCATGCTAACCACCATGAAATAACTAACTATCGGTATCTGGTGGTTAAGGTTATTTCCCATATTCATTTTTACATGGTGGTGACCCCCAGCACCCCCCACACATTTGCCACCGCTGCTGATAAAAATCCTAAGGGATTTTGGTAAGTATGACATCAGTTTTGACAGACGTTACAGCCCTTCCACCCATGACCCAGCTACCTGCTTTGGCTGGCTGGCTAGTTAGCCATTATAGCTAGCTAGATGGATAATTGTAGGTAACATAGCTAGCTAGCCATTATAGCTAGCTAATTATAAGCTAGAACTTGTCGGTGTGTGCATCTGGGAACATTAAAAAAACCAACGTTTATCATGTTTTCTAATTACATGACTTACATGCTGACCAAACCGGCCACGTTGCGTGCGCGAGTGTTGCAAAATACATTTACACATGCAGTTGGTCGGAAGTTTAAATACACTTAGGTTGGAGTCATTAAAACTCGTTTTTCAACCTCTCCACAAATTTCTTGCTAACAAACTATAGTTTTGGCAAGTCGGTTAGGACATCTACTTTGTCTATGACACAAGTAATTTTTCCAACAATTGTTTATAGACAGATTATTTCACTTATAATTCACTGTATCACAATTCCAGTGGGTCAAAAGTTTACATACACTAAGTTGACTGTGCCTTTAAACAGCTTGGAAAATTCCAGAAAATTATGTCATGGCTTTAGAAGCTTCTGATAGGCTAATTGACATCATTTGAGTCAATTGGAGGTGTACCTGTGGATGTATTTCAAGGCCTACCTTCAAACTCAGTGCCTCTTTGCTTGATATCATGGGAAATTCAAAAGAAATCAGCCAGGACCTCAGAAAAATGTTTGTAGACCTCCACATGTCTGGTTCATCCTTGGGAGCAATTTCCAAACGCCTGAAGGTACCACGCGTACTATTGTTTGTACAGATGAACAAGTACAAACACCATGGGACCACGCAGCTGTCATACCGCTCAGGAAGGAGACACGTTCTGTCTCCTAGAGATGAACGTACTTTGGTGCAAAAAGTGCAAATCAATCCCAGAACAACAGCAAAGGACCTTGTGAAGATGCTGGTGGAAACAGGTACAAAAGTATCTATATCCACAGTAAAACGAGTCCTATATCGACATAACCTGAAAGGCAGCTCAGTATGGAAGAAGCCACTGCTCTAAAACCGCCATAAAAAAAGCCAGACTACGGTTTGCAACTGCACATGGGGACAAATATCGTACTTTTTGGAGAAATGTCCTCAGGTCTGATGAAACAAAAATAGAACTGTTTGACTATAATGACCATCGTTATGTTTGGAGGAAAAAGGGGGATGCTTGCAAGCCGAAGAACACATCACAACCGTGAAGCATGGGGGTGGCAGCATTATGCTGTGGGGGTGCTTTGCTGCAGGAGGGACTGGTGCACTTCACAAAATAGATGGCATCATGAGGAAGGAAAATTATGTGGATATATTGAAGCAACATCTCAAGACATCAGTCAGGAAGTTAAAGCTTGGTCGTAAATGGGTCTTCCAAATGGACAATGACCCCAAGCATACTTCCAAAGTTGTGGCAAAATGGCTTAAGGACAACAAAGTCAAGGTATTGGAGTGGCCATCACAAAGCCCTGACCTCAATCCTATAGAAAATGTGTGGGCAGAACTTAAAAAGCATGTGCGAGCAAGGAGGCCTACAAACCTGACTCAGTTACACCAGCTCTGTCAGGAGGAATGGGCCAAAATTCACCCAACTTATTGTGGGAAGATTGTGGAAGGCTACCCGAAATGTTTGACCCAATTTAAAGACAATGCTACACTCAATTAGTATTTGGTATGTAAACTTCTGACCCACTGGAATGTGATGAAATAAATAAAAGCTGTAATAAATCATTCTCTCTACTATTATTCTGACATTTCACATTCTTAAAATAAAGTGGTGATCCTAACTGACCTAAGACAGGGAATTTTTACTAGGATTAAATGTCAGGAATTGTAAAAAAAAAACTGAGTTTAAATGTATTTGGCTAAGGTGTAAGTAAACTTCCGACTTCAACTGTACATGTTATTCAATCATTTCATCCAAACTGCTCGCGCTCGTCAACGGGTGTCTGCGTAGCCCGGCGCTAAAATAGAACTTGATTCTACACTGAACAAAAATATATGCAACAATTTCAAAGATTTTACTGAGTTACAGTTCATATAAGAAAATCAGTCAATTTTAATAAAATCTTTAGGCCCTAATCTATGGATTTCACATGACTCGGAATACACATATGCATCTGTTGGTCACAGATACCTTAAAAAAAGAGGTAGGGTCATGTTTCAGAAAACCAGTCAGTATCTGGTTTGACCACCATTTGCCTCATGCAACCAAAACATCCCCTTCGCATAAAGTTAATCAGGCTATTGATTGTGGAATGTTGTCCCACTCCTCTTCAATGGCTGTGCGAAGTTGCTGAATATTGGCGGGAACTGGAACACGCTGCCGTACACGTCGATCCAGCGCATCCCAAACATGCTCAATGGGTGTCATGTCTGGTGAGTATGCAGGCCATGGAAGAATTGTGACATTTTCAGCTTCCAAGAATTGTGTACAGATCCTTGTGACATGGGGCCGTGCATTATCATGCTAAAACATGAGGTGATGGCGGCGGATGAGTAGCATGACAATGGGGCTAAGGATCTCGTCATGGTATCTCTATGCATTCAAATTGCCATCGATGTCCGTAGCTTATGCCTGCCCATACCATAACCTCACCGCCACCTTGGGGCATTCTGTTCACATTGTTGTCTTCAGCAAACCGCTCGCCCACACAACACCATACACGTTGTCTGCGGTTGTGAGGCCTGTTGGATGTACTGCCAAATTCTCTAAAACGACGTTGGAGGCGGGTTATGGTAGAGAAATTTACATTACATTCTCTGGCAACAGCTCTGGTGCGCATTCCTGCAGTCAGCATGACACGCTCCCTCAAAACTTGAAACATCTGTGACATTGTGTTGGGACAAAACTGCACATTTTAGTGGCCTTTTATTGTCCCCAGTAAAAGGTGCAACTGTGTAATGATCATGCTGTTTAATCAGCCACACCTGTCAGTTGGATGGATTATCTTGGCAAAGGAGAAATGCTCACTAACAGGGATGTAAACAAATTTGTGCACAAAATTTGAGAAGAATGTGTTTTTTGTGCGTATGGTTAAATTTCTGGGATCTTTTATTTCAGCTCATGAAACATGGGCCTAACACTTTACATGTTGCGTTTCTATTTTCGTTCAGTATATTTTAGACGCTTTACGCGCTGAATGTCCCGCCTCTCCCACCTACAGTGGGGAGAACAAGTATTTGATACACTGCCGATTTTGCAGGTTTTCCTACTTACAAAGCCTGACATCACTAATGCTTGTGGCTGAATGGAAGCAAGTCCCTGCAGCAATGTTCCAACATCTAGTGGAAAGCCTTCCCCGAAGATTGGAGGCTGTTATAGCAGCAAAGGGGGGACCAACTCCATATTCATGCCCATGAATTTGGAATGAGATGTTCGACAAGCAGGTGTCCACATACTTTTGGCCATGCAGTGTGTGTTTACACACACATATATATATACATACATACATACATACATACATACATACATACATACATACATACATACAGTGGGGAAAAAAAGTATTTAGTCAGCCACCAATTGTGCAAGTTCTCCCACTTAAAAAGATGAGAGAGGCCTGTAATTTTCATCATAGGTACACGTCAACTATGACAGACAAATTGAGAAAAAAAATTCCAGAAAATCCCATTGTAGGATTTTTAATGAATTTATTTGCAAATTATGGTGGAAAATAAGTATTTGGTCACCTACAAACAAGCAAGATTTCTGGCTCTCACAGACCTGTAACTTCTTCTTTAAGAGGCTCCTCTGTCCTCCACTCGTTACCTGTATTAATGGCACCTGTTTGAACTTGTTATCAGTATAAAAGACACCTGTCCACAACCTCAAACAGTCACACTCCAAACTCCACAATGGCCAAGACCAAAGAGCTGTCAAAGGACACCAGAAACAAAATTGTAGACCTGCACCAGGCTGGGAAGACTGAATCTGCAATAGGTAAGCAGCTTGGTTTGAAGAAATCAACTGTGGGAGCAATTATTAGGAAATGGAAGACATACAAGACCACTGATAATCTCCCTCGATCTGGGGCTCCACGCAAGATCTCACCCCGTGGGGTCAAAATGATCACAAGAACGGTGAGCAAAAATCCCAGAACCACACGGGGGGACCTAGTGAATGACCTGCAGAGAGCTGGGACCAAAGTAACAAAGCCTACCATCAGTAACACACTACGCCGCCAGGGACTCAAATCCTGCAGTGCGAGACGTGTCCCCCTGCTTAAGCCAGTACATGTCCAGGCCCGTCTGAAGTGCATTTGGATGATCCAGAAGAGGATTGGGAGAATGTCATATGGTCAGATGAAACCAAAATAGAACTTTTTGGTAAAAACTCAACTCGTCATGTTTGGAGGACAAAGAATGCTGAGTTGCATCCAAAGAACACCATACCTACTGTGAAGCATGGGGTTGGAAACATCATGCTTTGGGGCTGTTTTTCTGCAAAGGGACCAGGACGACTGATCCGTGTAAAGGAAAGAATGAATGGGGCCATGTATCGTGAGATTTTGAGTGAAACCCTCCTTCCATCAGCAAGGGCATTGAAGATGAAACGTGGCTGGGTCTTTCAGCATGACAATGATCCCAAACACACCGCCCGGGCAACGAAGGAGTGGCTTCGTAAGAAGCATTTCAAGGTCCTGGAGTGGCCTAGCCAGTCTCCAGATCTCAACCCCATAGAAAATCTTTGGAGGGAGTTGAAAGTCTGTGTTGCCCAGTGACAGCCCCAAAACATCCCTGCTCTAGAGGAGATCTGCATGGAGGAATGGGCCAAAATACCAGCAACAGTGTGTGAAAACCTTGTGAAGACTTACAGAAAACGTTTGACCTGTGTCATTGCCAACAAAGGGTATATAACAAAGTATTGAGAAACTTTTGTTATTGACCAAATACTTATTTTCCACCATCATATGCCAATAAATTCATAAAAAATCCTACAATGTGATTTTCTGGATTTTTTTTTCTCATTTTGTCTGTCATAGTTGACGTGTACCTATGATGAAAATTACAGGCCTCTCTCATCTTTTTAAGTGGGAGAACTTTCACAATTGGTGGCTGACTAAATACTTTTTTTCCCCACTGTACATACATACATACATACATACATACATACATACATACATACATACATACATACATACATACATACAGTGGGGAGAACAAGTATTTGATACACTGCCGATTTTGCAGGTCTTCCTACTTACAAAGAATGTAGAGGTCTGTAATTTTTATCATAGGTACACTTCAACTGTGAGAGACGGAATCTAAAACAAAAATCCAGAAAATCACATTGTATGATTTTTAAGTAATTAATTTGCATTTTATTGCATGACATAAGTATTTGATCACCTACCAACCAGTAAGAATTCCGGCTCTCACAGACCTGTTCGTTTTTCTTTAAGATGCCCTCCTGTTCTCCACTCATTACCTGTATTAACTGCATCTGTTTTAACTCGTTACCTGTATAAAAGACACCTGTCCACACACTCAATCAAACAGACTCCAACCTCTCCACAATGACCAAGACCAGAGAGCTGTGTAAGGACATCAGGGATAAAATTGTAGACCTGCACAAGGCTGGAATGGGCTACAGGACAATAGGCAAGCAGCAATTGTTGGCGCAATTATTAGAAAATGGAAGAAGTTCAAGATGACGGTCAATCACCCTCGGTCTGGGGCTCCATGCAAGATCTCACCTCGTGGGGCATCAATGATCATGAGGAAGGTGAGGGATCAGCCCAGAACTACACGGCAGGACCTGGTCAATGACCTGAAGAGAGCTGGGACCACAGTCTCAAAGAAAACCATTAGTAACACACTACGCCGCCATGGATTAAAATCCTGCAGCGCACGCAAGGTCCCCCTGCTCAAGCCAGTGCATGTCCAGGCCCGTCTGAAGTTTGCCAATGACCATCTGGATGATCCAGAGGAGGAATGGGAGAAGGTCATGTGGTCTGATGAGACAAAAATAGAGCTCTTTGGTCTAAACTCCACTCGCCGTGTTTGGAGGAAGAAGAAGGATGAGTACAACCCCAAGAACATCATCCCAACCGTGAAGCATGGAGGTGGAAACATCATTCTTTGGGGATGCTTTTCTGCAAAGGGGACAGGACGACTGCACCGTATTGAGGGGAGGATGGATGGGGCCATGTATCGCGAGATCTTGGCCAACAACCTCCTTCCCTCAGTAAGAGCATTGAAGATGGGTCGTGGCTGGGTCTTCCAGCATGACAACGCCCCGAAACACACAGCCAGGGCAACTAAGGAGTGGCTCCATAAGAAGCATCTCAAGGTCCTGGAGTGGCCTAGCCAGTCTCCAGACCTGAACCCAATAGAAAATCTTTGGAGGGAGCTGAAAGTCCGTATTGCCCAGCGACAGCCCCGAAACCTGAAGGTCTGTATGGAGGAGTGGGCCAAAATCCCTGCTGCAGTGTGTGCAAACCTGGTCAAAGGTTTCTGTACCAAATATTAAGTTCTGCTTTTCTGATGTATCAAATACTTATGTCATGCCATAAAATGCTAATGAATTACTTAAAAATCATACAATGTGATTTTCTGGATTTTTGTTTTAGATTCCGTCTCTCACAGTTGAAGTGTACCTATGATAAAAATTACAGACCTCTACTTGCTTTGTAAGAAGGAAAACCTGCAAAATCAGCAGTGTATCAAATACTTGTTCTCCCCACTGTACTTATTGATTTTTACGAGCATGTACCCATGTGGGTGATTTAAAAGATGAACAAGATCCACACTCCAGTCCAGTTGGTGGTGGTAATGTACCTTAAAGTAGGTTTTTCAGGACCCTGTCTTTCAAAGATAAAACCCACCGTCGCTGGACCAGACAGGACTGGCAAAAAGTGCTCTTCACTGACGAGTCGCGGTTTTGGCTCACCAGGGGGGATGGTCGGATTCGCGTTTATCGTTGAAGGAATGAGCTTTACACCGAGGGCTGTACTCTGGAGCGGGATTGATTTGGAGGTGGAGGGTCCGTCATGGTCTGGGGCGGTGTGTCGCAGCATCATCGGACTGAGCTTGTTGTCATTGCAGGCAATCTCAACGCTGTGCGTTACAGGGAAGACATAATGTGGTACCCTTCCTGCAGGCTCATCCTGACATGACCCTCCAGCATGACAATGCCACCAGCCATACTGCTCGTTCTGTGCGTGATTTCCTGCAAGACAGGAATGTCAGTGATCTGCCATGGCCAGCGAAGAGCCCGGATCTCAATCTGGGACCTTTTGGATCGGAGGATGAGGGCTAGGGCCATTCCCCCCAGAAATGTCAGGGAACTTGCAGGTGCCTTGGTGGAAGAGTGGGGTAACATCTCACAGCAAGAACTGGCAAATCTGGTGCAGTCCATGAAGAGGAGATGCACTGCAGTACTTAATGCAGCTGGTGGCCACACCATACTGACTGTTACTTTTGATTTTGACCCCCCCACCCTATGTTCAGGGACACATTATTTAATTTCTGTTAGTCACATGTCTGTGGAACTTGTTCAGTTTATGTCTCAGTTGTTGAATCTCGTTATGTTCATACAAATATTTACACATGTTAAGTTTGCTGAAAATAAACTCAGTTGACAGTGAGAGGACGTTTCTTTTTTTGCTGAGTTTAGTTGGTTCACAGGTGGTTTTGGTATTTTAACATGCGTGTCATGAATGCGTCTGGTGGGGGTAGACAAAATCAACATTTGTACGATGGCAGACGCACGTGCGGAGTCGGTTTGGTCAGCATATTAGTCGTTTTTGGCAACATTTGGACGCTGAAAGTAACGTTAGCTTGCCATCAGCCAGCCGCAAACTAGGCTGGCAACAGCTGGCCCATGGCACTTTCCAGAAAGAGCATTGCGATGTGGATTTTGTGATCGACTTGAGCTCCCAACAGATTTTCAAAGCTATTTTCTAAATGTTTTTCCAAGCTTATTAAAGTGAAGAAATTAAAAAGGTGTTCACAATGTTCACGTATTAGCGTTATTTAACATTGTAAATCATAGCAATTAGTAGTTTTGAGTGTAGCATGATGGCAGATCAGGCAACAGAGGGTTCAAGATTATCTGGGAGAATTAAATAAAAAGGCATCCGAACTCAAATCAACAGTACTTAATTGCCATGCATCTATCCAGTATAAATGGACTATAAGTGTACTAACTAACCATGTAATGGTTAAGGAATTAATAGTTTTTGAAAGATTCTTATTTCCTATCCTTTTCTCCAGACCTCCATCAGCTCTATCTCCCAGAAGAGGTTCCGCCTGAGCAGCAGCAGTGGAGCCCCAGTCTGAAGCAGGAGGATCCAGAGCCCACACAAATTAAAGAGGAACATGAGGAACTCTGGACCAGTCAGGGGAGAGAGCAGCTTAAAGAGCTGGAGTCTGATACCAAAGAATTCATATTCACTCCTGCCTCTGTGGAAAATCAGGGTCCACATCAGCCCTCACATATTTTCCAATTGCAAATTGTGGAGTCACCCACCAGTACAACTAAAGAGATCAAGATGAAACCAAGTCACATTGGTGAAAACCCTTGTCATGTTTGTGGCAAATGTTTTAACTGTAAATCTGCTCTGGAAAGGCATATGAGAGCCCATACTGGGGAGAAACCTTATGGCTGCAATGAATGTGGCAAATGCTTTAGTCAGATCGGACACCTGACAGTGCATATGAGGGGACACACAGGGGAGAAACCATTTAGGTGTAACATTTGTGGCAAACTGTTTTATTGGGAATCTGATCTGAAAAGGCATAAGAGGACCCATACCGGGGAGAAACCTTATGGCTGCAGTGAATGTGGCAAATGCTTCCGTCAGATCGGACATCTGACAGTGCATATGAGGCGACACTCAGGGGAGAAACCACACAAGTGTCCTCTGTGCAGAAAATGTTTTACCACAGCATTTCAATTAAGGTTACATACAGCAAGTCATACAGGGGAGAAACGGTATTGCTGTCAATATTGTGGTAAATGCTTTAACCAGAAAGTAAGTCTGACTAAACATTTGAGTGTGCACACTGGGGAGAAATCACAGTAGTGCAAGGAATGTGGCAAATCCTTCAGGAAGAAGGGAACTGAGCAACCATATGAGGCATCACACACAGGAGCAAATAATGCAGCAACCTTTTCAACCTGAGTGGAAAACTGACATTTGATTATTCACACTGGAGAGAAACAATATACAGTGGGTATAAAAAGTATTCACTCTAGATTGTGTTGTGTTGAAATTCTGGCCTGCCACTCTAACCTCTAGTCTTGGCTACCTGCCGCTCCATTTGTTGCCGCTTGCTCTATTGTTTACGTTTGTTCTTGGTGTATGTTTCTTTGATGGTATGCACACTGTACAATGTAAGCTCACCACTTTGTTGTAATCAGATAACTATGGACATTATTTCATTAAGGAAATAAATACATCTATTCTCTGACAATGTCAAATAACCATGCTCAAATATATTCAAGCTGTGAAAGTGTAAGGACATTTTTCTGAGTGATTATATAAATCAATAAGTGTACCGTACCATATTAAAACTTGATTAAGGAATACATTTTTTGTGAAAGATTATTATTTTCCTATCCTCTGCAGACTTCAAGCTGCTCTCTGTCCCAGTCTCTGCAGAGGATGTTCCCCCTTAGCGTCAGCACTGTGAGCAGGAGTGAAGCAGGACTCAGACCCCACACAGATTAAAGAGGAACATGAGGATTTCTGGACCAATGATGCAGGCAGAAGTGCACCTTGAAGGGCTATAGTCTCATACCAAAGAGTTCATATTCACTCCTGCCTGTGGGAAAAGTAAATGTGATCAGGAGGACAGAAACCTCAGCCCTCAGATATTAACCAAATCCAAATTGTGGACTCGCCCACCAACACAACTGAAGAGTTAAACATAGAACCAGATGGAGACTGCAATGGAGTTTTGAAATGTAGCCATGTCTGTGGTGTGTGTGTGTGGAAAATGCCTTGTGTCTGAAATCATCTGGAAAGTCACATTGGTGACCCTCCTCATGTGTGGTAAATGTTTCAAATGGAACTCTGTTATGGAAAGGCATATGAGGGCCCATACCGGGGAGAAACCTTATTGCTGCAGTTAATGGGCAGATGCTTCAGTCACAACAGTTCAGTTGTCATGTTTGTGACAAACGTTTCTATTAGGAATCGTATCTGAAAAGGTGTATGAGGGGACACATGGGAGAGACCATACAGATGCTCTTTGTGTAGAAAATACTTCAAGCGTCTCAATTAAAAATCACGTGATCATTCACACACAGGGGAGAAAACATTTTGTATTTACAGATGTCCTCAAACATGACCGGCTTCCAACCGTCTTAGAGTGTGTTCTGGGACAGACAGTGTGTACATTGTAAAGCAAATGTATGTTTTAATAAAGTTTAACACCCTTTTTGGAAAAAATAATTTATACATTTGTCTATATATATATATGGGTGGGCATATTCCCTCCCAGGTCCACCCACTAGGGAGCCAAGCCCAGCCAATCAGAATTAGTTTTTCCCCACAAAATGACTTTATTACAGACAGAAATACTCAGCACCAACCCACCCCCACTCCTCAGACGATCCCGCTGGTGAAAAAGCCGGATGTGGAGGTCCTGGTTCTACGTGGTCTGCGGTTGTGAGGCCGGGTGGACGTACTGACAAATTCTCTAAAACGACATTGGTAGAGAAATTAACATTAAATTATCTGGCAACAGCTCTGGTGGACATTCCTGCTGTCAGCATGCCAATTGCACGCTCCCTCAAAACTTGAGACATCTGTGGCATTGTGTTGGGTGACAAAACTGCACACTTTAGTATCCTTTTATTGTCCCCAGCACAAGGTGCACCTGTGTAATGATCATGCTGTTTAATCAGCTTCTTGATATGCCACACCTGTCAGGTAGATGGATTATCTTGGCAAAGGAGAAATGCTAATTAACAGGGATGTAAACAAATTTGTGCTGAAAACCTGAGAGAAATAAGCTTTTGGTGCGTATGGAACATTTCTGGATCTTTTATTTCAGCTCATGAAACATGGGACCAACACTTTACATGTTGCGTTTATATTTTTGTTCAGTATGTACAGTGCATTCGGAAAGTATTCAGACCCCTTGACTTTTTCCACATTTTGTTACGTTACAGCCTTATTCTAATCTACACACAATACCCCATAATGACAAACCAAAAACAGGTTTTTATACATTTTTGTAAATGTATTACAAATACAAAACTGAAATATGACATTTACATAAGTATTCAGACCCTGTACTCAGTACTTTGTTGAAGCACCTTTGGCAGCGATTACAGTCTTGGGTATGACGCTACAAGCTTGGGACACCTGTATTTGGGGAGGTTCTCCCATTGTTCTCTGCAGATCCTCTCGAGCTCTGTCAGGTTGGATGGGGAGCGTCAATGCACAGCTATTTTCAGCTATCTCCAGAGATGTTCGATCGGGTTCAAGTCCGGGCTCTGATTGGGCCACTTAAGGACATTCAGAGACTTGTCCCGAAGCCACTGTTTCTCATGGTCTTAGAGTCTTTAGGTGCCTTTTGGCAAACTCCAAGCGGGCTGTCGTGCCTTTTACTGAAGAGTGGCTTCCGTCTGGCCACTCTACCATAAAGGCCTGATTGGTAGAGTGCTGCAGAGATGGTTGTCCTTCTGGAAGGTTCTCTCATCTCCACAGAGGAACTCTGGAGCTCTGTCAGAGTGACCATTGGGTTCTTGGTCACCTCCCTGACCAAGGCCCTTCTCCCCCGATTGCTCAGTTTGGCCGTGCGGCCAGCTCTAGGAAGAGTTGGTGATTCCAAACTTCTTCCATTTAAGAATGATGGAGACATTTTTTGGTACCCTTCCCCAGATCTGTGCCTTGAGACAATCCTGTCTCTGAGCTCTACGGACAATTCCTTCGACCTCATGGCTTGGTTTTTGCTCTGACAGGCACTGTCAACTGTGGGACCTTATATAGACAGGTATGTGCCTTTCCAAATCATGTCCAATCAATTGAATTTACCACAGGTGGACTCCAATCAAGTTGTAGAAACATCTCAAGGATGATCAATGGAAACAGGATGCACCTGAACTCAATTTCGAGTCTCAATACAAAGGGCCTGAATACTTATGTAAATAAAATATTTCTGTTTTTTATTTTTAATAAATGTGCAAAAATGTCTGTTTTCGCTTTGTCATTATGGGGTATTGTGTATAGATTGATGAGGAAAACATTTAATTTAATCAATTTTAGAATAAGGCTGTAACATAACAAAATGTGGAAAAAGTCAAGGGGTCTGAATACTTTCCAAAGGCACTGTATATATTTTGTTGCCTTAGTATGAACATAGGCCATAGGATCCCATTCATTCAGAAAATATGTCCAAAAACATTTTGTGTGAAAGATTCTTAATTCCCTATCCTTCTCTCCAGACCTCCAGCAGCTCTCTTTCCCGGTCTTTGAAGAGGAGCTTCCACCTGAGCAGCAGCACTGTGAGCAGGAGTGGAACCCCAGTCTGGGACAGGAGGACCCAGAGCCCACTCAGATTAAAGAGGAACAGGAGGAACTCTGGACCTGTCAGGGGGAACAGCAGCTTGAAAGGCTGGATTCTGAGAAAAAAGAGTTCATATTCACTCCTGCCTCTGTGAAAAATCAGGACCCACCTCAGCCCTCGCATCTTTTCCAAATACGAATTGTGGATTCACCCACCAACACAACTGAGATGAAAACAGAACCTGATGGAGACGGCTACAGAGTATCAGATAAAACATTTACTTGTCAAATTTGTGGCAAATGTTTCAAACGGAACTGGGATCTTAAAAGGCATATGAAGAACAAGGTGCATATGAGAAAGGTGCATGTGGTTTCTCACAATACGGAGAAACCATACAGGTGTCATGTTTGTGGCAAAAGTTTCAATTGGGAATCTTTTCTGAAAAGGCATATGAGAACCCATACAGGGGAGAAACCTTATTTCTGCAATGAATGTGGGAAATGCTATGGTCAAATTGGACATCTGCGAGTGCATATGAGGAATCACACAGGGGAAAGACCATACAGATGTTCTTTTTGCAAAAAAGGCTTTACCACATCATTCCAGTTAAAACAACATAGTTGTCCCACAATTGTTGGTAAATAAGAGATTTAAAGGTATATGGTTGAAAGGATTTTTAATAAATAAAGGCACTCTCTAATACAGTGGGGAAAAAAAGTATTTAGTCAGCCACCAATTGTGCAAGTTCTCCCACTTAAAAAGATGAGAGAGGCCTGTAATTTTCATCATAGGTACACGTCAACTATGACAGACAAATTGAGATTTTTTTTCTCCAGAAAATCACATTGTAGGATTTTTTATGAATTTATTTGCAAATTATGGTGGAAAATAAGTATTTGGTCACCTACAAACAAGCAAGATTTCTGGCTCTCACAGACCTGTAACTTCTTCTTTAAGTGGCTCCTCTGTCCTCCACTCGTTACCTGTATTAATGGCAACTGTTTGAACTTGTTATCAGTATAAAAGACACCTGTCCACAACCTCAAACAGTCACACTCCAAACTCCATTATGGCCAAGACCAAAGAGCTGTCAAAGGACACCAGAAACAAAATTGTAGACCTGCACCAGGCTGGGAAGACTGAATCTGCAATAGGTAAGCAGCTTGGTTTGAAGAAATCAACTGTGGGAGCAATTATTAGGAAATGGAAGACATACAAGACCACTGATAATCTCCCTCGATCTGGGGCTCCACGCAAGATCTCACCCCGTGGGGTCAAAATGATCACAAGAACGGTGAGCAAAAATCCCAGAACCACACGGGGGGACCTAGTGAATGACCTGCAGAGAGCTGGGACCAAAGTAGCAAAGCCTACCATCAGTAACACACTACGCCGCCAGGGACTCAAATCCTGCAGTGCCAGACTTGTCCCCCTGCTTAAGCCAGTACATGTCCAGGCCCGTCTGAAGTTTGCTAGAGTGCATTTGGATGATCCAGAAGAGGATTGGGAGAATGTCATATGGTCAGATGAAACCAAAATAGAACTTTTTGGTAAAAACTCAACTCGTCGTGTTTGGAGGACAAAGAATGCTGAGTTGCATCCAAAGAACACCATACCTACTGTGAAGCATGGGGGTGGAAACATCATGCTTTGGGGCTGTTTTTCTGCAAAGGGACCAGGACGACTGATCCGAGTAAAGGAAAGAATGAATGGGGCCAAGTATCGTGAGATTTTGAGTGAAAACCTCCTTCCATCAGCAAGGGCATTGAAGATGAAACGTGGCTGGGTCTTTCAGCATGACAATGATCCCAAACACACCGCCCGGGCAACGAAGGAGTGGCTTCGTAAGAAGCATTTCAAGGTCCTGGAGTGGCCTAGCCAGTCTCCAGATCTCAACCCCATAGAAAATCTTTGGAGGGAGTTGAAAGTCCGTGTTGCCCAGCGACAGCCCCAAAACATCACTGCTCTAGAGGAGAACTGCATGGAGGAATGGGCCAAAATACCAGCAACAGTGTGTGAAAACCTTGTGAAGACTTACAGAAAACATTTGACCTGTGTAATTGCCAACAAAGGGTATATAACAAAGTATTGAGAAACTTTTGTTATTGACCAAATACTTATTTTCCACCATAATTTGCAAATAAATTCATAAAAAATCCTACAATGTGATTTTCTGGATTTTTTTTTCCTCATTTTGTCTGTCATAGTTGACGTGTACCTATGATGAAAATTACAGGCCTCTCTCATCTTTTTAAGTGGGAGAACTTGCACAATTGGTGGCTGACTAAATACTTTTTTCCCCCACTGTATGTGAAAAATCCATAGGAACACAGACATTTTAAAAGTGCAGTGCTTGGGCCATGCCTTCATTTTTTGGCTTACAGGAATGAAGAGTAAGCTGAGTCTCTACCTATCTATTGATGTAAATACACTATATATACAAAAATATGTGGACACCCCTTAAAATTAGTGGATTTGGCTATTTCAGCCACACCCATTGCTGACAGGTGTATCAAATCGAGCACACAGCCATGCAATCTCCATAGTCAAACATTGGCAGTAGAATGGCCCTACTGAAGAGCTCTGTGACTTTCAACATGGCACCGTCATAGGATGCCACCTTTCCAACAAGTAAGTTTGTCAAATTTCTGCCCTGCTAGAGCTGCCCCGGTCAACTGTAAGTGCTGTTATTGTGAAATGGAAACGTCTAGGAGCAACAAGGCTCAGCCGTGAAGTGGTAGACCACACAAGCTCACAGAACGGGACCACCGAGTGCTGAAGCGCGTAGCACCTAAAAATCGTCTGTTCTCGTTGTAACACTCACTACCGAGTTCTAGACTGCCTCTTGAAGCAACGTCAGCACAAGAACTGTTCGACGGGAGCTTCATGAAATGGGTTTCCATGGCCGAGCAGCCACACAAGCCTAAGATCACCATGCGGAATGCCAAGCGTTGGCTGGAGTGGTGTAAAGCTCGCCGCTATTGGACTCTGGAGCAGTGAAAACACGTTCTCTGGAGTGATGAATCATGCTTCACCATCTGGCAGTCCGATGGACAAATCAGGATTTGGCGGATGCCAGGAGAACGCTACCTGCCCGAATGCATAGTGCCAACTGTAAAGTTTGATGGAGGAGCATTAATGGTCTGTGTCTATTTTTTATGGTTCGGGCTAGGCCCCTTAATTCCAGTGAAGGGGAATCTTAACTCTACAGCATACAATGACATTCTAGACGATTCTGTGCTTCCAACTATGTTGCAACAGTTTGTGGAAGGCCCTTTCCTGTTTAAGCATGACAATGCCCCCATGCACAAAGCAAGGTGTGGAAGAACTTGACTGGCCTGCACAAAGCCCTGACCTCAACTCCATTGCACACCTTTGGGATGAATTGGAACGCCGTCTGCGAGCAAAGCCTAATCGCACAACATCAGTGCCCGACCTCACTAATGCTCGTGGCTAAATGGAAGCAAGTCCAGGCAGCAATATTCCAACATCTAGTGGAAAGCCTTCCCAGAAGAGTGGAGGCTGTTATAGCAGCAAAGGGGGGACCAACTCCATATTAATGCCCATGATTTTGGAATGAGATGTTCAACAAGCAGATGTCCACATACTTTTGGTTATGTAATGTATATCCCCTGATTCCCAGTTTGTCCACAAGAAAGCAGTAGAAGATCACATGACGTCTCATGGCCACTTGAAACCAGTTGCATCTGGTTTGGGTAGTGAGTCACTGTGCCAAAATGGTTTTCAAGCCTGACATCCTAAAATGACCTTAGCAATCGGGGCTTTCAAGTTATGGAGTTTTTTATTTTATTTTAAATAAGACACAGACAGCTGAAGAAACTTCAGACTTATTTTCCCATTCACCCTTTCCATGCATACTAAATGTTTGCATATTGCCAGCCCTCATTTGGTCCAGAGGGAGGAAGCATGACAGTGTCATTTGTGAGAAATAGGTCAGAGAATAGGAAGGACATACCACTCTAGTCTCTGGTCCTTTGTTCGAATCGGTATGATGTGACAAATGGACATTTTCGAAAAGCCTCATTTGTTGTTTTTGAAGATATATTTAGGATTTCTCAGCAGTCTCCAGCAACTTTCTACATTAAATTTAGTTTGTAGACAAAGTTGTCATTTGTATGTGTCGATCAATTTTGTTTGTGGAACATTATATATTGACCATTGAATCAGCCATTTTATACCTGGGGATGATCACTTTCCCAGTCAATCCCATCACAATTGATCATAAGTTTGTGTCTGTTTCCTTCATGCATGCAAACTCCATTATCAAGTTGTGAGGCGGATGTTATGTTCAGTATCCAGCAATCACACAGGATTCCCTAAAAACATGCCACTTTGATACAGCTACGAGTGGAAGGGACTTTTCGTAGCAGCTTAAGAGAGCATTTTACCTAACCCTTTTCCTAACCTTAACCTAATTCTCCTAACCTGCTACGAAAAACTCACTTCCAGTTGTAGCTGTATCGAAGTGGCGTGTTTTTAGGGAATCTCCAATCACAGTCTGTTCTGGGACAAACATTACTGTGTAAATTGTCAAACAAATGTGTTAATAAAGTTTGTTTAATAGATTTAACACCAAAAAAAAAAAACTTTATTTACACTATGTTTTCGAGATCCCAGGTTAACCTCCTGGTCCCAATTTATTTTCACAATAGCCTACACTAAAGTTATTAGTGCAAGAATGGACTTTCTACCATTCCAATTTAACATGAAACCTTTACATAACACATTTCTGCTAATATTGTGTATGTATTTGCATACATCAACACCAGTGGAGGCTCCGCAGAGGAGGAAGGGGAGGACCATCCTCCTCAGTGAATTTCATAAAAATAGTATAACATTGAAAAATTTATCCTTTTTAGATAAAACTATACTAAATATAGTCACCATATAATTGATTAAAACACACTGTTTTGCAATGAAAGTCTACAGTAGCCTCAACAGCACTCTGTAGGGTAGCACCATGGTGTAGCCGGAGGACAGCTAGATTCTGTCCTCCTCTGGGTACATTGACTTCAATACAAAACCTAGGAGGCTCATGGTTCTCACCCCCTTCCATGAACTTACACAGTAATTATGACAACTTCTGGAGGATGTCCTCCAACCTATCAGAGCTCTTGCAGCATGAACTGACATGTTGTCCACCCAATCAAATGATCAGAGAATGAATCTAGTACTGAAAGCATAAGCTACAGCTAGCTAGCACTGCACAGTGCATAAAATGTGGTGAGTTGTTGACTCAAAGAGAGAGAAAAACAATAGTTGATCAGATTTGAACCAATTAATTTCTTCCAAAATGAAGGAGAAGCGAGAGAGAGATATATTTTGTCATTTTCTTTCACTTTAACTTACTTAGATAGCAAATGCAGCTAGCTAGTTTAGCCTACTTAAACACCCAGCTCAAACAGAGGGATGCTATCTTAGCTAGCTGGCTATGACGATCCAACACAACACTGGAACTCTTCCAAGTCAAGGTAAGCTTTTTGTTTTACTAATTTATTGCCACCAGGGCCCTCCGATGTAACTGCTAAACTGCTTACTGACTGTACAGTGTAACGTTACTGCATGATTGTTGCAGGTTTACCAACGCGTTAGTTCTATTAGCTATGTTGACTATGACGTTACTTTAGCTAATATGGTGACAACGATGTAGGCTGTGTGTAGCGGTTTTGATATGGTTTGGCTTGGAAAGTTTTTTTCGCATTGTCACATACAGCTGATGTGTTGTGCATTGAAGTCCACAAGCAAAGGGAAAAGGTGAGAGGAGGAGAGCACATAGATGCGAGAAGGAATACAATGTGGCTGCTATGAAAGTGAACTGTGTTTACGTGTGATCAGGGGTTTATTCATTCTGCCGATTGTGTTGAAAAACACTTCTTAAACGGAAGCAAACGGAACAAAATAGGGATAAACATACCTGAATTTGTCCAATAGAAACTCTCGTTGGTAACTGCTGGTCTAATGATTACACCCACTGTCTGTCCATGTGTCACTGTCTGTCATCTTAACATTTTCTCTCGACCTGTGTGCACCTACAGTACCGGTCAAAAGTTTGGACACACCTACTCAGTCAAGGGTTTTTCTTTATTTTTACTATTTTCTACATTGTAAAATAATAGTGAAGACACCAAAACTATGAAATAACACATATGGAATCATGTAGTAACCAAAAAAGTGTTAAACAAATCAAAGTATATTTAATATTTTAGATTCGTACATTTACATTTACGTCATTTAGCAGACGCTCTTATCCAGAGCGACTTACAAATTGGTGCATTCACCTTATAGCCAGTGCGATAACCACTTTAAAATATGGGGGGGGGGGGGGTAGAAGGATTACTTTATCCTATCCCAGGTATTCCTTAAAGAGGTGGGGTTTCAAGTGTCTCCGGAAGGTGGTGAGTGACTCCACTGTCCTGGCATCGTGAGGGAGCTTGTTCCACCATTGGGGTGCCAGAGCAGTGAACAGTTTTGACTGGGCTGAGCGGGAACTGTGCTTCCGCAGAGGTAGGGGGGCCAGCAGGCCAGAGGTGGATGAACACAATGCCCTCGTTTGGGTGTAGGGACTGATCAGAGCCTGAAGGTACGGAGGTGCCGTTCCCCTCACAGCTCCGTAGGCAAGCACCATGGTCTTGTAGCAGATGCGAGCTTCAACTGGAAGCCAGTGGAGTGTGCGGAGGAGCGGGGTGAGGTGAGAGAACTTGGGAAGGTTGAACACCAGACGGGCTGCGGCATTCTGGATGAGTTGTAGGGGTTTAATGGTACAGGCAGGGAGCCCAGCCAACAGCGAGTTGCAGTAATCCAGACGGGAGATGACAAGTGCCTGGATTAGGACCTGTGCCGCTTCCTGTGTAAGGCAGGGTCGTACTCTCCGAATGTTGTAGAGCATGAACCTACAGGATCGGGTCATCGCCTTGATGTTAGCGGAGAACGACAGGGTGTTGTCCAGGGTCACGCCAAGGCTCTTCGCACTCTGGGAGGAGGACACAACGGAGTTGTCAACCGTGATGGCGAGATCATGGAACGGGCAGTCCTTCCCCGGGAGGAAGAGCAGCTCCGTCTTGCCGAGGTTCAGCTTGAGGTGGTGATCCGTCATCCACACTGATATGTCTGCCAGACATGCAGAGATGCGATTCGCCACCTGGTTATCAGAAGGGGGAAAGGAGAAGATTAGTTGTGTGTCGTCTGCGTAGCAATGATAGGAGAGGCCATGTGAGGATATGACAGAGCCAAGTGACTTGGTGTATAGCGAGAATAGGAGAGGGCCTGGAACTGAGCCCTGGGGGACACCAGTGGTGAGAGCACGTGGTGCGGAGACAGATTCTCGCCACGCCGCTTGGTAGGAGCGACCGGTCAGGTAGGACGCAATCCAAGAGTGAGCCGTGCCGGAGATGCCCAGCTCGGAGAGGGTGGAGAGGAGGATCTGATGGTTCACAGTATCAAAGGCAGCAGACAGGTCTAGAAGGATAATAGCAGAGGAGAGAGTTAGCTTTAGCAGTGCGGAGAGCCTCCGTGACACAGAGAAGAGCAGTCTCAGTTGAATGACCATTCTTGAAACCTGACTGGTTTGGATCAAGAAGGTCATTCTGAGAGAGATAGCAAGAGAGTTGGCTAAAGACGGCACGCTCAAGAGTTTTGGAGAGAAAAGGAAGAAGGCATACTGGTCTGTAGTTGTTGACATCAGAGGGATCGAGTGTTGGTTTTTTGAGAAGGGGTGCAACTCTCGCTCTCTTGAAGACGGAAGGGACATAGCCAGCGGTCAAGGATGAGTTGATGAGCGAGGTGAGGTAAGGGAGAAGGTCACTGGAGATGGTCTGGAGAAGAGAGGAGGGGATAGGGTCAAGCGGGCAGGTTGTTGGGCGGCCGGCCGTCACAAGTTGCAAGATTTTATCTGGAGAGAGAGGGGAGAAATAAGTCAAAGCATAGGGTAGGGCAATGTGAGCAGGACCAGCAGTGTCATTTGACTTAACAAACGAGGATCGGATGTCGTCAACCTTCTTTTCAAAATGGTTGACTAAGTCATCTGAGTGGCGCAGTGGTCTAAGGCACTGCATCGCAGTGCCAACTGTGCCACTAGAGATCCTGGTTCGAATCCAGGCTCTGTCGCAGCCGGCCGCGACCGGGAGACTCATGGGCGGCGCACAATTGGCCCAGCGTCGTCCAGGGTAGGGGAGGGAATGGCCGGCAGGGATGTAGCTCAGTTGATAGAGCATGGCGTTTGCAACGCCAGGGTTGTGGGTTTGATTCCCACGGGGGGCCAGTATAAAAAAATATATATATGTATTCACTAACTGTAAGTCGCTCTGGATAAGAGCGTCTGCTAAATGACTAAAATGTAAAATGTAAATGTAAATGTCATCCACAGAGAGGGAGGAGGGTGGGGGGATTCAGCAGGGAGGAGAACGTGGCAAAGAGCTTCCTAGGGTTAGAGGCAGATGCTTGGAATTTAGAGTGGAAGAAAGTGGCTTTAGCAGCAGAAACAGATGAAGAAAATGTAGAGATGAGGGAGTGAAAAGATGCCAGGTCCGCAGGGAGTCTAGTTTTCCTCCATTTCCGCTCGGCTGCCCGGAGCCCTGTTCTGTGAGCTCGCAATGAGTCATCAAGCCACGGAGCAGGAGGGGAGGACCGAGCCGGCCGGGAGGATAGGGGACATAGAGAGTCAAAGGATGCAGAAAGGGAGGAGAGGAGGGTTGAGGAGGCAGAATCAGGAGATTGGAGGGAGAAGGATTGAGCAGAGGGAAGAGATGATAGGATGGAAGAGGAGAGAGTAGCGGGAGAGAGAGAGCGAAGGTTGCGACGGCGCATTACCATCTGAGTAGGGGCAGAGTGAGTAGTGTTGGAGGAGAGCGAGAGAGAAAAGGATACAAAGTAGTGGTCGGAGACATGGAGGGGAGTTGCAGTGAGATTAGTAGAAGAACAGCATCTAGTAAAGATGAGGTCAAGCGTATTGCCTGCCTTGTGAGTAGGGGGGGACGGTGAGAGGGTGAGGTCAAAAGAGGTGAGGAGTGGAAAGAAGGAGGCAGAGAGAAATTAGTCAAAGTTAGACGTAGGGAGGTTGAAGTCACCCAGAACTGTGAGGGGTGAGCCATCCTCAGGAAAGGAACTTATCAAGGCGTCAAGCTCATTGATGAACTCTCCAAGAGAACCTGGAGGGCGATAAATGACAAGGATGTTAAGCTTGAATGGGCTAGTGACTGTGACAGCATGGAATTAAAATGAGGAGATAGACAGATGGGTCAGGGGAAAAAGAGAGAATGTCCACTTGGGAGAGATGAGGATTCCTGTGCCACCACCCCGCTGACCAGATGCTCTCGGGGTATGCGAGAACACATGGTCAGACGAGGAGAGAGCAGTAGGAGTAGCAGTGTTTTCAGTGGTAATCCATGTTTCCATCAGCGCCAAGAAGTCGAGGGACTGGAGGGTAGCATAGGCTGAGATGAACTCTGCCTTGTTGGCAGCAAAACGGCAGTTCCAGAGGCTGCCTGAGACCTGGAACTCCACGTGGGTGATGCTTGCAGGGACCACCAGGTTAGAGAGGCAGCAGCCACGCGGTGTGAGGAGTTTGTATAGCCTGTGCGGAGAGGAGAGAACAGGGATAGACAGGCATAGTTGACAGGCTACAGAAAATGGCTACAATAATGCAAAGGAGATCGGAATGAAATGAACTAAACATCTGGGAAAGGAGAGAGCGGGACCTCCCTCACTTACGTTTCACTGAAACACCCAAATATAAAACTCTCCCAACTTCCACCTCAGAAACTATACTTGTTGTAAACTACAGCGGTTCAATGTTTTCTAGGAATAGACTAACTTAGTTTATTCAGCTAGCTAACTTGGTACAGTATTCTTCCGTGAAAATCGTCCAGGGCACCTAGTCATATGACGCCACAGCCAACTAGCATGCCGGACTCCAACAACACGGTTTAGCACCAATACTCGGCCACAACAAACCACCAGTTTGTCAACACGCCAAGCAGATCATTCGTGTCCGTGTCTAACGTTGTGGGTTAGTCCCGACAGCTTGAGCGAGTCCGTCGTCAACTTATTCAGCCAGTTAGTTAGCTAGAATAGTTAGCATACTAGCTAGCCATTGCTTTCAGACAACGAAGCAACCCCTCCTCCCACGGCACGAACACACAGAGAGAGCCAAGCTAACGTTAACTAGTCACCCATGTCCCGAATTCCCTTGAACGACTCTGGCTACCAGTATGTAAAAACAAAACACAAATGTAGGTTATAACTTACCCCTAGCAGCTACTGTTAGCTAGCCAACTGCAAAGCTAGCCACTGAATTGACTCAGCCAGTTCGCGTCTGTTCGCTAGGTCGTTCCAGCCATTGTTAGGAAAAGCCACCCTTTGCCTTGATGACAGCTTTGCACACTCTTGGCATTTTCTCAACCAGCTTCACCTGGAATGCTTTTCCAACAGTTGAAGGAGTTCCCACATATGCTGAGCACTTGTTGGCTGCTTTTCCTTCACTCTGCAGTCCAACTCATCCCAAACCATCTCAATTGGGTTGAGGTCGGGGGATTGTGGAGGCAAGGTCATCTGATGCTGCACTCCACCACTCTCCTTCTTGGTAAAATAGCCCTTACACAGCCTGGAGGTGTGTTGGGTCATTGTCCTGTTGAAAAACAAATGATAGTCCCACTAAGCGCAAACCAGATGGGATGGCGTATCGCTGCAGAATCAAATCAAATCAAATTTTATTGGTCACATACACATGCTTAGCCGATGTTATTGCGGTGTAGCGAAATTCTTGTGTTTCTAGCTCCGACATCGCAGTATATCTAACACGTAATATCTAACAATTTCAACACATATACCCAATACGCACAAATCTAAGTAAAGCAATGGAATTAAGAATATATAAATAAATATATGGACGAGCAATGTCAGAGCGGCATAGACTAAGATACTGTAGAATAGTATAGAATACAGTATATACATATGAGATGAGTAATGCAAGATATGTAAACATTATTAAAGTGACTAGTGTTCCATTTCTTAAGGTGGCCAGTGATTTCTAATCTATGTACACTACCATTCAAAAGTTTGGGTTCACTTAGACATTTCCTTGTTTCGAAAGAAAAGCAATTTTTTTGTCCATTAAAATATCATCAAATTGATCAGAAATACAGTGTAGACATTGTTAATGTTGTAAATGGCTATTGTAGCTGGAAATGGCAGATTTCTAATGGAATATCCACATAGGCGTACAGAGGCCCTTTATCAGCAACCATCAGTCCTGTGTTCCAATGGCACGTTGTGTTTGCTAATCCAAGTTTATCTTCTAGGCAGAGTTGCAAAGAAAAAGCCATATCTCAGACTGCCCATCTTAATCTTATATTTTTTATTGCAGAGTCTGAGATATGGCTTTTTCTTTGCAACTCTGCCTAGAAGGTCAGCATCCCGGAGTCGCCTCTTCACTGTTGACGTTGAGACTGGTGTTTTGCGGGTACTATTTAATGAAGCTGCCAGTTGAGGACCTGTGAGGCGTCTGTTTCTCAAACTAGACACTCTAATGTACTTGTCCTCTTGCTCAGTTGTGCACCGGGGCCTCCCACTTCTCTTTCTATTCTGGTTAGAGCCAGTTTGCGCTGTTCTGTGAAGGGAGTAGTACACAGCGTTGTACGAGATCTTCAGTTTCTTGGCAATTTCTCACATGGAATAGCCTTCATTTCTCAGAACAAGAATAGCCTTATGAGTTTCAGAAGAAAGTTATTTGTTTCTGGCTATTTTGAGCCTGTAATCGAACCCACAATTGCTGATGCTCCAGATACTCAACTAGTCTCAAGAAGGCCAGTTTTATTGCTTCTTTAATCAGCACAACAGTTTTCAGCTGTGCTAACATAATTGCAAAATGGCTTTCTAATGATCAATTAGCCTTTTAAATGATCAACTTGGATTAGCAAACACAACGTGCCATTGGAACACAGGACTTATGGTTGCTGATAATGGGCCTCTGTACGGCTATGTAGATATTCCATTAAAAATCAGCCGTTTCCAGCTACAATAGCCATTTACAACATTAACAGTGTCTACACTGTATTTCTGATCAATTTGATGTTATTTTAATGGACACAAAAATTGCTTTTCTTTCGAAAACAAGGACATTTCTAAGTGACCCCAATCTTTTGAACAGTAGTGTATATAGGCAGCAGCCTCTAATGTGCTAGTGAAAGCTATTTAACAGTCTGATGGCCTTGAGATAGAAGCTGTTTTTCAGTCTCTCGGTCCAAGCTTTGATGCACCTGTACTGACCTCACCTTCTGGATGATAGCGGGGTGAACACGCAGTTGCTCGGGTGGTTGTTGTCCTTGATGATCTATTTGGCCTTCCTGTGACATCGGGTGCTGTAGTTGTCCTGGAGGGCTGGTAGTTTGCCCCCGGTGATGCGTTTGGCAGACCGCATCACCGTCTGGAGAGCCCTGCGGTTGCGGGCGATGCAGTTGCCGTACCAGGTAGTGATACAGCACGACAGGATGCTCTCAATTGTGCATCTGTAAAAGTTTGTGAGGGTTTTAGGTGCCAAGCCAAATTTATTCAGCCTCCTGAGGTTGAAGAGGCACAGTTGCGCCTTCTTCACCACACTGTCTGTGTGGGTGGACCATTTCAGTTTGTCAGTGATGTGTACACCGAGGAACTTGAAGCTTTCAACCTTCTCCACTGCGGTCGTGTCAATGTGGATAGGGGGGTGCTCCCTCTGCTGTTTCCTGAAGTCCACGATCATCTCCTTTGTTTTGTTGACGTTGAGTGAGAGGTTATTTTCCTGGCACCACACTCCCAGAGCCCTTACCTCCTCCCTGTAGGCTGTCTCATCATCGTTGGTAATCAAGCCACTACTGTTTTGTCGTCTGCAAACTTGATGATTGAGTTGGAAGCGTGCTTGGCCACGCAGTCATGGGTGAACAGGGAGTACAGGAGGGGGCTGAGCATGCACCCTTGTGGGGCCCCAGTGTTGAGGATCAGCAAAGTGGAGGTGTTGTTTCCTACCTTCACCACCTGGGGGCGGCCTGTCAGGAAACCCACTACCCAGTTGCACAGGGTGGGGTTCAGACCCAGGGCCTCGAGCTTAATGATGAGCTTGGAGGGTACTATGGTGTTGAATGCTGAGCTATAGTCAATGAACAGCATTCTTACATAGGTATTCCTCTTGTCCAGATGGGATAGGGCAGTGTGATGGCGATTGCATCGTCTGTGGATCTATTGGGGTGGTAAGCAAATTGAAGTGGGTCTAGGGTGGCAGGTAAGGTAGAGGTGATATTATCCTTGACTAATCTCTCAAAGCACTTCATGATGACAGAAGTGAGTGCTACGGGGCGATAGTCATTTAGTTCAGTTACCTTTGCTTTCTTGGGTACAAGGATAATGGTGGCCATCTTGAAGCATGTTGGGACAGCAGACTTTGATAGGGAGAGATTGAATATGTCCGTAAGTGCATGCTCTGAGGACGAGGCTAGGGATGCCATCTGGGCCGGCAGCCTTGAGAGGGTTAACACCCTTAAATGTCTTACTCACGTCGGCCACGGAGAAGGAGAGCCCACAATCCTTGGTAGCGGGCCGCATCGGTGGCACTGTATTATCCTCAAAGTGGGCGAATAAGGGGTTTAGCTTGTCCGGAAGCAAGACGTCAGTGTCCGCGACGTGGCTGGTTTTCCTTTTGTAGTCTGTGATTGTCTGTAGACCCTGCCTCGTGTCTGAGCCGTTGAATTGCGACTCCACTTTGTCCCTATACTGACGTTTTGCCTGTTTGATTGCCTTGTGGAGGGAATAACTACGCTGTTTGTATTCTACCATATTCCCAGTCACCTTGCCATGGTTAAATGCGGTGGTTTGCGCTTTCAGTTTTGCGCGAATGCTGCCATCCATCCACGGTTTCTGGATAGGGTAGGTTTTACTAGTCACAGTGGGTACATCATCTCCAATACACTTCCTGATAAACTCAGTCACCGTATCAGTATATATATATATTATTCTCTGAAGCTACCTGGAACATATCCCAGTCCGCGTGATCAAAACAATCTTGAAGCATGGATTCCGATTGGTAAGACCAGTGTTGAATATTCCTTAGCACGGGTACTTCCTGTTTGAGTTTCTGCCTATAGAAAGAGAGGAGCAAAATGGAGTTGTGGTCAGATTTGGCGAAAGGAGGGCGGGGGAGGGCCTTGTATGCATCCTGGAAGTTGGAGTTGCAGTGGTCGAGTGAATTAGTACCGCGAGTACTACAGTTGATGTGTTGATAGAACTTCGGTAGCCTTTTCCTCAAATTTGCTTTGTTAAAATCCCCAGCTACAATAAATGCAGCCTCAGGATATGTGGTTTCCAGTTCTTTGAGGGCTGTCATGGTATCAGCTTGAGGGGGGATATACATGGCCGTGACTTTAACCAAAGAAAATCATCTTGGGAGATAATATGGTTGGCATTTGATTGCGAGGTATTCTAGGTCCGGTGAACAAAAGGACTTGAGTTCCTGTATGTTATCACTGTCACGACTTCGGCCGAGGCTGCCTCCCCTCCTTGTTCGGGCAGGCTTCGGCGTTCGTCGTCACCAGCTTACTAACCACTGCCGCCCCAATCATCATCACCTTTGTCTTGTCTTGTCAATCACACACACCTGGTTCTAATCCCCTCATTAGTCTGTGTATAACTCTGCCCCCTTGTCCTTGTGGGTGATTGTTATTTGTGAGAGTAGTGGAGCTACTCGTACATTTTGTTGCCAGGGTAGATTTTCCCCTGTGCCTGTTTCGTTGATCGCTATTTGAGCGCATTTGTGTGTCCACAAAGGAATAAACACTGTATTCGGTGATTACCCTCCTGCGCCTGACTCCTTCCATCACTTTTACATTTTAGTCATTTAGCAGACGCTCTTATCCAGAGCGACTTACAGTTAGTGCATACATTATTATTTTTTTTTTCATACTGGCCCTCTGTGGGAATCGAACCCACAACCCTGGCGTTGAAAACGCCATGCTCTACCAACTGAGCTACATCCCTGCCGGCCATTCCCTCCCCTACCCTGGACCAATTGTGCGCCGCCCCATGGGTCTCCCGGTCACGGCCAGCTATGACAGAGCCTGGATACGAACCAGGATCTCTAGTGGCACAGCTAGCACTGTGATGCAGTGCACACTCATCACAATCACAATTACACCATGAGTCGTTAATCATAAAACATACACCTCTGCTTCCCGGAGAGATATTTATTCCTGTCTGCGCGATGAACTGAGAACCCAACTGGCTGGACCGACTCGGACAGAGAGAGCCATGTTTCCGTGAAACAGAGTATGCTACAATCCCTGATGTCTCTCTGGAAAGAAACCTTCGCCCTGAGCTCGTCAACTTTGTTATCCAGAGACTGAACATTAGCGAGTAATATACTTGGAAGCGGTGGGTGGTGTGCACGCCTCCTAAGTCGGACTAGAAGCACCCCCACACCATCACACTTCCTCCTCCATGCTTTATGGTGGGAACTACACATGCGGAGATCATCCGTTCACCCACACCGCATCTCACAAAGACATGGCGGTTGGAACCAAAAATCTCTAATTTGGACTCATCAGACCAAAGGACAGATTTCCACCGGTCTAATGTCCATTGCTCGTGTTTCTTGGCCCAAGCAAGTCTCTTCTTCTTATTGGTGTCCTTTAGTAGTGGTTTCTTTGGAGCAATTGACCTCATCTTCACTAGATGCTGCTCCTCTACTAATCTCACTGCAACTCCCCTCCATGTCTCCGACCACTACTTTGTTTCCTTTTCTCTCTCGCTCTCCTCCCACACTACTCACTCTGCCCCTACACAGATGGTAATGCGCCGCCGCAACCTTCGCTCTCTCTCTCCCACTACTCTCTCCTCTTCCATCCTATCATCTCTTCCCTCTGCTCAATCCTTCTCCCTCCAATCTCCTGATTCTGCCTCCTCAACCCTCCTCTCCTCCCTTTCTGCATCCTTTGACTCTCTGTGTCCCCTATCCTCCCGGCCGGCTCGGTCCTCCCCTCCAGCTCCGTGGCTTGATGACTCATTGCGAGCTCACAGAACAGAGCTCCGGGCAGCGGAGCGGAAATGGAAGAAAACTAAACTCCCTGCCGACCTGGCATCTTTTCACTCCCTCCTCTCTACATTTTCTTCATCTGTTTCTGCTGCTAAGGCCACCTTCTACCACTCTAAATTCCAAGCATCTGCCTCTAACCCTAGGAAGCTCTTTGCCACATTTTCCTCCCTCCTGAATCCTCCCCCCCCCCCCCCCCCCCTCCTCTCTCTCTGTGGATGACTTCGTCAACCACTTTGAAAAGAAGGTTGACGACATCCGATCCTCGTTTGTTAAGTCTAATGACACTGCTGGTCCTGCTCACACTGCCCTACCCTATGCTTTGACTTCTTTCTCCCCTCTCTCTCCAGATAAAATCCTGCGACTTGTGACTGCAGGCCGCCCAACAACCTGCCCGCTTGACCCCATCCCCTCCTCTCTTCTCCAGACCATCTCCGGTGACCTTCTCCCCTACCTCACCTCGCTGATCAACTCATCCTTGACCGCTGGCCATGTCCCTTCCGTCTTCAAGAGAGCGAGAGTTGCTCCCCTTCTCAAAAAACCAACACTCGACCCCACTGATGTCAACAACTACAGACCAGTATCCCTTCTTTCTTTTCTTTCCAAAACTATTGAGCGTGCCGTCTTTAGCCAACTCTCTTGCTATCTCTCTCAGAATGACCTTCTTGATCCAAACCAATCAGGTTTCAGGACTGGTCATTCAACTGAGACTGCTCTTCTCTGTGTCACGGAGGCTCTCCGCACTGCTAAAGCTAACTCTCTCTCCTCTGCTCTTGTCCTTCTAGACCTGTCTGCTGCCTTTGATACTGTGAACCATCAGATCCTCCTCTCCACCCTCTCCGAGCTGGGCATCTCCGGCGCGGCTCACTCCTGGATTGCGTCCTACCTGACCGGTCGCTCCTACCAAGTGGCGTGGCGAGAAGCTGTCTCCGCACCACGTGCTCTCACCACTGGTGTCCCCCAGGGCTCAGTTCTAGGCCCTCTCCTTTTCTCCCTATACACCAAGTCACTTGGCTCTGTCATATCCTCACACGGCCTCTCCTATCATTACTACGCTGACGATACACAACTAATCTTCTCCTTTCCCCCTTCTGATAACCAGGTGGCGAATCGCATCTCTGCATGTCTGGCAGACATATCAGTATGGATGACGGATCACCACCTCAAGCTGAACCCTGGCAAGACGGAGCTGCTCTTCCTCCCGGGGAAGGACTGCCCGTTCCATGATCTCGCCATCACGGTTGACAACTCCGTTGTGTCCTCCTCCCAGAGTGCGAAGAGCCTTGGCGTGACCCTGGACAACACCCTGTCGTTCTCCGCTAACATCAAGGCGGTGACCCGCTCCTGCAGGTTCATGCTCTACAACATTCGGAGAGTACGACCCTGCCTCACACAGGAAGCGGCACAGGTCCTAATCCAGGCACTTGTCATCTCCCGTCTGGATTACTGCAACTCGCTGTTGGCTGGCCTCCCTGCATGTGCCATTAAACCCCTACAACTCATCCAGAATGCCGCAGCCCGTCTGGTGTTCAACCTTCCCAAGTTCTCTCACGTCACCCCCCTCCTCCGCACACTCCACTGGCTTCCAGTTGAAGCTCGCATCCGTTACAAGACCATGGTGCTTGCCTTTGGAGCAGCGAGGGGAACGGCACCTCTGTACCTTCGGGCTCTGATCAGTCCCTACACCCAAACGAGGGCATTGCGTTCATCCACCTCTGGCCTGCTGGCTCCCCTTCCTCTGCGGAAGCATAGTTCCCGCTCAACCCAGTCAAAACTGTTCGCTGCTCTGGCACCCCAATGGTGGAACAAGCTCCCTCACGCCGCCAGGACAGCGGAGTCACTCACCACCTTCCGGAGACATTTGAAACCCCACCTCTTTAAGGAATACCTGGGATAGGATAAAGCAATCCTTCTACCCCCCCCCCACACACACAGCGGAGTCGCTCACCACCTTCCGGAGACATTTGAAACCCCACCTCTTTAAGGAATACCTGGGATAGGATAAAGTAATCCTTCTACCCCCCCCCCCCCAAAAAAATTGTAAAGTGGTTATCCCACTGGCTATAGGATGAATGCATCAATTTGTGAGTCGCTCTGGACTAGAGCGTCTGCTAAATGACGTAAATGTGCCCTTGAGCAAGGCACTTAGCCCTGATTGCTCCTGTAAGTCGCTCTGGATAAGAGCGTCTGCTAAATGACTTAAATGTAAATGTAAATGTAATTCGACCATGAAGGCCTGATTCACGCAGTCTCCTCTGAACAGTTGATGTTGAGATGTGTCTGTTACTTGAACTCTGTGAAGCATTTATTTGGGCTGCAATTTCTGAGGCTGGTAACTCTAATGAACTTATCCTCTGCAGCAGAGGTAACTCTGGGTCTTCCTTTCCTGTGGCGGTCCTCATGAGAGCCAGTTTCATCATAGCGCTTGATAGTTTTTGCAACTGCACTTGAAGAAACTTTCAAAGTTCTTGATATTTTCCGGATTGACTGACCTTCATGTCTTAAAGTAATGATGGGCTGTCATTTGTCTTTGCTTATTTGAGCTGTTCTTGCCATAAAATGGACTTGGTCTTTTACCAAATAGGGTTATCTTCTGTATACCACCCTTACCTTGTCACAACACAACTGATTGTCTCTAACGCATTAAGAAGGAAAGCAATTCCACAAATTAACTTTTAACAAGGCACACCTGTTAATTGAAATGCATTCCAGGTGACTACCTCATGAAGCTGGTTGAGAGAATGCCAATAATGTGCAAAGATGTCATCAAGGCAAAGGGTGGCTACTTCGAAGAATCTCAAATATACCCTGAAGAAGGCACAGTGATGCCGAAATGTTGGTGGTTTTTACCCAATAAATTACTGGGAGGTTACACATATGGAGTGTGCAACTCTCTTTGTATTTATAGCTTACTTTGAAGAATCTAAAATCTAAAATATATTTTTATTTGTTTCACACTTTTTTGGTTACTACATGATTCCACATGTGTTACTTCATAGTTTTGATGTCTTCACTATTATTCTACAATGTAGAAAATAGTAAAAAATTAAGAAAAACCCTTGAATGAGTAGGTGTGTCCAAACTTTTTGACTGGTACTGTACGTTGTAAACTTTCATTCATAGGGTAGGTTGTAGCAACCTCATAATGAGTATATGGAACATTTAGTATCATGTAGTAGCGTAAACCTATCGATGTTACATTGAACTGGGTGAATGGAATATAAATGACATTAAAAAAAGGCCTCCCTCATCTTAAACGGCACCGACCGCCACTGATCAACACACAGTAAAAAATCTGGTGTCCACACTAGATAGGGCAGTAGTGGAGCGGGTCGAGAGCTTCAAGTTTCTCTGTGTCCACGTCACTAAGGAATTAACATGGTCCACACACACCAACACAGTCGTGAAGAAGGCACGACAACGCCTATTCCCCCTCAGGAGGCTGAAAGTAATTTTGCATGGGCCCTCGGATCCTCAAAAGGTTTTACTGATGCATCTTGACTGGCTGCAGCACCGCTTGGTATGACAACTGCTTGGCGTTCGACCGCAAGGCGCTACAGAGGGTAGTGTGTACATCACTGGGGCCAAGCTCCCTGCCATCCAGCAGCTCAATACCAGAGGAAGGCCCTAGAAATTGTCAAAGACTCCTGCCACCCAAGTCATAGCCTTTTCTTTCTGCTACCGCATGGCAAGCGGTTCTGATGCACCAAGTCTGGAACCAACAGGTCCCTGAACAGCTTCTACCCCAAGCCATAGGACTGCTAAATAGTTAACCAAATAGCTACCTGGACTATCTGCATTGACATACCCCCCCCCCCCCCCCCCCCCCCCCCCCCCTTTGCACTAACTCTTTTGACTCATCACATACGCTGCTGCTACTGCTTATTATCTATCCTGTTGCCTAGTCACTTTATCTATCTGTACATATCTACCTCAATTACCTCGTACCACTGCATATCGACTCGGTACTGGTACCCCGTGTATATAGCCAAGTTATCATTGTGAATTTATTCCTTATGTTATTGTCTTTCTATTATTTTTCTCAGCATTGTTAGGAAGGGCCCATAAGTAAGCATTTCACTGTTAGTCTACACCTGTTGTTTACAAAGCATTTGACAAATAAAATTTTATTTGATTTGAGAACACTCAGCTATGCATTTAATGAGTGATTGCCCCAAAAAAGCAACTTCTCATTTTGAAAATGGCCTATGTGGCATCAATATGAGTCAGAAACATTTATTATTGCGTCAAAATTGACTACAATGCTGAAATAGGATAATTTTGGTCATAAAGTCAGTCTCCTCCAAAACTGAGATTTGTGCAATGATAGGAAAAACATTTATGTTACAGAATGAAAGGTACTGTAACAGTTTTCCTTAAATTGGGTTTATTTCAATCCTGGTCACATTACCACAGCTGGCAGCTCCCAAGTAATCAACAATTCGCAGCGCAAGTGCACTTGACCCAATTGTAATGCCCATGGTCAATTAGGTTTGACATTTACAGTGGGGGAAAAAAGTATTTAGTCAGCCACCAATTATGCAAGTTCTCCCACTTAAAAAGATGAGAGAGGCCTGTAATTTTCATCATAGGTACACGTCAACTATGACAGACAAAATGAGAAAAAGAAATCCAGAAAATCACATTGTAGGATTTTTAATGAATTTATTTGCAAATTATGGTGGAAAATAAGTATTTGGTCAATAACAAACGTTTCTCAATACTTTGTTATATACACTTTGTTGGCAATGACACAGCTCAAACGTTTTCTGTAAGTCTTCACAAGGTTTTCACACACTGTTGCTGGTATTTTGGCCCATTCCTCCATGCAGATCTCCTCTAGAGCAGTGATGTTTTGGGGCTGTCGCTGGGCAACACAGACTTTCAACTCCCTCCAAAGATTTTCTATGGGGTTGAGATCTGGAGACTGGCTAGGCCACTCCAGGACCTTGAAATGCTTCTTACGAAGCCACTCCTTCGTTGCCCGGGCGGTGTGTTTGGAATCATTGTCATGCGGAAAGACCCAGCCACGTTTCATCTTCAATGCCCTTGCTGATGGAAGGAGGTTTTCATTCAAAATCTCACGATACATGGCCCCATTCATTCTTTCCTTTACATGGATCAGTCGTCCTGGTCCCTTTGCAGAAAAACAGCCCCAAAGCATGATGTTTCCACCCCCATGCTTCACAGTAGGTATGGTGTTCTTTGGATGCAGCTCAGCATTCTTTGTCCTCCAAACACGACGAGTTGAGTTTTTACCAAAAAGTTCTATTTTGGTTTCATCTGACCATATGACATTCTCCCAATCCTCTTCTGGATCATCCAAATGCACTCTAGCAAACTTCAGACGGGCCTGGACATGTACTGGCTTAAGCAGGGGGACACGTCTGGCACTGCAGGATTTGAGTCCCTGGCGGCGTAGTGTGTTACTGATGGTAGGCTTTGTTACTTTGGTCCCAGCTCTCTGCAGGTCATTCACTAGGTCCCCCCGTGTGGTTCTGGGATTTTTGCTCACCGTTCTTGTGATCATTTTGACCCCACGGGGTGAGATCTTGCGTGGAGCCCCAGATCGAGGGAGATTATCAGTGGTCTTGTATGTCTTCCATTTCCTAATAATTGCTCCCACAGTTGATTTCTTCAAACCAAGCTGCTTACCTATTGCAGATTCAGTCTTCCCAGCCTGGTGCAGGTCTACAATTTTGTTTCTGGTGTCCTTTGACAGCTCTTTGGTCTTGGCCATAGTGGAGTTTGGAGTGTGACTGTTTGAGGTTGTGGACAGGTGTCTTTTATACTGATAACAAGTTCAAACAGGTGCCATTAATACAGGTAACGAGTGGAGGACAGAGGAGCCTCTTAAAGAAGAAGTTACAGGTCTGTGGGAGCCAGAAATCTTGCTTGTTTGTAGGTGACCAAATACTTATTTTCCACCATAATTTGCAAATAAATTCATTAAAAATCCTACAATGTGATTTTCTGGAATTTTTTCTCTCTCAATTTGTCTGTCATAGTTGACGTGTACCTATGATGAAAATTACAGGCCTCTCTCATCTTTTTAAGTGGGAGAACTTGCACAATTGGTGGCTGACTAAATACTTTTTTTCCCCACTGTAATATCCCTATGGGGCTAGTTAGGGACCATCAGTAAATTACACAATGTACATGGGACAATATTAAAAAATGTCCATAGTTCCAAATGTCAATGATTTTAAAAAATGTTTTTATTTAAAGTCAGGAAGTTCATCCCCCCTTTAATAGCGTTCAGTAGCCTAGCAATGCATTACAAAATGTGCGGTTTTGCCACAAGAGGTACTGCTTTTGAAGTCGAGTGATTGGCTACCCAAAGAGCAGAAGAAGAAGGCACTAAGGCTCCAAGGACCAGGGGTCTAGTGATGTTTGATGACATTCTCCCTGCATATGGCCCCGTGTAGCTCAGTTGGTAGAGCATGGCACTTGCAACGCCAGGGTTGTGGGTTCGATTCCCACGGGGGGCCAGTATGAAAAATTTAAAATAAAAATAAAATGTATGCACTCACTAACTGTAAGTCGCCCTGGATAAGAGCGCCTGCTAAATGACTAAAATGTAAATGCATATGTAATGCTGGGGTACATTAACCCATTCATAGACGCTAAATAGGGTTAGGGTTAGTGTTCCTACACAGCCATATCTCCATGTTACAGTGTTTGTTTAAGGAAGACAGACGGAAGGCATAGGGGGCAACTTGGGCTAATTAGCTATCTAGAGTTCTCCAAACACATGGCTGTGTGTTAGCATAACTGGGGAGGAAGTGTAGTTTATTCAACTGGAGGCACACACAGTGTATTGATCTGTGCAAAACTGCTACAGTAAGTGTATATTTTTCTTTAAAAGGTTATTTCTCGCTGATATAAAAGATAAGCGGCATATCAGCATATGTAAAAAAAATAAATAAAAAAAAAGGTTTCGCAAGCAAAAACCCTACAGAGAAGGGTTTTCGAGAGCTAAGGTTATATTTGTATTTATTATGGATCCCCATTAGCTGCTGCCTTGGGTCCGGCAATATTAAGGAAGTTATAACATTTTAAAAACATTACAATACATTCAGAACAGATTTCACAACACACTAAGGGTGTGCCCTCAGGCCCCTACTCCACTACCACATATCTACAACACAGAATCCATGTGTACGTATGTGTATAGTGCGTATGTTATCGTGTGTGTATGCATGTGTCGGTGCCTATGTTTGTGTTGCTTCACAGTCCCCGCTGTTCCATAAGGTGTATTTGTATCTGTTTTTAAATCTGATTCTACTGCTTGCATCAGTTACCTGATGTGGAAAAGAGTTCCATGTAGTCATGGCTCATATTTAAAATAAAATTGGACTCCTGGGAAGTGTCTACTTTGCTGTTATTCTGGCTACACTGTTTGACGTGACTGTAAGTTAGCCGTAGTTGGCTAGCTAACAAGTAAGGCATAAGAACGTTGCCAGCCAGTATCAGTGTTGCCAACTCCTCAGTAAGGAAAGTAGCTATTGGCTGTCTTAAAAGTCACTAAATGACATCATCATCTAATTTGCATAATTAGACATGTGCATGTAATTGTGTGGACGCTGTAGGAGAGAGGAATAACGTCGTGGGAGAGACAAAAAGTGAGTAAAAAACACCCTAAATATGTTTAGAACTACAAATGAACTTTCTTCTGTCAATTTTTTTTTTTTTTTTTATGTCACAATTCCAACCCTCCTCCTTTATCCGGGCTTGGGACCGGCAAAAGTGACCCAAAAGAGACACTGGCGGAATTACTTCGTTTTTTTTTTTTTTTTTTTTTTTTTATATATATTTTTTTAAATTTTTAGTTTAGTTTTCTTAAGTTTGGTTTGGTTTTTAACATTATGGTCCACTTAGGAGCCTATAACAAGTCACAGTAAAACATGAACATAAAAAAATAATAATTGTATACAATCTACATTAACAATCTAAATGGACCAAAAAGAGACAATAGAAAAAACTGTCAATGACAATGTGAGAAAATGATGGTAACTAGTCTGGCCCTAATTCAGGTTAATTGTTGTTTTTTTTCAGACCCCCTCCACACACACACAGGCTGTGCTGGCTCACAGAAAGAGTGGGTCATCGTCATTTTGGTCAAGGCTCTCTATGGCAGGTTCAGCAACTGAGGAAGCTGACTTAAATGAGTAAGCAACTGAGGAAGCTGACTTAAATGAGTAAGCAGCTGATGTGCCAAAAAGCTGCAAAACATTATCAGGCAGCTTGTCACACCCTGGCTCTGGGACTCATTATGTTGAGCCAGGGTGTGTTCATTCTATGTGGTTTATTTCTATGTTGGGGGTTCTAGGTTGTGTTTAATTCTATGTTTGCCTGAGCGACTCCCAATCAGAGGCAACGAGTGTCAGCTGTTGGCTGGTTGTCTCTGATTGGGAGCCATATTTACACTGTATGTTTTCCCTTTGTGTTTGTGGGTTTTTGTTCCGTGTTCGGTCATTGATACCGTGGACGTCACGAGTCGTTTCTTGTTTTGTATTGAGTTTAAACTTTAACTAATTAAAGTATGTTTGTTCATCACGCTGCGCCTTGGTCTGTTCCATATGACGATCGTGACAGAAAAACCCACCATGCAACGACCAAGCAGCGTGTCCAGGGGCAGCCCTTGGGCTGGACATGGGAGGAAGCGCCGGGAAAGGCCCTGGCGAAAGAGGAGCAGCATGTCCAGGAGCAGGCAGCCTGGACATGGGAGGAGATATTGGACGGTAAAGGGTCCTGGACTTGGGGGGAAATCCTGGCCGGGATGGATCGCCGGCCATGGAGTGAGACAGTGGAGAGGCGACGGAGAGAGGAGCAACGGCGTGATCAGGGTCGTCGTCGGACGGTCGAGAGGCAACCCCAGAAAATTTTTAGGGGGGGGGCACACGGCATGGACGACGGGGCTGACGGAGGAAAAGAAGGGGCGGATCCAGAAGGCCACCAGGCCAGGGGTACACCGCCCTGTACGTCCTGTGCGGATGCCTCACACAGAGTGTGTGAGGGTAGGCATTCAGCCAGGACGGGTTGTGGCCGCTCTTCACTCCAGGCCTCCTATCCGTCTCCACAGCCCGGTTCGGCCTGTCCCTGCTCCACGCACCAAGCCTACGGTGTGCTTCGCCAGCCCAGCCCGACCTGTCCCTGCTCCACGCACCAAGCCTACGGTGTGCGTCGCCAGCCCAGTCCGGCCTGTCCCTGCTCCACGCACCAAGCCTACGGTGTGCGTCGCCAGCCCAGCCCGACCTGTCCCTGCTCCACGCACCAAGCCTACGGTGTGCGTCGCCAGCCCAGTCCGGCCTGTCCCTGCTCCACGCACCAAGCCTACGGTGTGCGTCGCCAGCCCAGCCCGGCCTGTCCCTGCTCCACGCACCAAGCCTACGGTGCGCGTCGCCAGCCCGGCCCGGCCTGTTCCTGCCACTCGCACCAAGTATACGGTGCGCGTTGCCAGCCCGGCCCGGCTTGTTCCTGCCACTCGCACCAAGTATACGGTGCGCGTCGCCAGCCCGGCCCGGCCTGTTCCTGCCACTCGCACCAAGTCTACGGTGCGCGTCGCCAGCCCGGCCCGGCTTGTTCCTGCCACTCGCACCAAGTATACGGTGCGCGTCGCCAGCCCGGCCCGGCCTGTTCCTGCCACTCGCACCAAGTCTACGGTGCGCGTCGCCAGCCCGGCCCGGCTTGTTCCTGCCACTCGCACCAAGTCTACGGTGCGCGTCGCCAGCCCGGCCCGGCCTGTTCCTGCCACTCGCACCAAGCCAGGGGTGCGAGTCGTCAGCCTGGTAAGGCCCGTCCCTCCTCCACGCACCAAGCCAGGGGTGCGAGTCGTCAGCCTGGTAAGGCCCGTCCCTCCTCCACGCACCAAGCCAGGGGTGCGCGTTGTCAGCCTGGTAAGGCCCGTTCCTCCTCCATGCACCAAGCCAGGGGTGCGCGTCGTCAGTCCAGCACAACCCGTGCCTGGGTCACCGGTGCCTGGTAAGGTACCGGTCAACTGCTCCACTATGGAGCTGAAGCTAACCGCTCCTGCTAAGTCCAGTCCTGCTCCAGCCGGCGGGGCCAGACTGGACCAGGGGCGCTATGGGGGGTGTATTGGAGGGTGGTGGTCAAGGCCGGAGCCAGAACCGCCGCCGAGGAGGTATGCCCGCCCAGCCCTCCCCTGTTTTGTTTAGTTGAGGCGCGGTCACAGTCCGCGCCTTTAGGGGGGGGTACTGTCACACCCTGGCTCTGGGACTCATTATGTTGAGCCAGGGTGTGTTCATTCTATGTGGTTTATTCCTATGTTGGGGGTTCTAGGTTGTGTTTAATTCTATGTTTGCCTGAGTGACTCCCAATCAGAGGCAACGAGTGTCAGCTGTTGGCTGGTTGTCTCTGATTGGGAGCCATATTTAAACTGTATGTTTTCCCTTTGTGTTTGTGGGTTTTTGTTCCGTGTTCGGTCATTGATACCGTGGACGTCACGAGTCGTTTCTTGTTTTGTATTGAGTTTAAACTTTAACTAATTAAAGTATGTTTGTTCATCACGCTGCGCCTTGGTCTGTTCCATATGACGATCGTGACACAGCTGGTGCTCATAGGAAGCCTCACCAGACAGCTTCAGTCCATATTGAATGTACAGAATGGAGTTAAGGGTCTGCAAGGTCATCCGATTTCTACGTTTTTTTTGCTTTTTACCACACTCATCTGGCTGAATATTCTCTCGACTTCAGCATTCGAGTGTGGCAAGGACAACACAGACACAGCAGCCATGGCAAGTTCTTGAAACGGGTTGATATCAGCTGCATCCCTGAACTTCCAAATCTCACTCCAGAAGCCCAGTGTGTTTTTTGTCTCATTCCATTTACTAAGATGGATGGCACACCATTGCTGGACAATCTTGTCTATCTCTGCAGGGGAGTAGCCAAGGAGCTTGGCTATTTTTTCTATTTCTCCAGGGCTCTTATTGTGCGTTAGAGTTTCCTCCACATTGAAAACTGACATGTACTGCAATGCTTCGATGTTGTCCGGCAGTCTCACCCTCAACTCATTAGTGAGGGAGATGGTGAAGGCTACACACCGCTTTCGGACATTGTTTTCATCCTCAGGCGCAAGGTGGAGCTCAGCTGCCTTTGACTCAAAAAGGTAACCAAGGTACGGTTTGGGACTGATGTACCCATCTATCCACCTATACTCCTGAGTGGCGCAGTGGTCTAAGGCACTGCATCGCAGTGCTAACTGTGCCACTAGAGATCCTGGTTCGAATCCAGGCTCTGTCGCAGCCGGCCGCGACCGGGAGACTCATGGGCGGCGCACAATTGGCCCAGCGTCGTCCAGGGTAGGGAATGGCCGGCAGGGATGTAGCTCAGTTGATAGAGCATGGCGTTTGCAACGCCAGGGTTGTGGGTTCGATTCCCACGGGGGGCCAGTATAAAAAAATATGTATTCACTAACTGTAAGTCGCTCTGGATAAGAGCGTCTGCTAAATGACTAAAATGTAAATGTCTATTGGCCCTTTGAGTACATCAACATTTGCCAGTGGATTCAGCACCCTGCTGCTCACAGACTTGATCAGGCTAACCAAGCTGTCAAGTAGCTTAAGAGGATCTACTTGCTCTCCCTCAAAAGCCTTGATGGCCAACTGTACCTCACCCAGTACTGACTTCAAAAAAGTCAGATACAATATGTTTTGAGGATCACTGTACATGGAGTATAAAACCTCAGCCATGTAGCAGTGTTCACTGGACTTGGTGACTGCGAAATGACGCCTAAGCTCCTCCCACTGATCCAAAATGCGTGAAACCGCGGGTTCAATGGAGAGCCAACGTGTGGCATACACCTTGGTTATCTATTAAGGTTTCTCCCCACAGTTGATGGTCTCATATATGGCCTTGTAGGCCTCCCTGCGCTTTGGAGACACTGAAAACCAGTTATAAGTCTCTCGTATCAAGTACTCCACACTACAGGGAATAGTGTCATTGGAAGCATGACTTACAGGAAGCTGCAGAGAGTGGCACACACAGCGAATAAGAACCAGATCTTTGAGGCCATACTCCTCCTTCAGCACTTTATGGACCCCATTGTTAATCCCCGTCATAAAAGAGGAATTTGTCAGTCCATATCCCCAGGAGTTTCTCTTTTTTAAGACAACACTTCTTGAGGAAAGCCACAACAGCACGGGCTATAGATTTGGCATCTTCTCCCTCCAACTCAACAAGCCCCAGAAATGTTGATACAATTGTCTGCTTGGTGTCACTAAAGTACCTTATCACAACCCCCAGGTACTTAGAAACACTTACAGTGAGGGAAAAAAGTATTTGATCCCCTGCTGATTTTGTACGTTTGCCCACTGACAAAGAAATGATCAGTCTATAATTTTAATGGCAGGTTTATTTGAACAGTGAGAGACAGAATAACAACAAAAAAATCCAGAAAAATGCATGTCAAAAATGTTATCAATTGATTTGCATTTTAATGAGGGAAATAAGTATTTGAACCCCTCTCAATCAGAAAGATTTCTGGCTCCCAGGTGTCTTTTATACAGGTAATGAGCTGAGATTAGGAGCACACTCTTAAAGGGAGTGCTCCAAATCTCAGCTTGTTACCTGTATAAAAGACACCTGTCCACAGAAGCAATCAATCAATCAGATTCCAAACTCTCCACAATGGTCAAGACCAAAGAGCTCTCCAAGGATGTCAGGGACAGGATTGTAGACCTATACAATGCTGGAATGGGCTACAAGACCATCGCCAAGCGGCTTGGTGAGAAGGTGACAACAGTTGGTGCGATTATTCGCAAATGGAAGAAACACAAAATAACTGTCAATCTCCCTCGGCCTGGGGCTCCATGCAAGATCTCACCTCGTGGACTTGCAATGATCATGAGAACGGTGAGGAATCAGCCCAGAACTACACGGGAGGATCTTGTCAATGATCTTAAGGCAGCTGGGACCATAGTCACCAAGAAAATAATTGGTAACACACTACGCCGTGAAGGACTGAAATCCTGCAGCGCCCGCAAGGTCCCCCTGCTCAAAAAAGCACATATACAGGGCCGTCTGAAGTTTGCCAATGAACATCTGAATGATTCAGAGGAGAACTGGGTGAAAGTGTTGTGGTCAGATGAGACCAAAATCGAGCTCTTTGGCATCAACTCAACTCGCCATGTTTGGAGGAGGAGGAATGCTGCCTATGACCCCAAGAACACCATCCCCACTGTCAAACATGGAGGTGGAAACATTATGCTTTGGGGGTGTTTTTCTGCTAAGGGGACAGGACAACTTCACCGCATCAAAGGGACGATGGATCGGGCCATGTACTGTCAAATCTTGGGTGAGAACCTCCTTCCCTCAGCCAGGGCATTGAAAATGGGTCGTGGATGGGTATTCCAGCATGACAATGACCCAAAACACACGGCCAAGGCAACAAAGGAGTGGCTCAAGAAGAAGCACATTAAGGTCCTGGAGTGGCCTAGCCAGTCTCCAGACCTTAATCCCATAGAAAATCTGTGGAGGAAGCTGAAGGTTCGAGTTGCCAAACGTCAGCCTCGAAACCTTAATGACTTGGAGAAGATCTGCAAAGAGGAGTGGAACAAAATCCCTTCTGAGATGTGTGCAAACCTGGTGGCCAACTACAAGAAACGTCTGACCTCTGTGATTGCCAACAAGGGTTTTGCCACCAATTACTAAGTCATGTTTTGCAGAGGGGTCAAATACTTATTTCCCTCATTAAAATGCAAATCAATTTATAACATTTTTGACATGCATTTTTCTGGATTTTTTTGTTGTTATTCTGTCTCTCACTGTTCAAATAAACCTACCATTAAAATTATAGACTGATCATGTCTTTGTCAGTGGGCAAACTTACAAAATCAGCAAGGGATCAAATACTTTTTTCCCTCACTGTACATCCGTGGATTCATCGAGGAGGAGGCTGAAACGCTGGTCACCCACATCTGCGACCAACTTTTTCAGAAAGTATGGTGCTAGAACACCATTAACCATTTATGTGCACTTTGTCCTGTGCATTTTGAAGTGGGTAGCAGCAGTGGAGTCTGAGAAAGCAGCTCTACATGCTTCTCCAATGTGATCACATGCCAGCATGGAACAGTGTTCAGCGATAGCTAATGCCATGGTAGCCTCAGCCTTTTTTGCAGTCAATTTTTTTAACCATAAATGGCAGCTTGTTTCGGGTGGAACTATTATAAGGCTTTGCCTTTTGAGTATGTTTTTGAGTTGTCATGTGTTTTTTTACATCACTAAGTTTGGTGTAGAAATCAACCTTACAATACAGGCAGTATTTTTGAGTGTACAGTTTAGACTGAGACATGATGAGCTAGCCAGCTAGATGTTTAGCTTATGTCACAGAGAGGCACACACACAGTGGAGGAGGTGAGTAAGTGTCTGAGGCTGTGTGAGTCAAATGGAGTGATTTATTTTTGTGCAGTGATTTATTTTAGACAAAGAACATTTTACATTTACATCCCGCCCTGAATGTAAGCCAGGGCAGCATCAGCCAGCGGCGGCTTCCCGCATGCGCGATTAATTTGCAGTCTGGACGCGGAGGGGTGAACATCTCCTGCTCTGACTGCAGCTGGGAGGGACTGCTGCGAAAGGACTGGGCCGCCTGTGAGTGCTTTGGGACGGGGGTGGGGCCCACGAGCAGCGGGTCGAGGGTGGGGGGTGGGGCCTGGGTGGGGCCCACGGCAGCACCCGCTGCTCGTTGAGAAGAGTAAGAACGAGACGTGCTTTCACGTCAGAGTCTCCAATAACACCAGAAAAAGTAGCTAGATTTGTCGCAAGTTGGCAATACTGGCCAGTATGGCAATGGAACATTTAGAACGAACTACTGGGTCGCATCCATAGACACAAAACAAAAAGACTGAACGACTGGGTCACGTCTCTGGCAACCAAACCAATAGAACGAATGACTAGCTGGCTTGGGTAGCAACCCTAGATTTGTGTCGGGACTATATTTTGTGGAAGGATGAAATAGTGTGAATAAAATAATCAAAATAACGTTAATGAAAATATGTAAATCATTATTTGAATATGTTGGTAACCCGTTGAATAAAAGTGATAATGCCCTCGAAGCCGGTGTTTGGAGGATATATTGGCACGGTTTGCCGGCCCTCGACAACAACACTGTATCCTACAAACGCCGGCTTCTCGGGCACTTTCACTTAAGTAGAGTCTAAGGATCAATGATTCTGCAAATGTAGAGGGAATCATGTTCCAGGAGTACCCGGTTAGGATGAAGGAGATCGAAGCAGTGGTGTGTATTCATGGATGCCAAGGGAAGTCAGGCTTCTCCAACATTTTTTGAAATAAAATAATAAAATAATGTATCTTTCTCTCTCTTTGTTTTCTTAATTTTCCGTCAATTCGCAAGTGGCTGAATCTCACCGGAGAAATCATCCGAGAGAGGGAAACAGCGCCCCTCTTCTGTCTCAGTATGTGTAGCCCAGGTATCTGATGCTGTTTGGACCTAAATAGTATATAACATGTTGCCGCCGTAGCATTTGATTGATTGATTCCAGCAAGCATTTGGCCTCCCTTGATAAAAAAATAAATAAAAGAATTAGGCAATCAGCATTGAGCTGAGCTCAACTAGGGTTGTCCTGGTGCAGCAAAACGCCCCCCAAGGGAAGCCAGTTTGGATTTGGCTTCAGACCAATCAAATCACTTCCTAAGCAAAACATCATTTTCAGAGAAATGTCTGTTTCTGGTCTGCTTGTGTTTATGTCCTGCAGTAGCTAGCTTGCTAAATCGGCCCTTTTCTAAGCCATTGATGATGAAGGGGATTTGGACTTGTGGTTTTGACTTAATTCTCTGTACAGGCCAATGATTATAAATTAATGTTGTGCCAGGGGCCTGAGACGATTGATGTTCAATACAGTATGTAGCCTAGATGTAGCCTAGTAGGCTCATGTTAACTAGCTAGCTAGCAAACTTAGCTGGTTCTGTGGTTCATTGTTGCCCATATGAGGAAGTTAGGCTAGCAAGCATTTTAGCTAGGTAGCCTATGACAACAAAAACTAAAAGTGTACTGTATGACAGAGCCATTGACCGTTTTGCCAACATGAAAGAGAGGAAGATGGCGTTGGCATTCAACTAGTCTACAAGTAGGGTGAGTCCAAAAAAATGTTTTTACTTGCATATGCACACACACAGGGGCGGCCTGTTCAATAGGGCGATATGGGCGACGCACTGCCAAACGGGAAAAGGAAGGGATTTTTTTTCTAATCAATTATATCACGGCAACAGTAGTTATCAGTGTTGTAATCTATATGTCTGATCTGCCACAGTGCCACACTGCCACTAAATGTCGAATCAGGCTAAAGTCGTGCTTCAAATGGCTCCCCCCCCCTTTTGGGGCGATTTCAGTCAGGTTGAAAATCGCCCAGAAGTCTGTCATAGACTCCCATGTAAAATCTATTTTTTTCAAATTTCAGAGCCTTCAATACAATCTCAATGGGTGTCTGTGGGCTTGCACTTACGCGCTTTCGTCATACGTTACGTAACCATGAACGTAACTGAGAAAAGAGCGGATTGTTTGAAAGAAGTTCCTTTTTGTCGGCGAACAAATGAAGATAAATTGGCAACGAAACAATTAGGACCTCCCAGACCAAATTTAATAATTCAACAGGTTTCTACTAAAGGCGGAAAGTCCTACACCCGAGGATTTTCCAAAAATTGGTACGAACGAAAAAAGACATTGCCACTCACTCAACTGGATGAGGGATACAGGCTAGCTGTCCGCCGCCACAACGATGAGGTTAGTGTTGATAATCACAAGTTTACTGGAGAACTGAGACCAAGTAGAGACTTTGGACAGGGTGGATATGGTATAATAAAGGCAGTTTATTCAGAGGTAAAGATATCTGGAATCGCGTTCACGGACCCGTTCGTCAAACTCTTAGGGAGCTATAAATTAAGCCCCATTACTTACCATATCAGATAAGAGAAATTGCTGCAGCTACATATATTTTACATCCTGGCCCTACATAGTTCACTATTTGCATCACTTACCAAAATATTACATGTGGTCATATATGCTTGGAAAGTGGAGATGCCATAGAACGTCAAAAAAGTAAACATTGCTGGAGACACATTGCCGTTTTGGAGAAGACATCGCGTTTGCTAGCGAAGAGATTTGTTGTGGCAAATGAACTTGGGCTGGGAATTGCCACGAACCTCACGATAAGATATATATGCATCAGCATTGCGAGTCTCATGATTCTATACGTATTGCGATTCGATACTGTGATTTTATTGCGCACCATATGTCTGTTGCAGAGGGATCAGAAAGCCATGAGAACGAGTTTTGATCAGTCATGGAAATAAAAGTGCTGAAAACAAATTGGCTCCCAATGTGAAAAGATTGAGAACAAGCTATGAAGGAACAATAATGGTGTTTTGGTGCAGGTACAGCCAACTAGCGCTAAAATATTGCGATATTGTCAATACAGTATATCGTAAAGTATCACTATGTAACTCGATTTCTTTCACCCCAATCCCTCAAATTAACGGTAAATAACTGAATTGTTTGCCCCACATTTAGCTAAGATGATTAGCTAGCCAGCTAAAATGTTTTATTTAGTTAGCAGTCGCATCTACAATAGTTTACTGTCAATAACATGTCTCCAAAAATGACGTGGTGTCTCCAATTGTGTTGACATTTTACAATTGCGATGCGCATCCATGAGTATCCACTTTCTGTAGCTCAGCTGGTAGAGCATGGTGCTTGTAACGCCAAGGTAGTGGGTTCGATCCCCGGGACCACCCATACACAAAAATGTATGCACGCATGACTGTAAGTCGCTTTGGATAAAAGCGTCTGCTAAATGGCATATTATTATTATTATTATTATTATTATCTGAAGAGAGCCCCGAAACATTGTGTGCAGACATTTTATGCAATAAATGAAGTAGGTTGAATCTAGTAGTTCTGATCTTCTGATTGGTCCTGATGAGTTGGGCGAGGTCCCCTCCAGGCTACTGTCACTGTTGCATTGGCTCTGAGTCGGGTTCTCTGTCTTCAAATGTTCAGCCTAAGAGAGGGGATTTTTGTGTGTGTGTGTGTGTGTGTGTGTTTAACAGTGATGATGTGTGTGTGTGTGTGTGTGTGTGTGTGTTTAACAGTGATGATGTGTGTGTGTGTGTGTTTGTGTGTGTGTGTGTCCTCAGAGCAAGAACTCGTGAGTTGGAAGAACTGAGAGGCCTATGGCGTGGGTGTTGTCCTTGGCCACCTGCTGACAAGGCTGACAAGATAGGACCCTTTTGTCCATTGTTATTGGATAGGAACAGAACTTATAACCAGCTCCTGACCTAAATAGATCTTAGCACAACATTTTACTCAACATATCATATTCCATATTCACTATAACAAATATATTTACTACGACATTAGCAAGAACCGCCACATCCTCAGCCGGCTAATCCAGTGTGTGAAGTTTTGCGGAGTGTTTGAGTTAGCTTTGCGAGGCAAAGATGAAACTGAGGGCTCCACCAACCCTGGTAAGCCAACACTTTTGAGATCAGTCAATAAATGCTTCTGGTATTGACTTATATGCTGCCCCTGTCTTCATGTTGTTGCTGGACATATCTTTTTTAAAATGTGTGTAGGTCACCTAAATCATCAGAAAAATTTCCCCTCCTGAGAATTTTTTCAGGAGCCGCCACTGCACACACACACACAGACATAAATCATTACCATGAACAGCCACATGATTAGCAACATTGATTGGACTAAATCGTTTTTGGTATCTTTAAGTTTGTTTTCAGTGTATTAAAGTAAGCATATATAGCCTTGTTGATTTGATGATGTTTAAATGTTTCAGTTGAAATGGTGCTGGAATAGTGGAGGCAGTGCTCCTCCTGTTGTCTTTGTGCTGACTTGCGGTAACTCTGTGGTTCTAAATCAGTAGTTGTTTATTAAACTGACAAAACATTAACTTGCTTGACCATGCTGCAGGTGATATACCTGTTTGTTACATGCAATATTTGCTTTGTGGACTACACCGGACAGATGTTACTCTCCGGTTTTGTGATGAAACAAATGTATGTGTGGTTGAATTTATTCCGCTACTGTGTGACTGTTGTCATGGCCTTATTGTATATCATGGTGGCTATGAACGAATGGGTTATAGAGCAAACAACGTAATTATCACAACATAGGTTGCAATATTGCTTTTTTACTGGCTTGGCTCGGCTTCCTCAGTGATTTTACCCACGCAACGCTACTGGATCGAAGTAGAAAGTGTCAGGCTTGTCCAGCATGTCTCCTATGCAGAGGCATTGGAAATAGTTTGACCAAATGAAGATGAGGAAGACGTGGCAGTGGAAGCCCCGCAGTGTGCTGAGAATGTTGTTCAGCAGTTGAGAGATCCTGATATAGGCCTAATGATCGTGAAGAAAGTGGGTTTTGTTGCATTCAATGCCCAGGTGATAAATGCCCAGCAGAAATTGGAAATCATTGTGAATGTGGCTAAAATGTTTTTGGATCTACATGACTTCACAGCTGAAACATTGCAAGGAATATTGTCCAAATAAGTTCCCCCCTCTCAGGCCCCAGAGCCTGTGTAGGGATCTGAGTAGACATGAATAAGACGGATAATATTATTTATATAATAATAATATATATTATTTTGGGCTGTTTGTTTTTGGAGAATATGAGTTTGTTTTTTCACCCTTCCTCTATTTCTTATGTTAAAGTTTCACAGTTTTCACCTCACCCAGTAGGAGGCGGCAATAAGGATTTAGTCTGCCGTAAAACCCCACCGAAGAAGAAGTACCCTAGAATAAAAATGGCGGAAACTGGTAAACGTGAAGTTGATTTTGCGGACAGAAATGAAACTGATGCTGCAAAGGCCAAACGATTAAAGAATGAAGCGAATAGTGACGAGGAAAATCGCGATCAATCAGCATCTGCAAATCCTTTGTTCGGATTTAAAACAACAACGGTTCTGCGGGACTCTGCACGGGAGAAAAATATGTTCATACACGGAAAGGTGGCTAACGTTACAGTATCTAGGTATCTAGCTAGTTAGTCAATGTTGGCTAGTAGCTAGCTAAACTAAAACCAAAGAGCTTATTGATGTTTATAGGTGGTAACGTTATATAGCTGTATCTTATATAGGTTGGAAAACTGTGGTTGCACCACACTTGCAGCCACTTAAACTGCAACTGTTAGTAGCTTGGTAGAAGTTCGCGTCGCATAATTCGTCTCACTTGCCTGTTGTTAATGTGAGCAGTCGGCACGTGTACGAATCAGTTTAGCGATAGCCGGCCGCGAGGTGTCGTTTGAGTAAAAGTGTTTCTATTTGTATCATGCATGTCCTGTCCAAGTATATGACAATACATGTAGTTAAATGCTTAAAACCTTGTTAACGTTAGATTGTCTAGCTAGCTAGTTAACAAGGTGGACAGTCATTGAATCTCAAACAACAATGTATTATTTCCCTAATTCCTTATCAGTTGAACGACCAGGAGGCTGTCATCATTCTGGAGAAGACCCCTATCAGGGAGGACACCCTGTTGGAGATTTTCAATGGCTCCAGACTGAAGTTGGACATGAGGAATGATATCTACAGCACATATCAACTCCAACCCCCTGCTCATTTGAATGGTATGCCCCAGGATACATAGGCTAGAACTGCCCCAAAATGACATGAACATTTATGATGTGAAAATGCGTGACTCCCTTGACAGAGAACACACTAGGAACTACTAGTGCCACCTAGTAGCTAACATGCCTAAATCAGACTAGCACACTGTTCCCCAATTTCAATTTCCCTTACACAACTTCACACTGATATTTGCTGTGAAGTGTTTTGACTGGGTAAAAATAGGGCATAATGATATGACACACACACTTAGGCCCGGTTTCCCAGACACAGATTAAGCCAAGTCCTGGACTAAAAGGCATGCTCAGTGGAGAATCTTCATTGAATAACTTTTTATTCCAGGACTAGGCATAATCTGTGTCCCAGAAACCAACCCTTAAAGTGGTACTGACAGCGTTTTAACTACTTTGCAGATATCAAACAAATACTCATATCAGTAAAAATGATCAAATTTCCAGTTTATGCTTCAAAACTAACTAGAAGTTTTAGAAATAGGTTCTATTGGACTCTACATTCCATGATTTACAATAAGGCATTGTTGGCAGAAAAGATGGCAGCAGTTCAATGCATGAATAATTATATTTCTTGGTAGTCCCAATTTTTTTTATTGCTGTCAGGTTGTAAATCGCAGCTGGCCTGTTACATTGTTTGCTGCCTCCACTCATTCGGGATACACTGTTTGTTTTAATGACTAATATTTTGAACAAAAACAGACAACTGTAATTAAGGCTGGGAATGTCAATACAATCAAACTAGCAAGGGCAATGATCACGTCAGTCATAACGTGGCTAATAGGCTAGCGCAAGTGTCACACAAGGCCCGCGGGCAGACTAGGACATTCATGCTAGTATAATTGAGTCAACAGTTGAGTCATATACTTTATAAAATTACAGCCTGATGCGCTCACATCGGTGAATTCAACTTCAATTGCGCTGCTTTCGTGTGTCCAGTTTACAGCGCGCAGCGGAGGGAAAGTGTACAGACAACTGCCACAGTCCTAGCTAGGCTACTAACATTTTGCAGTCTGGCTTTGGTTTTTAAAGCTTGACTATGAATAACCAAAAAATAAAACCTGCAACAAAACACCATGCAAAGGAGAAACATGTAGGCCTATTTAAAAAAAAAAAAAAAAAAGTACTATTACAGCAACATTTGAGCAGTAGATTAGGCCGGCTACACAACTACAATACATTTTGAGTGCACCATACAGCAATGCTGCATTCAACCACACCGGTGATCCATGCAGTGCAAAAAAATGAACAATATGGTTTAACTTTAAATGTTATCATAGGTACACTTCAACTGTGAGACAGAATCTAAAACAAAAATCCAGAAAATCACATTGTATGATTTTTAAGTAATTAATTTGCATTTTATTGCATGACATAAGTATTTGATACATCAGAAAAGCAGAACTTAATATGATACAGAAACCTTTGCTTGCAATTACAGAGATCATACGTTTCCTGTAGGTCTTGACCAGGTTTGCACACGCTGCAGCAGGGATTTTGGCCCACTCCTCCATACACACCTTTTCCAGATCCTTCAGGTTTCGGGGCTGTCTCTGGGCAATACGGACTTTCAGCTCCCTCCAAAGATTTTCTATTGGGTTCAGGTCTGGAGACTGGCTAGGCCACTCCAGGACCTTGAGATGCTTCTTACGGAGCCACTCCTTAGTTGCCCTGGCTGTGTGTTTCGGGTCGTTGTCATGCTGGAAGACCCAGCCACGACCCATTTTCAATGCTCTTACTGAGGGAAGGAGGTTGTTGGCCAAGATCTCGCGATACATGGCCCCATCCATCCTCCCCTCAATACGGTGCAGTCGTCCTGTCCCCTTTGCAGAAAAGCATCCCCAAAGAATGATGTTTCCACCTCCATGCTTCACGGTTGGGATGGTGTTCTTGGGGTTGTACTCATCCTTCTTCTTCCTCCAAACACGGCGAGTGGACCAAAAAGCTCTATTTTTGTCTCATCAGACCACATGACCTTCTCCCATTCCTCCTCTGGATCATCCAGATGGTCATTGGCAAACTTCAGACGGGCCTGGACATGCGCTGGCTTGAGCAGGGGGACCTTGCGTGCGCTGTAGGATTTTAATCCATGACGGCGTAGTGTGTTACTAATGGTTTTCTTTGAGACTGTGGTCCCAGCTCTTTTCAGGTCATTGACCAGGTCCTGCCGTGTAGTTCTGGGCTGATCCCTCACCTTCCTCATGATCATTGATGCCCCACGAGGTGAGATCTTGCATGGAGCCCCAGACCGAGGATGATTGACCATCATCTTGAACTTCTTCCATTTTCTAATAATTGCGCCAACAGTTGTTGCCTTCTCACCAAGCTGCTTGCCTATTGTCCTGTAGCCCATCCCAGCCTTGTGCAGGTCTACAATTTTATCCCTGATGTCCTTACACAGCTCTCTGGTCTTGGCCATTGTGGAGAGGTTGGAGTCTGTTTGATTGAGTGTGTGGACAGGTGTCTTTTATACAGGTAACGAGTTCAAACAGGTGCAGTTAATACAGGTAATGAGTGGAGAACAGGAGGGCTTCTTAAAGAAAAACGAACAGGTCTATGAGAGCCGGAATTCTTACTGGTTGGTAGGTGATCAAATACTTATGTCATGCAATAAAATGCAAATTAATTACTTAAAAATCATACAATGTGATTTTCTGGATTTTTGTTTTAGATTCAGTCTCACAGTTGAAGTGTTCCTATGATACAAATTACAGACCATTACATGCTTTGTAAGTAGGAAAACCTGCAAAATCGGCAGTGTATCAAATACTTGTTCTCCCCACTGTAGGTGTTTATTTTGTCCAGGTTGGAAATGGTAGTGTAGAGTGCAATTTGAGATTGCGTCATCTGTGGATCTGTTGGGGCGGTATGTGAATTGGAGTGGGTATAGGGTTTCCGGGATGATGGTGTTGATGTGAGCCATGACCAGCCTTTCAAAGCACTTCATGGCGACGGACGTGAGTGCTACAGGTCGGTAGTCATTTAGGCAGGTTACCTTCGCTTTCTTGGGTACAGGGACTATGGTGGTCTGCTTGGAACATGTAGATATTACAGACTCGGTCAGGGAGAGGTGAAAAATATCTGTGAAGACACTTGCCAGTTGGTCCGTACAAGTCCTGGTAATCCGTCTGGCCCCGCGGCCTTGGGAATGTTGACCTGTTTAAAGGTCTTGCTCACATCGGCTACGGAGAGCGTGATCAAAGTCGTCCGGAACAGCTGGTGCTCTGATGCATGCTTCAGTGTTACTTGCCTTGAAGCGAGCAAAAAAGGCATTTAGCTCATCTGGTAGGCTCACGTCACTGGGCAGCTCGAGGCTGGGTTTCCCTTTTGTATCAGCAAAAAATATTTTGCCTATTTAATGTAACCCTTGCTGTTAATAGATCGCAAAGCGGCATACAACTGACCTAAACGTTTTGAAATGATAAGTTCACTTTTGTATCCATAGCCTTAAAACGCATCTCAAGTGCACTGTTTATCTCACATCTGAAGGCTGTGGGGTATTTAGGACGTCTACTGCGAATCTCTAATATATCTTAATGATTATTATCACACTTCCTTGGTCGCATGCGATGCTTACATGTTTCACGTAAAGAGAGCACGGGTTGAGGGAATATGCAACGTTTTTCCTAAACAAATTAGGGATTTCGGTAACACAACTTTTCAATAAGAAACTAAATGGCTAAAATTGTTGCAGCTTCAACATGGACAGCACAATAAACACTTGCTGTGGTGCCTTTTCGCTGCAGTAGAGGGCAGTGCGAGAAAACGTGTGCCAGTCACACTCGCTGTCATTTTTAAAAAAAGTGTGACCATCGTGCTCTTTCTTGAATCATTTGTCTTTCATTATTTAATCAAACAGCTTAAAGCATCCTACAAGCTCAGTGCATATGTAGTTGGTTTTACTCAACCAATCGATTGGTCGAAAGAACAGGACCACTCTCGGTTGACCAAGATTTGTTTTAGTCGGGGACAGCTGTATATTCAATACATTTCACCAAATCAAGTAATTCTGCAATGGGAAGTGGCATCATTATCACTTCATAATCCAATTCAAATCTCTGACTGAAATCTGATGTGGTGTTGATCCTTGTCTTGTTCCTTGGTTCCAAAGAGATCAAGACCACAGTGGTGTGTCCGGCCACAGAGAAGCATGTGAAGAAATACCTGCGCCAGGAGACCTACTTGGTGCAGGAGTCTGGGGAGGACTACCGCTCTATCACCCTACCTTACATTCAGAGTCAGAGCTTCAGTGTACAGGTAGCATTTCATTGCTTTCAAGGTGTAATTATTAGTCCCACATTATACCACTACACACACAGTCTCCCACTCCACATCCGGAGACATTGATTGTCAACTCAGTAAATGCACAGTTTTTACAGGGGATCATCCTCAATCTGGGATTACAATACCATCCATATAGAAGAGCCAGATTGGGCAATGCTCCACGGATGCTGGAGAAGTCATTTAGTGCAGGCTTTCTTCCTCTGATCTTAAAGGGTTAAAGTGATACCACGGACAGGGGCGTACTTAGTGATTTGGAGGCCCCAGTCAGAGGCCAGTCTGGGGCCCCACCCATGTTTATTTAACACAATCATGGCTACTGAACAAAGAGGTGTTTGGAGCCGGCTCTTTTAGGTGAACAAAGCGGAATCAAAAGGCTAACTGAAAATACTTGAAATGGCCTTCACTAGTAAAGGTATTTGCATCACCACATAGAACACGAGTTGGCAATTTTCAACGGATGGCAGGTATTGGAAACAGTACACAGAACAGTAACAGTACATCGGCAAATGTGCCCTTCTGCTGCTTGACAGGCAGAGCCCACAAAGGATGGGGAAATTAACCTAAACTTGTCATACTTGTCAGGTATAGTTTACTTTTATATCACTCAAATATCTAATTAATGGTGGCCAATATTGAGAGATCCTGATTTGTAAACCTGCACTTCTATGATTTATGTGAAGAAGATGTTATTGTCGCTGTGTTTTTTCCCTCCAGTGGGTGTACAACATCTTGGAGAAGAAAGCGGAGGCAGAGCGCATCGTTTATGAGGACCCAGACCAGGACGTCGGCTTTGTCCTGCTCCCAGATTTCAAGTGGGACCAAAAGCAGGTGACATACCTTGTACAGTATGTATGATCCTGTCCATGTAATCTTATTCATTGTGATCTAAAATGCTTCAACTTTGAGACAATTTATACATATGGTCACAGTGGACAATGGAGATGCCATTCACAATGAGGAAGGATCTAAGCCTCCTATTGAGCACATGATTTATGGTTACTTTCACCCCCCCCTTCTCCTAGTTGGATGACTTGCATTTGATTGCCATCGTTCATCGAAGGGACATCAAAAGTTTGCGGGACCTGACAGCGCTGCATCTGCCATTGCTGACCAACATCCGCAAGAAGGGAGAGGTGAGAATGATCCTATAATCATACATATTTTCTTATTTAAATTTGCTTGTTGAGCGTATTGCGATTGTTAGAGGGATGGGACTTACTTTGCCTAGGAATACTGACTGTTTATTTAGCAACCTTCTTGTCATCAAACCATTTCCTTTCCTATCAAATACATTCCGGGGTGAAGTTTCCCCTAGGTACAGATTCCCCTAGGCACTGAATGAGTTGTACAAGGCCATTAATCAACAGGAAAACGCTCATCCAGATGCAGCGCTCCTAGTAGCCGGGGACTTTAATGCAGGGAAACTTAAATCCGTTCTACCTAATTTCTACCAGCATGTTAAATGTGCAACCAGAGGGGAAAAAACTCTAGACCACCTTTACTCCACACACAGAGACGCATACAAAGCTCTCCCTCGCCCTCCATTTGGCAAATCTGACCATAACTCTATCCTCCTGATTCCTGCTTATAAGCAAAAACTGAAGCAGGAAGCACCAGTGATTCGGTTAATAAAAAAGTGGTCAGATGACGCAGATGCTAAGCTACAGGACTGTTTTGCTAGCACAGACTGGAACATGTTCCGGGATTCTTCAGACAGCATTGAGGAGTACACCACATCAGTCACTGGCTTCATCAATAAGTGCATCGATGATGTCGTCCCCACAGTGACCGTACGTACATACCCCAACCAGAAGCCATGGATTACAGGAAACATCCGCACTGAGCTAAAGGGTAGAGCTGCCGCTTTCAAGGAACGGGACTCTAACCCGGACGCTTATAAGAAATCCCGCTATGACCTCCGACGAACCATCAAACAGGCAAAGAGTCAATACAGGTCTAAGATTGAATCATACTACACTGGCTCTGACGCTCGTCGGATGTGGCAGGGCTTGAAAACTATTACAGACTACAAAGGGAAGCACAGCCGCGAGCTGCCCAGTGACACAAGCCTACCAGACGAGCTAAACCACTTCTATGCTCGCTTCGAGGCAAGCAACACTGAAGCATGCATGAGAGCACCAGCTGTTCCGGACGACTATGTGATCACGCTCTCCGTAGCCGATGTGAGTAAGACTTTTAAGCAGGTCAACATTCACAAGGCCGCAGGGCCAGACGGATTACCAGGACGTGTACTCCGAGCATGTGCTGACCAACTGGCAAGTGTCTTCACTGACATTTTCAACATGTCCCTGACTGAGTCTGTAATACCAACATGTTTCAAGCAGACCACCATAGTCCCCGTGCCCAAGAACTCTAAGATAACCTGCCTAAATGACTACCGACCCGTAGCACTGACGTCTGTAGCCATGAAGTGCTTTGAAAGACTGGTCATGGCTCACATCAACAGCATAATCCCAGAAACCCTAGACCCACTCCAATTTGCATACCGCCCCAACAGATCCACAGATGATGCAATCTCTATCGCACTCCACACTGCCCTTTCCCACCTGGACAAGAGGAACACCTACGTGAGAATGCTATTCATTGACTACAGCTCAGCATTCAACACCATAGTGCCCTCTAAGCTCATCACTAAGCTAAGGATCCTGGGACTAAACACCTCCCTCTGCAACTGGATCCTGGACTTCCTGACGGGCCGCCCCCAGGTGGTAAGGGTAGGTAACAACACATCTGCCACACTGATCCTCAACACGGGGGCCCCTCAGGGGTGCGTGCTCAGTCCCCTCCTGTACTCTCTGTTCACCCATGACTGCATGGCCAGGCACGACTCCAACACCATCATTAAGTTTGCCGACGACACAACAGTGGTAGGCCTGATCACCGACAACGATGAGACAGCCTATAGGGAGGAGGTCAGAGATCTGGCCGTGTGGTGCCAGGACAACAACCTCTCCCTCAACGTGACCAAGACAAAGGAGATGATTGTGGACTACAGGAAAAAAAAGAGGACTGAGCACGCCCCCATTCTCATCGACGGGGCTGTAGTGGAACAGGTTGAGAGCTTCAAGTTCCTTGGTGTCCACATCACCAACGAACTATCATGGTCCAAACACACCAAGACAGTCGTGAAGAGGGCACGACAAAGCCTATTCCCCCTCAGGAGACTAAAAAGATTTGGCATGGGTCCTCAGATCCTCAAAAAATTCTACAGCTGCACCATCGAGAGCATCCTGACTGGTTGCATCACCGCCTGGTATGGCAACTGCTTGGCCTCTGACCGCAAGGCACTACAGAGGGTAGTGCGTACGGCCCAGTACATCACTGGGGCAAAGCTCCCTGCCATCCAGGACCTCTATACCAGGCGGTGTCAGAGGAAGGCCCTCAAAATTGTCAAAGACTCCAGCCACCCTAGTCATAGACTGTTCTCTCTGCTACCGCACGGCAAGCGGTACCGGAGTGCCAAGTCTAGGTCCAAAAGACTTCTCAACAGCTTCTACCCCCAAGCCATAAGACTCCTGAACAGCTAATCATGGCTACCCGGACTATTTGCACTGCCCCCCCACCCCATCCTTTTTACGCTGCTGCTACTCTGTTAAGTATTTATGCATAGTCACTTTAACTCTACCCACATGTACATATTACCTCAACTACCTCAACTAGCCGGTGCCCCCGCACATTGACTATGCAACGGTACCCCCCTGTATATATAGCCTCCCTACTGTCACTTTATTTTACTGTATATATGGCCTCCCTACTGTCACTTTATTTTACTTCTGCTCTTTTTTTCTCAACACTTTTTTTGTTGTTGTTTTATTCTTACTTTTTTTGTTTAAAATAAATGCACTGTTGGTTAAGGGCTGTAAGTAAGCATTTCACTGTAATGTCTGCACCTGTTGTATTCGGCGCATGTGACCAATAAAATTTGATTTGATTTGATTCATGATCAGCTTCCCCTCTCCCAATCCTAACCTTAACCATTAGTGGGGCAAAACTCACCCAAGATCAGTGTCTAGGACAGGGGAACTCAACTCTTACCCTACGTGGTCTGGAGCCTGCTGGTTTTATGTTCTACCTGATAATTAATTGCACACACCTGGTGTCCCCGGTCTAAATCAGTCCTTTATTAGAGGGGAACAATGAAAAACTGTAGTTGAACTGGCTTCGAGGTCCAGAGTTGAGTTTGAGGGGTCTAGGGGCAACTTCACGTTACTCTGTCAAATAGTTGTGCTTGTTTTTCATGGTGCTTTCCCCTATCACAGGAGAGCATTCTGAAGCGGTACGGTGTGGCAGTCAGTAAGCTGAGGGTGTACCTCCACTACCAGCCTTCCTACTACCACTTCCACATCCACTTCACCGCCCTGAGCTACGAGGCCCCGGGCTGCGGGGTGGAGCATGCCCACCTGCTTTCGGACGTCATCCAGAACCTCCAGGCGGACTCCCAGTACTACCACAGTCGCTCCCTCTCCTTCCCCCTGCGGGCTGACCAAGGCCTGCTCAGCAAGTTCAAGGATGCCGGCAAGCTGTAGTGTCTAGATGTCCAAACACAACATGTTGCACTACTACGGTAGGACCTCAGAGGGATGAACACATTGGGAATGGTGGTTGTTTGGAACTCTGGCCTTTTCTCAATTGTATTTTCTAAAATCCTGTGTCCTCTCTCCTCCGTCCTCTCTCGCCTCCTTTTGAAAAAGGTCAAAAGTAATCATGGAGAGGCAGCGAGGAGAGGTAATGTGGACAAATATGCTTGTATGAAATTACTCTACTTCTCCACTCGCGTGTCGCATGAATGACATTTACAGGGGTGGATCCCAAGATAAATGTTTAAAGTAATAAAAACAAATTAAGTTGTGCAAGGTAAGTAGCATATTGTTTTTCAACGTGTGCATGCTTTTCTCCTCAGAAAAAACTAAAGCTGGTTCAAAGAAGGTGTGGCAGATTTCAAAACTCTTCCACAAAGGACTCTCATGACTATCCTCGATGAAAGGTGGCTATCGAGGAGGGGAGGGCACTCTTTCATTCACCTATTAACAAATTGACATCTCCTCGACCACTTATCGGGTTCCTGGTCACTGAGGAGAGAGGGTGGAGGACTGACTTTTTCCCAAATGACAAAAGGCCACAGATGTCCCTTCACTTTGAAATTCACTCACAAACCACAAATCAGTTTGAGAAAATATTGATGCATATTTTGTTTTCTAATAATTTAGCCAGATACTGTACATACAGTGCCTTCAGAAAGTATTAATATCCCTTGACTTATTCCACATTTTGTTGTTACAGCCTGAATTAAAAATGGCAAAAATAAAACACACAATAGCCCATAATGACGAAGTGAAAACATGTTTTTTGAAATGTTTGCTAATTTATTGAAAATGAAATATAGATATCTCATTTATGTATTCACACCGCTGAGTCAATAAATGTTAGAATCACCTTTGGCAGCGATTACAGCTGCAAGTCTTTCTAAGAGCTTTGCACACCTGGATCGTACAATATTTGCCCGTTATTCTTTTCAGAATTCTTCAAGCTCTGTCAAGTTGGTTGTTGATCATTGCTTGACAACCATTTTCAAGTCTTGCCATAGATTTTCAAGCAGATTTAAGTCAAAACTAACTGCCACTCAAACATTCACTGTCTTCTTAGTAAGCAACTGCAGTGTAGATTTGGCCTTGTGTTTTAGGTTATTGTCCTGCTGAAAGGTGAATTCATCTCCCAGTGTCTGGTGGAAAGCAGACTGAACCAGGTTTTCCTCTAGGATTTTGCCCTTGCTTAGCTCCATAACGTTTATTATTATCCTGAAAAACTCCCCAGTCCTTAACTACTACAAGCATACCCATAACATGATGCAGCCACCAATATGCTTGAACATATGGAGTGGTACTCAGTAATGTTTTGGGGGCAAATCCAATACAACACTTTATATTCTGGACAAAAAGTTTATTGCGTTGCCACATTTTTTGCAGTATTACTTTAGTGAGTTGTTGCAAACAGGATGTATGTTTTTGGAATATTTTCAATCTGAACAGGCTTCCTTCTTTTCACTCTGTCAATTAGGTTAGTATTGTGGAGTAACTACAATGTTGTTGATCCATCCTCTGTTTTCTCTTATCACAGCCATTAAACTCTGTTTTAAAGTCACCATTGGCCTCATCGTGAAATCCCAGAGCGGTTTCCTTCCTCTCCGGCAACTGAGTTAGGAAGGACGCCTGTAATTTTAGTGACTGGGTGTATTGATACACCATCCATAGTGTAATTAATAACTTCACCATGCTCAAAGAGATTCAATGTCTGTGTACTTTTTACCCATCTACCAATAGGTTCCCTTCTTTGCGAGGCATTGGAAAACCTCCCTGGTCTTTGTGGTTAAATCTGTGTTTGAAATTCACTGCTCGACTGAGGGACCTGACAGATAATTGTATGTGTGGGGTACAGAGATGTAGTCATTCAAACATCCATTTTAAACACTATTGCACAGAGTCCATGAAACCTATTATGTGACTTAAGCAATTCTTTACTCCTGAATTTATTAAGGCTTCCCATAACAAAGGTGTTGAATACTTATTGACTCAAGACATTTCAGCTTTTCATTTTTAATTAATTTGTAAACATTTCTAAAAACATAATTCCACTTTGACATTATGTGGTATTGTGTGTAGGCCAGTGACCAAAAACATCTACATTTAATCAGTTTTAAATTCAGTCTGTAACACAACACAATGTTGAAAAAGTCGAGGGGTGTGAATACTTTCTGAAGGCACTGTATCTGTTTCGCTGTAGCCTATAGATGATTTTGTTTTTAATACATGTCCTGAGGATTCTACTGTAGTTGTACTGTATTGCCTTGGTGGATTCAGAATTTGCAGTTGCTTGTTTTTTTTACTTAAATAGTTGTTGTACAGAAATAAAGAATTGTACAACCGTTTTTGTTTGCTAGTTGTGACTTATCTGAAGATGCTTGATGTATTTGGACAAGTGTTAGGTGCAGTGGTGGAAAAAGAACTGAATTGTCATACTTGAGTAAAAGTAAAGATACCTTAATAGAAAATGACTCAAGTGAGTAACCAAGTAAAATACTACTTGAGTAAAAGTCTAAAAGTATCTGGTTTTTAATGTACTTAAGTACAGTGGTGCAAAAAGTATGCAATTGTCACATATAAATAGTAAAGTACAGATACACCAAAAAACTACTTTAGTACTTCAAAGTATTTTTACTTAGTTACTAACACAATTTTACTTGCTCCTGTAAGTCGCTCTGGATAAGAGCGTCTGCTAAATGACTAAAATGTAAATGTAAATGTACTTATTACTTTACGCCACTGGTTAGGTGGAATATGTTAGTGTGCCACTGACTACACTAACAAACATTTTGGGAAAGTGCACAAGGACATGAAATACAGAAGTGACCTTCTGTGTGCCATTTAGACTCCACATAAAACTAAACGAACAAACATTTTAAGTTAATGATAAGGTCTTAGCCTTTATAAAAAGACTGAAAGCCTGATTCAGACGATCTCCATGTCCGCACTTGAAGAGGAACACATTTTAGAGCCACCATTTAATGCCTGAATAGCACATTTAGGAAACATACATTTATAAATAACGGGTATTTAGAAGGGATGGACCGACTCGCCCTTGTACAGTTGGTAACAACGGAAATATTCTGTAGTGACAATTTTCCAGTGCATGGCGCATGCGTTTAAGCGTAGCCTAGAAGTCTTCGGGTATTTGTCTAATATCGTGCGTAGAAAGCAGTTGTTTTTTGACAACTGCGTTTCGGAGTGTGTACGTTTGGTTACATCGTCTTCAAATATTGTCATCTTTCAGAATTGTGTCAGATTTGACCCTAAAGAATAGTGCGACGCATAGTCGCCATCCCTCAGTCTTGCATGCATTTACCCACTGTATAGACATACCTTCGGCTGACAGCTACAGGGAACAATATTTGTGGTTCTACACGGTAAGTTCTAGGCTTTTCTTAGGTTTTCAAAATCTATTTACGGTAAGACATTCATGAGTAATAATACATGTTTATTAAATGTAACAAGTTGTGGACTGGTGGTAAAATTCCGAATCTTTGGCATGAATAACAATGTGTGTCCCAAAAAACAAATGGCATCACTGAATATTGTGTATTTTGTGTATAATTGATCGAATTCATGCAATCTTTGTTAGGCTACCTACATTGCATCAATACATTGCAACTAATGTATATTACACTAATTTATAACGAATTATGTTTTGATTAAGGAATATCATCATGCCATATGATTTCATATTCATAATAAATAATCTAATTTGAACTGGGGACTTAAAGTTCCCAAACAATATGAGATGACATAGATTTATATAATAGGCTACATTTATCTGACTGGTGAAGGATTGAACAGTATTAATTGTACTTTAATGTTTTTACACAATAAACTCAAATGTGACATGCTAGATAAAAGTGATGGTGAAGAGTAGTTTGATTCATTGAAAACTCACCAACCCATTACAGACTACCAAGACACAGAACCATGTTGATTGGGTGTTTTAAAGTAATAATAGCACCAGCTAATTACATGTGAAGTAGCATAGGGGAAACATTAAATATAGTGTGTAGGACCATAGCAGCCAGATAGAGGCTATAGAGGATACTTTTGCTACATTGTCTTGTATTCATTTCATTTGAAATGATACATCGTCACTGTCCCAAATTGCCTATTTCCTATATATTAGTGCACTGGGCCTTGGTCAAAATAAGTGAACACACAGCAGGCCTTAAAGCCTAATCTGGTTGATATGTGCACTGTCAGAATGGGCTAGTTCCATGCCATCAACTTTATCCAGGTGTTCACTGCTACAGGCCTCTGATAGGCATCAGGTCTGCTGCAATTGGTTTCCGAGATAAAGTTTCCCCTAGGTACAGATCTAGGATCAGCTTCCCCTCCCTCAATCCTAACCGTAACCGTTAATGTGAAAAATGCTAAACTGACCCAAGATCAGCGTCTAGGGCCAACATCTCACTACAATCTATAGGTTTTTGGGAGCGCCTGTGTGGCTCAATCAACAGACAACTCGATAATATTCATTTCAAACCACATTGTTGTGCACACTGTAGTGTGCCTATTGTAGTGGTGGTGGTGTAAACTGTTCTTCTCATGCATTCACCACAAGATTAGTGTCTCTCACATCATCTTCACGTTCTCACAGGCTCTCTCTCTCTCTCTCTCTCTCTCTCTCTCTCTCTCTCTCTCTCTCTCTCTCTCTCTCTCTCTCTCTCTCTCTCTCTCTCTCTCTCTCTCTCTCTCTCTCTCTCTCTCTCTCTCTCTCTCACACACACACACATGCAACACACACATTCTGTTTTAACTGTGCTGTGATAGTTCAAAAAGTAAATGTCACCATAAGGCTGTGTTTTTGAGTATGTAAGCATGTGTCTGTGGATGTTAAGTCCTGTGTCAGCTTATCTCTGCAGGGCACCCAAATCCTGTCCATGGAGAGCTACCCTCCTGTGGATTTTTGCTCCAACTCCAGGTGCAACCATCCTGATTCAGCTTCTCAACCAGCTAATTATTAGAATCAGGTGCGCTAGATTAGAGTTAGAGTGAACCTACAGGACGGTAGCTCTCCTGGAACAGGGTTGGAGAGCATTGCTGTTGTGTCATTGTTTGAGTATCAGCCCAGGCATCTTATCCTTTGATGCAAGTGCTTCTCAATAAACTGATAGGGAGTGACTACAGGCTACTATTTCAAAATGCTTATCTGATGTTTTCTATTGTAGAGATACAGATTCAAGGTGCAGTGTTTGTCTTCTCAATGAAACACCATCAACATGACCAATTTCACATAGAAATGTGAGTTATAGATCTGTTCTTAAGTTTAGTTTTTGCGTCTTTTACTTTAGGTTTTGTACAGCAGCTTCAAACAGCTGAAAATACAATATTTTGGGTTATTGAAAATATATTTCACAGCGGTTTAAATGGTACAATAATTCTCTACATTGCTTGTTTTGTCACATAAACTGAAATTAGGCGAACTATCAGAATTTTCGCTACCATATTGCACCTTTAAGTCACCCTTGTTTTTTAAAGAGAGTGGAGATCCACTCTACTTTAAGGTATTTTTTCAATCTTTGTTAAGATAGGCATGGACACAAATTGGGAGATAGAAATGAGGAAGACACAGGAGGAAGGGTAGAGACAGGAAATTAACCCCAGTTTCTAGTGGGGAGGCATGTGCTTGAAGCCAGGTTCTGCATCACCTTTGGTATTTTTTTAATGAGTGACACAGAGACATTTAACATTTTAATCATTTAGCAGCCGCTCTTATCCAGAGCAACTTACAGGAGCAATTGGGGTGAAGTACCTTGCTCAAGGGCACATCAATAGATTTTTGTTCACCTAGTCGGATCTGGGATTCGAACCAGTGACCTTTCAGTTACTGGCCCAATGCTCTTAACCGCTACCTGCTGCCCAGACAATGGTATCTGTTAGATAGTGTTCATTGGCACAAAGCAGAAGATTACATTCTAATCCTGTTGGTAAAACAGGTTACAAACCCACCTAAATGGCTCCATCCAAAAAGCAAACAGACAATGGTCCATTTGTAGATTGTCTTTACTGGCTCACAGTACACTAGAATTATGGTGTTATGCTCAGTTAAAAGTATACTAGACTCCCAATTTGTGGTGTGATCTTACACATTCGAGCGCTACTCATCCCCAGCCCTGCAGGTTACCATCTGTTTAATAGGGGGGAACCAGAAAGCCTTATTCACTAAAATTGTCTGTTTCCGTCCTGTTGGGGCAGGTCTATTGTTTACATATTAACGTCTGGATAAAGTTTCATATTCATGATGTAGTTCCTGCTAAGATTGTGCTGGTTGGGGAAATCGGTGGTGAGTGTGTAGGTGCGTACTCTCAAATATATTTCAAATAGCAGTGGACTAAGATTGGGGTCATATTTTCTTACAAATGTGTCACAAACAATGTGGAAAGTGCCACTTTCTGATGAGCGGGCTGGGACTACATCTTTACCTAGAATTTGCTTTGGCATCTCTTGCCACTTCTGCCACCATCGCAAGCAGTTAGACACAATCCCTGACCTTAATGGGTGAATTAGCGAGAAAGATAACTTTTTTTAAATGCTGTTTTTACAGAGAGTAAAGTGAAGTTTTAGTGCTGTTTCCTCTGTGTGATTTCCGGTTTAGTCAAAGTTTCACATCCTGCAGACACAGCGATAGTTTCTTTCTTCTCATACGGGTCGTTAGTTTCTTTTCATCAGGGTGATATTCATTTCCATTTTGGTCCTTTAGCTTATACCAGAGTGATTTACAGTCAGTGATTATTGCAAGTAAAACCTTCCTAAAAACAGCAGTTATCAGCGAAATCGGCTGTGGTGCTATTAAGTGTTAGTGCAAGAAAGACAAGGACAACAGTTAAGTGTTAATTTAGGGTAACACACAACATGCATTCTATTTTGCTTTGTTATTGTGTTTGTTGTTGTTGTATTGGCTTTGTGCCATACTGTCTGTCTAGAAACTACAGTGAATGGACGGAATAGCGTAATACCAATCCCAAACGGTATTCTGTATGAAACCAACTGCCACGTGTGACATCAATGACACTATTAATCCCAAATAATCTTTGATCTTAACATAGGCCGTCCGAATCAGAATCGCAAAGCATTGGACCCCTTTTCTATAGGCGACAATGGCAGATTATAGGTCAGCCTTGTCTTTGTGTCATGAACAATTTGTCGCCATGTGTTTGAATGGTACTGTAAGTGTGGCCCCTATCTGTTCTATACAGTGGGATATGATGTAGTCAGCCCTTCTCTTATGGACCAACTGTATGTGGCCAACCATTGTTGTATTATCACAGTGTTATTTCCATTTGAGGCTGCATGAAAACTTGTAGATAAAGGACGATGTAGAGAGAGCATGGGAGTAGGCCATGGATATAGGAGCATGAATGAGATGTGTGCTTGTGTGACGAGTACTGAGGATACGAAGCGGCAGGACTCAACAAGGTAAAGGTTTACTTAACAATGAGAAAGAGAATAACAAGGAGCGAGTAAACGACACGACGCTACCAATTACACACAACAGGTTGGATGGGGAGCGTTGCTGCACAGCTATTTTCAGGTCTCCAGAGATGTTCGATCGGGTTCAAGTCTGGGCTCTGGCTGGGCCACTCAAGGACATTCAGAGACTTGTCCCGAAGCCACTCCTGCGTTGTCTTTGCTGTGTGCTTAGGGTTTTCATCAAGGATCTCCGTTAATCTTTTCCTCGATCCTGACTAGTCTCCCAGTCCCTGACGCTGAAAAACATCCCCACAGCATGATGCTGCCACCACCATACTTCACCGTAGGGATGGTGCTAGGTTTCCTCTAGACGTGACACATAGCATTCAGGCCAAAGAGTTCAATTTTGGTATTGGCTCTGTCTTGTCCCTCTGCATCAGACATATGGTGAGCAATATGTTTGGACTATGAAATCGCAATAAAATCACATTATTGAATGGCAATGAATATAGAATCGCAATACATATCGTATCGGCAGCTAAGTATTGTGGTAATATTGTGAGGTCCCTGGCAATTCCTAGCTCGTGGGGTCTCAAAGGAGCATAGGGGGTTTCAAGGATGTGTGTGTGTGTGTGAGAGATAGTTTTTTGTGTGTAGACCAACCTATGAGGAGTTTTTTGTGTGTAGACCAACCTATGAAGAGTTTTTTGTGTGTAGACCAACCTATGAGGAGTTTTTTGTGTGTAGACCAACCTATGAGGAGTTTTTTTGTGTGTAGACCAACCTATGAGGAGTTTTTTGTGTGTAGACCAACCTATGAGGGGAGGTGGCTAACTGATTGGGCGATATATTAAACAGGATGTTCTCTCTCTCTCTCTCTCTCTCTCTCTCTCTCTCTCTCTCTCTCAGGGTTTCATCATCTCCACAAACACTCCAGACATGAGAAGGAGCAGGTGAAGATGTCCCTGAAGAACACCAAAAGTAAGCAGCTTTTTTGTTGATGTGATTTAAACCAGTATTTGTATGCATTATATCCAATTCTGTTAGTTTGAGAATTGATAGATGCTTCAGATTTCAGGTAATCTAATGTCAGGTAATTTAGTCAGTCATGACTTTAAACCAGTCATGGTATTATGTTATTGTATATTCTGCTGCTAGGGTTTTACTTAACCTTAGTCAGTTCAAATGTGAGGGGAGGTTAGTAAAACAAATGGGCTTTTCTTGTGAATATATTGAAATGTGTTGTTTGTAACACCTTATTGTAAATAGACACCACGGACATTGAAATTGTCAAGACTTTGTCTTGTTGCTACTCTGCAATGTGTAGTGTGTTGAAAAACAGACCCGTTACCATTAGTCAGATTCCAGGACGTTTTCACTGTCTTGAAGTTTACGTTAAGTTCACTTGAAGTTCACATTTTCAATTATTAATATATTATTATCTGAAAGGATAAACTGATCCTAGATTGATATATACAGCCCCCAGAGCTTGAGTTTGACCCGTCTTTGTTTATATTTGTGTCACAGCATAGCACAGCATGATGCACTCGCCTGGGTCAAAATCGTCTGGTGAAGAATATTTTACTGTAATGAATACTCAGGGAGAAAAAGGTGTAGATTCACGCACAGAGCTCGGCAGGTGTTTATTAGGCCTTCGCAGGAGGCAGGAATCGTGGTCACAGGCGGGCAATGGTCATACACAGGTAGGCAAACAGGCAGGTGAATCAAAACTAGGACTGAAGGCTATAACTGGTTCTCACAAACGAGCTAGGAAAAGGCTTAGTAGAGTCAAAACAAACAATACCTCACAAGGCACAAACAGAATGAACTGAACTAAATAAGGAGCTGATGAGACCAGGTGAGTAACTAATACAGGTGAAATCAATGAACAAAAATGAAAGACAGGGCTACGTTCAAGAACACAAGGTGAACTAAGAAAATAAATACAGAACCTTACATTTACTGCATTAAATTGAAATAACAAATGCCCTTGCGACTTCAACATCACCAGGGAAATAACTTTCTCTTATGGATTTTGACCCAGGCGAGTATGGCATACTGTGCTGAGAAGCGTGCACATTTTTTAAATCTGTACATTAAAATTGCCTTCCTGTGTTCATTTGCAGCATGGTCCAGAGTACTTGTACCTGTGCTGCTGCTGTGCTGTGTGTCCTACTACTGTTCACATTTCTTCCTTCAGAGGTAAAGCTCCCCTTTGTCTTCATTCAGCCACCTGGTCCTCCTCAAGGTTCTTCTGCGTTTGACAGGATTTGAGTGCTACATAGGGTGGCAGAGTTTATGCAAGCACAGAGTGGCTTGTAAGAGAGATACAGGGTGCGTCTCAAATGGCACACTATTCCCTATATAGTGTACTACTTTTGTGCCAATGGGCTCTGGTCAAATGTAGTGACTATATAGGGAATAGAGTGCCAGTTGGGACGCACACACATACTCTTTAGCAAGGCTGGGGGGAGAGATAAAGCTTGGTTCAGGACTGCCATGACCAGGGACTAGTCAGGGCGTTAGAGAAAGACAGAGGAGAAGCTCAAAGTCTCTTTGCAGGAGGTGTTGTCCAAATGCAAAAACAACGTTCCATTGCATGTGACCTTTTTAGCCAAGATAAGTGGGTCTGCTAGACTCTGATAAGCAGCGCTTTTGTATTCAATATAGCTATCTAAACTCGTTCATTACAGAACAATTACAGAACATTACACATGGTACGTATAAGAGAGAAATAGAGCTGTACCGATGCCAGATAGCTTCGACCAGACCATCCCATCAAGATCAGGATTTGCATCTTTTGACCAATGGGTAAAATAATATGTTAATTGTCTAGATAATCGTCTAAGAAAACCAATGGTCCAAACCACGTCTGTCATAATCTGTTCAAAGGTCATTTGAGTTTTTACCCTTGGAGGATGGTCAGAATTAGGGTGACTTAAAGAATGGAGGCCAGAGAAAAAAAAGTGGTCTAAAATCAGGTATATTGTATTGCGTCAGCTAGGCTGGATTCTGTGCAAGAATTAATGCTACTGGCTACCTGACAGGCTGACTTTCCTGTTGAACTCGTCATCTTTCTTCTTGAATCCGCAGGACATAAAACAATATAGAGGACAAAACAATATAGGGACATGACATGTAGTATTTTCATATTTTAGTATACGCTTTTCATATTAATTAGAAATTCCTGTTATTTTTCAAACTTTTCTCACAAAAACAAGCGTATCTCTATGAAATGTCAACAGAGCACTGAGCGTATACCAAGCTTTTTTTCCCAAAGCCATTTACATTGAATTCAGCTCGTATCATGCTAATTTAGCTTTTTGATACCCGTGGAAACGACTTTGCAGACGACCACCACAAAATGTAAAATCCTCAAAAGTTGTTATGAGAAACCTGAATGTGCGCCAGCTCATGCTATTTATGAGAAACCTGCGTCAACAGAGTTCGGTGCATTATTGCATTTGTTAGGCTGTTTTTTAAAAATATAATGTTAATGATATGTTAGAGAAAGACCCCACTGAACGATTCATAACATGAGTAATCATATTTGTCTTGGTAAAAATTTATATTATAACATAAGGAAGTTAAATTTCATCACCAAAGCGTGTCACCAATTTCATCACCATCCTAGCATTTGATAGCAATTCTACTGACCATATATATAGCGCTTCTCAAGAACACTTGAGTTACTCATAATTAGGGAGTCTTGTTCACTTTCACCACAGTATATGTTGTTGTGCAACGGCTGTCCCCATAGGAGAACCCTTTGAATAACCCTTTTTGGTTCCAGGTAGTTCTACCTGGAACAAAAAAGGGTTTTACCTGGAACCAAAAAGGGTTCTCCTATGGGGACAGCCGACGAACCCTAAGAGTGTAGCATAAGCATGGGCAAGGTGGTAGCTCATTCCTACCACAGATAACCACAGTGGAAACCAACGTTTTGTCCCCAGCTTTTGGTTCGCAGTTGAGACCATTAACCACTGCAGAGACCACATACTGTGTGTGTTTCAGTCGAGTCTCTATTTCAGCGGTGTGTTTCTGTTTGGTTTCCATGTTCTGTGTGTTTCAGTCGAGTCTCTATTTCAGTGGTGTGTTTCTGTTTGGTTTCCATGTTCTGTGTGTTTCAGTCGAGTCTCTATTTCAGTGGTGTGTTTATGTTTGGTTTCCTGTGTTTTTCAGTAGCGGAGGGGCTTTCAGTAAGGCCCTCTGTGACAGCTGGAACATCTCTCAGAAGTGGGAGAGTCTCAACTTCAAGTGAGTAATTAAGTCTACTTGATAAGAAACACGGAGGAGAGGAGAGTTTGTTGTTTTTCTTTCTTTCTCCCTCTCTCTCCCCCTCCCCTGCAGATAAGATTAAGCTTTTCTTTCTCAACTACCAAATATTTGGGTCATAGGCCCTATTTGAATAATTAATGTAAATATAGCATCGAAAAAAATAGGGAAGAAAAATACATATGTAACTTTGGTAATGACATACTTCAAATAACATGAATATCACAAATGGCCATTCAAAATAAGAAAACCAACATTTGCATGTTTCTCTTCTGCTTTTTTCTTTTCTTTGTGGTTTCTTGGAAATGTGACCAGTTAGTTGTGTCATGTTTTGCAATGGTAATGGCATTTTTTGCAATGATACAATGAGTTTGGGTTTGTTTCTCAGCACAAGTTTAATTCTTAACACATTCATATCTAAATCAAGCTTTGAAGAAAGTATATAACATCTAACTTCCTTCCACAATTATAGTTATTTTAAGTGATAGTCTATGCCACATTGATTTAATATTTCTTATCAGCAAGTGTATGTATTTCTACCTGTGTTTTCTCCTACCAGTGTGAGCAGGAATGCTCAACTCTTCTTGAAGCTGGACGATTTCTTCTGGCGAAGCTACTTGTCCATGTTAGCCTTGCCTTATGGTGTTAAGGGCAGTGGTAAGTTGTCACCATCCTCCACTTCAAATTGTACTTCCAATGGTGGCTGGTGGGACTTTAAATAGAAGGACAGGCTTAATGTAATGGCTGGCACGGAATTAATGGAACGGTATCAAACACATCGAACACGTGTTTGATACCACTCCAATCAATCCATTTCTATGAGCCGCCCTCCCCTTCACCAGCCTCCTCTGGGTACTTCATACAAAATGCATATTCTGTTAAAGGTGCTTTTCAGTGTGCTCTTATTTGAATTATGCTTTTGGACTAGACTAGTGCGTGTTATGTTATTCCTATGACAGTGTTATTACTGACATGTAATAGCAAGCATCAGTGTTACTAGTGTTATCTGAATTAACCATGTCTGTATCTCATGTTTACATTTCTTGTGTGAGATGTTTATGTTCATTTTCTGTTTTCCAGAGCTTTTCCTCGTGAAAGCATTGTCAGCCATAGCCAGCTATGACATGCCAGAGACGATAAAAAAGTTAGGTCAAAGTATATCTCATCCCTGACAATGACACTACTGTAAAAATGTGTAAATGTTTCCATAAGATTACAATCTAGTTTATGAATCTATTGAAGTTAATATTTTACTCAGCTGACAGTTGACACATTCCTGATTATTGACAGTTCATGTTTTTAAAAGGTCTACCATGATACCTTGGTTGAGCTGTTGTCACGCCCTGGCTCTGGGGACACTGTTATGTTGAGCCAGGGTGTGTAATTCTATGTTTGTATTTCTATGTTGGCCTGAGTGACTCCCAATCAGAGGCAACGAGTGTCAGCTGGTTGTCTCTGATTGGGAGCCATATTTAACTGTCTGTCTTTCACTTTGTGTTTGTGGTTTTTTGTTCTTATTTGGTTTGTGTTAAACCGTAGACATCACTTTATCGTCTGTTGTTTTGGTCGTGTGATCATTTATATATTAAATATGTTCACCTTCAACGCTGCGCATTGGTCTCTCCCTGACGATCGTGACAGCTGTACTGTTTTGTCCTCTTCCTGCTCTTAGTTTGTCTTGCAGAACCTGTATGGTGGTTGGAAATGGGTTCGCCATCAAGAACACCTCGTTAGGAAGTGCCATTAACAAGTACGACATAGTGATCAGGTAAAGAGACTGAGTGCTTTATGTCTTGCTATGGCACGTTTATGTCACGTTATGTCATGGTTATAACAGCAGTATGCAGACTGAGTGACTATGCTCCACGTAATGTCTTATTGGTCGTTCCCAGGTTGAACGATGCCCCAGTTCGGGGGTATGAGACCGACGTGGGGAACAAGACTACCATGCGTCTCTTCTACCCTGAGTCAGCTTCCTACAACCCCAGCATCCACAATGACCCTGATACCCTCCTGGTCCTCGTGCCTTTCAAGCAGCAAGACGTGCGCTGGCTCAAAGAGATCCTGTACAATGAGAAGAGGGTACTATACTGGATGTGATATTTTCAACACTAAGACAGGGATGCCCATTACTCCCCATCTAACATAAGATATGATATGATGAGATGAGATGAAGTAAGGTTTTATTGTCTGTTTACACAGAAATGTGCCTTGCAACTATAAAACTGATTACAGGACATACAATGTCATATATGAGGTAAAGAACATGAATGGATGACAGGGGATTATACAACTGATCACACACACACAGACACACACACACACACACTCTCTCTCTCTCTAGTTAGTCTACCTCTTTCTGTTTCATCCACACACACAAACACATCCATGCACACACTTTTCTCTCCCGCTCTCTCCCCAATGCCACGTTAAAACCCCCTATCCGTTTAAGCATTATCCCCCTCACCTGCTGGAACATTGTATTTTCCACCCTATCTCCCTACCCTGAGGCTCTGTTAGTAGGTTGTGTTGGAGCAGTGTCTAATAATAATGTTGAAAGGAACAGCCTTTGGGTGTAGGGTCATGCCACCCTCATTTACACAGTAGTCTAATTCTAAGCGGGAAGAGAAGGCACCTGTGATCAACCAATGACTGGGCAGGAGTTAATACGTAGATCTAGGCTCTGTTGTAATTTCCACACTAGCATAGCACATACAGGGGCGTGAAAAAGTATTTGCCCCCTTTCTGATTTTCTCAATTTTTCATATTTTTGATACTGAATGTTATCAGATCTTCAACCAAAACCTAATATTAGATAAAGGTTTACAAATAACAAAACAAAATATTATTTTATTTATTTAATTAATAAAGTTATGCAACCCCGAATTTAACTGCAGGAAGCATTCGGTTGCAGTCTTTGCAGCTAAAGGTTGCACAACAAGTTATTGAGTGTAAGGGGGCAATTACTTTTCCACACAGGGGAATTGGGTGTTGCATAACTTTGCTAATTAAATAAAAAAATAAGTATATATATTTTTTGGTTTGTAAACTCAGGTTCCCTTTATCTAATATTAGGTTTTGGTTTAAGATCTGATAACATTCAATATCAAAAATATGCAAAAATAGAGAAAATCTGAAAGTGGGCAAATACTGTAAAATTAAGCAATGTATTGGGAATGCATCCTAAGTACACCTGGGTTCAAATACTATTTGACATTTTTCAAATACTTTTAGTGTTTGGTGTAGCCTGCCTGGAGTGCCAGATGGGTAGGTGCATTGCACCTGGCTAGCTCAATCAAACCGAGCGAAAGTATTTGAAATGATTTCAAATAGTAGTTGAACCCAGGTCTGATTCTAAGTAGTGTGCTGGTGTGGATATTGGAACGTAGCCCTACTAGTGAAGCTGTTTTAACCAGGGGCCGTATGTATCAGCGTCTCAGAGTAGGAGTGCTGATCTAGGATCAGTTTTGCCTTCATGATGAATAAGATTACATGGATAGGGGGACCTGATCCTAGATCAGCACACTTAATCTGAGACACTTGATACTTATGGACCACCCAGGACTCTTTTTAACTAGACTCACTCTATTCACCCTATCTGTGGCCTCAGATCAGAAAGGGCTTCTGGAAACCCCCTCCTGAGATCTGGTTGGGTAAAACCAGCAATATCCGCATCCTGGACCCCTACTTCCTGCAGCAAACGGCCAGCCGCCTGCTCCACTTGCCTCTCAACACACCTCCAAAGACCAACCAGGTGAGAGCTGCTCAGAATAGCTGCTCACCCTACCAGAAATGTACTTGTTTAAAGCGAGTTGGAAGTACAATTATTACATTATGGGAAATGGTATTGTAACACAATAGTTAAAAAAAATTTCACCATGTCTTTGCTTTCACAAACATGAAAAGCTAAAATTGCCATTTCGCATACCATGGAACATTTTAGAATTGCAAACAGGACGTGTTAATCTTGTGTGAAATTTACGCTATTGTCACGCCCTGGCTCTAGGGACTCTTTTAAGTTGAGCCAGGGTGTGTAGAGTTTATGTTTTGTGCTCGTTGTGTCTAGTCTAGTTTTTGTATATCTATGTTGGCCAGAGTGGTTCTCAATCAGAGGCAACGAGTATCAGCTGTGGCTGGTTGTCTCTGATTGGGAACCATATTTAGTCAGGTGGTTTTCCCACAGTATTTGTGGGATCTTGTTCCGTGTTGGTTTGTGTTTTGCACCTGTGGACGTCACGTATCGATTTGTTGTTTTGTTCGTGTATCATTTAATAAATAAGTATGTTCACCTTCCACGCTGCGCCTTGGTCCTCTATATCCGACGAGCGTGACAGCTATAGGGTAGCTCCTCGTTAGCCAGACGCTTCAAAATACTATCTAGCAAAAATGGCACTAGTGTAATAAGTCGACGTTCTGGTCATTTAACCACCATGTCAGCCTTGTTCTTGTCATTTGAGTAACTTTTAAGATTTTAGTGGTTATATTTAGGAGCTTCTTAGAACGGTTAGAAAATGTCTGAAGCGTGCAGACAAGTTACTGTACTGATAAGAAGGCTATGAACGTAGCTTTGTTTGGGTGTGAAAATAATTGCTTTTCAGAGAAGCGCCTGTCAAAACTCTCTCCCATCACCACAGTCAATAAGGGGTCAAGAGGGTTTAGGGTCAAGCTAAAGCTTCAATTAATATCTGTGTAGTAATCTATAATTATTCATTGTCGATGTATCAATATTAGTGGTCACATGAAAGTAGATAAATTATTATGCATGTGTAACCGGTGTGAAATGGCTAGCTAGTTAGCGGTGCGCACTAGTGGGGTTTCAATCGGTGACGTCACTCGCTCTGAGACCTTGAAGTAGTTTCCCTTGCTCTGCAAGGGCCGCGGCTTTTGTGGAGCGACGGGTAACGGTGCTTCGAGGGTGACTGTTGTCGATGTGTGCAGAGGGTCCCTGGTTCACGCCCAGGTAGGGGCGATGAGAGGGACGGGTTTCATTGAAAACATTGGGTTCATTTGAAACTATAAGTATTACTTTGGAGCCTTGGCTGTTCCCGGCCAAGCTAATGATGTCATTACTTAGAATGTCAGTGGCAAAAATCACACGTTGACGTATTTCTTTTTTTCTGACCTTGGAGTTTGCCCACTCCTCCTTTGTTAAGGTGCCGTCCTCGTCTTCCTCTGTGCATAGGGGTTCGATTCAGCACTGAGCGAAATGCCCCGACTGTTACAATGGTGCTTTGTCCCCACTCTTAAAGTGCTCTTCAAGTTCAAACTGTGGCATACCTTGGCTCTCAAAGGATGTGCTGGAAACTTAAGGTAACTGTCTTGAAATGGAAATGTGTGAGAAAATAGGAATTATGGAGAGGACGTTTAAGGTTATGGTGATGCCCGTGAGACGATGTGGTTTATTTTGTCGCCGATACTTCTCTCAAGTTTTTTACTGAACCTGACTGGTTATCCACCCTTGTCTGAATAAAGCGATGTATCCAGGCAGCAGACCTGGGTTCAAATAGTATTTGTTTAATTTCAAAGGCTTTTACTCTAATTTAAGCGTGAGGTCATGTGTGTTTGTGGAGGATCACTAGTTTAAGCCCAGCAAGGAGACAGGTACAGTGAGGGAAGCTATACTGCTAAAGTGGCACAGTGACATCCGTCACACCTGCCTTGAGTGCCAGATGCGTTGGGTTTGCACTTTTGGGACTATTCTATTGTGCCAGGCAAGCTCATTTTAAGTTTTTGAAAGAAAACAGAAGTAGAAGTATGAAGAAGCAGAAGTACGTGGCCTGTTTTGACTGAGGAATGTCAGAACATTTAATCCCTATTTCAGGAAGTGCCTTTTAAGCTTCATTTTAACTTCACTTCAAAAATCTAAGTTTAAGAAACAAACAACGTCTTCAAGTACAGCAGAGCTCTGCTACTATTTATTTCCTCTCTAGATATTTAAGTCTCATGACTGCATGGGCAACCTCTCACATTGCAGGCAGTGGTGTAGTGGAGGGTAAGTAAACACAGTTTACCCACTTTTTTCCCACTCCGGGACAGTTTACCCACCTTTTGCAGAAAAATTCATTAAAAGTATAGCGAGCTAAAAGCAGAAGGACTCTGCCCTCAATGTCATCGGCCCTGAAACTAGGGCTTGGTTTGAATACTTTCCAAATGCATCCTTCCTTCCTGTCTTCCTTGAAGTAATCACTGGTCTAAAGTGACTGGATTGGTGAAAGGTATGTTATGGGACCTTTACTTTCAACTATCCAATCTCATACTGATTAATGAATAGCTCAAGGAAGGAAGGGAGGACAGTAGGATGCATTTTCTGTGTGGTCCAGTGGTTTTGCCACTGACCCCGCTGCGCTGGTGCAAGAGTTGGCATGGGTTTGAATTCACCCACTGCCCTTTAACTCTATCTCCTCCAATCTTTCCTGTCTTCTCTCTACTGTTCTATCTGTTAAAAAAAAAATAATAGAGCCAAGCGTGTCTCTTGTAAACTTGATTAAATCATGTAAAGATTGTGACATGGCCACTCTTGATGAGGTCACTTTAGGGAATGGCGCTCCTCCTATTAGTCACAGCTAGTAGTTGGGTCACTGATGTTATCCTTCCTCTTTCGTCTCCTCCTTTCTCTGGAAGGAGTGACTAAGAAAACAAACCTTGTTTTGTAAGGGATATGACTCAAAGGGTGGAGAGCCGTATATGTTTAGAAACCTACAGACCTTGGTGTTACAAGTTTTCCTTTGTAACCAATGAGTTAGATGGTAACAATGAGTTAGACCCTTCAGTGTTGTGATGCAAAAATATTGGCAAAATGTATTGCTCATAGAATAAAAAAGGTCCTTCCGGACATTATTCATCACAATCAGACGGTATTCTTAGAAGGAAGATATATTGGAGGCAACATTGACAACTACTACAAATAATGGAAAACTTTGAATGCAGGGAAACCAGGTATAATCGTTATAGCAGATTTTGAGATAGCATTTGATACAGTACGTCTAGAATCTGTTTGTGCCTTTTTCTTTTCAATTTAAGATTTCTAAAAGTGATGTACAACAATTCTTTATGTAAAATAATAAATTACAGTTACTTCTCTGAGAACTTTGAATTGTCAAGAGGCGTGAAAAAAGGTTGCTCTCTGTCACCATACCTACAGTATTTAATATGACCATTGAACTGTTAGCTTTAAAAATCAGATCTAATGATAACATTAAGGGGCTAAAAATGAAGGGATTAGAGACAAAAGTATTAATGTACGCTGATGATTCAAGTTTTCTCTTGAGTCCTCAATCTTCAACCTTGAAGGGCCTCATTGAGGACCTGGATAATTTCTCCAGTTTCTCTGGACTAAACTCAAACTATGATAAGTGTATACACTATATTACGGATTGGGTCTATAAAAGATGCTAACTTTAAATTGCCATTAAGGTGTCGGCATGCTTCCCAGCCGAAACAGTTCGGAAGAGTTTGTGCATATATTATGCCAACATTTTGTGCTGTTTTTGTTAGTTTTGGACTTCGGTGAGGGTTTTTTCGGCTGTACGGGCACACAAACAAATTTCTAGAGGCAAGCCGAAGTTCGGTGCTGAAGTCTACGCCCCTTCGTCGGTGATTGGTCGACAGTAGGTATTCTTCAATAAAGTCCTTGTCATTCAACGAGAGACGACTCGTTTTCATGCAAATTTTTTCATTGAGAAATACTGCACCAAACATCTTAGTTAGATGTAAAATTGCGCAACTAAGATCTCAGCAAAAAATATTTATTGAGTTAATTTAGATTAATTCTGTCTAAAATGCAAATCAATTTATAACATTTTTGACATGCGTTTTTCTGGATTTTTTGTTTGTTATTCTGTCTCTCACTGTTCAAATAAACCTACCATTAAAATTATAGACTGATCATTTCTTTGTCAGTGGGCAAACGTACAAAATCAGCAGGGGATCAAATACTTTTTTCCCTCACTGTTGTCACTTTCTTACCAAGCTGCTTGGCGATGGTCTTGTAGCCCATTCCAGCCTTGTGTAGGTCTACAATCTTGTCCCTGACATCCTTGGAGAGCTCTTTGGTCTTGGCCATGGTGGAGAGTTTGGAATCTGATTGATTGATTGCTTCTGTGGACAGGTGTATTTTATACAGGTAACAAGCTGAGATTAGGAGCACTCCCTTTAAGAGTGTGCTCCTAATCTCAGCTCGTTTCCTGTATAAAAGACACCTGAAAGCCAGAAATCTTTCTGATTGAGGGGGGGTCAAATACTTATTTCCCTCATTAAAATGCTAATCAATTTGTAACAATTTTGAAATGCGTTTCTCTGGATTTTTTTGTTGTTATTCTGTCTCTCACTGTTCAAATAAACCTACCATTAAAATTATAGACTGATCATTTCTTTGTCAGTGGGCAAACGTACAAAATCAGCAGGGGATCAAATACTTTTTTCCCTCACTGTATACTGTATTTATTCATTGCTCTACCGACCCCAGTAGAATCCTTTTTCAAATCATGCGAGAAAAACATATTTAACTTTATTTGGAATGGCAAACCAGATCAAGTTAAACAAGCATATTTATATAACGAACATGAGTTTGGAGGGTTAAAACTATTAAATATTAAGGCATTAAACCTCTCCCTTAAGGCCTCCATTGTACCGAAATTGTATATAAATCCAAACTGGTTTTCTAGCAAGCTACTAAGAGAGGCCCAGCCTATGTTTAAGAGTGGGCTCTTTGCCTTTTTGCAGATTAAAACCTTACATTTTCGGTGGATTGACAATGGGTACCTGTTTTAAAGTATCTTTCATTTTTAAATGAAGTCATACAGAGTTGGCTACAATTTCAATTTCATCCTCCAGAAAAGGCAGATCTAGTATTACAGCAAATAATATGTCTTAACTCCAATGTACTGATAGAGAAAAAACTAAATTTATTGGAAATTTGTTACAAGAAGGGTATAATATTTATGAAAGACATTGTAAACAAGAACGGTAACATTGTCACACAAGCAATTAACAACAGTGTATGGAGGTGTATGCTCAATACAAAATTAGAACCAACTCATCGCGGCTCTGCCACAAAATTGGAAGAGACAATGACTTAAGGAAGAAATTAAAGAATCGGTCTGTCTGCCACCCATTAAATGTGGTCCTCTGTAGCTCAATTGGTAGAGCATGGCTCTTGTAACGCCTGGGTAGTGGGTTCGACCACCCATACGTAAAAAAATGTATGCACGCATGACTGTAAGTCGCTTTGGATAGAAGCGTCTGCTAAATGGCATATTATTATTACATCATAAATGGCTTAAAATGATTAGTATAAATCCCCCCAAAATGATCAGTTTCACTTAAAGTCAAAAGGTTTGACAGCAATACCGTATAAAATTAAAGTCAGTTGGGAACAGGTTCTTGATGTCCCAATACCTTGGCATCGGGTCTATGAACTGACATACAGTATAAAACAACAATTGGCACATCAATCCGTTCGTTTCAATTTAAACCTATTGTATAAAATACTTGCTACAGAAATAATGCTCAATATATGGAGCATTGAACAGTCAGTCTTGTGCAGTCTTTGCCATGAGGAAACAATCAATAGAACATATTTGCTGGTATTGTCCATCGGTGGCTCGCTTTTGGAGTCCATTTAAATTACAGGTTGTAATGCAACAAAATAGGAAAAACGCCAAGGGGGCTTAATACTTTTGCAAGGCACTGTATGTCATTATATCAGGGTTCAGATGGACCTGCAAACGGTATTGTTAGGGGATCTGAAAAACCACGATCAGTCAATGGGAAATATCATTATACTCTTGGGTAAAGTATTTATTTTTAGGGCAATATCGGTAGAAATGTAATAAATAGGGAGGTTTAGGACCCTCATAAGACATCATAGTAAAATGGAGGGATGTATTGCAAAAGGAAATAGCAAAATGGCATTATACTTGGAAAGATGGGTTAATCTGTGGACATCGGAGAGATGGAGTTAAGATCAGAATGATTGGTGGATTGGCCGCTGTGGGCGAAAGTTCAGCACTTGAAGAAAGAGAAAATGTGGAATATATGTATAATTTATTTAACTACAGGTACCATAGATGTGAGCGAAAATAGCTGTAAGTAGTAGTAGAAGTATTGTTGTCCGTTAGTTTACTCCAATCAGGATAGGGATGGTAGGGTAGGAGGGAAAATGTATAGAGAAAATAAAAATAAGGAGGATTAGAAATGATGCAAACAATGAAATTGATAGAACTTACAATATATCTGCAATATTAAAGCTGATCTAACCCCCCCCCCCCCCCCCCCCCCAACAACAACAAAAAAACCAGCAACAAAACAAAGAGTTAGATGGTACCAAATGAGTTAGATGGTACCAAATGAGTTAGATGGTACCAAATGAGTTAGATGGTACCAAATGAGTTAGATGGTAGCAAATGAGTTAGATGGTACCAAAAGAGTTAGATGGTACCAAATGAGTTAGGTAACAATGAGTTCGATGGTAACAATGAGTCAGATGGTAATTCATATGGTACTGTACAGTACAGTAAGTACACTATGGTCTGTTTTCAATGGATCATTTTTTAAATCCAAGACTTTCACCTGTGTGTGGGAAACCGGCTGTAAGTATGTACAGTGTTTAGGCATTATGGCTCAGTTGGTAGACCATGGCGCTTGCAATGCCAGGATTGTGGATTCAATACCCAGGGCCACCCATATGTAAAATGTGTGCACCCATGACTGTAAATAGCTTTCCATAAAAGTGTCTCTAAATTGTGCACATATTATTATTTTATGTTTTATTATTAAAACTGATGTAGTGATGGAGAAGACTGTTAGTCTTTCATTGTTATTTTTACACGCTAGTGCTGCCACCTGCTGGTGAAATAAAATATAATATCTCTAATGGGTCTCTTATGCTTGTCCTCACAGATCCCAGCGCACCCTACTACTGGCATTCTGGCCATCTACGTGGCCCTTAACTACTGTGACGTGGTCCACATCACTGGATTTGGCTACCCAGAGTCTAAGTACCTGAAGCACCCCATTCACTACTATGGCTACGACACCATGAAGTCTATGAAGGTGAGGGAGGATGTTGACATGGGTTGCGTCCCAACAATATCTAATTTCTTCTGAAGTGTACACTCATTCACTACTTCCCACAAATCTAAAAGCATTGGAATGGTGGAGGAATGGGCCAGAGGAAGTTTCCACCATATTCCTTAAGCCAGTCATTTCCTTTCAAATCAGTGAAAGCAAGTGAAAGAGAGCACACTTTGGGAGGAAGGAGAGATAATTGGGATGTATCCCTTGGTCTATCAACAATCACTTGTCTTGTCTAAAACAATATGCAAAGTCACATATGAATGACATTGAATATGATATGTGGAGACACATCAAATTAAATGTGTTGATACAGAGGAGAGACGTTGGCGTTATCTGTTGTCATGAACAATTTCATACCACTTTGCATGGTCTGTAGACCTATTTGAAAATCAATTGATGTTTGAATTTCTGCTCTTCCTGACAGAATTCGTACCACAACCTCTCCCATGAGGCGAAAGCTCTGAAGCGACTAGAGGACTCTGGTGCTGTTGTAAACCTACACCCTCACTCTTGACCAAGGCAACACAATTGTCATTTAGCAGAATCTAAGCGATTGGCATTAGCATATATTTCCGTATGGGTGGCCCCAGCGGGAATCAAACCCACGATCCAGACTACTGTACCAACTGAGCCACACAGGATCACAGTGAAGGAAGAGAGTTGGGACACTGAGAAAGGACTTCCCTTACCTACACACCTTTATCACAATCTGATAAACATCCAACCTTTCCCCACCCCTCCTTTCATTTAAAGAACATTACTGCGATGAACTGCTTCACATTGCTCTCGAAGGCCTCGTACGCACTCAAGTTGTACAACTGATATACAACACATTTGACACAACTGCTTAGATACAATGGAGAGTTTGTCTGCAAACATTATTTTACACATCCATTGTGTGGTGTCTCCACAACCCTTGTGCAATTATGTGTAAATAAATTCAACCACAGTTTTGTTTCATCACAAAACCGGAGAGCATCTGTTCTGTGAAGTCCACAAAGCATATTGCATGTAACAAACCATTACATGACCTACAGCATGGTCAATCAAGTTAATGCGTCCGACATTTTCGGACTACTAAACAACTATTGATTTAGGACACCAGAGAGTTACCGCAAGTCGCAAAGAAAACATAGAGGCTCAGAATAAGTTAGAGGAAAAACAAAAAGAAATGGAGGAACTTATTCAAGAAAGATCAAGTGTAATATATTATAAAAAATTAAGCAAACTGGATGGATTTTCAACATAGAAATGCTACCAAAAATAATTAACTGAAATTGGTTACTTTAAGTACTTTAAGCATACGTTTTCGTTTCAGTCACCTCCATCTCCTCTGACTGAAGCTAATTGTATGGATTTGTTTTCATTTTTAGCAGACGTTCTTATCCAGAGCGACTTACAGGAGCAATTAGGGTTAAGTGCCTTGCTCAATGGCACATCGACAGATTTTTCACCAAGTCGGCTTGGGGATTAGAACCAGCGACCTTTTGGTTACTGGCACAACGCTCTTAACCACTAAGCTACCTGCCGCCCCATCAATAGAATTTTACATTCTATTGATAATGTAAAATTAACAGCCATACAGAAAGACTCACGTGAAGGCGAAATTACAGAGGAACTTCTGGATGCAATTAAAGACTTTAAGTCCGGGAAAACTCCAGGGTTGGATGGCATACCAGTTGAGGTATACCAAACCTTTTTTGATATACTCAGAGGACCGATAAAATCAAATCAAATCAAATTTTATTGGTCACATGCGCCGAATACAACAGGTGCAGACATTACAGTGAAATGCTTACTTTATGTTATTAGCATGTTTTAACCACTCCTATGTAAATGGTAGATTATCAGACACTCAAGAAGGTCTGATTTCATTATTACTGAAGAAGGTCTGATTTCATATTACTGAAACAGGATACAAGTGGGAAATATAAAGATCCAGTCCATTTAAAAAATTGGAGGCCCCTTACACTTCAGTGTTGTGATGCAAAATGTATAGCGCATAGAATTAAAAAGGTATTGTCGGACATTATTCATTCTAATCAGACAGGTTTCTTACATGGACAATACATTGGAGATAATATAAGGCAAGTACTGGAAACAATAGAACACTATGAAAAATCTGGGAAACCAGGCCTGCTATTCATAGCTGACTTTGAAAAGGCTTTTGATAAAGTACGACTGGAATTTATATATAAATGCCTGGAGCATTTCAATTTTGGAGAATCTCTTATAAAATGGGTTAAAATCGTGTATAGTAACCCTAGGTGTAAAATAGTAAATAATGGCTATTTCTTAGAAAGTTTTAAACTGTCAAGAGGAGTAAAATAAGGTTGTCAACTTTCGGCATATCTATTTATTATGGTCATCAAAATGTTAGCTATTAAAATCAGATCCAACAATAATATCAAGGGATTAGAAAATATGTGGATATACTCGGTATACATATCCCAAAAGAAAGAAATTATCTCACGGCAATACATTTTATTTGAAAGTTAGCAAAAATAGATAAGATCTTGCTACCATGGAAAGGTAAATACCTGTCTATTTGTGGAAAATCACCCTGATTAACTCTTTAGTATTATCCCAGTTTACCTATTTGCTTATGGTCTTGCCTATGCCTAGCGAACAGTGTTTTTTTTTATTATATGAGAAAAATATATTCCATTTGATTTGGAACGGCAAGCCAGACAAAATTAAATGGGCCTATTTATATAAGGAACATGAATTCGGAGGACTGAAATTATTAAAGATTAAACCATTAGACCTATCACTAAAAGCTTCAGTCATACAAAGTTATACTTAAATCCGAACTGGTTCTCTAGCAAATTAGTAAGATTGTCTCACCCCATGTTCAAGAATGGCCTTTTTCCCTTTATTCAGATTACAACCTCTCACTTTCAGTTATTTGAAAAGGAAATCATGTCCCAAATATCACTATTTTGTGGTTAAACTCAAATATACTAATTGATAAAGAAAATGGAAAAAAAATAAAAAAAAGTTTAAAAAAGGTATACATCTTTGTAAATGATATCATAGGTAGGACTGGTGGAGTTATGTCGCACATGCAGCTAACAAAAACAAATGGAAATGTCTGCTCTACCCAAAATTACAACCAAATAATTGTAGCATTACCGTTAAAATGGAAGGGGGAAAAAGTAAGGAACTTGTCTGTCTGCCCTCCATTAAAGACCATAATTGGTTAAAGAAAATTGTGATAAATAAAAAAGTATTTAAGGACCAAAGGATTGACAGCCGTCCCATATAGATTGCAAAATAGTTGGGAAGAGATTTTTTATGTACCGATTCCATGGCACATGGTTTATGAACTGATACACAAAACGACGGCCTATTCAAAACTTAGAATTTTTCCATTTAAATGATTATTCAAAATTCTTGCTACCAATAGAATGTTATTTATATGGGGGGTACAATCTTCCCAGCTCTGCAGATTTTGCTGCGAAGAGACAGAATCATTAGATCATTTGTTTTGGTACTGTCCATTTTTAGCTTGTTTTTGGTCACAAGTCCAGGAATGGCTGAAGGATTGCAATATTAACCTGGAGCTAACCCTGCAGATAGCACTACTGGGTGATCTGAAAAGTCATAGTCAATTGATAAATAATATAATAACACTTTTAGCAAAAAAAAATATTTTCAATTCACTATCTGTAGAAACAATGAAAATAGAAAGGTTCAGAACTTTTGTGAAACACCACAGTACAGTTGAAAAATATATGGCAAATAGAAATCCAATATGGATGGTGTTAAGAGATAGATGGGAGGGGTTGAATGGAGCTGAAGGTTGGGACTAATAACAACTAATAACAACAAGATAACTAATGTAAAACATACTGTGTCCATAATAAGTATATAGGTTATAGGTTAAGAGCTTTTGTGAAAGAGCACAGTTTGAAAGATATGGCATATAGAAGCAAACCGGATGGACATCATGAAAATGAACAGAGAGGTTGAGGGTAGAGGAAGTTCAGGAGTAAAAACGAAATAAATATAACTATTGTAAGATTGACTGTGTCCATAAAATGTATATAGTATGTATAAGCTGGAAGTAGAGGCCTAAGCATTGTTGTTCACTATTTTACTCCAATTAGGGGAGGGGTGGTGGGGTTGGTAAGTAATAAAGGAAAATATATTTTTTTAAAGGATATGTATGTATGTATGTACAGTATATGTGTATATACACTACCAGTCAAAAGTTTGGACACACCTACTCATTCAAGGGTTTTTCTTTATTTTTTGCTATTTTCTACATTGTAGAATAATAGTGAAGACATCAAAACTATAAAATAACACATATGGAATCATGTAGTAATGAAAAAAGTGTTAAACAAATCAAAATATATTTTAGATTTGAGATTCTTCAAATAGCCACCCTTTGCCTTGATGACAGCTTTGCACACTCTTGGCATTCTCTCAACCAGCTTCATCTGGAATGCTTTTCCAACAGTTTTGAAGGAGTTCCTACATATGCTGAGCAGTTGTTGGCTGCTTTTCCTTCACTCTGCGGTCCAACTCATCCCAAACCATCTCAATTGGGTTGAGGTCGGGTGATTGTGGAGGCCAGGTCATCTGATGCAGCACTCCATCACTCTCCTTCTTGGTCAAATAGCCCTTACACAGCCTGGAGGTATGTTTTGAGTCATTGTCCTGTTGAAAAACAAATGATAGTCCCACTAAGCACAAACCAGATTGGATGGCGTATCGCTGCAGAATACTGTGGTAGCCATGCTGGTTAAGTGTGCCTTGAATTCTAAATAAATCACTGACAGTGTCAACAGCAAAGCACCCCCACACCATCACACCTCCTCCTCCATGCTTCACGGTGGGAAACACACATGTGGAGGTCAACCGTTCACCTACTCTGCGTCTCACAAAGACACGGTGGTTGGAACCAAAAATCTCAAATTTGGACTCATCAGACCAAAAGACAGATTTCCACCGGTCTAATGTCCATTGCTCGTGTTTCTTGGACCAAGCAAGTCTCTTCTTCTTATTGGTGTCCTTTAGTAGTGGTTTCTTTGCAGCAATTAGACCATGAAGGCCTGATTCACACAGTCCCCTCTGAACAGTTGATGTTGAGATATGTCTGTTACTTGAACTTTGTGAAGCATTTATTTGGGCTGCAATTTCTGAGGCTGGTAACTCTAATGAACTTATCCTCTGCAGCAGAGGTAACTCTGGGTCTTCCTTTCCTGTGGCGGTCCTCATGGGAGCCAGTTTCATCATAGCGCTTGATGGTTTTTGCGACTGCACTTGAAGAAACTTTCAAAGTTCTTGAAATGTTCCGTATTGACTGACCTTAAAGTAATGATGGACTGTCATTTCTCTTTGCTTATTTGAGCTGTTCTTGCCATAATATGGACTTGGTCTTTTACCAAATAGGGCTATCTTCTGTATGCCACCCCTACCTTGTCACAACACAATTGATTGGCTCAAACGCATTAGGAAGGAAATAAATTCCACATATTAACTTTTAACAAGGCACCCCTGTTAATTGAAATGCATTCCAGGTGACTACCTCATGAAGCTGGTTGAGAAAATGACAAAAGTGTGCAAAGCTGTGATCAAGGCAAAGGGTGGCTATTTGAAGAATCTCAAATATAAAATATATTTTGATTTATTTCAATCTTTTTTGGTTACTACATGTGTTATTTCATAGTTTTGATGTCGTCACCATTATTCTACAATGTAAAAAAATGTAAAAATAAAGAAAAACCCTTGAATGAGTAGGTGTGTCCAGACTTTTGACTGGTAGTGTACATATTGAACTTCCATCCTCCCAGGCCAGATGCACAATGTATGAATTTATGGTTGGATCAGAATCACCGTTATAATCATTGGCCAGTACTTAGAATTAAAATGTCTAGAACATTGATATCCTATATTCTGAGAACATGGCAACCATGTTCTGTGTATGTTTGGTGGGATGTTGACGGAATATTTACCTAACCCACAGAACTGGACTCATTAATGTTTTTGCCACGTTCTCATACAACTGCTACAGATTTCCAACACATTCCTCCCTGTCCTGTAGGTGACCTTTGCACATAGCATCCTATTGCTTTTCACTCTGGAAGTCTTTGTCCTATTTTGCAGTTCAAGTACATTTATTTAGGGCTGGATTCAATCCCTATCGACGAAGTATGGCGGAAGATCCGTGTTAAAATGTAAAGGTAGGCTAAGTTCCGATTGGGCCAAAATATGCAGCGTTTACCGTGAATGCAATCTCCGGGACCACGGAAACATTGCCTTTAATTGTCAATTGCGCTATAAAGCGAATTTTCAGCGCTACGGATTGAATATAGCCCATAATTATTCACATGGTAGAAAAAATATAGTAGAGAAATTATGCTGCAATATAAGAAATTAATTTGAGAAAATACACCATAGCTGAAAAGAGGCTGTCACATTGATGACACGGACTGTCTGGAAGTTGGTCGTACCACCAGACCTGATTTGAGCTGGATCTTTTTGGCTGTGGTGGTCGCCAGGTCTTTGGCACTACAGCAGGCTGTGTTGGTCTCATAGATGTTGTGGAAGCTGTTGTAGTCCACTTCATAGAAGCCCTTCTCCAGGGAGAGGACTGGTGTGAAGCGATACCCCCACAGCATTTCAGTGTCCAAATAGGAGCTCCGAGCTTGACATGTCATTCCTGTAAAAGATTGGAGAGATTTATTCGATTTTTAATAATATTAATATCCGTATTTTTTTTGCACTCCAAATACATACGAACAACATCTTACAGACACACACAGACAATGACTGCATCTCATCTGCTCAGACCCGCATGCTCACACCCCCACCCCTGGTGCCAGCATTACTGTTTGCCACTTCGCCTTTAATTGTACAAATTTGCTTTTCTCGGTCGCCCATCCTATTTCAATATTTCAATAATAAACCATTAGATTTTTCCATTGTGTCAATGATGGCGGATTGATTAACTTCCAAGTTTTTAATATAGGTTTTTTCAATGTGAGTGTTGAGAAGAGAATCGTTCAGCCCATTGGGTATCTCACTACACCCTCATATTCCATGTTTTGAAATATGCAGACAGACGGATTAAAAGTACTGTAAGATTACATTGTAATACTTCTGACAGCCAACTTTCTAGCTCTGCCCACAATTTACAGACTTTATAGCATTCCCAGAAAGTGTGGATTATTGAGTCATTATTAGTTTTACACTTGAGACATGACTCTGGCGTTGTGCTGTAGACATAGCTGCGGGAAGTAGGGGTGCTGCAGCACCGCCTGAAAAAGCAAAAATAAATACAATTATAATAATAATATTTCACAAAGGGCCTTTACCAAATTCTCAGCAATTCTCTCCCTTAGAGACCCCCAGCCATTCCAGAGCTAGCACACCTGATTCAACCTGTTCATAAACACAATAATAAAACCTATGGAATTTTTACAAAATAATATGGCTATTAAACCAGAATAAAAAAACCCTGTATGGTTCTACAATGAACCTTTTGAGATTGAGAAAGGTTCTTTATAGAGCCATTTTTTGTTATTTTTTATTTTATTTAACCTTTATTTAACTAGGCAAGTCAGTTAAGAACAAATTCTTATTTTCAATGACAGCCTACCAAGACGCAAAAGGCCTCCTGCGGGGACGGGGTCTGGGATATTTTTTTGAAATGTAGGACAAAACATACATCACGACAAGAGAGACACCACAACACTACATAAAGAGAGACCTAAAACAACAACACAGCATGGCAGCAACACATGACAACACAGCACGGTAGCGACACAACATGGCAGCAGCACAAATATGGTGCAAACGTTGTTGGGCACAGACAACAGCACAAAGGGCAAAAAGGTAGAGACAGCAATACATCACGCAGCCACAAGTGTCAGTAAGAGTGTCCATGATTGAGTTTTTGAATGTAGAGATGGAGCTAAAACTGTCCAGTTTTGAGTGTTTTTTGCAGCTAATGAACATTAGTCAGACCAAACAAAAACCATTTCTCCTTCGATAAAACAAGAACAAGCAGCAAATGAAGAGTTTCATTCCAAAACGCTATATATCAATTTTCAGAAATATTGGTAAATTAGCTTTTATTGTTCAAAGAAATTATGAAAGAGATTGGTGTTTTTTCACAATCCAATCATGTTTTTATTTTATTTAATTTTTTCAATTCAATACAGTAGTGTGAAATCTGTATGTTAAACATTTACATTTTACATTTTAGTCATGTAGTAGATGCTCTTATCCAGAGCGAGTTACAGTGAGTGCATTCATCTTAAGATAGACCTTAGACTTGACCTTGTTAATTTCTGCGTCTGCGTCCTGCCTCTTCGTATACTCAATACTCGTCACAGCAACGTTGATACCTGGTATTTCAAATGTCACCACAGTCAATAGCCAGAAGAAATTGTCTGGAAGCGTTGCCCCATATTATAGAAACACATTAGAATTTACAGAGAGAGAGTTGCAATGTTGTATTGATCAGTTTTAGTGGAACAATGGTTTTTGGGAAACAGCTTGCCAGGGATTTAACAATAGTGATCAGGCCTAGTACCAATGTATAGTATATTGTTTAAGGGACCAGTCTCAACGCGCAGAGGATGGCGCAATATGCTCTCCTTCTCTCTTAAGTATCACTTCTAAATGTGGGTGTCTGTTTGCTTTGCATGTAGAGCTATATAATTCTAATTGCATGTGGCTGTGCTTTCATGCTTCTTCCACTTACTAATTCTTGTTTATCTTTTGCAACATTTGTCAGGGCCATTACCTTTGAAATGTACAGTATTCTATTATAAGAGATTTGTATTTGATCATTTGTGCCCTAATCTAATTTCAGCTTCTTCCACGTCAGCTGTCCTATTTGAATTGCAAAACAAATTCCCTTTATCTGGTTTTGAGCAATCGTCTCCGTCTAGGTTTGAGCAATTGAGTTTATATGGAAAGCACACAACTGTGATACGGAGAGTCAATGGTGGCATTTCTGATAAGGGGGTTTAACTACAATGCAGTTAGTATTAGGGCCAAAATAGTTGTCTGGATAGAGCTGTAACAAGATTACATCTGGCCATAACGATTTACCATCTGATTTTACTGACTGCAAATACTTATTGACAATCATACTGTAGGTGGGTGTAGCTGCTGCAGTCAGGGGAAAGGATTACACAAAGTGCATAACGGCTGTATTTGGTTTGCTATATAGGAGGAGGGCTATCAATATCCACCATGATACAGATAGAGATGGAGGTCACAACATTCCGGGTGCTCCTGGGGCGTATGCTTCACTTTAGGATTGGACACATGCATGCTCGCATGCACACACACACACACACACACGGATTGCCTGACAACCAGTCAAAACACAAAGGGACAATCACTACCCACTTTATATTTGCAAATACAGTGTAATACAGTCCATTATTACTATGCATACTACCTCTCTTGACTTGACTTTTTAGGGGTTCAAGCCAGCGAAGGTGGGTGAAAATCTATTGTATTTGTTGGCATTCATTATTATTTGGGTTCTTCCGTCCATTTCGTGTAACAATTTGAATTCCTGTGAGATAATAAGGCCCAGGAGGGTGCAACTTTGCAAGATGGCCAAGGGCCAAGGGCCAAGGGCCACACCCTCTCATGCAAAGCCATGCCAATTGGCCACATGGTGGCGCAATAACAACCGATTGAAAATGCTAACTTTTGAAGGTCACGCCCCCCACCCTGTGTGACCTATATACTTTGTATCCCTCATTTACTCAAGTGTTTCCTTTATTTTGGCAGTTACCTGCACATCTCAGTTGTACTGAGCAGAACACCAATGCACAGGGTTAGCCTCCACCCAGTGTCACAAAGTTGAACTGAAATTCAAGGTAAACTATAAGCAACTAATCGTACATGGCATCTATGAACCAAGTTCTCCAGGATAGCATCTCAAACAACATGGACGCTACTGACCAATAAACTTTCAAATGGGCATGGTCTAGCACATAAATGCATGTAACTCTGACACGGATATTCGTATTGGTAAAAAACTTGGTACATATGTTTCAAACACTGTCAAGACTCAACATGTCTAAGCACATTGAGCTCAACCACATGTTGGCGCTATAACGTGCACATGTTTATATTTTATTATTTCTTGATCTGTTTGACTCTGAGTGTTGAAATGTGGCACACATGCTCAGGTATATGAGTCTAGCTATGCTGTAAATTATGGGTCAGTTTGGCCACATGGTGGTGCTATTGGACAGGAAAAGTCATTAATGCAAGCTCATTGGCTCATAGCGGCCATACTGTTTGAGCAAGCGTCTTGGAAAATATTGTGTTTGAAGATTAACATCTATAGATGCTATATACCAAATGTTTTGCCTATTGGCACAGTGGTTCTGTAGAATAATATGTTTTAAAGGATTCATCATTAAAAATAGTCCAAAATACATTAAAAGCGTATTGCATGATCTGTTTGATTTTGAGTTATTATTGGCAAGTGTGGTAAGACATTTGCTCATCCTAGGACAATGTTTCAAATTTGTCCTTATGGTCCAGCATTGCTGCTTGGAGCTATATTTTTATTGTCATTATTGTTAGCAGTGGAAAAAGCACCCAGTTGTCATCCTTGAGTAAAAGTAAAGATACCTTAATAGAAAATGACTTAAGGAAAAGTGAAAGGCATCTAGTAAAATACTACTTGAGTAAAAGTCTAAAAGTATTTGGTTTTAAATATACCTAAGTATCAAAAGTAAATGTAATTGCTAAAATATACTTAAGTATCAATAGTAAAAAGTGTAAATCATTTCAAATTCCTTATATTAAGCAAACCAGATGGCACAATTTTTATTTTATTTTATTTACAGATAGCCAGGGGCACACTCCAACACTCAGACATAATTTACAAACAAAGCATTTGTGTTCAGTGAGTCCGCAAGATCAGAGGCAGCAGGGATGACCAGGGATGTTCTCTTGATAAGTGCATGAATTTGACCATTTTCCTGCCCTGCTAAACATTCGAAATGTAACGAGTACTTTTGGGTGTCAGAGAAAATGTATGGAGTAAAAAGTACATTATTGTCTTTTGGAATGTAGTAAAGTAAAAGTTAAAGTTAAAAAATATATAAATAGTAAAGTAAAGTACAGATACCCCAAAAAACTACTTAAGTAATACTTTAAAGTATTTTTGCTTAAGTATTTTAACCACTGATTATTGTTATTGACTAATGTACTGCATTGTTGAGGGAGCTAGCACATAAGGATTTCGCTGCACCTTTTATACCTGTTGTAAACTACAGTGCATTCGGAAAGTATTCAGACCCCTTGACTTTTTCCACATTTTGTTACATTACAACCTTATTCTAAAATGGATTGAATACTTCCCCCCCTCATCAATCAACACACAATACCCCATTATGGCAAAGCAAAAACAGGTTTTTAGAATTTTTTGCTAATTTATTAAAAATAAACTATCACATTTACATAAGTATTCAGACCCTTTACTCAGTACTTTGTTGAAGCACCTTTGCCAGTGATTACAGCCTCGAGTCTTCTTGAGTATGACGCTACAAGCTTGGCACACCTGTATTTGGAGAGTTTCTCCCATTCTTCACTGCAGATCCTCTCAAGCTCTGTCAGGTTCGATGGGGAGTGTCGCTGCACAGCTATTTTCAGGTCTCTCCAGAGATGTTTGATCGGGTTCAAGTCTGGGCTCTGGCTGGGCAACTCAAGCACATTCAGAGACTTGTCCCAAAGCTACTCCTGCATTGTCTTGGCTGTGCGCTTAGGGTCGTTGTCCTGTTGGAAGGTGAACCTTTGCCCCAGTCTGAGGTCCTGAGCGCTCTGGAGCAGGTTTCATCAAGGATCTCTCTGTACTTTTCTCCGTTCCTCTCTCCCTCGATCCGGACTAGTCTCCCAGTCCCTGCCGCTGAAAAACATCCCCACAGTATGACGCTGCCACTAACATGCTTCACCGTAGGGATGGTGCCAGGTTTCCGCCAGACGTGACGCTTGGCATTCAGGCCAAAGAGTTCAATATTGGTTTCATCAGACCAGAGAATCTGGTTTCTCATGGTCTAAGATTCCTTTGGGTGCCTTTTGGCAAACTCAAACAGGGCTGTCATGTGCCTTTTACTGAGGAGTGGCTTCCGTCTGGCCACTCTACCATACAGGCCTGATTGGTGGAGTGCTGCAGAGATGGTTGTCCTTCTGTTTCTCCCATCTCCACAGAGGAACTCTGGAGCTCTGTTAGAGTGACCATCAGGTTCTTGGTCACCTCCCTGACCAAGGCCTTTCTCCCCCGATTGCTCAGTTTGGGCGGGCGGCCAGCTCTAGGAAGAGTCTTGGTGGTTCCAAACTTCTTCCATTTAAATATGATGGAGGCCACTGTGTTATTGGGGACCTTCAATGCTGCAGAAATGTTTTGGTACCCATCCCCAGATCTGTGCCTCGACACAATCCTGTCTCGGAGCTCTACAGACAATTCCTTCAACCTCATGGCTTGGTTTTTGCTCTGACATGCACTGTCAACTGTGGGACCTTATATAGACAGGTGTGTGCCTTTCCAAATCATGTCCACTCAATTGAATTTACCACCAGTGGACTCCAATCAAGTTGTAGAAACATCTCAAGGATGATCAATGGAAACAGGATGCACCTGAGCTCAATTTTGAGTCTCGTAGCAAAGGGTCTGAATACTTACGTAAATAAGGTATGTGTTTTTTTTTTTAAATAAATGTGCAAAAAAAAAAAAAACTGTTTTAGCTTTGTCATTATGGGGTATTGTGTGTAGATTGACTAAATGTATTTATTTTTTAATGAATTTTAGGATAAGGCTGTAACGTAACAAAATGTGGAAAAAGTCAGGGGGTCTGAATACTTTCCGAATGCACTGTATGTAACAGTACCAGTCAAAAGTTTGGACACACCTACTCATTCAAGGGTTTTTCTTTATTTTTACTATTTTCTATATTGTAGAATAATAGTGAAGACATCAAAACTATGAAATGACACATATGGAATCATGTAGTAAACAAAAAAGTGTTAAACAAATTAATTGAAATGCATTCCAGGTGACTATCTCATGAAGCTGGTTGAGAAAATGCCAAGAGTGTGCAAAGCTGTCATCAAGGCAAAGGGTGGCTACTTTGAAGAATCTCAAATATAAAATACATTTTGATTTGTTTAACCTCTACGGGATCGGTGTCCCGTATACGGGACGGTTGAGCGAATGTGCGCTAATGTGATTAGCATGACTGTTGTAAGTAACAGCAAACATTCCAGGACATAGACATGTGTTATATGGGCAGAAATCTTAAATTCTTGTTAATCTAACTGCACTGTCCAATTTACAGTAGCTATTACAGTGAAAAAATACCATGTTATTGTTTGAGGAGAGTGTGCAACAACAAAATAATTATCACGGCAACTGGTTTGATACATTCACCTCTGAAGGTAAATAATGTACTTACATTCAGTAATCTTGCTCTGATTTGTCATCCTAAGGGTCCCAGAGATAAAAATCCATTTTTATATTCAAATGTAGGAACTGGGTTCTACAGTTTGAACCCCTGCTGTCTCTGGCTCCACACCCACCCCGCCGGGCCATCTAGATGTGTGAAAGTTAGTGTATAAGCTAATGATCCATCATGTTTGACATTTCTGGGAGTGCATATCCTTGCTTCAGGTCCTGAGCTACAGGCAGTTAGATATGGGTATGTAATTATAGGCGAAGATTGAAAAAAAGGGTCAGATCCTTAAGAGGTTAACAATTTTTTGATTACTACATGATTCCATATGTGTTATTTCATAGTTTTGATGTCTTCACTATTATTCTAAAATGTAGAAAATAGTCAAAATAAAGAAAAACCCTGCAATGAGTAGGTGAGTCCAAACTTTTTACTGGTACTGTATATAATACCAGTTAAAACATTAGATTTTTATTTGAAATTAAGCCTACAACTGGACGAAAAAAACATGCCCAATGGAGAATCTCCATTGAAAGTGCGTTTTAGTCAGGAGACAGGAGTGGTTTTAATACAGTATGTGTCTGGAAAACCAGCTCCTAAAGGCAAACATTTGTATATATTACATTTCTATTACCAGGTAGGCTTGTGGTCCCGGATATCACTCAAACATTTACATTTACATTTACGTCATTTAGCAGACGCTCTTATCCAGAGCGACTTACAAATAGGTGCATTCACCTTATAGCCAGTGGGATAACCACTTTACAAATTTTTTAATTTTTATTTATTTTATATTTTTCATTATTTTTGTAGTATTTATTTTTAATTTTTGAAATGTGTTAGTTTTTTAGTTTTTATATATATATATATAATTTTTTTTTTTTGGGGGGGGGGTGGGTTGGGGTAAGGGGGGGGTAGAAGGATGACTTTATCCTATCCCAGGTATTCCTTAAAGAGGTGGGGTTTCAAATGTCTCCGGAAGGTGGTGAGTGACTCCGCTGTCCTGGCGTCGTGAGGGAGCTTGTTCCACCATTGGGGTGCCAGAGCAGCGAACAGTTTTGACTGGGCTGAGCGGGAACTATGCTTCCGCAGAGGTAGTGGAGCCAGCAGGCCAGAGGTGGATGAACGCAATGCCCTCGTTTGGGTGTAGGGACTGATCAGAGCCTGAAGGTACGGAGGTGCCGTTCCCCTCACACCATGGTCTTGTAGCAGATGCAAGCTTAAACTGGAAGCCAGTGGAGTGTGCGGAGGAGCGGGGTGACGTGAGAGAACTTGGGAAGGTTGAACACCAGACGGGCTGCGGCATTCTGGATGAGTTGTAGGGGTTTAATGGCACAGGCAGGGAGCCCAGCCAACAGCGAGTTGCAGTAATCCAGACGGGAGATGACAAGTACCTGGATTAGGACCTGTGCCGCTTCCTGTGTAAGGCAGGGTCGTACTCTCCGAATGTTGTAGAGCATGAACCTACAGGATCGGGTCACCTCCTTGATGTTAGCGGAGAATGACAGGGTGTTGTCCAGGGTCACGCCAAGGCTCTTCGCACTCTGGGAGGAGTACACATCCAACAGAGCTCAGTGTGTGTGTCTGGTCATTGGACAACATCTGTAACCGGGTAGATTGAGGAACTGAATATCATTAAAACAATACCATCATTTTGGTTTATTCTAGGCTAACAAGGATTGTGACTATGCCTTTCTTCCTTTTATAACACATTTGAATGTGATTTCTTTGGCTGCAATTCACAGATCAATGTTAGTATTCATTTGTGATTCACTCCAGTGCAGAATTCAAAATACACACATTATAAAAGTCACAAATGCATACATTGAACTAGTTAGCTATTGTGTTTTGCTCAAATTACATTCAACAGAGCATGGCAGCTTAAGTCAAGAGGACTGCCTCAAGCATCACACACAAGGCTATATATTTGTGGTTCTTACCTTTTGGTTCCAGTGGAAGTAACTTAACTTCCCAAGCAGCTACCAAGGCATCACTCAACTCTTATTCGGGCTCCAGTGCTTCCAACCAGCTGCAGTCATCCTTACCATTGGTGTTATATCTCCTCTTTACCTCTCTCTCTGTATTTCTCTCTCCTGCTCATTTTCTTGCTGACTGACTCAAGCACAGATTCTCTCCCCTCTGTGTGTGTGTGCATGAGTTAGTGTGTGTGTGTCAAGCACTTGGCTTGGCTTAATCTAATGGAGATATAAAGATAGAGATTTGGCCCAGTAGATGCAGAATGACCTGATCAATTTATGAATCAGGTAGGCAGTGGAATGCAAGTGGGTGATTAGGCATCAGAAATAGAGAGGACGAAGAACAGGGAATCTTTTTTTGACCCAGAAATAACATTTGATCTAACAGATAATACCTCTACACCAGGGGAATGAAGGGGGATAATTTCCTCACATTTTTACACATTAACCCAAAACTGGAGGTGAAAACTCATTTACAGTGAGGGAAAAAAGTATTTGATCCCCTGCTGATTTTGTACGTTTGCCCACTGACAAAGAAATGATCAGTCTATAATTTTAATGGTAGGTTTATTTGAACAGTGAGAGACAGAATAACAACAAAAAATCCAGAAAAACGCATTTCAAAAATGTTATAAATTGATTAGCATTTTAATGAGGGAAATAAGTATTTGACCCCCCCTCAATCAGAAAGATTTCTGGCTTCCAGGTGTCTTTTATACAGGAAACGAGCTGTTACCTGTATAAAAGACACATGTCCACAGAAGCAATCAATCAATCAGATTCCAAACTCTCCACCATGGCCAAGACCAAAGAGCTCTCCAAGGATGTCAGGGACAAGATTGTAGACCTACACAAGGCTGGAATGGGCTACAAGACCATCGCCAAGCAGCTTGGTGAGAAAGTGACAACAGTTGGTGTGATTATTCGCAAATGGAAGAAACACAAAATAACTGTCAATCTCCCTCGGCCTGGGGCTCCATGCAAGATCTCACCTCGTGGAGTTGCAATGATCATGAGAACGGTGAGGAATCAGCCCAGAACTACACGGGAGGATCTTGTCAATGATCTCAAGGCAGCTGGGACCATAGTCACCAAGAAAACAATTGGTAACACACTAGGCCGTGAAGGACTGAAATCCTGCAGCGCCCGCAAGATCCCCCTGCTAAAGAAAGCACATATACAGGCCCGTCTTTGCCAATGAACATCTGAATGATTCAGAGGAGAACTGCGTGAAAATGTTGTGGTCAGATGAGACCAAAATTGAGCTCTTTGGCATCAACTCAACTCGCCGTGTTTGGAGGAGGAGGAATGCTGCCTATGTCCCCAAGAACACCATCCCCACCATCAAACATGGAGGTGGAAACATTATGCTTTGGGGGTGTTTTTCTGCTAAGGGGACAGGACAACTTCACCGCATCAAAGGGACGATGGACGGGGGAATGTACCGTCAAATCTTAGGTGAGAACCTCCTTCCCTCAGCCAGGGCATTGAAAATGGGTTGTGGATGGGTATTCCAGCATGACAATGACCCAAAACACACGGCAAAGGCAACAAAGGAGTGGCTCAAGAAGAAGGACATTAAGGTCCTGGAGTGGCCTAGCCAGTCTCCAGACCTTAATCCCATAGAAAATCTGTGGAGGGAGCTGAAGGTTCAAGTTGCCAAACGTCAGCCTCGAAACCTTAATGACTTGGAGAAGATCTGCAAAGAGGAGTGGAACAAAATCCCTCCTGAGATGTGTGCAAACCTGGAGGCCAACTACAAGAATTGTCTGACCTCTGTGATTGCCAACAAGGGTTTTTCCACCAAGTACTAAGCCTTGTTTTGCAGAGGAGTCAAATACTTATTTCCCTCATTAAAATGCAAATCAATTTATAACATTTTTGACATGCGTTTTTCTGGATTTTTTTGTTGTTATTCTGTCTCTCACTGTTCAAATAAACCTACCATTAAAATTATAGACTGATCATGTCTTTGTCAGTGGGCAAACATACAAAATCAGCAGGGGATCAAATACTTTTTTCCCTCACTGTAGATGAAGAGGCTCCAGTACACTACAGTAAAAACAATGAGGGCTACCAAATGTAAAGGTAGGTTAGTAATTTCGACTGCTAATGCACATTTTGGCGACAGGATATGGAAGTGGGGTGTTCATTTGGTTAGGTGGGGTGAACAGCATAGAGTACAGACCAGTGGAGGCTCCTCAGAGGAGGAAGGGGAGGACCATCCTCCTCAGTGAAATTCATAAAATTAAAAATGGTAAAACAATGAAGGTCTACTGTAGCCTCAACAGCACTCTGTAGGGTAGCACCATGGTGTAGCCGGAGGACAGCTAGCTTCCGTCCTAGGAGGCTCTTCGTTCTCAACCCCTTCCATAGACTTACACAGTAATTATGACAAATTCCGGAGGACGTCCTCCAACCTATCAGAGCTCTTGCAGCATGAACTGACATGTTGTCCACCCAATCAATGGATCTGATAATTAATCTAGTACTGAAAGCATAAGCTACAGCTAGCTAGCACTGCAAGTGTATAACATGTGGTGAGTAGTTGATTCAAAGAGAGAGAAAGACAATAGTTCAAAAATGAAGAAGCAAAAGAGAGAGAGAGATTTCGTCATTTTTTTTCACTTACTTAGCTAGCAAATCCAGCTGGCTAGTTTAGTTACTCAAACACCCGGCTCAAAAAGAGGGATGCTACAGTGGGGAAAAAAAGTATTTAGTTAGCCACCAATTGTGCAAGTTCTTCCACTTAAAAAGATGAGAGAGGCCTGTAATTTTCATCATAGGTACACGTCAACTATGACAGACAAATTGAGAAAAAGAAATCCAGAAAATCACATTGTAGGATTTTTAATGAATTTATTTGCAAATTATGGTGGAAAATAAGTATTTTGTCACCTACAAACAAGCAAGATTTCTGGCTCTCACAGACCTGTAACTTCTTCTTTGAGAGGCTCCTCTGTCCTCCACTCGTTACCTGTATTAATGGCACCTGTTTGAACTTGTTATCAGTATAAAAGACACCTGTCCACAACCTCAAACAGTCACACTCCAAACTCCACTATGGCCAAGACCAAAGAGCTGTCAAAGGACACCAGAAACAAAATTGTAGACCTGCACCAGGCTGGGATGACTGAATCTGCAATAGATAAGCAGCTTGGTTTGAAGATATCAACTGTGGGAGCAATTATTAGGAAATGGAAGACATACAAGACCACTGATAATCTCCCTCGATCTGGGGCTCCATGCAAGATCTCACCCCGTGGGGTCAAAATGATCACAAGAACGGTGAGCAAAAATCCCAGAACCACACGGGGGGACCTAGTGAATGACCTGCAGAGAGCTGGGACCAAAGTAACAAAGCCTACCATCAGTAACACACTACGCCGCCAGGGACTCAAATCCTGCAGTGCCAGACGTGTCCCCCTGCTTAAGCCAGTACATGTCCAGGCCCGTCTGAAGTTTGCTAGAGTGCATTTGGATGATCCAGAAGAGGATTGGGTCAGATTAAACCAAAATAGAACTTTTTGGTAAAAACTCAACTCGTCGTGTTTGGAGGACAAAGAATGCTGAGTTGCATCCAAAGAACACCATACCTACTGTGAAGCATGGGGGTGGAAACATCATGCTTTGGGGCTGTTTTTCTGCAAAGGGACCAGGACGACTGATCCGTGTAAAGGAAAGAATGAATGGGGCCATGTATCGTGAGATTTTGAGTGAAAACCTCCTTCCATCAGCAAGGGCATTGAAGATGAAACGTGGCTGGGTCTTTCAGCATGACAATGATCCCAAACACACCGCCCGGGCAACGAAGGAGTGGCTTCGTAAGAAGCATTTTCAAGGTCCTGGAATGTCCTAGCCAGTCTCCAGATCTCAACCCCATAGAAAATCTTTGGAGGGAGTTGAAAGTCCGTGTTGCCCAGCGACAGCCTCAAAACATCACTGCTCTAGAGGAGATCTGCACCATAATTTGCAAATAAATTCATTAAAAATCCTACAATGTGATTTTCTGGAATTTTTTTCCTCATTTTGTCTGTCATAGTTGACGTGTACCTATGATGAAAATTACAGGCCTCTCTCATCTTTTTAAGTGGGAGAACTTGCACAATTGGTGGCTGACTAAATACTTTTTCCCCCCACTGTATGTAGCCTATGCGCAGGGAAATAAATGTTTAGAACTGATAATTGATCTCATGGTGCAAGAATTAATGCAATTCATTGATTATTGAATGTAATCAATGGACAAGGACACAGCCTGGTAGAACCAAGAAATAGGATACACAGCCTGATTCTGCTCAATAAACTCGAGAACTAATCATGTGGGGGGCTGGCTTTTGCAGTTCGCAGACGATATTGTGTTAATCTCCTTTGCAGCAGTCAAGCAATTGGATTCCGCCAAGAATCATTGACAATCTATTCCGGTTGCATTTGCAACAGACCTCGTTTCAAGGTTATCAAGAAATAATCTTATTTGTATGCCTAGCAATTACAAATGTACATTGTTTGAAGCACACTTTTATACGTCTCAGTCACAAATGGTAGCTCTTATAAGCCCCCGATGGTGAACAAGAGGCTTGTAGAATCATGATTATTTTGAGATTTTAGTTCATAGTTCGCCGGTAATGGGTCCTGCGTTCTCTGGGCATGACTGTATCAAATGAGAGAAATGAGTCGAAAGATTAGTTCTTTTGACTGAACCAGTTGAAAAGATCAGAGTCAGTAAAAAGAGCCACTCCTATAATGTTAGAGGAAAGCATTATGTCAGATTTAAAAAATACAAAATAAAAAGCTAATTGGAGCAAAACGGATATTGAAGTAAGAAATATATATAATTGCTCCCATATATCACTCACACTTATGTTAGCCTTGTCATATTCTTCAGAATTGGCAGTGATCATGTTCAAGGGCTTTTGACACAATCAACAGAACCCTTTAACTGTCTACAACATTCTCAGTAATGGTTATGGAAACATTTTACTTGCTATGACTGTGATATGTGGTTGTTTATCTACCTTAGTTGAATGCGCTGATTGTAAGTCGCTCTGGATAAGTGTCTGCTAAATTGCCAAAATGTAAATGTGAAAATGAACACTTGCAAAGCACACTGGGTATATTTCTAATGAGCTCTGCCCTCAAACAAGGCCGAATTTGGTCGGTCTTCCCTGGCCTTGATTTGAACATCTACAGACGTTGATTTTTGGGCCGGTCCAGAACAAATCTGAACCAAACATTGACATCTATTTTTGGGCCAAATAATGCCAGTCCGGATAAAATCAGAACCAATCATAGACATCTACAGTGAGGGAAAAAAGTATTTGATCCCCTGCTGATTTTGTACGTTTGCCCACTGACAAAGAAATTATCAGTCTATAATTTTAATGGTAGGTTTATTTGAACAGTGAGAGACAGAATAACAAAATAAAATCCAGAAAAACGCATGTCAAAAAAGTTATAAATTGATTTGCATTTTAATGAGAGAAATAAGTATTTGACCCCTCTGCTAAACATGACTTAGTACTTGGTGGCAAAACCCTTGTTGGCAATCACAGAGGTCAGACGTCTCTTGTAGTTGGCCACCAGGTTTGCACACATCTCAGGAGGGATTTTGTCGCATTCCTCTTTGCAGATCTTCTCTAAGTCATTAAGGTTTCGAGGCTGATGTTTGGCAACTCGAACCTTCAGCTCCCTCCACAGATTTTCTATGGGATTAAGGTCTGGAGACTGGCTAGGCCACTCCAGGACCTTAATGTGCCTCTTCTTGAGCCACTCCTTTGTTGCCTTGGCCGTGTGTTTTGGGTCATTGTCATGCTGGAATGCCCATCCACGATTTTCAATGCCCTGGCTGAGGGAAGGAGGGTCTCACCCAAGATTTGACGGTACATGGCCCCGTCCATCGTCCCTTTGATGCGGTGAAGTTGTCCTGTCCCCTTAGCAGAAAAACACCCCCAAAGCATAATGTTTCCACCTCCATGTTTGACGGTGGGGATGGTGTTCTTGGGATCATAGGCAGCATTCCTCCTCCTCCAAACACTGCGAGTTGAGTTGATGCCAAAGAGCTCAATTTTGGTCTCATCTGACCACAACACTTTCACCCAGTTCTCCTCTGAATCATTCAGATGTTCATTGGCAACTTCAGACGGCCCTGTGCTTTCTTGAGCAGGGGGACCTTGCGGGCGCTGCAGGATTTCAGTCCTTCACGGCGTAGTGTGTTACCCATTGTTTTCTTGGTGACTATGGTCCCAGCTGCCTTGAGATCATTGACAAGATCCTCCCGTGTAGTTCTGGGCTGATTCCTCACCGTTCTCATGATCATTGCCTGTCCACGAGGTGAGATCTTGCATGGAGCCCCAGGCCGAGGGAGATTGACAGTTATTTTGTGTTTCTTCCATTTGCGAATAATCGCACCAACTGTTGTCACCTTCTCACCAAGCTGCTTGGCGATGGTCTTGTAGCCCATTCCAGCCTTGTGTAGGTCTACAATCTTGTCCCTGACATCCTTGGAGAGCTCTTTGGTCTTGGCTATGGTGGAGAGTTTGGAATCTGATTGATTGATTGCTTCTGTGGACAGGTGTCTTTTATACAGGTAACAAGCTGAGATTAGGAGCACTCCCTTTAAGAGTGTGCTCCTAATCTCAGCTCATTACCTGTATAAAAGACCCATGGGAGCCAGAAATCTTTCTGATTGAGAGGGGTTCAAATACTTATTTCCCTCATTAAAATGCTAATCAATTTATAACATTTTTTACATGCGTTTTTCTGGATTTTGTTGTTGTTATTCTGTCTCTCACTGTTCAAATAAACCTGCCATTAAAATTATAGACTGATCATTTCTTTGTCAGTGGGCAAACGTACAAAATCAGCAGGGGATCAAATACTTTTTTCCCTCACTGTATTTCTAGGCCAAATCCAGGCCGGACTGGACCAAAAATCAATGTCTGTGGATGCTCAAATCAAGGCCAAGGCGGATGAAATTTAGACCAATAATCAACGTCCATGGACTGGGTAGGGTAAAGGAATGCAGAGAGAATTTTCATTCCAAGGTGAACTGCCCTGATTGTTTGGATATGCACTGTCACTTCAAATTATCTCTATCTTTTCCCTCTTCATCTCCACTCTCTAAAGACTGGAGAGGTGTAGTCTAACCGAGAAGGCTTGTGAGGGTCTGGCCTCAGTGATCAGATCAAACCAAACAAAGCTGGAGGACTTGAATGTCAGTGATATTGAGCTGCGGGATTCTAGAGTTGAACTGATTTTTTATGGGTTTATGGCTCCTCACTGCAAATTGCAGAGACTTTTGTTAGTTCCCTTGACATTTGCTCTGGATGCACTTACTGATGTTCACAACAAAATCCTGCATGCTGTAAAGTACTTGAACTTGAGGGGTTGGTTTTTATTAAGCTTTGTCCTGGAATAAGAAGCATGTTCAATGGAGATTTTTAGTTTAATGTCCGGGACAACACTGTACAACATATCCTCTAGTTTTTACGGTAACTTACTGGCAGCCAGTTACCTATAAGTTACTGTAACAAAAGGTATAGTATGATACCGTAAATTCCAAAGAAACTTCGGTTTAACAGTACATTACTGTAAACTTACAGCTAACTGGCTGACAGTATATATATATTTTTACAGTGTACACTTAATCTTTGTCTAGAAACTGGCACGGGGTGTCTTTACATAGGGAAGATATGGAGCCACTGGGCACCTCTGCATTTTTCTTTGTGTGTCACTCCACCAAAAATATGAAAATAAATATTTACAATTGCCCATGATGTACCCAGTGAGAAAAATAAAATGGAAGTGCCTTTCTCTTGTTGAAAGCATGGTGTCCTGCAGCCTAAGGGTAACCAGGGTGAGAATGCAATGCTCTGTATGGAGTGATACGTATGTGTGTGTGTGTGTGTTTGACACACACACACACACAAACATATCTAAAAAAGTCATCCTTCCCCTCAATTAAATATGCATGGCTAGTACTTTCTTTGATCTCCCTAGGCTCTTTGGCTGTGATGTAACTGAGGATGATTGTGCCTCTCAGGTGTCAGCACAGCATTTGAATCCTGCCTATTGCAAGAGCTGGACCTGGGCCACGCGCATGCAGACGACCCTGAAACACTTTTCAGACCTGCTGGAAGACCCTAGCAGCAAACTAGAGAAGCTTCTGTAAGTATGTTTTAATTCATATATTTATGTACCCTTAATATTCACTGAGCCATCTACAGTTTGTTACTTCATTGTACTTCTGTTCATATTGAACCACTTGTCCGTCATACTTTATCATGAACTGTGCTCTCCCTTGGCCAAATCTCAACTCTTTCTTTGTACAGAGTCAGCCAGGACAGAGAGACGAGGAGGGCGACAGTTCTAAAATGGAAGCCTTATCATTATTGTTGCCCACCACTACTGTTTATTAATGTTTTTAATATGATTACATGGTTTTTATTTTATTAATCTACATGTATCATATTGAAAATGTATTTAAAAATATTTACAGATCGATTATCTTGATCCTCCTGCTTATGACCTTGTCCAACTTCTACCCTAGGTGCCTGTCCTCTTACGTTTGATGACAGCACAATATCCAGGGTGGTATCTCTCTCTGAGGACAACAAAGCAATGTCACGTACAGAATTGGAGAGGGACCATTCAAGTAATCCATCTGAACACACGGTGCTGTGTAGAGAGAGCCTGTCAGGGCATAGCTATTGGAAGGCAGAGTGGAAGGGTCAGGCATGCTACATAGGGCTCACGCACAAGGAAATCGGAGAAGGAGAGAGTTTGTACGGGGTGTTAGGAACCACTGATAAGTAATCGGTTATGATGTGTCATAAAAATACCTATAAGTTCGTGCATAACAGTGAGATGAAGGAGAAAACCCTTGTGTCCACTGCTTCACAGAGAGTAGGAGTGTGCCTGGATAGCTTTGGAGGTTCGCTCTCATTTTACATCATAACCAAGGATACAGTGAAGCTCCTGCACAAGGTCCATGCAACTTTCACTTTCACTGAGCCGCTCTACACAGCATTCATGGGCCCAAACACTTTGATATCGCTATGCAGACTGAAGTAATCTTTATACCTCTGGACCCTTTCTTTCTAAAATTAGCCGCCGAAATTGTCACAACCCTTATTACAAGCCTGTTCAACCTCTCTTTCGTATCGTCTGAGATCCCCAGAGATTGGAAAGTGACACTAGATCCAAACTGTTACAGACCTATATCCATCCTGCCCTGCCTTTTGAAAGTATTTGAAAGCCAAGTTAACAAACAGATCACCGACCATTTCGAATCCCACCATACCTTCTCCGCTATGCAATCTGGTTTCCGAGCTGGTCATGGGTGCACCTCAGCCACGCTCAAGGTCCTAAACAATATTATAACCGCAATCGATAAATGACAGTACTGTGCAGCCGTCTTCATCGACCTGTCCAAGGCTTTCGACTCCGTCAATCACCGCATTCTTATTGGCAGACTAAACAGCCTTGGTTTCTCAACTGACTGCCTCGTTGGCTGGCCGTCACTACATATTCGTCGCCAAACCCACTGGCTCCAGGTCATCTATAAATCACTGCTAGGCAAATCCCTGCCTTATCTTAGCTCATTGGTCACCATAGCAACACCCACCCGTAGTATGTGCTCCAGCAGATATATCTCACTGGTCATCCCCAAAGCCAACACCTCCTTTGGCCGCCATTCCTTCCAGTTCTCTGCTGCCAATGACTGGAACGAACTGCAAAAATCTCTGAAGCTGGAGACTCTTATCTCCCTCACTAACATTAAGCATCAGTTGTCAGAGCAGCTTACCGATCACTGCACCTGTACACAGCCCATCTGTAATTAGCCCACCCAACTACCTCATCCCCATATTGTTATTTATTTTGCTAATTTGCACCCCAGTATCTCTATTTGCACATCATCTTCTGCACATCTATCATTCCAGTGTTAATACTAAATTGTAATTATTTTGCACTATGGCCTATTTATTGCTTTACCTCTATTTATTGCTTTACCTCCATAACTTACTACACTGTATATAGATTTTATATTGTGTTATTGACTGTACGTTTTGTTTATCCAATATGTAACTCTGTGTTGTTGTTGTTTTTATCGCACCGCTTTGCTTTATCTTGGCCAGGTCGCAGTTGTAAATGAGAACTTGTTCTCAACTGGCTTACCTGGTTAAATAAAGGTGAAATAAAACAAATATATAAAAAAATAAGTGAGTCGTCTTCAATTAATGAACTATACAGTTCATTAAGGAAAATACAAATATTACGCCTTCCAGACCACAGTCTGTTGTTGCCTCGCTGATTTAACCATTGTCTATTTTGACCGTTAGTCTAAAAGAGAACATGTGAATGGATTGTATGTGAACGGATTGTAACCCATTGGATGTTTATATAACACAGTTATGTCATGTTAATGTTGATTTATACAGTACCAGTCAAAAGTTTGGACACACCTACTCATTTCAGGGTTTTTCTTTATTTTTACTATTTTCTACATTGTAGAATAATAGTGAAGACATCAAAACTATGAAATAACACATATGGAATCATGTAGGAACCAAAATAGTGTTAAACAAATCAAAATATATTTTGTATTTGAGATTCTTCAAAGTAGCCACCCTTTGCCTTGATGACAGCTTTGCACACTCTTGGCATTCTCTCAACCAGCTTCATGAGGTAGTCACCTGGAATGCATTTCAATTAACAGGTGTGCCTTCTTAAAAGTTAATTTGTGGAATGTGCACTTAGTGGGACTATCATTTGTTTTTCAACAGGACAATGACCCAACACACATCCAGGCTGTGTAAGGGCTATTTTACCAACAAGGAGAGTGATGGAGTGCTGCATCAGATGACCTGGCTTCCACAAATTTCCCGACCTCAACCCAATTGAGATAGTTTGGGATGAGTTGGACCGCAGAGTGAAGGAATAGCAGCCAACAAGTGCTCAGCATATGTGGGAACTCCTTCAAGACTGTTGGAAAAGCATTCCATGTGAAGCTGGTTGAGAGATGTTTTTATTTTTTTACCTTTATTTAACTAGGCAAACCCAGATGACGTTGGGCCAATTGTGCGCTGCCCTATGGGACTCCGAATCACGGCCGGTCGTGATACAGCCTGGAATCGAACCAGGGGGTCTGTAGTGACGCCTCAAGCACTGAGATGCAGTGCCTTAGACCGCTGCGCCACTCGAGAGCCCATAAAGTGTGCATAGCTGTCATGCCAAGAGTGTGCAAAGCTGTCATCAAGGCAAAGGGTGTCTATTTGAAGAATCTCAAATATAAAATATATTTAGATTTGTTTAACACTTTTTTGGTTACTACATGATTCCATATGTGTTATTTCATAGTTGTGATGTCTTCACTATTATTCTACAATGTAGAAAATAGTAAAAAAAAATTAGAAAAACCCTTGAATGAGGTGTGTCCAAACCTTTGACTGGTAAAAAGTAATTGGTCCCTCTTTGCCATAATAAGTGGCCTGACCCAAATATGTAAATCCAAATAATTAATTATTTGCTAATGCTATAACTACATTAGCACCAGAGGGTAAAATGCTACTCCCTCCACCAACTTTGTAACCCGACAAATGTCAGGGTCAAATGCTGTCGTTTGGGGCTATTAGATTTGTGAAAACAGCTTATCACTATCAAGTGCGGGTAGAAATTAATGTGTAAAACAGTCACAGGGGAGAGTGGGGTAAGTTCAGACATTTTTTACATTCAGCATCAGGATGTTGTGTATCCCTGGAAATAATCAGAATTCATGTAAATATTACAGTTTTGAAAACATAGCTTGTCCATGAAAAGTGGCCTCCTGGCACAACTTACCCTGGGTATGGGGTAAGATGAGCCGCGGGACAGGGTAAGTTAAGCTGCCTACACATTTCTGTACTGAATTAAATATCACCATTACCTTTTTAAAACCATGTCTATCTTTATTTACGAAACACAATTCAACACAATCACAATTGCTTTTTTGTCTTTGAATCATTTTAAACATATTTTAACACAGGCTTAACACCTAACAAACACTTTGCACTTTTTGTTGCTACCTCATATCCCAGCGATAATGCCTTGCATAATGCTTGGGAAGAAAACACTTCAATTTGCTCAACTTGCCATTGTCTCAAACATTGGCTCAACTTACCGCAAGGCAAACATTTTGCTTACAGTGGGGGAAAAAAGTATTTAGTCAGCCACCAATTGTGCATGTTCTCCCACTTAAAAAGATGAGAGAGGCCTGTAATTTTCATCATAGGTACACGTCAACTATGACAGACAAATTGAGAAAAAACAATCCAGAAAATCACATTGTAGGATTTTTTATGAATTTATTTGCAAATTATGGTGGAAAATAAGTATTTGGTCACCTACAAACAAGCAAGACTTCTGGCTCTCACAGACATGTAACTTCTTCTTTAAGAGGCTCCTCTGTCCTCCACTCGTTACCTGTATTAATGGCACCTGTTTGAACTTGTTATCAGTATAAAATACACCTGTGCACAACCTCAAACAGTCACACTCCAAACTCCACTATGGTCAAGACCAAAGAGCTGTCAAAGGACACCAGAAACAAAATTGTAGACCTGCACCAGGCTGGGAATACTGAATCTGCAATAGGTAAGCAGCTTGGTTTGAAGAAATCAACTGTGGGAGCAATTATTAGGAAATGGAAGACATACAAGACCACTGATAATCTCCCTCGATCTGGGGCTCCACGCAAGATCTCACCCTGTGGGGTCAAAATGATCACAAGAATGGTGAGCAAAAATCCCAGAACCACACGGGGGGACCTAGTGAATGACCTGCAGAGAGCTGGGACCAAAGTAACAAAGCCTACCATCAGTAACACACTACGCCGCCAGGGACTCAAATCCTGCAAAGCCAGACGTGTCCCCCTGCTTAAGCCAGTACATGTCCAGGCCCGTCTGAAGTTTGCTAGAGTGCATTTGGATGATCCAGAAGAGGTTTGGGAGAATGTCATATGGTCAGATGAAACCAAAATAGAACTTTTTGGTAAAAACTCAACTCGTCGTGTTTGGAGGACAAAGAATGCTGAGTTGCATCCAAAGAACACCATACCTACTGTGAAGCATGGGGGTGGAAACATCATGCTTTGGGCTGTTTTTCTGCAAAGGGACCAGGACGACTGATCCGTGTAAAGGAAAGAATGAATGGGGCCATGTATCGTGAGATTTTGAGTGAAAACCTCCTTCCATCAGCAAGGGCATTGAAGATGAAACGTGGCTGGGTCTTTCAGCATGACAATGATCCCAAACACACCGACCGGGCAACGAAGGAGTGGCTTCGTAAGAAGCATTTCAAGGTCCTGGAGTGGCCTAGCCAGTCTCCAGATCTCAACCCCATAGAACATCTTTGGAGGGAGTTGAAAGTCCGTGTTGCCCAGCGACAGCCCCAAAGCATCACTGCTCTAGAGGAGATCTGCATGGAGGAATGGGCCAAAATACCAGCAACAGTGTGTGAAAACCTTGTGAAGACTTGCAGAAAACGTTTGACCTGTGTCATTGTCAACAAAGGGTATATAACAAAGTATTGAGAAACTTTTGTTATTGACCAAATACTTATTTTCCACCATAATTTGCAAATAAATTCATTAAAAATCCTACAATGTGATTTTCTGGAATTTTTTTCTCATTTTGTCTGTCATAGTTGACGTGTACCTATGATGAAAATTACAGGCCTCTCTCATCTTTTTAAGTGGGAGAACTTGCACAATTGGTGGCTGACTAAATACTTTTTCCCCCACTGTATATTAGCCCACACAGCTACAAGGATGCATTTTCATGCTAGGTTTATGACATCATATTGAAGCTTATAGAGACCCCAACTGATGTATAGAACAATCTTAAAATTATATACTTTGGTTTAGATACAAGCATCATGAAACCTCTAACACAATACATTCATTTGACTTGGTGAAAATCAGTTTATTTTGGCCTAACTTGCTTACCACTCTTCCCATCTGTTTTTTTCCTTCACAAACTTCATCAAATGATAACCTCTTCCTGAATATTTGGTCAATTGATACATTTTGTGTATGGTTTCGTAGAAACAAGGGTGGCTCAACTTACCCCTACAGGTTTCTGTGAAGTCTATAAAACTGTCACAGGTGAAGTGCAATGTTTCAAAGCTAGTCCCATTCAGTAGCAAATCTTCATTGTTGCAACTGTTAGAGCCACAGAGATATCTATATCTATGGGTAGAGCTGCCTTGGTCTCTGTAGTTTCAACAAGTTATTATTTTTACTTATGATGTAATTGTTTACAGTGGCACATTCAATCAGAATTTTATTTCATATATTAATATAAGTAATTGTATGTATATAGCAAAACTGTCCTTGAGATGTAGTCGGCATTATAGCTTATAACAGCTCATAAAAATAATAGTTAAATTGTAAAACAGACTTTTTAACACAGCCAGCCAGGTTTTAATAATATAGTGAAATGTGTATGTTCATGACATTCAGCAAACTTTAAGCAAACACCAAAGTAGCAAGTTTCTATCATATGAAGGGATTGTAATCAAATTTGTTTAAATGAAAATGTGATACAGAAGAAAAAGATTCCTAGTGCACTATTTCAATATGAAGCATGGTGTAATTGTAAGACATTATATTTAACATACTCTCAAATCTGTTTGCAAAATACAGACTTTTACAGGGCAGTATCATGTTTAAATCTATTTGGTAAAAGCAAATAAATAAATGATCTAGGGCATTTCTCAGTAATGCTTCTGTAAACCAAAGAAACAGGTGCGTGTGGTCAGGTGTTGCGTAAATCTGCGAACTGAGGTTACATGCCCCAATTTTATGAAAATGAAAGTATTTTGAACATGTATTTAAACACAGATCTAAAAATCTACTTCAAAATAATGTAAGACAGTACCATACACTTGATGGTAGAGCTACATGACTAATACACATGTAACAGTCTGGAGAGACAGGAAGTAAACTCTGTAATAATGACTAATACACATGTAACAGTCTGGAGAGACAGGAAGTAAACTCTGTAATAATGACTAATACACATGTAACAGTCTGGAGAGACAGGAAGTAAACTCTGTAATAATTACTAATACACATGTAACAGTCTGGAGAGAGGCAGGTGGTCAACACCATCTACTGTTCTAATAATTATGTAGGACGGAAGAGCCTGGAGATTTGTTATTGTTTAGAAAGAGACAGTGTTTCTCAGTGTGACACTGTCCATATATGGTATAAAAACAACCATTCACCATTCCATTAGATTGGATACATAACAGCTTGGGCACCATATACAGTTGAAGTCGGAAGTTTACATACACTTAGGTTGGAGTCATTAAAACTCGTTTTTCAACCACTCCACAAATATCTTGTTAACAAACTATAGTTTTGGCAAGTCGTATAGGAAATCTACTTTGTGCATGACACAAGTAATTTTTCCAACAATTGTTTACAGACAGATTATTTCACTTATAATTCACTGTATCACAATTCCAGTGGGTCAGAAGTTTACACACACTAAGTTGACTGTGCCTTTAAACAGCTTGGAAAATTCCATAAAATGATGTCATGGCTTTAGAAGCTTCTGATAGGCTAATTGACATCATTTGAGTCAATTGGAGGTGTACCTGTGGATGTATTTCAAGGCCTACCTTCAAACTCAGTGCCTCTTTGTTTGACATCATGGGAAAATCAAAAGAAATCAGCCAAGACCTCAGAAAAAGAATTGTAGACCTCCACAAGTCTGGTTCATCCTTGGGGGCAATTTCCAAACGCCTGAAGGTACCACGTTCATCTGTACAAACAATAGTATGCAAGTATAAACACCATGGGACCACGCAGCCGTCATACCGCTCAGGAAGGAGACGCGTTCTGTCTCCTAGAGATGAACGTACTTTGGTGCAAAAAGTGCAGATCAATCCCAGAACAACAGCAAAGGACCTTGTGAAGATCCTGGAGGAAACAGGTACAAAAGTATCTATATCCACAGTAAAACGAGTCCTATATCGACATAACCTGAAAGGCCGCTCAGCAAGGAAGAAGCCACTGCTCCAAAACCGCCATAAAAAAGCCAGACTACGGTTTGCAACTGCACATGGGGACAAAGATCGTACTTTTTGGAGAAATGTCCTCTGGTCTGATGAAACCAAAATAGAACTGTTTGGCCATAATGACCATCGTTATGTTTGGATGAAAAAGGGGGTTGCTTGCAAGCCGAAGAACACCATCCCAACCGTGAAGCACAGGTGTGGCAGCATCATGCTGTGGGGGTGCTTTGCTGCAGGAGGGACTGGTGCACTTCACAAAATAGATGGCATCATGAGGAAGGAAAATTATGTGGATATATTGAAGCAAAATCTCAAGACATCAGTCAGGAAGTTAAAGCTTGGTCGCAAATGTGTCTTCCAAATGGACAATGACCCCATTCATACTTCCAAAGTTGTGGCAAAATGGCTTAAGGACAACAAAGTCAAGGTATTGGAGTGGCCATCACAAAGCCCTGACCTCAATCCTATAGAACATTTGTGGGCAGAACTGAAAATGCGTGTGCGAGCAAGGAGGCCTACAAACCTGACTCAGTTACACCAGCTCTGTCAGGAGGAATGGGCCAAAATTCACCCAACTTGTTGTGGGAAGCTTGTGGAAGGCTACTCAAAACGTTTGACCCAAGTTAAACAATTTAAAGGCAATGCTACCAAATACTAATTGAGTGTATGTATACTTCTGACCCACTATTATTCTGACATTTCACATTCTTAAAATAAAGTGGTGATCCTAACTGACCTAAGACAGGGACTTTTTACTAGGATTAAATGTCAGGAATTGTGAAAAACTGAGTTTAAATGTATTTGACTAAGGTGTATGTAAACTTCAGACTTCAACTGTAATTAACAAATCTATCGTTGTTGTGAGTATGGTTAAATACTAGTTAATGTCTGCTTTAGAGAAGTCATCATGAGCATTGTGTATTATGTATTGTGCCATTTACTACATTTCTACCTGTGTAATTAGATTTGTCCCCAGAGTTTCATTGAGGCCCGTTTATATGGATGGATTGAATCTGTGTAGTCCTTTTGTATGGCACACTGACTTGAATGTCTTTAGATTTGGCTCTGTTGGAACTATAAGCTCTTAAAGCTTTAATGTCATCTTCATATGCTTCTATGCTGGAGACTAAGCTTGGCTAAGTACCGATACCTTCAAACATATGCTGGATCATATGTTAGGATGGTAAAGTGAGACGCCCATGCAAATACATAATGGCCCACAGCTTTGACAGTGAGCCAAGACCCTGTCGAGCTTGTAATAAGGCAATAGCAGGTGCATTATTTTTGCTAAACACTATACAGTATCAATCAAATTATTCATGAAGCCAGTTTTACATCAGCATATGTCACAAAGTGCTATACTGTAGTCGGCATTATAGCTTATAACAGCTCATAAAAATAATAGTTACATTGTAAAACAGACTTTTTAACACAGCCAGCCAGGTTTTAATAATATAGTGAAATGTGTATGTTCATGACATCGGGACGTCGGGACTACCGGCCGTGGTGACTCCTTGCTGTCCCCAGTCCGCCTGGCCTTGCTGCTATTCCAGTTTCAACTGTTCTGCCTGCGGTTATGGAACCCCTACCTGTCCCAGACCTGCTGTTTTCAACTCTTAATGATCGGCTATGAAAAGCCAACTGAGATTTATTCCTGATTATTATTTGACCATGCTTGTCACTTATGAACATTTTTGAACATCTTGGCATGGTTCTGTTATAATCTCCACCCGGCACAGCCAGAAGAGGACTGGCCACCCCTCATAGCCTGGTTCCTCTCTAGGTTTCTTCCTAGGTTTTGGCCTTTCTAGGGAGTTTTTCCTAGCCACCGTGCTTCTACACCTGCATTACTAGCTGTTTGGGGTTTTAGGCTGGGTTTCTGTACAGCACTTCGAGATATTAGCTGATGTAAGAAGGGTATATAAAATAAAATTGATTGATTGATTGATTGATTCAGCAAACTTTAAGCAAACACCAAAGTAGCAAGTTTCTATCATATGAAGGGATTGTAATCAAATTTGTTTAAATGAAAATGTGATACAGAAGAAAAAGATTCCTGGTGCACTATTTCAATATGAAGCATGGTGTAATTGTAAGACATTATATTTAACATACTCTCAAATCTGTTTGCAAAATACAGACTTTTACAGGGCAGTATCATGTTTAAATCTATTTGGTAAAAGCAAATAAATAAATGTTCTAGGGCATTTCTCAGTAATGCTTCTGTAAACCAAAGAAACAGGTGCGTGTGGTCAGGTGTTGCGTAAATCTGCGAACTGAGGTTACGTGCCCCAATTTTATGAAAATGAAAGTATTTTGAACATGTATTTAAACACAGATCTAAAAATCTACTTCAAAATAATGTAAGACAGTACCATACACTTGATGGTAGAGCTACAATCATAGGAAACAAGTGTTGGACTGAATAGGGTCCCTAAACCAAATGATACTGTACCTTCCTAGACGAGTCTGCAGTATTTAAAGAACAATTGAGAAGAAAAGACTTCAATATGTAATGTTTTTGTATTTTTTTCTCCCTACTCCATTGACTCTAATGATTTCAGCTTGAGACATCTCTGTCCCGTTTTGAGGGGGAGGGGCTGCTGGGGACCAGCGAAAGAAAAGGGGAAACATGATTGAAGGATTTCTTTGTGTGGGCCTTGTCGCAAAGCCCACATGTTCTGAAGGAAGTTGAAAACTAAAAGAGCATGGATGCTGCAGTGGTCACGTTGTCCCATCTTCAATCGGTTTACCTTCTGCCTGTCATAGTTATTGTGTGATTTCTGGCAAACTGTGCGGCCACTGAATCCAGAATATTCAATTTCTGGAGTTGAGCCTTCACGTGTGGTGGTGGAGACCATGTACAATGGACCACCATGTCAGGGGGAGCCACAGCTAACCACGACACCCTGGCTGGGGATGGAGTGAGTGGCTGTACTGGGGACTCAGGAGGAGAGTTTGGTGGGGTGTTGACAGGGCTAAAATAGTGATGCACTCTCGGAACATTCCGACCTGCCTCTCTTGTCTGTATGTATGAGGGCTGTGTACAACATGGCATGTGGCTGGGATTAGGACATTTCACTGTGGATTAAAACATTTGCAACGCCTTCATGGCAATTTGCTCGGAGAAGGAGTTCACAAACTGATCCTGTCTCTGCAGTTTGGCCGATTGGTTTCACTTAGCAGGTACGTGAAGTGTATTTTCCACTGATTAGATAGACAGACTAACAGTGTAACAGTGATCTATTTCTTAAGTGGTATAGGAATTTTTATAAAGTGCAAAGTTTTTGTTTGCTGAATAGGAGATTGTGAAAAAAGGCTGTTGTCTTTTAAGGGCAGAAATTGTGTTGCCTCATTGAGTTGTATTAGTACAAATGTACTAATACCACTTTGTAGGGTGGCTAACTGTGAAAATGTAACTTTTATCAACAATTTTATCTCCTAAAGTACTGAAAACAGTTACAATAGAACACAAAATGTTGTGTTTTCAGAAAGTATTCAGACCCCTTGACTTTTTTCACATTTTGTTAAATTATAGCCTTATTCTAAAATGGATAAAATAAAATAAATGAAATATTACATTTACATAAGTATTCAGACCCTTTACTCAGTACTTTGTTGAAGCACCTTTGGCAGTGATTACAGCCTCGAGTCTTCTTGGGTATGACGCTACAAGCTTGGCACACCTGTATTTGGGGAGTTTCTCTGCAGATCCTCTCAAGCAATGTCAGGTTGGATGGGGAGTGTCGCTGCACAGCTATTTTCAGTTCTCTCCAGAGATGTTCGGGCTCTGGCTGGGCCGCTCAAGGACATTCAGAGACTTGTCCCAAAGCCACTCCTGCGTTGTCTTGGCTGTGTGCTTAGGGTCGTTTTCCTGTTGGAAGGTGAACCTTCGTCTCAGTCTGAGGTCGTGAGCGCTCTGGAGCAGGTTTTGATCAAGGATCTCTCTGTACTTTGCTCCGTTCATCTTTCCCTCGATCCCGACTAGTCTCCCAATCCCTGCCGCTGAAAAACATCCCCACAGCATGATGCTATCATCCCCATGCTTCACCTAAGGGATGGTGTCACGTTTCCTCCAGACGTGATGCTTGGTATTCAGACCAAAGAGTTCAATCTTGGTTTTATCAGACCAGAGAATCTTGTTTCTCATGGTCTGAGAGTCCTTTAGGTGCTTTTTGGCAAACTCCAAGCGGGCTGTCATGTGCCTTTTATTGAGGAGTGGCTTCCATCTGGCCACTCTACCATAAAGGCCTGACTGGTGGAGTGCTGCAGAGATGGTTGTCCTTCTGGAAGGTTCTCCCATCTCCACATAGGAACTCTGGAGCTCTGTTAGAGTGACCATCGGGTTCTTGGTCACCTCCCTGACCAAGGCCCTTCTCCCCCGATTGCTCAGTTTGGCCAGGTGGCCAGCTCTAGAAAGAGTCTGGGTGGTTCCAAACTTCTTCCATTTAAGAATGATGGAGGCCACTGTATTCTTGGGGACCTTCAACGCTGCAGACATTTTTTGGTACCCTTCCCCAGATCTGTGCCTTGACACAATCCTGTCTCGGAGCTCTACAGATAATTCCTTCGACCTCATGGCTTGGTTTTTGCTCTGACATGTACTGTCAACTGTGGGACCTTATATAGACAGATAGCCTTTCCAAATCATGTCCAATCAATTGAATTTACCACAGGTGGACTCCAATCAAGTTGTAGAAACATCTCAAGGATGATCAATGGAAACGAGTCCACCTAAGTCTCATAGCAAAGGCCTGAATACTTGTGTAAATAATCTATTTCTGTTTATTATATTTAATAAATGTGCAAACATTTCTAAAAACCTGTTTTTTCGCTTAGTCATTATGGGGTATTGTGTGTAGATTGATGAGGAAACATTTTTATTTAATCCATTTTAGAATAACACTAACGTAACAAAATGTGGAAAAAGTGAAGGGGTCTGAATACTTTCCGAATGCACTGAATCTAAGGCAAATATAATATGTCTTGTTATGGGAATACAAATTAGTGGAATATCAAAGACACATTTCAAATCTATTGCTGATGAGCTGTTTTATGAACAAAGATTGTTAGTGAACAATATAAAAAGGGGGAGTTGTTTTTTCAAATGTTTAATCTAAGATAAACAACACTTAAGTTCTTATTCTTTTTTCTATATTCATTTTATTAATGTCCATTTTCTATAACCAAATAAAACTAGTCTGCCAGCTAATTCACCACTTTGTGGTTCCTACATTGTGGTTTATCCTGGCATTACACACTTGTTATTGTTTTTTCCCCAATGCTCCAGGATGCTTCAGTTCGTCCAGAGGCACATCCACGACCACCTGACAGAGCGCAGAATCCGCCGGACCCGACTGGTGACCAAAGATGGCCGCTGCAACATTGAGTTTGGCAACATTGAGTACCATAACCACTTTGCCTTCCTGGTGGACTTCTTTACGACGATTGTGGAGATTCGCTGGCGTTTCGTCCTCCTCCTCTTCATCGCCTCCTTCACAGGTAGCTGGTTCATCTTCAGCCTTCTATGGTACTGGATCGCCATGAGCAATGTCAACTGTATATACAAAGTTAATAGTCTCACCACGGCTTTCCTGTACTCCTTGGAGACCCAGACCACCATTGGTTATGGTGGACGGGCACTCACTGGGCACTGCCCTGGCACCGTGGCCATCATCGTCGTCCAATCCCTCATCGGGGTCTTTATCAACTGCTTCATGTGTGGGGTGATCCTGGCAAAGATCTCCCTTCCCAAGAAGAGGGCAAAGACAGTGACCTTCAGTGACACAGCGGTCATCTGCCAGAACAAGGGCCGCCTGTGCCTGGTAATTCGAGTGGCCAACCTCCGTAAGACCTTACTCATCAGGAGCCAAATCTATGGCAAGCTGCTTAGGACAACTGTCACTCCGGACAGCGAAACTATAATTCTGGACCAGGTAGGCATTGACTTTGCAGTGGACGCTGTCAAGGACAACCTGTTTTTTGTCTGTCCGTTGACACTGTACCACGTCATTGACAACGCCAGTCCGTTCTACGACATGACAGCAGACACCCTCCAGCAGCAGAACTTTGAGCTGGTGGTCTTCCTGGACGGGACGGTCGAGTCCACCAGTTCCGCCTGCCAGGTACGGACCTCCTTCATCCCCCAGGAGGTCCAGTGGGGATACAGCTTCCTGCCCATTATCTCCCGCACCAAGTCGGGCAAGTACCGCGTGGACTTCTCTAATTTCTCCAGAACTGTGCCGGTGACGACCCCACACTGTGTCCACTGCTTTCAGAGTGATCTAGGCCAATGCAACAACAACAATAACCAAAACAACCACCACAAGAAGCTGGGTATTGACAACCCCAGATTCGAGGTGATTGACGTTCAAGACACAATGGATGTCACAAGAATGTGAGCTGGAGGAAAGTTTCCACTGTAAACCACAGACATACAGTAGCCCCCAGGATGTGGGACATGGGTCACGGAGTATGATGTGCGTTAAGCACTTGTTTATGAAAGTAGTCAAGTCCTCTCTATAGATTGTCAGTCCGATATGGATGACGGAAAGCTAATTTTGTGGTCAGGGGCTCATACTGAGTTATAGACGATGAGCAGGTAGCCACGGTTGGAGCTAAGGTCTTGGTAAAAACAGCTCATTACACTCAAAGCACCATTCCCACTGGGCACACACTGGTTGAATCAACATTGTTTCCACATCATTTCAATGAAATTACGTTGAACCAACGTGGAATAGATGTTGAATTGACTTCTGTGCCCAGTGGGTTGTGACATACAAACAGGAAGTATTTTTCTAGGTACAGAAACTATTGAAGAGGGCTTTGGTCATGAATCATGATATAATATAATATGATATGATATGATATGATATGATATGATATGATATGATATGAGAGAGAGAGAGAGAGAGAGAGAGAGAGAGAGAGAGAGAGAGAGAGAGAGAGAGAGAGAGAGAGAGAGAGAGAGAGAGAGAGAGAGAGAGAGAGAGAGAGAGATAGTAAAGCACAGCCAGGGGGTAGAGATGCTTATGACCTGAGCCTGTTTTAATGAAATATGTCAGGGATGGAGGAATAACAATAGGGTAGAACTTGCTTCCCTTGAGTCTTTACATAGTGTTTTTCTTAACTGAAATGACAAAGTACATCTTATGTGCCATAACAGATACATCATGACTTAATTCCTAATACTTTGAATAGTTGTTAATTGCAGTGACTGGAAATATTAATGTGACTAATCTACATTGTGTAGATGTATTATTTTGTTACTTTTTCTCAGGAAAAGCAGCATTCCTGGAAATGTTTTTTTGACAATGCCTTGAGTATTTTCCTTTCTGACACCTGTCCTTGGACTGAATGGTGTTTAATAATGATATTGCCACAAGAGGGCAATGTTGACTAATTAATTTTTAGCCTGTACGTCTTGACTCATCTCCCAGGTAGTGGGATAGATACAAGTAATATTAACATAAATAATGGTTTAAAGAGAAAATACTATTAAATAGATTATATACATTTATTTTGGCAGGTTTATTATGAGACCAGACTTATCAAAGTTAATTCACTGGAGGAGCAACAGTAATATATGATTAATTACAATAATTAATTTAGGATATTCAAAGAAGGTGATTCAGCCTCCCAGGCTGCGTTCAGGTTGGTCCTCTTGGACTCACCATTGGGGATGCAGCCTCCCAGGCTGCGTTCAGGTTGGTCCTCTTGAACTCACCATTGGGGATGCAGCCTCCCAGGCTGCGTTCAGGTTGGTCCTCTTGAACTCACCATTGGGGATGCAGCCTCCCAGGCTGCGTTCAGGTTGGTCCTCTTGAACTCACCATTGGGGATGCAGCCTCCCAGGCTGCGTTCAGGTTGGTCCTCTTGAACTCACCATTGGGGATGCAGCCTCCCAGGCTGCGTTCAGGTTGGTCCTCTTGAACTCACCATTGGGGATGCAGCCTTCCAGGCTGCGTTCAGGTCGGTCCTCTTGAACTCACCATTGGGGATGCAGCCTCCCAGGTGATGCAGCTGAAGTTGGAACTGTCTGACAGGTAGCCTGGTCCCAGATCTTTTTGTGCTATTATGTCCACTCCTTGTCACTCTTTGTCATGCCAACTATGTTTGGCGTGACAATGAATGATAAGGAGTTGGCAAGAGAGCAGAACAGACTGGCACCCAGGTTATGACAGGAGCTCCAGCAGGAACTGCCACAGCTGGATCTGCCCTGAGCCTGCAGACAGAGAGAGTCAAAACCGTCACAGCTACTGTAATAACACACATGTAAGAGCCTGGAGAGACAGGAAATCAACTCCGTGCTAATGACTAATACAAATGTAACATTCTGGAGAGACAGGAAGTAAACTCTGTAATAATTACTAATACACATGTAACAGTCTGGAGAGAGGCAGGTGGTCAACACCATCTACTGTTCTAATAATTATGTAGGACAGAAGAGCCTGGAGATTTGTTATTGTTTAGAAAGAGACACTGTTTCTCAGTGTGACACTGTCCATATATGGTATAAAAACAACCATTCACCATTCCATTAGATTGGATACATAACAGCTTGGGCACCATATACAGTTGAAGTCGGAAGTTTACATACACTTAGGTTGGAGTCATTAAAACTTGTTTTTCAACCACTCCACAAATATCTTGTTAACAAACTATAGTTTTGGCAAGTCGTATAGGAAATCTACTTTGTGCATGACACAAGTAATTTTTCCAACAATTGTTTACAGACAGATTATTTCACTTATAATTCACTGTATCACAATTCCAGTGGGTCAGAAGTTTACACACACTAAGTTGACTGTGCCTTTAAACAGCTTGGAAAATTCCATAAAATGATGTCATGGCTTTAGAAGCTTCTGATAGGCTAATTGACATCATTTGAGTCAATTGGAGGTGTACCTGTGGATGTATTTCAAGGCCTACCTTCAAACTCAGTGCCTCTTTGTTTGACATCATGGGAAAATCAAAAGAAATCAGCCAAGACCTCAGAAAAAGAATTGTAGACCTCCACAAGTCTGGTTCATCCTTGGGGGCAATTTCCAAACGCCTGAAGGTACCACGTTCATCTGTACAAACAATAGTATGCAAGTATAAACACCATGGGACCACGCAGCCGTCATACCGCTCAGGAAGGAGACGCGTTCTGTCTCCTAGAGATGAACGTACTTTGGTGCAAAAAGTGCAAATCAATCCCAGAACAACAGCAAAGGACCTTGTGAAGATCCTGGAGGAAACAGGTACAAAAGTATCTATATCCACAGTAAAACAAGTCCTATATCGACATAACCTGAAAGGCCGCTCAGCAAGGAAGAAGCCACTGCTCCAAAACCGCCATAAAAAAGCCAGACTACGGTTTGCAACTGCACATGTGGACAAAGATCGTACTTTTTGGAGAAATGTCCTCTGGTCTGATGAAACAAAAATAGAACTGTTTGGCCATAATGACCATCGTTATGTTTGGATGAAAAAGGGGGTTGCTTGCAAGCCGAAGAACACCATCCCAACCGTGAAGCACAGGTGTGGCAGCATCATGCTGTGGGGGTGCTTTGCTGCAGGAGGGACTGGTGCACTTCACAAAATAGATGGCATCATGAGGAAGGAAAATTATGTGGATATATTGAAGCAACATCTCAAGACATCAGTCAGGAAGTTAAAGCTTGGTCGCAAATGTGTCTTCCAAATGGACAATGACCCCAAGCATACTTCCAAAGTTGTGGCAAAATGGCTTAAGGACAACAAAGTCAAGGTATTGGAGTGGCCATCACAAAGCCCTGACCTCAATCCTATAGAACATTTGTGGGCAGAACTGAAAATGCGTGTGCGAGCAAGGAGGCCTACAAACCTGACTCAGTTACACCAGCTCTGTCAGGAGGAATGGGCCAAAATTCACCCAACTAATTGTGGGAAGCTTGTGGAAGGCTACTCGAAACGTTTGACCCAAGTTAAACAATTTAAAGGCAATGCTACCAAATACTAATTGAGTGTATGTATATTTCTGACCCACTATTATTCTGACATTTCACATTCTTAAAATAAAGTGGTGATCCTAACTGACCTAAGACAGGGACTTTTTACTAGGATTAAATGTCAGGAATTGTGAAAAACTGAGTTTAAATGTATTTGACTAAGGTGTATGTAAACTTCAGACTTCAACTGTAATTAACAAATCTATCGTTGTTGTGAGTATGGTTAAATACTAGTTAATGTCTGCTTTAGAGAAGTCATCATGAGCATTGTGTATTATGTATTGTGCCATTTACTACATTTCTACCTGTGTAATTAGATTTGTCCCCAGAGTTTCATTGAGGCCCGTTTATATGGATGGATTGAATCTGTGTAGTTCTTTTGTATGGCACACTGACTTGAATGTCCTTAGATTTGGCTCTGTTGGAACTATAAGCTCTTAAAGCTTTAATGTCATCTTCATATGCTTCTATGCTGGAGACTAAGCTTGGCTAACTACCGTTACCTTCAAACATATGCTGGATCATATGTTAGGATGGTAAAGTGAGACGCCCATGCAAATACATAATGGCCCACAGCTTTGACAGTGAGCCAAGACCCTGTCGAGCTTGTAATAAGGCAATAGCAGGTGCATTATTTTTGCTAAACACTATACAGTATCAATCAAATTATTCATGAAGCCAGTTTTACATCAGCATATGTCACAAAGTGCTATACAAAAACCCAGCCTAAAACCCCAAACAGCAAGCAATGCAGATGTAGAAGCACGGTGGCTAGGAACAACTCCCTAGAACGGTAGGAACCTAGGAAGAAACCTAGAGAGGAACCAGGCTATGAGGGGTGGCCAGTCCTCTTCTGGCTGTGCCGGGTGGAGATTATAAGAGTACATGGCCATTTAAGGCAAGATTGTTCTTCAAGGTGTTCAAACGTTCATAGATGACAAGCAGAGTAAAATAATAATCACAGTGGTTGTAGAGGGTGCAACAGGTCAGTATCTCAGGAGTAAATGTCAGTTGGCTTTTCATAGCCGAGCATTCAGAGGTCGAGACAGCAGGTGCGGTAGGGAGAGAGAGAGAGTCGAAAACAGCAGGTCTGGGACAAGGTAGCACGTCCGGTGAACAGGTCAGGGTTCCCTAGCCGCAGGCAGAACACCTACTCATTCAAGGGTTTTTCTTTATTTTTACTATTTTCATGGCAGTGCATGTGTAAATGTGGAAGTGGTGTGAGTATGTGCATTTATTTGAAAGTGAGCTTCTCTTTACCACTGTACTTGTGATAAGGAGACATTTTGAGTGTACAGGGCTGACTATAAGTGACATGTTATTGTTACCTTTATTAAAAGCTATATAGCTTTGCCTCTTCCTTTTAGCTCAGTAACACTTCATCAGCATGTTTATTTCCCAGACATACAGTAGTGTATAGGTTGACCAAAATAGCTTTGGGTGCTATCGCTCTACAAGGGTTAAGATAGGGTTAGAGTGTGAGAAGACAGTGTGTGTGAGTGTGTGATCTACAATATGTTTGAATCCTTGTTAATGTAATTTAATTTGGTGTTTCGAATAAAGTCTTAACTGTCTCTCTCTCTGTGTGTGTGTGTGTGTGTGTGTGTGTGTGTGTGTGTGTGTGTGGAGAAGGCAGTCAGGACCCCAGAATAAATCTCTCTCCAGATGCCTCATCATTTCTGCCAGCTGTGGCTGTATGCCCTGCATATTTGGGTTTTTACTCTTTCCTCTACTGACTTCCCTTACCCAAGAGTCAAATTACCCCCCACCCGCCAAAAAAAACCTGCCTTACTATTGTACTTGCCTTTTATGCACTAACACTCACACTTGTCTTGTTGCTGATAGTTACTTTTTTTAGGAACGTTTTTACTTGCAGCCAATGACTGTGATATGTGGTTGTCTTACCTACCTTAGTTGAATGCACTGACTGAAAGTCTCTCTGGATAAGAGCGTCTGCTAAATGATCAAAATGTAAAATGTTAATGTATCCATTAGAGGGGGACACATACTCTGTGGGCATCATTGTCTCCTCCTCAACACCAAAGATGTGTATGAAGAGCTTGAAAAGACTGCTGCTTTCTTCTACGTGTGTGTGCCTTTGTTTGTCGCACAACTCCCACTCACATACATACTTTCAAACTCATAAAAGCACACAGGAATTAATACACAGAGAGAGTCAGTCAAACACATGGACTGCATATGAACGTAAATGAACTCATAGCTGTAAATAAAAGTAGATATGGAGATATGGATACACAAATATACACGTTTGGGTTGTGGCCATAGGGTGTTGTAGTAGAGGAACCCCAATGCTGAAAACAGTAGTGAAATAGTAGTGGGGGGGGGGGGGGGGGAACAGTAATGGAGAAAACAGTAGGGAGAAAGCAGAAGGGAGAAAACAGTAGTGGAGAAAGAAGGGAGAAAACAGTAGTAGAGAAAACAGTAGTGAAGAAAACAGCAATGGAGGAAACAGTAGCGGAGAGAGCAACAGTGGAGAAAACAGTAGGGAGAAAACAGTAGTGGAGAAAACAGAAGGGAGAAAACAGTAGGGAGAAAACAGCAATGGAGGAAACAGTAGGGAGAAAACAGTAGGGCAAAAACATCAATGGCGGAAACAGTAGGGAGGAAACAGAAGGGAGGAAAAAGCAGTGGCGAAAACAGTAGTGGCGAAAACAGTAGGGAGAAAACAGTAGTAGAGAAAACAGTAGGGAGAAAACAGAAGGGAGAAAACAGTAGGGAGAACACAGTAGGGAGAAAACAGTAGGGAGAAAACAGTAGTGGAGAAAGAGTAGTGGAGAAAACAGTATGGAGAAAACAGTAGTGGAGAAAACAACAGTGGAGAAAACAGTAGTAGAGAAAACAGTAGGGAGAAAACAGTAGGGAGAAAAAAACAGTAGGGAGAAAACAGTATGGAGAAAACAGTAGTGGAGAAAACAACATTGGAGAAAACAGTAGTGGAGAAAACAATAGCGGAGAAAACAGTACGGAGAAAACAGTAGTGGAGAAAACAGTAGTAGAGAAAACAGTAGGGAGAAAACAGTAGGGAGAAAACAGTATGGAGAAAACAGTAGTGGAGAAAACAACATTGGAGAAAACAGTAGTGGAGACAACAATAGCGGAGAAAACAGTACGGAGAAAACAGTAGTGGAGAAAACAGTAGTGGAGAAAACAGTAGTGGAGAAAATAGTAGTGGAGAAAAGAGGTTGGAGAAAAGAGTAGTGGAGAAAACAGTAGGGAGAAAACAGTAGTGGAGAAAACAGTCATGGAGAAAACAGTAGTGGAGAAAACAGTAGTGGAGAAAACAACAGTGGAGAAAACAGTAGTGGAGAAAACAATAGTGGAGAAAACAGTACGGAGAAAACAGTAGTGGAGAAAACAGTAGTGGAGAAAACAGTAGTGGAGAAAATAGTAGTGGAGAAAAGAGGTTGGAGAAAAGAATAGTGGAGAAAACAGTAGGGAGAAAACAGTAGTGGAGAAAACAGTCATGGAGAAAACAGTAGGGAGAAAACAGTAGTGGAGAAAACAGTCATGGAGAAAACAGTAGGGAGAAAACAGTAGTGGAGAAAACAGTATTGGAGAAAACAGTAGTGGAGAAAACAGTAGTGGAGAAAACAGTAGTGGAGAAAACAGTAGTGGAGAAAACAGTAATGGAGAAAACAGTCGTGAGTGAAACTGGGAGCTACTAACTAAACTGGTCCAATAAGAACACTAATTGTCCCAGGATGTTGCAAAGCGTTTAAGTAAGATGTGCTCTACGGAACAAGTCCCAGGACTAGTGTAGGATTATGTCAAAAGGTCACTTTGTGGACTGGGTGGGGGGGATACAGTCATGTTTCCTTTGCCCTTCTATGTAAACAGATGTGAACAAGGTGGGGCATTGGGAAAATAGGAAACCAAGATACTAATCAGCTTCATAACACATTTATTCCTGTCATAAACCACTGATATAGAAGACCCCACTTTCTCAATTAGCTAAGTTAACATTGGCAAAGTGCCATCTCTTCCATTCAATCTGAATGCATCATAAGCCAGTAGAGGAGAAAACTTGTATGTTGTATTGAGCCCAAAGACTTGCTAACTTAGGGGTGAATCCTAACTTCCACATCAGTTAGGGGGAAATGGGTTGTGGCCATAAGGTGTTGTAGTAGAGGATCCCCAATGCTGTTCTCATTCGTTTGACTTAAATGACAGAAAGAAAACAGTAGTGGAGAAAACAGTAGTGGAGAAAACAGTAGGGAGGAATCAGAAGGGAGAAAACAGCAATGGAGGAAACAGTAGCGGAAAAAAGAACAGTGGAGAAAACAGAATGGAGAAAACAGTAGGGAGAAAACATTTGGGAGAAAACCGTAGTGGAGAAAACAGTAGTGGAGAAAATAGTAGGGAGAAAACAGAATGGAGAAAACAGTAGGGAGATAACAGTAGTGGAGAAAACAGTAGGGAGAAAACAGTAGCGGAGAAAACAGTAGGGAGAAAACAGAAGGGAGAAAACAGTAGTGGCGAAAACCACAGTGGAGAAAACAGTAGTGGAGAAAACACTAGTGGAGAAAACAGTAATGGAGAAAACAGTATGGAGAAAACAGTAGTGGAGAAAACAGTAGGGAGAAAACAGTTGTGGAGAAAACAGTAGTGGAGAAAACAGTAGGGAGAAAACAGTAGTGGAGAAAACAGTAGTGGAGAAAATAGTAGTGGAGAAAAGAGGTTGGAGAAAAGAGTAGTGGAGAAAACAGTAGGGAGAAAACAGTAGTGGAGAAAACAGTAGGGAGAAAACAGTAGTGGAGAAAACACTAGTGGAGAAAACAATAGTGGAGAAAACAGTAGTGGAGAAAACAGTAGGGAGAAAACAGTTGGGAGAAAACCGTAGTGGAGAAAACAGTAGTGGAGAAAATAGTAGGGAGAAAACAGAATGGAGAAAACAGTAGGGAGAAAACAGTAGTGGAGAAAACAGTAGTGGAGAAAACAGTAGCGGAGAAAACAGTAGGGAGAAAACAGAAGGAAGAAAACAGTAGTGGCGAAAACCACAGTGGAGAAAACAGTAGTGGAGAAAACACTAGTGGAGAAAACAGTAATGGAGACAACAGTATGGAGAAAACAACAGTGGAGAAAACAGTAGTGGATAAAACAGTAGGGAGAAAAAAGTAGTGGAGAAAACAGTAGGGAGAAAACAGTAATGGTAATTGTAAACACTAATTGTTCCAGGATGTTGCAAAGCGTTTTACTAAGATGTGCTCTACGGAACAAGTCCCAGGACTAGTGTAGGATGATGTCAGAAGGTCACTTTGTGGACTGGGTGGGGGGGATACAGTCATGTTTCCTTTGCCCTTCTAGGTAAACAGATGTGAACAAGGTGGGGCATTGGGAAAATAGGAAACCAAGATACTAATCAGCTTCATAACACATTTATTCCTGTCATAAACCACTGAGATAGAAGACCCCACTTTCTCAATTAGCTAAGGTATCATTGGCAAAGTGCCATCTCTTCCATTCAATCTGAATGCATCATAAGCCAGTAGAGGAGAAAACTTGTATGTTGTATTGAGCCCAAATACTTGCTAACTTAGGGGTGAATCCTAACTTCCACATCAGTTAGGGGGAAATGGGTTGTGGCCATAAGGTGTTGTAGTAGAGGATCCCCAATGCTGTTCTCATTCGTTAGACTTAAATGACAGAAAGAACACAGTAGTGGAGAAAACAGTAGTGGAGAAAAGTAGTGTGCATAGCTGTCATGCCAAGAGTGTGCAAAGCTGTCATCAAGGCAAAGGGTGTCTATTTGAAGAATCTCAAATATAAAATATATTTAGATTTGTTTAACACTTTTTTGGTTACTACATGATTCCATATGTGTTATTTCATAGTTGTGATGTCTTCACTATTATTCTACAATGTAGAAAATAGTAAACAAATTAAGAAAAACCCTTGAATGAGGTGTGTCCAAACCTTTGACTGGTAAAAAGTAATTGGTCCCTCTTTGCCATAATAAGTGGCCTGACCCAAATATGTAAATCCAAATAATTAATTATTTGCTAATGCTATAACTACATTAGCACCAGAGGGTAAAATGCTACTCCCTCCACCAACTTTGTAACCCAACAAATGTCAGGGTCAAATGCTGTCGTTTGGGGCTATTAGATTTGTGAAAACAGCTTATCACTATCAAGTGCGGGTAGAAATTAATGTGTAAAACAGTCACAGGGGAGAGTGGGGTAAGTTCAGACATTTTTTACATTCAGCATCAGGATGTTGTGTATCCCTGGAAATAATCAGAATTCATGTAAATATTACAGTTTTGAAAACATAGCTTGTCCATGAAAAGTGGCCTCCTGGCACAACTTACCCTGGGTATGGGGTAAGATGAGCCGCGGGACAGGGTAAGTTAAGCTGCCTACACATTTCTGTACTGAATTAAATATTACCATTACCTTTTTAAAACCATGTCTATCTTTATTTACGAAACACAATTCAACACAATCACAATTGCTTTTTTGTCTTTGAATCATTTAAAACATATTTTAACACAGGCTTAACACCTAACAAACACTTTGCACTTTTTGTTGCTACCTCATATCCCAGCGATAATGCCTTGCATAATGCTTGGGAAGAAAACACTTCAATTTGCTCAACTTGCCATTGTCTCAAACATTGGCTCAACTTACCGCAAGGCAAACATTTTGCTTACAGTGGGGGAAAAAAGTATTTAGTCAGCCACCAATTGTGCATGTTCTCCCACTTAAAAAGATGAGAGAGGCCTGTAATTTTCATCATAGGTACACGTCAACTATGACATACAAATTGAGGGAAAAAAATCCAGAAAATCACATTGTAGGATTTTTAATGAATTTATTTGCAAATTATGGTGGAAAATAAGTATTTGGTCACCTACAAACAAGCAAGATTTCTGGCTCTCACAGACATGTAACTTCTTCTTTAAGAGGCTCCTCTGTCCTCCACTCGTTACCTGTATTAATGGCATCTGTTTGAACTTGTTATCAGTATAAAATACACCTGTCCACAACCTCAAACAGTCACACTCCAAACTCCACTATGGCCAAGACCAAAGAGCTGTCAAAGGACACCAGAAACAAAATTGTAGACCTGCACCAGGCTGGGAATACTGAATCTGCAATAGGTAAGCAGCTTGGTTTGAAGAAATCAACTGTGGGAGCAATTATTAGGAAATGGAAGACATACAAGACCACTGATAATCTCCCTCGATCTGGGGCTCCACGCAAGATCTCACCCTGTGGGGTCAAAATGATCACAAGAATGGTGAGCAAAAATCCCAGAACCACACGGGGGGACCTAGTGAATGACCTGCAGAGAGCTGGGACCAAAGTAACAAAGCCTACCATCAGTAACACACTACGCCGCCAGGGACTCAAATCCTGCAAAGCAAGACATGTCCCCCTGCTTAAGCCAGTACATGTCCAGGCCCGTCTGAAGTTTGCTAGACTGCATTTGGATGATCCAGAAGAGGTTTGGGAGAATGTCATATGGTCAGATGAAACCAAAATAGAACTTTTTGGTAAAAACTCAACTTGTCGTGTTTGGAGGACAAAGAACACCATACCTACTGTGAAGCATGGGGGTGGAAACATCATGCTTTGGGGCTGTTTTTCTGCAAAGGGACCAGAACGACTGATCCGTGTAAAGGAAAGAATGAATGGGGCCACGTATCGTGAGATTTTGAGTGAAAACCTCCTTCCATCAGCAAGGGCATTGAAGATGAAACGTGGCTGGGTCTTTCAGCATGACAATGATCCCAAACACACCGCACGGGCAACGAAGGAGTGGCTTTGTAAGAAGCATTTCAAGGTCCTGGAGTGGCCTAGCCAGTCTCCAGATCTCAACCCCATAGAAAATCTTTGGAGGGAGTTGAAAGTCTGTGTTGTCCAGCGACAGCCCCAAAACATCACTGCTCTAGAGGAGATCTGCATGGAGGAATGGGCCAAAATACCAGCAACAGTGTGTGAAAACCTTGTGAAGACTTACAGAAAACGTTTGACCTGTGTCATTGCCAACAAAGGGTATATAACAAAGTATTGAGAAACTTTTGTTATTGACCAAATACTTATTTTCCACCATAATTTGCAAATAAATTCATAAAAAATCCTACAATGTGATTTTCTGGATTTTTTTTCCTAATTTTGTCTGTAATAGTTGACGTGTACCTATGATGAAAATGACAGGCCTCTCTCATCTTTTTAAGTGGGAGAACTTGCACAATTCGTGGCTGACTAAATACTTTTTTTCCCCACTGTAAGTAATTGTATGTATATAGCAAAACTGTCCTTGAGATGTAGTCGGCATTATGGCTTATAACAGCTCATAAAAATAATAGTTAAATTGTAAAACAGACTTTTTAACACAGCCAGCCAGGTTTTAATAATATAGTGAAATGTGTATGTTCATGACATTCAGCAAACTTTAAGCAAACACCAAAGTAGCAAGTTTCTATCATATGAAGGGATTGTAATCAAATTTGTTTAAATGAAAATGTGATACAGAAGAAAAAGATTCCTGGTGCACTATTTCAATATGAAGCATGGTGTAATTGTAAGACATTATATTTAACATACTCTCAAATCTGTTTGCAAAATACAGACTTTTACAGGGCAGTATCATGTTTAAATCTATTTGGTAAAAGCAAATAAATAAATGATCTAGGGCATTTCTCAGTAATGCTTCTGTAAACCAAAGAAACAGGTGCGTGTGGTCAGGTGTTGCGTAAATCTGCGAACTGAGGTTACGTGCCCCAATTTTATGAAAATGAAAGTATTTTGAACATGTATTTAAACACAGATCTAAAAATCTACTTCAAAATAATGTAAGACAGTACCATACACTTGATGGTAGAGCTACAATCATAGGAAACAAGTGTTGGACTGAATAGGGTCCCTAAACCAAATGATACTGTACCTTCCTAGACGAGTCTGCAGTATTTAAAGAACAATTGAGAAGAAAAGACTTCAATATGTAATGTTTTTGTATTTTTTTCTCCCTACTCCATTGACTCTAATGATTTCAGCTTGAGACATCTCTGTCCCGTTTTGAGGGGGAGGGGCTGCTGGGGACCAGCGAAAGAAAAGGGGAAACATGATTGAAGGATTTTTTTGTGTGGGCCTTGTCGCAAAGCCCACATGTTCTGAGGGAAGTTGAAAACTAAAAGAGCATGGATGCTGCAGTGGTCACGTTGTCCCATCTTCAATCGGTTTACCTTCTGCCTGTCATAGTTATTGTGTGATTTCTGGCAAACTGTGCGGCCACTGAATCCAGAATATTCCATTTCTGGAGTTGAGCCTTCACGTGTGGTGGTGGAGACCATGTACAATGGACCACCATGTCAGGGGGAGCCACATCTAACCACGACACCCTGGCTGGGGATGGAGTGAGTGGCTGTACTGGGGACTCAGGAGGAGAGTTTGGTGGGGTGTTGACAGGGCTAAAATAGTGATGCACTCTCGGAACATTCCGACCTGCCTCTCTTGTCTGTCTGTATGAGGGCTGTGTACACCATGGCATGTGGCTGGGATTAGGACATTTCACTGTGGATTAAAACATTTGCAACGCCTTCATGGCAGTGATTACAGCCTCGAGTCTTCTTGGGTATGACGCTACAAGCTTGGCACACCTGTATTTGGGGAGTTTCTCTGCAGATCCTCTCAAGCAATGTCAGGTTGGATGGGGAGTGTCGCTGCACAGCTATTTTCAGTTCTCTCCAGAGATGTTCGGGCTCTGGCTGGGCCGCTCAAGGACATTCAGAGACTTGTCCCAAAGCCACTCCTGCGTTGTCTTGGCTGTGTGCTTAGGGTCGTTTTCCTGTTGGAAGGTGAACCTTCGTCTCAGTCTGAGGTCGTGAGCGCTCTGGAGCAGGTTTTGATCAAGGATCTCTCTGTACTTTGCTCCGTTCATCTTTCCCTCGATCCCGACTAGTCTCCCAGTCCCTGCCGCTGAAAAACATCCCCACAGCATGATGCTATCACCCCCATGCTTCACCGAAGGGATGGTGTCACGTTTCCTCCAGAGAATCTTGTTTCTCATGGTCTGAGAGTCCTTTAGGTGCTTTTTGGCAAACTCCAAGCAGGCTGTCATGTGCCTTTTATTGAGGAGTGGCTTCCATCTGGCCACTCTACCATAAAGGCCTGACTGGTGGAGTGCTTCAGAGATGGTTGTCCTTCTGGAAGGTTCTCCCATCTCCACATAGGAACTCTGGAGCTCTGTTAGAGTGACCATCGGGTTCTTGGTCACCTCCCTGACCAAGGCCCTTCTCCCCCGTTTGCTCAGTTTGGCCAGGTGGCCAGCTCTAGAAAGAGTCTGGGTGGTTCCAAACTTCTTCCATTTAAGAATGATGGAGGCCACTGTATTCTTGGGGACCTTCAACGCTGCAGACAATTTTTGGTACCCTTCCCCAGATCTGTGCCTTGACACAATCCTGTCTCGGAGCTCTACAGACAATTCCTTCGACCTCATGGCTTGGTTTTTGCTCTGACATGTACTGTCAACTGTGGGACCTTATATAGACAGATAGCCTTTCCAAATCATGTCCAATCAATTGAATTTACCACAGGTGGACTCCAATCAAGTTGTAGAAACATCTCAAGGATGATCAATGGAAACGAGTCCACCTAAGTCTCATAGCAAAGGCCTGAATACTTGTGTAAATAATCTATTTCTGTTTATTATATTTAATAAATGTGCAAACATTTCTAAAAACCTGTTTTTTCGCTTAGTCATTATGGGGTATTGTGTGTAGATTGATGAGGAAACATTTTTATTTAATCCATTTTAGAATAACACTAACGTAACAAAATGTGGAAAAAGTGAAGGGGTCTGAATACTTTCCGAATGCACTGAATCTAAGGCAAATATAATATGTCTTGTTATGGGAATACAAATTAGTGGAATATCAAAGACACATTTCAAATCTATTGCTGATGAGCTGTTTTATGAACAAAGATTGTTAGTGAACAATATAAAAAGGGGGAGTTGTTTTTTCAAATGTTTAATCTAAGATAAACAACACTTAAGTTCTTATTCTTTTTTCTATATTCATTTTATTAATGTCCATTTTCTATAACCAAATAAAACTAGTCTGCCAGCTAATTGACCACTTTGTGGTTCCTACATTGTGGTTTATCCTGGCATTACACACTTGTTATTGTTTTTTCCCCAATGCTCCAGGATGCTTCAGTTCGTCCAGAGGCACATCCACGACCACCTGACAGAGCGCAGAATCCGCCGGACCCGACTGGTGACCAAAGATGGCCGCTGCAACATTGAGTTTGGCAACATTGAGTACCATAACCACTTTGCCTTCCTGGTGGACTTCTTTACGACGATTGTGGAGATTCGCTGGCGTTTCGTCCTCCTCCTCTTCATCGCCTCCTTCACAGGTAGCTGGTTCATCTTCAGCCTTCTATGGTACTGGATCGCCATGAGCAATGTCAACTGTATAGTTGATGTTAATTGTCTCACCACGGCTTTCCTGTACTCCTTGGAGACCCAGACCACCATTGGTTATGGTGGACGGGCACTCACTGGGCACTGTCCTGGCACCGTGGCCATCATCGTCGTCCAATCCCTCATCGGGGTCTTTATCAACTGCTTCATGTGTGGGGTGATCCTGGCAAAGATCTCCCTTCCCAAGAAGAGGGCAAAGACAGTGACCTTCAGTGACACAGCGGTCATCTGCCAGAACAAGGGCCGCCTGTGCCTGGTAATTCGAGTGGCCAACCTCCGTAAGACCTTACTCATCAGGAGCCAAATCTATGGCAAGCTGCTTAGGACAACTGTCACTCCGGACAGCGAAACTATAATTCTGGACCAGGTAGGCATTGACTTTGCAGTGGACGCTGTCAAGGACAACCTGTTTTTTGTCTGTCCGTTGACACTGTACCACGTCATTGACAACGCCAGTCCGTTCTACGACATGACAGCAGACACCCTCCAGCAGCAGAACTTTGAGCTGGTGGTCTTCCTGGACGGGACGGTCGAGTCCACCAGTTCCGCCTGCCAGGTACGGACCTCCTTCATCCCCCAGGAGGTCCAGTGGGGATACAGCTTCCTGCCCATTATCTCCCGCACCAAGTCGGGCAAGTACCGCGTGGACTTCTCTAATTTCTCCAGAACTGTGCCGGTGACGACCCCACACTGTGTCCACTGCTTTCAGAGTGATCTAGGCCAATGCAACAACAACAATAACCAAAACAACCACCACAAGAAGCTGGGTATTGACAACCCCAGATTCGAGGTGATTGACGTTCAAGACACAATGGATGTCACAAGAATGTGAGCTGGAGGAAAGTTTCCACTGTAAACCACAGACATACAGTAGCCCCCAGGATGTGGGACATGGGTCAGGGAGAATGATGTGCGTTAAGCACTTGTTTATGAAAGTAGTCAGGTCCTCTCTATAGATTGTCAGTCCGATATGGATGACGGAAAGCTAATTTTGTGGTCAGGGGCTCATACTGAGTTATAGACGATGAGCAGGTAGCCACGGTTGGAGCTAAGGTGTTGGTAAAAACAGCTCATTACACTCAAAGCACCATTCCCACTGGGCACACACTGGTTGAATCAACATTGTTTCCACATCATTTCAATGAAATTACGTTGAACCAACGTGGAATAGATGTTGAATTGACTTCTGTGCCCAGTGGGTTGTGACATACAAACAGGAACTATTTTTCTAGGTACAGAAACTATTGAAGAGGGCTTTGGTCATGAATCATTATATAATATAATATTATATGATATGATATGATATGATATGATATGATATGATATGATATGATATGATATGATATGATATGATATGATATGATATGATATGATATGAGAGAGAGAGAGAGAGAGAGAGAGAGAGAGAGAGTAAAGCACAGCCAGGGGGTAGAGATGCTTATGACCTGAGCCTGTTTTAATGAAAAATGTCAGGGATGGAGGAATAACAATAGGGTAGAACTTGCTTCCCTTGAGTCTTTACATAGTGTTTTTCTTAACTGAAATGACAAAGTACATCTTATGTGCCATAACAGATACATCATGACTTAATTCCTAATACTTTGAATAGTTGTTAATTGCAGTGACTGGAAATATTAATGTGACTAATCTACATTGTGTAGATGTATTATTTTGTTACTTTTTCTCAGGAAAAGCAGCATTCCTGGAAATGTTTATTTGACAATGCCTTGAGTATTTTCCTTTCTGACACCTGTCCTTGGACTGAATGGTGTTTAATAATGATATTGCCACAAGAGGGCAATGTTGACTAATTAATTTTTAGCCTGTACGTCTTGACTCATCTCCCAGGTAGTGGGATAGATACAAGTAATATTAACATAAATAATGGTTTAAAGAGAAAATACTATTAAATAGATTATATACATTTATTTTGGCAGGTTTATTATGAGACCAGACTTATCAAAGTTAATTCACTGGAGGAGCAACAGTAATATATGATTAATTACAATAATTAATTTAGGATATTCAAAGAAGGTGATTCAGCCTCCCAGGCTGCGTTCAGGTTGGTCCTCTTGGACTCACCATTGGGGATGCAGCCTCCCAGGCTGCGTTCAGGTTGGTCCTCTTGAACTCACCATTGGGGATGCAGCCTCCCAGGCTGCGTTCAGGTTGGTCCTCTTGAACTCACCATTGGGGATGCAGCCTCCCAGGCTGCGTTCAGGTTGGTCCTCTTGAACTCACCATTGGGGATGCAGCCTCCCAGGCTGCGTTCAGGTTGGTCCTCTTGAACTCACCATTGGGGATGCAGCCTTCCAGGCTGCGTTCAGGTTGGTCCTCTTGAACTCACCATTGGGGATGCAGCCTCCCAGGCTGCGTTCAGATTGGTCCTCTTGAACTCACCATTGGGGATACAGCTTTCCAGGCAGCGTTCAGGTCGGTCCTCTTGAACTCACCATTGGGGATGCAGCCTCCCAGGTGATGCAGCTGAAGTTGGAACTGTCTGACAGGTAGCCTGGTCCCAGATCTTTTTGTGCTATTATGTCCACTCCTTGTCACTCTTTGTCATGCCAACTATGTTTGGCGTGACAATGAATGATAAGGAGTTGGCAAGAGAGCAGAACAGACTGGCACCCAGGTTATGACAGGAGCTCCTGCAGGAACTGCCACAGCTGGATCTGCCCTGAGCCTGCAGACAGAGAGAGTCAAAACCGTCACAGCTACTGTAATAACACACATGTAAGAGCCTGGAGAGACAGGAAATCAACTCCGTGTTAATGACTAATACACATGTAACAGTCTGGAGAGACAGGAAGTAAACTCTGTAATAATTACTAATACACATGTAACTGTCTGGAGAGAGGCAGGTGGTCAACACCATCTACTGTTCTAATAATTATGTAGGACAGAAGAGCCTGGAGATTTGTTATTGTTTAGAAAGAGACACTGTTTCTCAGTGTGACACTGTCTATATATGGTATAAAAACAACCATTTACCATTCCATTAGATTGGATACATAACAGCTTGGGCACCATATACAGTTGAAGTCGGAAGTTTACATACACTTAGGTTGGAGTCATTAAAACTCGTTTTTCAACCACTCCACAAATATCTTGTTAACAAACTATAGTTTTGGCAAGTCGTATAGGAAATCTACTTTGTGCATGACACAAGTAATTTTTCCAACAATTGTTTACAGACAGATTATTTCACTTATAATTCACTGTATCACAATTCCAGTGGGTCAGAAGTTTACACACACTAAGTTGACTGTGCCTTTAAACAGCTTGGAAAATTCCATAAAATGATGTCATGGCTTTAGAAGCTTCTGATAGGCTAATTGACATCATTTGAGTCAATTGGAGGTGTACCTGTGGATGTATTTCAAGGCCTACCTTCAAACTCAGTGCCTCTTTGTTTGACATCATGGGAAAATCAAAAGAAATCAGCCAAGACCTCAGAAAAAGAATTGTAGACCTCCACAAGTCTGGTTCATCCTTGGGGGCAATTTCCAAACGCCTGAAGGTACCACGTTCATCTGTACAAACAATAGTATGCAAGTATAAACACCATGGGACCACGCAGCCGTCATACCGCTCAGGAAGGAGACGCGTTCTGTCTCCTAGAGATGAACGTACTTTGGTGCAAAAAGTGCAAATCAATCCCAGAACAACAGCAAAGGACCTTGTGAAGATCCTGGAGGAAACAGGTACAAAAGTATCTATATCCACAGTAAAACAAGTCCTATATCGACATAACCTGAAAGGCCGCTCAGCAAGGAAGAAGCCACTGCTCCAAAACCGCCATAAAAAAGCCAGACTACGGTTTGCAACTGCACATGGGGACAAAGATCGTACTTTTTGGAGAAATGTCCTCTGGTCTGATGAAACAAAAATAGAACTGTTTGGCCATAATGACCATCGTTATGTTTGGATGAAAAAGGGGGTTGCTTGCAAGCCGAAGAACACCATCCCAACCGTGAAGCACAGGTGTGGCAGCATCATGCTGTGGGGGTGCTTTGCTGCAGGAGGGACTGGTGCACTTCACAAAATAGATGGCATCATGAGGAAGGAAAATTATGTGGATATATTGAAGCAACATCTCAAGACATCAGTCAGGAAGTTAAAGCTTGGTCGCAAATGTGTCTTCCAAATGGACAATGACCCCAAGCATACTTCCAAAGTTGTGGCAAAATGGCTTAAGGACAACAAAGTCAAGGTATTGGAGTGGCCATCACAAAGCCCTGACCTCAATCCTATAGAACATTTGTGGGCAGAACTGAAAATGCGTGTGCGAGCAAGGAGGCCTACAAACCTGACTCAGTTACACCAGCTCTGTCAGGAGGAATGGGCCAAAATTCACCCAACTAATTGTGGGAAGCTTGTGGAAGGCTACTCGAAACGTTTGACCCAAGTTAAACAATTTAAAGGCAATGCTACCAAATACTAATTGAGTGTATGTATATTTCTGACCCACTATTATTCTGACATTTCACATTCTTAAAATAAAGTGGTGATCCTAACTGACCTAAGACAGGGACTTTTTACTAGGATTAAATGTCAGGAATTGTGAAAAACTGAGTTTAAATGTATTTGACTAAGGTCTATGTAAACTTCAGACTTCAACTGTAATTAACAAATCTATCGTTGTTGTGAGTATGGTTAAATACTAGTTAATGTCTGCTTTAGAGAAGTCATCATGAGCATTGTGTATTATGTATTGTGCCATTTACTACATTTCTACCTGTGTAATTAGATTTGTCCCCAGAGTTTCATTGAGGCCCGTTTATATGGATGGATTGAATCTGTGTAGTTCTTTTGTATGGCACACTGACTTGAATGTCCTTAGATTTGGCTCTGTTGGAACTATAAGCTCTTAAAGCTTTAATGTCATCTTCATATGCTTCTATGCTGGAGACTAAGCTTGGCTAACTACCGTTACCTTCAAACATATGCTGGATCATATGTTAGGATGGTAAAGTGAGACGCCCATGCAAATACATAATGGCCCACAGCTTTGACAGTGAGCCAAGACCCTGTCGAGCTTGTAATAAGGCAATAGCAGGTGCATTATTTTTGCTAAACACTATACAGTATCAATCAAATTATTAATGAAGCCAGTTTTACATCAGCATATGTCACAAAGTGCTATACAAAAACCCAGCCTAAAACCCCAAACAGCAAGCAATGCAGATGTAGAAGCACGGTGGCTAGGAACAACTCCCTAGAACGGTAGGAACCTAGGAAGAAACCTAGAGAGGAACCAGGCTATGAGGGGTGGCCAGTCCTCTTCTGGCTGTGCCGGGTGGAGATTATAAGAGTACATGGCCATTTAAGGCAAGATTGTTCTTCAAGGTGTTCAAACGTTCATAGATGACAAGCAGAGTAAAATAATAATCACAGTGGTTGTAGAGGGTGCAACAGGTCAGTATCTCAGGAGTAAATGTCAGTTGGCTTTTCATAGCCGAGCATTCAGAGGTCGAGACAGCAGGTGCGGTAGGGAGAGAGAGAGAGTCGAAAACAGCAGGTCTGGGACTGCATATGAACGTAAATGAACTCATAGCTGTAAATAAAAGTAGATATGGAGATATGGATACACAAATATACACGTTTGGGTTGTGGCCATAGGGTGTTGTAGTAGAGGAACCCCAATGCTGAAAACAGTAGTGGAGAAAATAGGAGTGGGGGGGGGGTGGGGAAACAGTAATGGAGAAAACAGTAGGGAGAAAGCAGAAGGGAGAAAACAGTAGTGGAGAAAGAAGGGAGAAAACAGTAGTAAAGAAAACAGTAGTGGAGAAAACAGCAATGGAGGAAACAGTAGCGGAGAGAGCAACAGTGGAGAAAACAGTAGGGAGAAAACAGTAGTGGAGAAAACAAAAGGGAGAAAACGGTAGTGGAGAAAACAGTAGGGAGAAAACAGCAATGGAGGAAACAGTAGGGAGAAAACAGTAGGGCAAAAACAGCAATGGCGGAAACAGTAGGGAGGAAACAGAAGGGAGGAAACAGCAGTGGCGAAAACAGTAGTGGCGAAAACAGTAGGGAGAAAACAGTAGTAGAGAAAACAGTAGGGAGAAAACAGTTGTGAAGAAAACAACAGTGGAGAAAACAGTAGTAGAGAAAACAGTAGGGAGAAAACAGTAGGGAGAAAAACAGTAGGGAGAAAACAGTAGTGAGGAAAACAACAGTGGAGAAAACAGTAGTGGAGAAAACAGTAGTGGAGAAAACAGTAGTGGCGAAAACAGTAGTGGAGAAAACAGTAGTGGAGAAAAGAGTAGTGGAGAAAAGAGTAGTGGAGAAAACAGTAGTGGAGAAAACAGTAATGGAGAAAACAGTAGGGAGAAAACAGTAGTGGAGAAAACAGTAGTGGAGAAAACAGTAGTGGAGAAAACAGTAGTGGAGAAAACAGTAGTGGAGAAAACAGTAATGGAGAAAACAGTCGTGAGTGAAACTGGGAGCTACTAACTAAACTGGTCCAATAAGAACACTAATTGTCCCAGGATGTTGCAAAGCGTTTAAGTAAGATGTGCTCTACGGAACAAGTCCCAGGACTAGTGTAGGATGATGTCAAAAGGTCACTTTGTGGACTGGGTGGGGGGGATACAGTCATGTTTCCTTTGCCCTTCTATGTAAACAGATGTGAACAAGGTGGGGCATTGGGAAAATAGGAAACCAAGATACTAATCAGCTTCATAACACATTTATTCCTGTCATAAACCACTGATATAGAAGACCCCACTTTCTCAATTAGCTAAGTTAACATTGGCAAAGTGCCATCTCTTCCATTCAATCTGAATGCATCATAAGCCAGTAGAAGAGAAAACTTGTATGTTGTATTGAGCCCAAAGACTTGCTAACTTAGGGGTGAATCCTAACTTCCACATCAGTTAGGGGGAAATGGGTTGTGGCCATAAGGTGTTGTAGTAGAGGATCCCCAATGCTGTTCTCATTCGTTTGACTTAAATGACAGAAAGAAAACAGTAGTGGAGAAAACAATAGTGGAGAAAACAGTAGGGAGGAATCAGAAGGGAGAAAACAGCAATGGAGGAAACAGTAGCGGAAAAAAGAACTGTGGAGAAAACAGAATGGAGAAAACCGTAGTGGAGAAAACAGTAGTGGAGAAAATAGTAGGGAGAAAACAGAATGGAGAAAACAGTAGGGAGATAACAGTAGTGGAGATAACAGTAGGGAGAAAACAGTAGCGGAGAAAAACAGTAGGGAGAAAACAGAAGGGAGAAAACAGTAGTGGCGTAAACCACAGTGGAGAAAACAGTAGTGGAGAAAACACTAGTGGAGAAAACAGTATGGAGAAAACAGTAATGGAGAAAACAGTAGTGGAGAAAACAGTAGGGAGAAAACAGTTGTGGAGAAAACAGTAGTGGAGAAAACAGTAGTGGAGAAAACAGTAGGGAGAAAACAGTAGTGGAGAAAACAGTCGTGGAGAAAAGAGTAGTGGAGAAAAGAGTAGTGGAAAAAAGAGTAGGGTGAAAACAGCAATGGCGGAAACAGAAGGGAGGAAACAGCAGTGGCAAAAATAGTAGTGGCGAAAAACAGTAGGGAGAAAACAGTAGTGGAGAAAACAGTAGGGAGGAAACAGTAGGGAGAAAACAGTAGTGAGAAAACAGTATGGAGAAAACAGTAGTGGAGAAAAAAAAAGTGGAGAAAACAGTAGTGGAGAAAACAGTAGTGGAGAAAACAGTAGGGAGAAAACAGTAGTGGAGAAAACAGTAGAAAGAAAACAGTAGTGGAGAAAATAGTAGTGGAGAAAACAGTAGGGAGAAAACAGTAGTGGAGAAAACAGTAGGGAGAAAACAGTAGTGGAGAAAACAGTTGGGAGAAAACCGTAGTGGAGAAAACCGTAGTGGAGAAAACAGTAGTGGAGAAAATAGTAGGGAGAAAACAGTAGGGAGAAAACAGTAGTGTAGAAAACAGTAGTGGAGAAAACAGTAGCGGAGAAAACAGTAGGGAGAAAACAGAAGGGAGAAAACAGTAGTGGCGAAAACAACAGTGGAGAAAACAGTAGTGGAGAAAAAACTAGTGGAGAAAACAGTAATGGAGAAAACAGTATGGAGAAAACAACAGTGGAGAAAACAGTAGGGAGAAAACAGTAGGGAGAAAACAGTAGTGGAGAAAACAGTAGTGGAGAAAACCGTAGTGGAGAAAACAGTAGGGAGAAAAAAGTAGTGGAGAAAACATTAGGGAGAAAACAGTAATGGAGAAAACAGTAATGGAGAAAACAGTAGGGAGAAAACAGTAGGGGAGAAAACAGTAGTGGAGAAAACAGTAGTGGAGAAAACAGTAGTGGAGAAAACAGTAGTGGAGAAAACAGTAGGGAGAAAAAAGTAGTGGAGAAAACATTAGGGAGAAAACAGCAATGGAGAAAACTGTCGTAGATGAAACTGGGAGCTACTAACTAAACTGGTCCAATGAGAACACCAATTGTTCCAGGATGTTGCAAAGCGTTTTACTAAGATGTGCTCTACGGAACAAGTCCCAGGACTAGTGTAGGATGATGTCAGAAGGTCACTTTGTGGACTGGGTGGGGGGGATACAGTCATGTTTCCTTTGCCCTTCTAGGTAAATAGATGTGAACAAGGTGGGGCATTGGGAAAATAGGAAACCAAGATACTAATCAGCTTCATAACACATGTATTCCTGTCATAAACCACTGAGATAGAAGACCCCACTTTCTCAATTAGCTAAGGTATCATTGGTAAAGTGCCATCTCTTCCATTCAATCTGAATGCATCATAAGCCAGTAGAGGAGAAAACTGATATGTTGTATTGAGCCCAAAGACTTGCTAACTTAGGGGTGAATCCTAACTTCCACATCAGTTAGGGGGAAATGGGTTGTGGCCATAAGGTGTTGTAGTAGAGGATCCCCAATGCTGTTCTCATTCGTTAGACTTAAATGACAGAAAGAACACAGTAGTGGAGAAAACAGTAGTGGAGAAAACAGTAGGGAGGAAACAGAAGGGAGGAAACAGCAATGGAGGAAACAGTAGCAGAGAAAAGACCAGTGGAGTAAACAGAATGGAGAAAACAGTAGGGAGAAAACAGTAGGGAAAAAACAGTGGTGGAGAAAACGGTAGTGGAGAAAATAGTAGGGAGAACACAGTAGGGAGAATCAGTAGCGGAGAAAACAGTATGGAGAAAACAGAAGGGAGAAAACAGTAGTGGCGAAAACAACAGTGGATAAAACAGTAGTGGAGAAAACACTAGTGGAGATAACAGTATGGAGAAAACAACAGTGGAGAAAACAGTAGTGGAGAAAACAGTAGGGAGAAAACAGTTGTGGAGAAAACAGTAGGGAGAAAACAGTAGTGGAGAAAACAGTAGTGAGAAAACAGTAGTGGAGAAAACAGTAGTGGAGAAAAGAGTAGTGGAGAAAACAGTAGTGGAGAAAACAGTAGGGCGAAAACAGCAATGGCGGAAACAGTAGGGAGGAAACAGAAGGGAGGAAACAGTAGTGGCGAAAACAGTAGTGGCGAAAACAGTAGGGAGAAAACAGTAGTGGAGAAAACTGTAGGGAGAAAACAGAAGGGAGAAAACAGTAGGGAGAACACAGTAGGGAGAAAACAGTAGGGAGAAAACAGTAGTGGAGAAAGAGTAGTGGAGAAAACGGTAGGGAGAAAAAAGTATGGAGAAAACAGTAGTGGAGAAAACAACAGTGGAGAAAACAGTATTGGAAAAAACAGTAGGGAGAAAACAGTAGGGAGAAAACAGTAGGGAGAAAACAGTAGGGAGAAAACAGAAGGGAGAAAACAGTAGTGGCGAAAACAGTAGTGTAGAAAACACTAGTGGAGAAAACAGTAATGGAGAAAACAGTATGGAGAAAACAACAGTGGAGAAAACAGTAGTGGAGAAAACAGTAGGGAGAAAACAGTTGTGGAGAAAACAGTAGGGAGAAAACAGTAGTGGAGAAAACTGTAGTGGAGAAAAGAGTAGTGGAGAAAACAGTAGTGGAGAAAACAATAGGGCGAAAACAGCAATGGCGGAAACAGTAGGGAGGAAACAGACGGGAGGAAACAGCATTGGCGAAAACAGTAGTGGCGAAAACAGTAGGGAGAAAACAGTAGTGGAGAAAACAGTAGGGAGAAAACAGAAGGGAGAAAACAGTAGGGAGAACACAGTAGGGAGAAAAGAGTAGGGAGAAAACAGTAGTGGAGAAAGAGTGGTGGAGAAAACAGTAGGGAGAAAACAGTATGGAGAAAACAGTAGTGGAGAAAACAACAGTGGAGAAAACAATAGTGGAGAAAACAGTAGGGAGAAAACAGTTGTGGAGAAAACAGTAGGGAGAAAACAGTAGTGGAGAAAACTACAGTGGAGAAAAAAGTAGTGGAGAAAACTGTAGTGGAGAAAACAGTAGGCAGAAAACAGTAGTGGAGAAAACAGTAGTGAGAAAACAGTAGTGGAGAAAACAGTAGTTGAGAAAATAGGTTGGAGAAAAGAGTAGTGGAGAAAACAGTAGGGAGAAAACAGTAATGGAGAAAACAGTAATGGAGAAAACAGTAATGGAGAAAACAGTAGGGAGAAAACAGTAGTGGAGAAAACAGTAGTGGAGAAAACAGTAGTGGAGAAAACAGTAGGGAGAAAAAAGTAGTGGAGAAAACATTAGGGAGAAAACAGTAATGGAGAAAACAGTCGTGAATGAAACTGGGAGCTACTAACTAAACTGGTCCAATGAGAACACTAATTGTTTCAGGATGTTGCAAAGCGTTTTACTAAGATGTGCTCTACGGAACAAGTCCCAGGACTAGTGTAGGATGATGTCAGAAGGTCACTTTGTGGACTGGGTGGGGGGGATACAGTCATGTTTCCTTTTCCCTTCTAGGTAAACAGATGTGAACAAGGTGGGGCATTGGGAAAATAGGAAACCAAGATACTAATCAGCTTCATAACACATTTATTCCTGTCATAAACCACTGAGATAGAATACCCCACTTTCTCAATTAGCTAAGTTATCATTGTTAAAGTGCCATCTCTTCCATTCAATCTGAATGCATCATAAGCCAGTAGAGGAGAAAACTTTGTATGTTGTATTGAGCCCAAAGACTTGCTAACTTAGGGGTGAATCCTAACTTTCACATCAGTTAGGGGGAAATAGGTTGTGGCCATAAGGTGTTGTAGTAGAGGATCCCCAATGCTGTTCTCATTCGTTAGACTTAAATGACAGAAAGAACACAGTAGTGGAGAAAACAGTAGTGGAGAAAACAGTAGGGAGGAAACAGAAGGGAGGAAACAGCAATGGAGGAAACAGTAGCAGAGAAAAGAACAGTGGAGTAAACAGAATGGAGAAAACAGTAGGGAGAAAACAGTAGGGAAAAAACCGTAGTGGAGAAAACGGTAGTGGAGTAAATAGTAGGGAGAACACAGAATGGAGAAAACAGTAGTGGAGAAAACAGTAGGGAGAAAACAGTAGGGAGAATCAGTAGCGGAGAAATAAGTATGGAGAAAACAGAAGGGAGAAAACAGTAGTGGCGAAAACAACAGTGGAGAAAACAGTAGTGGAGAAAACACTAGTGGAGAAAACAGTATGGAGAAAACAACAGTGGAGAAAACAGTAGTGGAGAAAACAGTAGGGAGAAAACAGTTGTGGAGAAAACAGTAGGGAGAAAGCAGTAGTGGAGAAACAGTAGGGAGAAAACAGTAGTGGAGAAAACAGTAGTGGAGAAAAGAGTAGTGGAGAAAACAGTAGTGGAGAAAACAGTAGTGGAGAAAACAGTAGGGCGAAAACAGCAATGGCGGAAACAGTAGGGAGGAAACAGAAGGGAGGAAACAGCAGTGGCGAAAACAGTAGTGGCGAAAACAGTAGGGAGAAAACAGTAGTGGAGAAAACTGTAGGGAGAAAACAGAAGGGAGAAAACAGTAGGGAGAACACAGTAGGGAGAAAACAGTAGGGAGAAAACAGTAGTGGAGAAAGAGTAGTGGAGAAAACGGTAGGGAGAAAACAGTATGGAGAAAACAGTAGTGGAGAAAACAACAGTGGAGAAAACAGTAGTGGAAAAAACTGTAGGGAGAAAACAGTAGGGAGAAAACAGTAGGGAGAAAACAGAAGGGAGAAAACAGTAGTGGCGAAAACAACAGTGGAGAAAACAGTAGTGGAGAAAAAACTAGTGGAGAAAACAGTAATGGAGAAAACAGTATGGAGAAAACAGTAGTGGAGAAAACAGTAGGGAGAAAACAGTTGTGGAGAAAACAGTAGGGAGAAAACAGTAGTGGAGAAAACAGTAGGGAGAAAACAGTAGGGAGGAAACAGTAGGGAGAAAACAGTAGGGAGAAAACAGAAGGGAGAAAACAGTAGTGGCGAAAACAACAGTGGAGAAAACAGTAGTGGAGAAAACAGTAATGGAGAAAACAGTTTGGAGAAAACAGTTTGGAGAAAACAGTAGTGGAGAAAACAGTAGGGAGAAAACAGTTGTGGAGAAAACAGTAGTGGAGAAAACAGTAGGGAGAAAACAGTAGGGAGAAAACAGTAGGGAGAAAACAGTAGTGGAGAAAACCGTAGTGGAGAAAACAGTAGGCAGAAAACAGTAGTGGAGAAAACAGTAGTGGAGAAAACAGTAGTTGAGAAAAGAGTAGTGGAGAAAACAGTAGGGCGAAAACAGCAATGGCGGAAACAGTAGGGAGGAAACAGAAGGGAGGAAACAGCAGTGGCGAAAACAGTAGTGGCGAAAACAGTAGGGAGAAAACAGTAGTGGAGAAAACTGTAGGGAGAAAACAGAAGGGAGAAAACTGTAGGGAGAACACAGTAGGGAGATAACAGTAGGGAGAAAACAGTAGTGGAGAAAGAGTAGTGGAGAAAACGGTAGGGAGAAAACAGTATGGAGAAAACAGTAGTGGAGAAAACAACAGTGGAGAAAACAGTAGTGGAAAAAACAGTAGGGAGAAAACAGTAGGGAGAAAACAGTAGGGAGAAAACAGTAGGGAGAAAACAGAAGGGAGAAAACAGTAGTGGCGAAAACAACAGTGGAGAAAACAGTAGTGGAGAAAAAACTAGTGGAGAAAACAGTAGTGGAGAAAACAGTAGTTGAGAAAATAGGTTGGAGAAAAGAGTAGTGGAGAAAACAGTAGGGAGAAAACAGTAATGGAGAAAACAGTAATGGAGAAAACAGTAGGGAGAAAACAGTAGGGAGAAAACAGTAGGGAGAAAACAGTAGTGGAGAAAACAGTAGTGGAGAAAACAGTAGTGGAGAAAACAGTAGGGAGAAAAAAGTAGTGGAGAAAACATTAGGGAGAAAACAGTAATGGAGAAAACAGTAATAAATGAAACTGGGAGCTACTAACTAAACTGGTCCAATGAGAACACTAATTGTTCCAGGATGTTGCAAAGCGTTTTACTAAGATGTGCTCTACGGAACAAGTCCCAGGACTAGTGTAGGATGATGTCAGAAGGTCACTTTGTGGACTGGGTGGGGGGGATACAGTCATGTTTCCTTTGCCCTTCTAGGTAAATGATGTGAACAAGGTGGGGCATTGGGAAAATAGGAAACCAAGATACTAATCAGCTTCATAACACATGTATTCCTGTCATAAACCACTGAGATAGAAGACCCCACTTTCTCAATTAGCTAAGGTATCATTGGCAAAGTGCCATCTCTTCCATTCAATCTGAATGCATCATAAGCCAGTAGAGGAGAAAACTGGTATGTTGTATTGAGCCCAAAGACTTGCTAATTTATGGGTGAATCCTAACTTCCACATCAGTTAGGGGGAAATGGGTTGTGGCCATAAGGTGTTGTAGTAGAGGATCCCCAATGCTGTTCTCATTCGTTAGACTTAAATGACAGAAAGAACACAGTAGTGGAGAAAACAGTAGTGGAGAAAACAGTATGGAGGAAACAGAAGGGAGGAGACAGCAATGGAGGAAACAGTAGCAGAGAAAAGAACAGTGGAGTAAACAGAATGGAGAAAACAGTAGGGAGAAAACAGTAGGGAAAAAACGGTAGTGGAGAAAACGGTAGTGGAGAAAATAGTAGGGAGAACACAGAATGGAGAAAACAGTAGTGGAGAAAACAGTAGGGAGAAAACAGTAGGGAGAATCAGTAGCGGATAAATAAGTATGGAGAAAACAGAAGGGAGAAAACAGTAGTGGCGAATACAACAGTGGAGAAAACAGTAGTGGAGAAAACACTAGTGGAGAAAACAGTATGGAGAAAACAACAGTGGAGAAAACAGTAGTGGAGAAAAGAGTAGGGAGAAAACAGTTGTGGAGAAAACAGTAGGGCTAAAACAGTAGTGGAGAAACAGTAGGGAGAAAACAGTAGTGGAGAAAACAGTAGTGGAGAAAACAGTAGTGGAGAAAAGAGTAGTGGAGAAAAGAGTAGGGCGAAAACAGCAACGGCGGAAACAGTAGGGAGGAAACAGAAGGGAGGAAACAGCAGTGGCGAAAACAGTAGTGGCGAAAACAGTAGGGAGAAAACAGTAGTGGAGAAAACTGTAGGGAGAAAACAGAAGGGAGAAAACTGTAGGGAGAACACAGTAGGGAGAAAACAGTAGGGAGAAAACAGTAGTGGAGAAAGAGTAGTGGAGAAAACTGTAGGGAGAAAACAGTATGGAGAAAACAGTAGTGGAGAAAACAACAGTGGAGAAAACAGTAGTGGAAAAAACAGTAGGGAGAAAACAGTAGGGAGAAAACAGTAGGGAGAAAACAGTAGGGAGAAAACAGAAGGGAGAAAACAGTAGTGGCGAAAACAACAGTGGAGAAAACAGTAGTGGAGAAAAAACTAGTGGAGAAAACAGTAATGGAGAAAACAGTATGGAGAAAACAGTAGTGGAGAAAACAGTAGGGAGAAAACAATTGTGGAGAAAACAGTATGGAGAAAACAGTAGTGGAGAAAACAGTAGGGAGAAAACTGTAGGGAGAAAATAGTAGGGAGAAAACAGAATGGAGAAAACAGTAGGGAGAAAACAGTAGTGGAGAAAACAGTAGGGAGAAAACAGTAGTGGAGAAAACAGTAGGGAGAAAACAGTAGGGAGAAAACAGTGGCGGATAAATCAGTAGGGATAAAACAGAAGGGAGAAAACAGTAGTGGCGAAAACAGTAGTGTAGAAAACACTAGTAGAGAAAACAGTAATGGAGAAAACAGTATGGAGAAAACAACAGTGGAGAAAACAGTATGGAGAAAACAACAGTGGAGAAATCAGTAGTGGCGAAAACAGTAGGGAGAAAATAGTAGTGGAGAAAACAGTAGGGAGAAAACAGAAGGGAGAAAACAGTAGGGAGAACACAGTAGGGAGAAACAGTAGGGAGAAAACAGTAGTGGAGAAAACAACAGTGGAGAAAACAGTAGTGGAGAAAACAGTAGTGGAGAAAACAGTAGGGAGAAAACAGTATGGAGAAAACAGTAGTGGAGAAAACAACAGTGGAGAAAAAAGTAGACGAGAAAACAGTAGTGGAGAAAACAGTAAGCAGAAAACAGTAGTGGAGAAAACAGTAGGGAGAAAACAGTAGTGGAGAAAACAGTAGTTGAGAAAATAGGTTGGAGAAAAGAGTAGTGGAGAAAACAGTAGGGAGAAAACAGTAATGGAGAAAACAGTAATGGAGAAAACAGTAGGGAGAAAACAGTAGGGAGAAAACAGTAGTGGAGAAAACAGTAGTGGAGAAAACAGTAGTGGAGAAAACAGTAGGGAGAAAAAAGTAGTGGAGAAAACAGTAGGGAGAAAACAGTAATGGAGAAAACAGTCGTGAATGAAACTGGGAGCTACTAACTAAACTGGTCCAATAAGAACACTAATTGTTCCAGGATGTTGCAAAGCGTTTTACTAAGATGTGCTCTACGGAACAAGTCCCAGGACTAGTGTAGGATTATGTCAGAAGGTCACTTTGTGGACTGGGTGGGGGGATACAGTCATGTTTCCTTTGCCCTTCTAGGTAAACATATGTGAACAAGGTGGGGCATTGGGAAAATAGGAAACCAAGATACGAATCAGCTTCATAACACATTTATTCCTGTCATAAACCACTGAGATAGAAGACCCCACTTTCTCAATTAGCTAAGTTATCATTGGCAAAGTGCCATCTCTTCCATTCAATCTGAATGCATCATAAGCCAGTAGAGGAGAAAACGTGTATGTTGTATTGAGCCCAAAGACTTGCTAACTTAGGGGTGAATCCTAACTTCCAGATCAGTTAGGGGGAAATGGGTTGTGGCCATAAGGTGTTGTAGTAGAGGATCCCCAATGCTGTTCTCATTCGTTAGACTTAAATGACAGAAAGAAAACAGTAGTGGAGAAAACAGTAGTGGAGAAAACAGTAGGGAGGAAACAGAAGGGAGAAAACAGCAATGGAGGAAACAGTAGCGGAGAAAACAACAGTGGAGAAAACAGAATGGAGAAAACAGTAGGGAGAAAACAGTTGGGAGAAAACCGTAGAGGAGAAAACAGTAGGGAGAAAACAGAAGGGAGAAAACAGTAGTGGCGAAAACAACAGTGGAGAAAACAGTAGTCGAGAAAACAGTAGGGAGAAAACACTAGTGGAGAAAACAGTAATGGAGAAAACAGTATGGAGAAAACAGTATGGAGAAAACAGTAGTGGAGAAAACAACAGTGGAGAAAACTGTAGTGGAGAAAACAGTATGGAGAAAACAGAAGGGTGAAAACAGTAGTGGAGAAAACAGTAGCGGAGAAAACAGTAGGGAGAAAACAGAAGGGAGAAAACAGTAGTGGCGAAAACAACAGTGTAGAAAACAGTAGAGGAGAAAACAGTAGGGAGAAAACACTAGTTGAGAAAACAGTAATGGATAAAACAGTATGGAGAAAACAGTATGGAGAAAACAGTAGGGAGAAAACGGTAGGGAGAAAATAGTAGTGGAGAAAATAGTAGTGGAGAAAACAGTAGTGGAGAAAACAGCAGTGGAGAAAACGGTAGGGAGAAAATAGTAGGGAGAAAACAGTAGTGGAGAAAACAGTAGTGGAGAAAACAGCAATGGAGAAACAGTAGGGAGAAAACAGTAGTGGAGAAAACAGTAGTGGATAAAACAGCAATGGAGAAAACAGAAGTGGAGAAAACAGTAGTGGAGAAAACAGTAGTGGAGAAAACAGTTGTGAGTGAAACTGAGAGCTACTAACTAAACTGGTCCAAATGGGGGGGGGGGGGGGGGGGGGGGGGGGGTACAGTCATGTTTCCTTTGCCCTTCTATGTAAACAGATGTGAACAAGGTGGGGCATTGGGAAAATAGGAAACCAAGATACTAATCAGCTTCATAACACATGTATTCCTGTCATAAACCACTGAGATAGAAGACCCCACTTTCTCAATTAGCTAAGTTAACATTGTTAAAGTGCCATCTCTTCCATTCAATCTGAATGCATCATAAGCCAGTAGAGGAGAAAACGTGTATGTTGTATTGAGCCCAAAGACTTGCTAACTTAGGGGTGAATCCTAACTTCCACTTAAGTGGGGGGGGAATTTAATTATGACCACCATGATTTGATGGAGGGCACATGGTGGCAGTAACAGGATGAGCTGACTCTTTGACTGGGCTAATTGGTGGGAATGAGCAAAGGCTTTGTTCACGCTGACCCCCTGTCTGTCTCTCCTTCCCCACAGGGAGACCCTGTTAATATCTGCTGGACCCTTTTCCCACAGACCACACTACACTGTCCCCTCTGCCTCTCCACAGAGTCCCCACAGACCACAAGGAGAGGAGACTGGGATAGGCAGGTCACTAAGGACGCAAGGTGTATTGTGTGTGACGGTGTGTGTGTGTGTGTGTGAGTGAGTGCACGAGCGGGCATGTATGCGTGCTTGAGTGAATGAGTGAGTCAGTGAGCAAGCGTGTGACAAGGTGTACGTGTGTGTTTGTGCTTTGAGGTTAGAATCAGTCACCAAACAAAACATTCCAATCAATGTGACTCGGTGTCTCTCCACTGACTGGAAATGCTAACTGGGTCTCATTAATATGGAACAATCAATCAGGCTTCAGAGTGAAGTTTCCCCTAGGTACAGATCTAGGATCAGCTTCCTTTCCCCCAATCCTATAATTTAACCATTAGTGAGGCAACTGCAAAACTGACCCAAGATCAGCGTTTAGGGGCACATTCAACCTACTCCTCATAGAAGAATGCCGTTAACAGCATAAAACGAACTATAACGATACAGTGCAACATTTTCTACACACACTTTGCCCCATTCCTTGACAGGATGATGGACAAGTTGAATTTGACTGACTTCCAGAATACCTAAATTATTAGATAATCTGTATGCATTCACTCAGGCTATGGAATCCACTTAGAAGTTTTCACCCTGGGATATTCCATCTATTCCATGTTATCAATCAGTCATAAGCCAAACCAACTACTATGAAGTTCAACTACTTTGTCCTTCTTTTTCATGCTTCAGAAGATAAATTAACATTAATGTAATGTTATTTGTACAACACGTATAGTTATTGATGCATGACTCACCTTGGCATTGACTCATACTCGTTGTAAATCATTAAACAGTTTTATTTACCTAAATTTGCTCTGCTTATGATGAGTAAACTGACCGGCATCCGTGGAGTTTTTGGCCTCGCCTCTAATACGCGTCATGTGTCAAACCCGGCCTCTTTTAGCGGAGAGTGTACAACAAAATCATTATGAATGTTGTAACTTTCAGTGGCGTACACGTCGCTTCAGCGGGAATTATTACACACTTTTGTGTCTAGAAATGTTCAAAGAAAAATAATGGGGAGGAATACCATTCGAAGTTGACAATAAAGGGATTGCAATCAAGATTCGCTCAGAGCTCGAATTGCCTACAAATCAATCAATTGAATAACTCATCAATCCGCAGTCGCTGGGACTCAAAGTGAAAATTGGATCAGTTGTGAAGAAGCTGCGGAGATGACGGCCGCTATTGATATTAAACCAGCGTTAACTTTGATAAAGTCCGAAAAATTGGAGGGTAAGTAGCTTTTATCGTATTTATGTATTTTTATTACTGACAAAGACATCTAGGCATATTTTGAGTTTACACAGTCAGACTACCACCAATGTTTACCCTATTGCAGACGATTTATGTTGAGTGCCATAAATATGAGGTGGAGCATCAAAATACCATTTCATTTGATAGACTTATTTAAGGTAAGTAGGTGGAATGAACGTTTTATGCAAATGAGGGAGAACACGACTTTGTGTTATCATACATCCATTACAATTTTTATTAACTCAAATTATGTATTTTAGCTTTAGTGGTGATTTTAGCCGCGCATCAGTAATTGTGCACACCTATGTCAACATTGTGAGAAAAATAATCCATTAATCACTGGCAGCTTTCAATTAAGCTGAATCGGTGCGCCGGTCTATGCCCGTGACGTGAACGGACAAAAGCGGTGAGGGAGTGTAGTGTATTGAGATTATGATGGTGTTAAATGTTTTTCATGAAGAGATGGAATGTTGTTTATGTTAGTATCAAGAGGGAATGTTTTAGGTGTAACGTCACATACAACAGACCGGAAGTGTGTTGCAGACAGGGAAGACTGTGGATTGGCCAGAAGAGGGAGCATCATTGGTGATAAATAGGGGGGAAAACGAAGAAGAAAGGCAGAACGAGCAGCCATTCTGAGGCGTCGCTCTCCGGGTGTCATGTCACCTGTCACTCATGCTGAAGCTTCTGATCTGAATAAACCTTATGATCAACGTTCAGTATGAGCAGACTCCTTTTGTTCATCAGCAATAATTGCCACCACTCACTCGATACGACAGGAGCCCTTCTCAAATCGAACAGTAGCCTAATATGCGCCACTCGGTCATGTTGTCAACAAGGCATCATGGTGCCTCGTTGAGAAACATAACATCTCTTTTCCATAAAATATATGTACAAATGTTTAAACTAGTTTTCATTGAGAAGGCAGATAAAGCGTTTTTATCAAAAGCAATCACTTTTGCTTGTGAAGACACAGATTCCTACTCATTACTCCACGTGCTTAACCTACGTCACTTTTGTTTTGAGCCGACTTTGCGGTCGGCCAGAGCGCACCTTGCTCACGCACCGGAGGAAGCGCGGTTCCAAAACGAATGCAATCACTTTTCAGACGACAAACTCCTCCCACTGCGGAAACCCGGGCCAGATAATCGAATCCCCTCACTAGCTAAAGTCGACATGGATTGGCTTGCCTCTTGGCTCAGATATCCTTTTTAGCAAAAGTTACTGACTAGTCTACATGTTCTTACCTGCTTTTAGATGTTCTTGGTAGTTTTCTGTCATCAGTGTTGTGATGATATCTCTCACATTGCCATAATCGCCCTATTTGTCACCCATACACTCATTTGTCAATATGTTGGCGACGCTTAAATATCAGATTATGTAGTTTGCTCCCTTTTTAAAATTAATTTTTCATATTCTACTTTCATTGATATTCAAACTATACGATTTCTGATGTTTTTGCTCAAGGCTGTTGCGCTGTCAATGCCGACGGCATAAAACGTCATGGAAACTAGGCTATTCAACACCACATTCACATATTCGTCAACCACATTAAACTAAGATCTAAGTGCTAAAACAGAGTACTACACACACACACACACACACACACACACACAATGTTCATGTGATCAGCATAGTGTGAAAGTGCTGATAGTTGCAGCATTGTCTGTAAAAGCTTGCACCATCCTGCCAATTCTCCCAACAACCAGCCTCTTCACTCAAGGGGAAGAGCTCCCACACTGAGGAACACGACCATGATACTTTGGTCATACACTTGTTTTATTACACTTGTGTGAGGTGACAATGGTATTGTAAAAATAATAAGCGCTATAAAACAAGCTGGGAGAAGAGAGGTTGAATGTTACGTCTATAAATCCCTAAACCCTAAAAGTCTTAAGATGTTTGTTGTGATGGGTTTAGTCTATCACATATTTCAAAGACGTGTCGGGCTGGCGAGGTTCTGGCGGGTGTTTGAAATCTACAGTCGTGTTCAAAAGTTTTGAGAATGACACAAATATTAATTTTCAAAGTCTGCTGCCTCAGTTTTTATGATGGCAATTTGCATATACTCCAGAATGTAATGAAGAGTGATCAGATTAATTGCAAAGTCCCTCTTTGCCATGAAAATGAACTTTATCCCCAAAAAACATTTCCAATGCATTTCAGCCCTGCCACAAAAGGACCAGCTGACATCATGTCAGTGATTCTCTCGTTAACACAGGTGAGAGTGTTGACGAGGACAAGGCTGGAGATCACTCTGTCATGATGATTGAGTTAGAATAACAGTCTGGAAGCTTAAAAAGGAGGGTGGTGATTGAAATCATTGTTCTTCCTCTGTTAACCATGGTTACCTGCAAGGAAACACGTGCCATCATCATTGCTTTGCACAAAAAGGGCTTCACAGGCAAGGATATTGCTGCTAGTAAGATTGCACCTAAATCAACCATTTATTGGATCTTAAAGGAGAGAGGTTCAATTGTTGTGAAGAAGGCTTCAGGGCGCCCAACAAAGTCCAGCAAGCACCAGGACCGTCTCCTAAAGTTGATTCAGATGCGGGATCGGGGCACCACCAGTGCAGAGCTTGCTCAGGAATGGCAGCAGGCAGGTGTGAGTGCATCTGCATGCACAGTGAGGCGAAGACTTTTGGAGGATGGCCTGGTGTCAAGAAGGGCAGCGAGAAAGCCACTTCTCTCCAGGAAAAACATCAGGGACAGACTGATATTCTGCAAAGGTACAGGGATTGGACTGCTGAGGACTGGGGTAAAGTCATTTTCTCTGATGAATCCCCTTTCCGATTGTTTGGGGCATCCGGAAAAAAGCTTGTCCGGAGAAGACAAGGTGAGCGCTACCATCAGTCCTGTGTCATGCCAACAGTAAAGCATCCTGAGACCATTCATGTGTGGGGTTGCTTCTCAGTCAAGGGAGTGGGCTCACTCACAATTTTGCCTAAGAACACAGCCATGAATAAAGAATGGTACCAACACATCCTCCGAGAGCAACTTGTCCCAACCGTCCAAGAACAGTTTGGTGACAAACAATGCCTTTTCCAGCATGATGGACCACCTTGCCATAAGGCAAAAGTGATAACTAAGTGGCTCGGGGAACAAAACATCGACATCTTGGGTCCATGGCCAGGAAACTCCCCAGACCTTAATCCCATTGAAAACGTGTGGTCGATCCTCAAGAGGCGGGTGGACAAACAAAAACCCACATTCTGACAAACTCCTAGCATTGATTATGCAAGAATGGGCTGCTATCAGTCAGGATGTGGCCCAGAAGTTAATTGACAGCATGCCAGGGCGGATTGCAGAGGTCTTGAAAAAGAAGGGTCAACACTGCATATTGACTCTTTGCATAAACTTAATGTAATTGTCAATAAAAACCTTTGACACTTATGGAATGCTTGTAATTATACTTCAGTATACCATAGTAACATCTGACAAAAATATCTAAAACCACTGAAGCAGCAAACTTTGTGAAGACCAATACTTGTGTCATTCTCAAAACTTTTGACCACGACTGTGCAGAGCAGCCTTTTCCACCATTTGGCATTGAAGTGACTCGCGTTACATCTCCGGGCCTGGAGATGTGTGTGTCTCACATAGGGATATGTACACTAGTCACTGATAGGAATCTGTGTCCCAGTCTGATCACTACCTGTGATCACTAGACTGCTGGGGAACGTCTGAGCTTGAAGTAAGCCGATCAGCCAGGTACATGATGACTGTGAAACATTAGCTGTCAAAACAAAGCCAGCTGCTGTGGATAGGGGCCAGGCCACACCTGTAGTGGCCTTGTTTACCTTATCAATACTTTTTCGGGCATGATGCCCCTGAATCAACATACAAAAATGGTTAGAATGTTATAATTGTTGTAAAAACAGATGATCCCAATATACACCATTATTCACATCAATACACGAAAATCTAAACAAAATCACAGAAAATCAAACACATTCTTCAGTAAAACGTTCCTTAATCAGCCTTTTGAATAGCCTTGGAGGCACTAGTTCATCCAACTTTAGAGAGCCTTTGAGATCATTCCACAAGTAAGGTGCAGAAAAACTAAAAGCAGATTTACATAACTCAGTGCAGATCGAAGGGATCTACAAAGTTAGCCATCCCTGAGACTGGTTCTGGAATCTTGTACATCTGTAAGTAAACAATGAAGTAAGTTACAGCGGAAGTTTATGCAGGAGGGCTTTATAAACAAAAATAATGCAATGCGTCAATCTACGAGACTTCAGAGGGCCAGCCTACTTTCTGATACAGAATGTAGTGATGTGTATTGAACCTATTGCCCGCAATAAAGCGTAGTGCACTATTATAAACTGCGTTCAATGGCTTCAAAACAGTGGCAGCTGCATTCATATAGATAATATTGACACAGTTTACAGATGTAGGATCTTAATTTGATCACTCTTTTGTTGCTGAGAGTTTTCCTGCATAGCAGGAAATGCAAACTTGTATTTTATTCAAGCTTTAAAAAGGCTTCTAAAGTTTGTATTTCCACTTTAAAATGTTAGACTTGATTTGCACTAAGGAAAAATGTATCAACCCCTACAAAAAATGTCCATTAATTATAATCCACATAATAATTCACATTTCCTGTTGCTGCAAGATGATTTTCCTGCTGTAGCATACTGGCTCAAATTAAGATACTACATCTGTATAACGCATATGAATGTCAACTGAATAATTTGTTTTCTGCTATTTAATGAAAGGCATGACTGTAAAAGAGGCCAATTTCAATTAGGGCTGGGAAGATACCATTATCGCAATATTTCTTTCCATGGCAAAAATGAAAACATGAAGCAGACTACACTTTTGGTCCTTTAGAAACCTGCTGTATATAAAATATGATGTACTATGTCTTGGAAAATAAATAAATGTGACTTTGGATGACAACATAATGATGTTTGTTTCCAACTTTATGGCTGTTTTCCTAAGGAAGTTAAATATGCTTTGTGTTTTGTTTCCTTGCCACGATACTAATGAGTATCGCTATTCTGGTATCCTCCTCTTAACTAACTCATCAACATTCTTTTTGAAAGAGAGCTTTTCGTCAGTCCAAATACCCAGATATTTATAAGCGGGCACACGATCAATGAGGGCACCATCCAATGTACATATGGATAAATTATAAGATGCATTTTTACATGATTTGGAAACTGTTTAATTCTAAGTCGAACACAGATCTTCTTGAGTGATGATATTGCAAGATGATTTGAATTGAAGTGAGTTAGCTATTTTAGGTTGTTTTTAGGCTTTCCTGCTTTCATTCCATGCATTGTTTTCTTCACGGGGCTTTCCGTAGTGCTTGTATAGCAATTCTAGGACAGCCACGCAACTCCTCTCACGCTAAGAACAAGTAAGGCCTCTGTTATACTGTGAAAGGTGGCAGTTAAATATGAAATGGCCATGCTTCTACAGCTTTTGGTATCGTAATGAATGCCGGAGTCAACAGGTTCAGAGGGGCTGGCATTTTTTTTTACTTTGATGTTTTTATGATTTAGTCATGTGTCCTAGTTAATTATACTGATAAAGTGACTCGATTTTAAAAAACAATTGTTCACACTTTGTGATGTTGAGTTCTGGGAGAGGAGGTAGAGAGGTATTGTCCGGGCAGTGTGGCTAGGTGAGCCATTCGTGTGTCATGTGGGGGGCAGCATTCCATTCCCGCTTGCTTGGCCCTCTTACCCCCCTGGCGTGCTCTCTCTAAACAGTTTAGCTCTCTTGGCATGCCTGTGGACTGACTGGGCTGCCTCATCACGCCTTGTAACGCTTAGTCATAAAACACAGGGTCAGTTCCAAATTGGCACCCAAATCCCTATATAGTGCACTACTTTTGACTGGAGCACTATGGGTTCTGTGCAATGTATAGGGTACCATTTGGGATGTAGCCACACTCTCCTAATCCGAGATATATCATCAGCTCTGAATGATAGCGATGCCAGAGAATGATTAGGGTTTAGAAGGATCACAGAAACCCAAGCTGACTGGTAACTGGCATAATGGTTCTGTGTGATCTTTTAACCAGACCACCGGGAAAACATGGCTGTGTGGAGGGTGTGTCCTCAAGCAATACTCGCAATGGGAGATCATTGCTCAGCCCATATAGTGTGTGTGTGTGTGAGGGTGTGTCCTCGTTGCCCTCTCTCAGCACACGATGACACACGCGTGAGTCAGGCTTAGAGGTCCACGAAATCCAGCAATGTCATAGAGGGGGTCAAACTAATTCAGTGATTTTCCATTCCCCTAAACCACTTACTCATGTTCTTTTGGATCTGTTTCAGTTGAGTTTCTTCCCCCAGAACATCCTGAGGAAAAGTGGATATCTTTAGAAACTAGATTTCAACCCAAAGTGATGTTTATTATATGAAAGATTTAATCAAAATGTAATATATTGCCTATGTTGATTGATGCCACTGACTCAAAAAATCTGTTTGACTCGAAACAGACATCAGTATTTTAAACAGAAATGATGGATGTTTCTCGGCTAAATAATCTCAATTTGAGATATTGCCCCACTTCGTTGACACATAGGAAGAGAACAAAAGACACAAGCTTTAGGCTAATTGGCAATTCAAATTAACAGCATGTTTGAATGTGTCGGTAGTGAGACAGACTTCTATAAACTAGGGCTGTGGCAATGCCAGTATCCCTATTATTATAGTAGGTTTTAATTTTTTTTATGGCAAAAATGGAAACACGAGCAGAAATCACTCTTTGGTCCTTTTAAAAACCTGCTGTATGTAAAATATTGGGTGGTATAGCTAGGAAAATAAATAAATGTGACTCTGGATGACAATATAATGACGTTTGTTTCCAACATTAAGGCTGTTTTTCTGAAGTTAAATCCGCTTCTTGTTTTGTTTCCTTGCCATGATACTAACGAGTATCTCTATACTGGTATCGTCCTGTCCCTAATATAAACCTACATGTTTTTTTAACAGTAACCATCTCTAGTAGCATTCAAAATGAAAAATACACACAAACTAAATCAAGGTAGCAACCTTTTGGCAATTGAAACTATCTGCTTATTAGGTAATTGTTGTTAATGATTTCCGGGCTAGTGCAGACAGTGCAGTGGGAATGTCCTGACAACTCTGAGCTGGACTGTGTTGTACACCATGACTTGAGATTCTCGCTTGGGCCCTTGTGACTTCCTTTGTGTCGCTATTGGCAGACAGGGGCGGCCGGACTATCCCAGTGACATCACAGCAGGATATCCAACATGTGGTTCCCATTCCCTGTACCTCCTTGCAACAGATTCCAGGAAATTTCCACCACTCTCTTAAAGAATATTGTAGGCTAGACTGGAGTGTTTGCCAGAGACATGATGATGGCTGCCTTAAAAAATTTTTTTTTAGAACAGGAAGTTATTAAGGCAGGGATTGGATGGTGGGTGTTTTAGCAGTATGCGCTTTGATGGGGATTTTCTGTATCAGGTAGGACAATACAGGGCGCTGAGAGTACGATAAAATAAATCAACCTGCTAACAGAAGCCCTCAGTGTAATGATTCTCCTCTCCTCAACCCTAACCCCTCAGGAACCAACCATGCGCTCTTCTGTTAACAAGCCACAGAATACAGATTTCACACCCCCTGGGACGTTCAAAAGGGGGACTTTTTTTTTTTTTCATTTAGCAGACGCTCTTATCCAGAGCGACTTACAGTTAGTAAGTGCATATATTTTTCATACTTAATTGGGTTCATGTGTTCTCTTTATGAGTCTAGATGTTCTGGCTGTCTCCAGCCAGATTCACTGGCTATGGCCAGTCTGTCTGACACTCATCAGTCTGACTGACTGGCTGGCTTTTACCCATGGTTTTAAGGAGGGTCTCTGGTGCATTTCTATCTTTACTGACATTATTAGAGATAGTCTGCATCCCAAATGGCATGCGCTTCCCTATATAGTGCTCTACTTTTGACCAGAGCACTATGGGTCCTCGTCAAAAGTAAAGTAGTGCACAATAAAAGGAATAGGGTGCCATTTTGGACATAGAAAAGCCTGTCCTATAAAACACAGATGTAGGCTACATGTATCACAACAATGATTGATTTCATGCATCCTGTTCTCCCAACCCCCCCCCCCCCCCCCCCCCCCCCCCCCGTCTAATTATGTGAATGGCAGTCATAAGGCGCCGATTAAGCCATTAAAGACCACTGTCTGGTTGCAGCTGACTGCCCTAGGGCTGTGTGTGTGTTTTTTTTTGTTTGTTTGTGCACGCGGAAGTGTGTCAGACCCCATGCTTGGCAGTACATTGGGTGACATTACTGCCATGCCCTTTTGACTGGTGGCTGTTTGACCCTGCTGTGGTCCAGCTACAGTGCTTCCTCTGTCTCTCTTGTTGGGGTGATGTGAAGGGGGCAGCCACAGTGCTCCCTCTGGTTGGAGGGAGGTGGGGGACAGCCACAGTGGTGCTCTCAAGCATCAGGGCAAGGCCCCTTTTCATGCTGTTTGTGGTATAAACCACTGTGTTTGGGCCACAATGAGTCGCTGGAGCGGACAGGAGACTCGGGACGTTGTGTGACATACTGAAAAAGTTGAAACGTCAATGCATACATTTAACACAATGTTTTGTTATTGTCTACTCTACTACTAATGTTGGCTGGAACCCAGTTTACAGTATAGTATCAGATTGGTGACCAGTGTACTAGCATTGAGGCTGTGTGGGGCTGAGTTGTTGTCTTTTGTTTGTATTGGCAGATGTGGACTTCAGTGATGTGGCCCTGCTCACCCCGGGGAGCAAGGAGATTATGTCACAGGCCCTGAAGGCCACATTCAGCGGCTTCACCAAGGAGCAACAGAGACTGGGCATGCCCAGAGGTAAGACCCCCCCCCCCCCCCCCGTTTAGGAGGGCACCACTACGTTACAAAATGTTCAGGGCCCGTATTCAAAAAGCATCTCAGAGTTGGATTGCTGATCTAGGATCAGTTTTGCATCTAAAATCACTCCTATTCTGAGACGCTTTATGAATATGGGCCCAGATAGAAATTAATTGTGTAGAATAGATGTCTGTACATGAAGTATATGAATCGTGTAAATTTTAGTAATTTCTATTTGAAATGTTCTGAACATTTTACCACAGTAAACACCCCCCGGAATTGAAAATGAACTGTCTCACACACAGGTCAATCCAAGTTTAAGATGGATGAAACAGTCAAACGACATACTAAAACAGAGCAATACCTGCCATATTTATTTTTCTCTGAGGCAGATTTCTTTCCCCAGCAGGAATGTGCTGCCTCAACAGTGTTTTACAACATGCCGGTGGGAACTGTCTGACAAAGCCAAGTTGGTTGTAAAACCAACTTGCAATATCCCTTGACATGACGACCCATTCACTCCCTTCAGAGCTGGCATGAGACCATGTGACCTGGTGGGAGAGTTGAAGGAGCAGCCTGTTAAGACTAAACAAACGTGTGTGGCGTGGATAGACAGTGAGTCACTCCGTCTAGGGGGCGACTGTTAATAAACGCCTATCAGTCTCTGCAGTTGCTGAGGAATTTTGGTGCAGGGAGTTTTGACTTTATCTGCCAAAGTCTAAGGATTGGCATACGGTGCGAGAGGGGAGGGTTATAACATCTGCAAACACCACACTATACAAGAAAGTGTATATGATGCTGCTCAAACAGTTTTGAGAATACATTTTATTTTTGGATTAGGTCCCACTGACTTAAAGCCGGAATCCCTAATTGTGAAACTGCTATGTCCGTTTGCGATATTACAACAACAAAGAAGTTACTTCAAACAAAGAACAGTTTTTTTCCCCCCCTCTGACATCATTGCACAACATATGATCCATATAGTCAGTGAATACACAGGGATCACACTAAGACAGTTTCTGATGTTACACCCCTTCCTCCTCTGTGTCCAGACCCCAGGCAGTGGTCAGAGAGCCAGGTGGGCCAGTGGCTGCTGTGGACAGTGAACGAGTTCAGCCTGAAGAGCGTGGACCTGCGCCGCTTCCGTATGGCCGGGGTAAGCCTCTGTGCCCTGAGGAAGGAGTGCTTCTTGGACCTGGCGCCTGACTTTGTGGGGGACATCCTGTGGGAACACCTGGAGATGATGCAGAGAGGTAGGTAGCACCTGTGTCATCGCTAGGATAGCAACAGATGGCTTTTTACATTATATTAACCCATGGCTATTAGCATCATTACTAGGCCAGCAAAATACGGCCATTTACATCATTACTAGGCCAGCAACATTTAGTAAGGCTATTAGCATCATTGCTAGGCCAGCAGCATACAGTAGTAGCTGTACAGTAGTAGCCTATGGCTTTTAGTATCAATGTTAGGCCAACAACGTACATTAAGTCTATTAGCATCATTGCGAAGCCAGCTACATAAAGTAAGGCTATTTGCTTCATTGCTACCACAGCAACATCTAGTAAGGCTATTAGCATCATTGCTATAGTTATTAGCACCATTACAAGGCTTGCAACATACCGTAAGGCTGTTAGCATCATTTCTAGGCTAGCAATACAACTTTTAGCATCATTGCTATATTTATATTTATTAAAGATCCCATTTAGCTGCTGCCAAGGCAGCAGCTACTCTTCCTGGGGTCCAGCAACATTAAGGCAGTTATATACAATTTAAAATATTACATGACATTACATTTCAGAACACTTTTCACTACACATTGTGTGCCCTCAGGCCACTACTCTATTACCACATATCTACAATACAAAATCCATGTGTACGTGTGTGTAGAGTGCGTGTCTTATCATGTGTATGTGTAAGCGTGTGTCTGTGGCTGTGTGTGTCTCTTCACAGTCCCCGCTGTTCCATAAGGTGTATTTTTATCTGTAAAAAAAAAAAAAAGATTATACTGCTTGCATCAGTTACCTGATGTGGAATAGAGTTCCATGTAGCCATGGCTCTATGTAGTACTGTGCACCTCCCGTAGTCTGTTCTGGACTTTGGGATTGTGAAAAGACATCTGGTGGCATATCTTGTGGGGTATGCATGGATGTCCGAGCTGTGTGCTAGTAGTTTAAACAGACCGCTCGGTGCATTCAGCATGTCAATACTTCTTACAAAAACAAGTAGTGATGAAGTCAATCTCCTCTACTTTGAGCCAGGAGAGATTGACATGTGTATTATTAATGTTATCAGGGTTACTCCAAGCAGTTTAGTCTCCTGAACTTGCTCAATTTCCACATTATTCATTACAATATTTAGTTGAGGTTTAGTGAATGATTTGTCCCAAATACAATGCTTTTAGTTTTAGAAATATTTAGGGCTAACTTAGTTCATGCCACCCATTCTGAAACTGACTGCAGCTCTTAAGTGTTGCAGTGATTTCACTCACTATAGTAGCTGACGTGTAAATACTACGGCAGCAGCAACATTTATTGCCTACTTTATTGCCTTCAAAGTATGAAAATGTATGCACACACTAACTGTAAGTCGCTCTGGATAAGACCGTCTGCTAAATGACTAAAATGTAAAATGCACTTTGGCTATATTAGCATAATTGCTAGCTATATTAGCATCATTGCTAGGCTATCGAGAGATTGTAAGGCTATCATCAGCGCAAAATACTTTTTTAACGGACAGCAAAGCCTATTGTATAAAACGTGTTAGCATCCGATTCCACAAACATTGATATTTTACTGTGGCGTTTAGTTGTTAGATTTTTTTTTTTTGTGTTACAGCAGAGATGGGGAAACAGTGTACCATCTTAACTAACGTGTCTTTCTTGGTAAAGATGTGAGGCATTTCCCCGTAAATGGCTTGATATCCACATTCCAGGAGTCCCGGTTCACTTATGACTACTTTGCCAGTGAGTATAGCTGCTCTGCCTCTGCCCAAAACCGAAGAGACACAACTACATTATTGTCCAAATCATGCTGTCCATTTTATAATGGAGAGAAATATCATTACTCCCTTTTTTGGGAGAGAGATGTAATTTCTCACCCCCAATTCCTCTCCATAGACTTTGGTACTGAACGCGCCCAGTGCGTCCTTCCATCAGACAACTCGGAGCCAGGCTTCATCACAGAGTCCTATCAGACACTTCTACCAACCACCTGTGAGGACCTGCTGTCAATCAAGAGTGAGAATGGACATTCTACTGGCCCACTGGGTCCTAAGCAGGGGGACTACCTCACCATCAAACAGGAAGTGGTCTCCCATGACAACATGTGCATGGGGCACGTCATTCGAGGTAAGACCACAGTCATGTAATATATAATAACATATGCCATTTAGCAGATGCTTTTATCCAAAGAGATTTACAGTAGTACGTGCATACAAATTGTATCTTATTGACCTCTGTGGAAATCAACCCCTCGACCCTGATGTTGAAAACGCCATGCTCTACCAACTCAGCCACATTCTCCTCCACCTTAAATGTTATAGAAGACATCATGGGAGAATGTTTGTGTGCTATATATAATATTCTACCGTACATTAAATGTATATGACATTTTAGCCGGGTAGAATCAGATTTAGCAAGGAGATCATTAAGGACATCGTGTGGATGGATATTCTTCACTGTGATGCAAATCAACATATTCAACTTTATGATCCTCATTATAAATACCTGGTTGGTGTTCAGTAGGGCACACGGTAGCAAATATTTGCTGCAGATTTTTTAAATTTTTTATTATTGGTTCAGGTAGTTCCTCCGTGCTTCATTTTGTTTCAAAACTTTTTCACCCAACTGAACACGGCCCTGGTATTCCACTCTTTTCCCTCCCAGGTAAAATTGGTGGCCAAGAATCCTTTGAGAGCCTAGAGGCTTGTGAGCGTCTCACCCAGTCCTGGGGCAGCCACTCCCCCTTCTGCAGCCTGCAGCGCATGCCCTCCTACGACAGCTTCGACTCTGAGGACTACCCGGCCACGCTGCGTGGCCACCCGGCCAAAGGCACCTTCAAAGACTATGTGAAGGAGCGCATGGACCTGACCAAAGACAAGTCTGTCATACCGGCAGCGGCTCTTGCGGGATACACAGGTGTGTGGTTATGTAACCCAAAAATTCAAAACAATTGCTGACTACCTGGTAGCAAAAGGTGACTATGGTATTTGTTTAATTGAATCCCAAAGAAATCAAATCAAATTTTATTTGCCACATGCGCCGAATACAACCGGTGTAGACCTTACAGTGAAATGCTTACTTACAAGCCCTTAACCCACAATGCAGTTTTCTTTTTTAAATGAAAAGAAAAGTGTTAAGTAAAAAATAGATAAGTAAATTATAGAAAATAATTAAAGAGCAGGAGTAAAATAAAAGAACAGTAGGGAGGCTATATACAGGGGGTACCGGTACAGAGTCAATGTGCGGGGGCACAAACAACAATACATTTTAAAGTAATAAACTGTATATGTTCCTTGGTTGTGCTTCCACAGGAAGTGGTCCTATCCAGCTGTGGCAGTTTCTGTTGGAGCTCCTGACCGACACATCCTGTCAGTCAGTCATCAGCTGGACGGGAGATGGCTGGGAATTCAAACTGACCAATCCCGATGAGGTGAGAACGTCCCTTCCACTTAAGCAACCAGGGAGGACCCTCTCAGGAAAGTCTGAAATGATGGCCCAATCAAGCAACACTTGATTTGATTATCACTTCATTCTATATCCAGCTACTAATTCACATTGACAAGACCTGATGGAAGAGACAAAGTAAAAAGTATGTTTGCTTGATCTTGCCATTGGGGATGAGGTGGAGCAAGATCATTTGACCCGCTCTCTCGCTCTCCTCCATCTTTTGTCCTCACTCCTCCCTCTCCTCTCCTCCTCCCCATCTCCTGTCCTCCAGGTGGCTAGGCGCTGGGGCCAGAGGAAGAACAAGCCCAAGATGAACTATGAGAAGCTGAGCCGCGGCCTGCGCTACTACTACGACAAGAACATCATCCACAAGACGTCTGGCAAGCGCTACGTCTACCGCTTCGTCTGCGACCTGAACGGCCTTCTGGGATACAGCGCAGAGGAGATCCACGCCATGCTTGACATTACGCCGGACACAGGAGAGTGATGTGTGGGGTCTGGCACCACCAGATTTTTTTTATTTTTTAGAGGGATTTTATTTTTTGGTAAAAAAAGACTGTGAAATCAACCGGTAATCAGCAAAAAAAAATTGCATTTACGAAATCTGTTCCCAAGCATTCCCATTAAAAAAATATGTGATCGTGTCTCAATGTAATCAAAGTATGAAATTATTGTTATTTTTAAATACAATCTCTTTTTATTATAATTTATGTTCTGGCAAAAATCGCCCGGAGGCTGATTCTAGTTGCCTACCGCTGTTGTAGGAGATTATGATATTATAATAATAATAATAATAATAAGCCATTTAGCAGACGCTTTTATCCAAAGCGACTTAGTCATGTGTGCATACATTTTTACGCATGGTGGTCCCGGGGATCGAACCCACTACCCTGGCGTTACAAGCGCCATGCTCTACCAATTGAGCTACAGAGGATCACAAGCAATCGCAATCGCAAAAAAACAAACATAATGCAAATACAATCAGACTCCTGTGAAGTTGCTGAAGACAATGGAAGCGAGTTACTTGGAAATGGACATGGACATCACCCGAGGAGGTGAGCGAATTCTATTCAAATGGCGCACATGGTAAAAAATGTACCCTTTGGGACCAAAAACAGGTGTTTTTCTGTGTTCAGTATTGTTTTCTGGAAACCACATTGACAATCCACAGCCATTTTAGCAGCCATTTTAGCAGCCACGCATTGGGCTTTTTGTGTCAGTCTCAAAGCAATGACTCTTACACAACAAGCTACTGAAGTCCTTTTGAAAGAATGATTCGTTTGAGGACTGCTACAGACATCCAGGTTATGGAGGGCAACACTAGTGCTCTATATATCTATCAAAGCCACCACTGTCATGTTTCCACCTGCCAAAAATATTTGTCCAATTTGCCATATTTTCCTGACCAAAGACATGCTTTTTTTTTTCTTTTTATTATACTGCACAAGCCATAATTCACTGTCTCGACATGCTTTGTCATGAGTTCCCCTAGATGTCAAGAGCTTTCACATTTCTACTGATACCCTAGGTTGTATTCACTAGAAATTAAATGGAAGAAAACTGACCAAAATGGGAGGGACTACCTGAACCTCTCCAATAAGAAACTAATTTGCGTTGCAAAAACTATTCTGTTGCAAAACGTTTTGCTACAGTTTGTTACGGTGTGCACTATTGAATACGAATATGGTTAGAAAGGTGTGAATTACTCTCATATTTGAGGGAACCAAACCCTAACACCAAATGCTGTAGCAAGGTCTAGAAATAGAAGTTCAGAATTATTTTACAGCATTTTTGTATCTTTATATTTAATTATATTTGTAACGTAAAGTTTTTCATAAAAACAAAACAAAGTTATATTTGATAAACTATGATTTAAAATGAGAAAGACAGCTGGTCCTATGCGAGGGTCCGTATTCATAAAGCATCCCATAGTTGGAGTGCTGATCTATGATCAGTTTTCCCTTTTTTAAGTTATTATGAAGATTACATTGAAGGGGGGTCCTATATCAACACTCTTAGTCTGAGACGCTTTGTGAATACGGGCCCAGGAGAAAAAAAGGCAGCAGTATCCTTTTTCTTGCTTTATACAAACACAAGATTTCTTGGGCTGATGCTGGCCCATCGCTGAACATTAAGAGCAGAGCTTTTATTATGATTGTACATGAGAATGTTGTATACCAAACAGTATAAACATATAAACAACTGTTGTGTGGGTCTCCTATTTTTACTCCTTCTCGCATACACACAAATGCATGCGCAACACACACCGACACACACACAGCTATAAATAGCAACAGTTTTGAGAAGCGGCCAGACAGACATCACTGCCAAACGTGGGGCTGCTGGACAGGAAATTCCCCCTGTTCCATGTGTCTAATCTAGCTGTTGATGTTGTGAATAAAGAAGTGATTTATCGTCCATTGTTTTGCCCCCTGTCGTCTCCGGATTACATGCTTAGGCCTATAGTATGTAACATGGGCTAAAACTAAGATATAAAACCGATTTACTGTGGAGTTCCATGTCAACTATTCCATTAATGGTGATAAAATCATTAATAATTTCATAATCAAATGGGGGGGAGAGACAGGTTAAATACGTATTTTTAAACCTTGAGACAATTGAGATATGGATTGTGTATGTGTACCATTCATAGGGTGAATGGGCAAGACAAAATATTTAAGTGCCTTTGAACGGGGTATGCCAGGTGCACCGGTTTGTGTCAAGAACTGCAACGCTGCTGGGTTTTTCACGCTCAACAGTTTCCCGTGCGTGTCAAGAATTGTCCACCACCCAAAGACATCCAGCCAACTTGACACAAGTGTGGGAAGCATTGGAGTCAACCTCGGCCAATATCCCTGTGGAACGCTTTGGACACCTTGCAGAGTCCATGCCACGACGAATTGAGGCTGTTCTGAGGGCAAAAGGGGGGTACAACTCTATAGGAAGGTGGTCTTAATGTTTTGTACACTCATAACATTGAACTGTTTATCAATGATAGAACATGTATTTTCTAGTCTTTTCTACTGCAAAAATAATGTTATGCATTGTTTGAAAGTACTTAGGGCAAGCAAATTGTCTGATGTGTAGAGTTGTAGTGACATGTTTTGGGTCTTTAGAAATCTATTTATTATTTTAAATGCCAGAAAGTAAGAAAGCATATTAAAATACTTATTTTTATAAATGTGACCCTAAATTTTGTCATTGAAAATCACTCATTACAAACATATACATACATACACACTACTGTTCAAAAGTTTGGGGTCACTTAGAAATGTCCTTGTTTTCCATGAAAAAATACATGAAATTAGTTTGAATAGGAAATATACCAAAATGATTAGGAAATGTAGTCATTGACAAGGTTAGAAATAATGATTTTTAATTGAAATAATAATTGTGCACTTCAAACTTTGCTTTCGTCAAAGAATCCTTGCAGACATTTGGCATTCTAGTTGTCAATTTGTTGAGGAAGAGATTTCACCCTATGCTTCCTGAAGCACCTCCCACAAGTTGGATTGGCTTGATGGGCACTTTTACGTACTATACGGTCAAGCTGCTCCCACAACAGCTCAATAGGGTTGAGATCCGGTGACTGTGCTGGCCACTCCATTGTAGACAGAATACCAGCTGACTGCTACTTCCCTAAATAGTTATTGCATAGTTTGGAGCTGTGCTTTGTCCTGTTGTAGGAGGAAATTGGCTCCAATCAAGCGCCGTCCACAGGGTATGGCATGGCGTTGCAAAATGGAGTGATAGCCTTCCTTCTTCAAGATCACTTTTACCCTGTACAAATCTCCCACTTTACCACCACCAAAGCACCTCCAGACCCTCACATTGCCTCCACCATGCTTGACAGATGGCATCAAGCACTCCTCCAGCATCTTTTCATTTGGTCTGCGTCTCACAAATGTTCTTCTTTGTGTTCCGAACACCTCAAACTTCGATTCGTCTGTCCATAACATTTTTTTCCAATCTTCCTCTGTCCAGTGTCTGTGTTCTTTTGCCCATCTTTAATTTTTATTGGCCAGTCTGAGATATGGCTTTTTCTTTGCAACTCTGCCTAGAAGGTCAGCATCCAGGAGTCGCTTCTTCACTGTTTACGTTGAGACTGGTGTTTTGCGGGTATTATTTAATGAAGCTGCCAGTTGAGGACCTGTGAGGCGTCTGTTTCTCAAACTAGACACTAATGTATTTGTCCTCTTGCTCAGTTGTGCACTGGGGCCTCCCACTCCTCTTTCTAAGTGAGCCCAAACGGTAGTGTGTGTGTGTATATATATATATATATACAGTTGAAGTCGGAAGTTTACATACACCTTAGCCAAATACATTTAAACTCAGTTTTTCACAATTTCTGACATTTAATCCTAGTAAAAATTCTGTGTCTTAGGTCAGTTAGGATCACCACATTATTTTAAGAATGTGAAATGTCAGAATAATAGTAGAGTGATTTTATTTCAGCTTTTATTTCTTTCATCACATTCCCAGTGGGTCAGAAGTTTACATACACTCAAATAGTATTTGGTAGCATTGCCCATTGGGATGGTGTTCTTCGGCTTGCAAGCGTCCCCCTTTTTCCTCCAAACATAACGATGGTCATTATGGCCAAACAATTATATTATTGTTTCATCAGACCAGAGGACATTTCTCCAAAAAGTACGATCTTTGTCCCCATGTGCAGTTGCAAACCGTAGTCTGGTTTTTTTATGGCGGTTTTGGAGCAGTGGCTTCTTCCTTGCTGAGCGCCCTTTCAGATTATGTCGATGTAGGACTCGTTTTACTGTGGATATAGATACTTTTGTACCTGTTTCCTCCAGCATCTTCACAAGGTCCTTTGCTGTTTTTCTGGAATTGATTTGCACTTTTCGCACCAAGGTACGTTCATCTCTAGGAGACAGAACGCGTCTCCTTCCTGAGCGGTATGACGGCTTCGTGGTCCCATGTTGTTTATACTTGCGTACTATTGTTTGTACAGATGAACGTGGTACCTTCAGGCGTTTGGAAATTGCTCCCAAGGATGAACCAGACTTGTGGAGGTCTACAATTTTTTTTCTGAGGTCTTGGCTGATTTGTTTTGATTTTCCTAATACCTTCACATGCTGTCAAGCAAAGAGGCACTGAGTTTGAAGGTAGGCCTTGAAATACATCCACAGGTACACCTCCAATTGACTCAAATGATGTCAATTAGCCTAAATGATGTATCAGAAGCTTCTAAAGCCATGACACAATTTTCTGGAATTTGTCAAACTGTTTAAAGGCACAGTCAACTTCTGACCCACTGGAATTGTGATACAGTGAATTAAGGTATTGAGGCTGACGTTTGGCAACTCGAACCTTCAGCTTCCTCCACAGATTTTCTATGGGATTACGGTCTGGAGACTGGCTAGGCCACTCCAGGACCTTAATGTGCTTCTTGAGCCACTCCTTTGTTTCCTTGGCCGTGTGTTTTGGGTCATTGTCATGCTGGAATACCCATTCACGACCCATTTTCAATGCCCTGGCTGAGGGAAGGAGGTTCTCACCCAAGATTTGACGGTACATGGCCCCGTCCATCGTCCCTTTGATGCGGTGAAGTTGTGCTGTCCTCTTAGCAGAAAAACACCCCCAAAGCATAATGTTTCCACCTCCATGTTTGATGGTGGGGATGGTGTTCTTGGGGTCATAGGCAGCATTCCTCCTCCTCCAAACACGGCGAGTGGAGTTGATGCCAAAGAGCTCGATTTTGGTCTCATCTGACCACAACTCTTTCACCCAGTTCTCCTCTGAATCATTCAGATGTTCATTGGCAAACTTCAGACGGCCCTGTATATGTGCTTTCTTGAGCAGGGGGACCTTGCGGGCGCTGCAGGATTTCAGTCCTTCACGGCGTAGTGTGTTACCAATTCTTTTCTTGGTGACTATGGTCCCAGCTGCCTTGAGATCATTGACAAGATCCTCCCGTGTAGTTCTGGGCTAATTCCTCACCGTTCTCATGATCATTGCAACTTCACGAGTTGAGATCTTGCATGGAGCCCCAGGCCGAGGGAGATTGACAGTTATTTTGTGTTTCTTCCATTTGCGAATAATCGCACCAACTGTTGTCACCTTCTCACCAAGCTGCTTGGCGATGGTCTTGTAGCCCATTCCAGCCTTGTGTAGGTCTACAATCGTGTCCCTGACATCCTTGGAGAGCTCTTTGGTCTTGGACATGGTGGAGAGTTTGGAATCTGATTGATTGATTGCTTCTGTGAACAGGTGTCTTTTATACAGGTAAACTGAGATTAGGAGCACTCCCTTTAAGAGTGTGCTCCTAATCTCAGCTCGTTACCTGTATAAAAGACACCTGGGAGCCAGAAATCTTTCTAATTGAGAGGGGGTCAAATACTTATTTCCCTCATTAAAATGCAAATCAATTCATAAGATTTTTTAAATGCGTTTTTCTGGATTTTTTTGTTGTTATTCTGTCTCTCACTGTTCAAATAAACCTACCATTAAAATTATAGACTGATCATTTCTTTGTCAGTGGGCAAACGTACAAAATCAGCAGGGGATCAAATACTTTTTTCCCTCACATATACAGTGGGGAGAACAAGCATTTGATACACTGCCGATTTTGCAGGTTTTCCTACTTACAAAGCATGTAGAGGTCTGTAATTTTTATCATAGGTACACTTCAACTGTGAGAGACGGAATCTAAAACAAAAATCCAGAAAATCACATTGTATGATTTTTAAGTAATTAATTTGCATTTTATTGCATGACATAAGTATTTGATACGTCAGAAAAGCAGAACTTAATATTTGGTACAGAAACCTTTGTTTGCAATTACAGAGATCATACATTTCCTGTAGGTCTTGACCAGGTTTGCGCACACTGCAGCAGGGATTTTGGCCCACTCCTCCATACAGACCTTCTCCAGATCCTTCAGGTTTTGGGGCTGTCGCTGGGCAATACGGACTTTCAGCTCCCTCCAAAGATTTTCTATTGGGTTCAGGTCTGGAGGCTGGCTAGGTCACTCCAGGACCTTGAGATGCTTCTTACGGAGCCACTCCTTAGTTGCCCTGGCTGTGTGTTTCGGGTCGTTGTCATGCTGGAAGACCCAGCCACGATCTTCAATGCTCTTACTGAGGGAAGGAGGTTGTTGGCCAAGATGTCGCGATACATGGCCCCATCCATCCTCCCCTCAATACGGTGCAGTCGTCCTGTCCCCTTTGCAGAAAAGCATCCCCAAAGAATGATGTTTCCACCTCCATGCTTCACGGTTGGGATGGTGTTCTTGGGGTTGTACTCAACCTTCTTCTTCCTCCAAACACGGCGAGTGGAGTTTAGACCAAAAAGCTCTATTTTTGTCTCATCAGACCACATGACCTTCTCCCATTCCTCCTCTGGATCATCCAGATGGTCATTGGCAAACTTCAGACGGGCCTGGACATGCGCTGGCTTGAGCAGGGGGACCTTGCGTGCGCTGCAGGATTTTAATCCATGACGGCGTATTGTGTTACTAATGGTTTTCTTTGAGACTGTGGTCCCAGCTCTCTTCAGGTCATTGACCAGGTCCTGCCGTGTAGTTCTGGGCTGATCCCTTACCTTCCTCATGATCATTGATGCCCCACGAGGTGAGATCTTGCATGGAGCCCCAGACCGAGGGTGATTGACCGTCATCTTGAACTTCTTCCATTTTCTAATAATTGCGCCAACAGTTGTTGCCTTCTCACCAAGCTGCTTGTCTATTGTCCTGTAGCCCATCCCAGCCTTGTGCAGGTTTACAATTTTATCCCTGATGTCCTTACACAGCTCTCTGGTCTTGGCCATTGTGGAGAGGTTGGAGTCTGTTTGATTGAGTGTGTGGACAGGTGTCTTTTATACAGGTAACGAGTTCAAACAGGTGCAGTTAATACAGGTAATGAGTGGAGAACAGGAGGGCTTCTTAAAGAAAAACTAACAGGTCTGTGAGAGCTGGAATTCTTACTGGTTGGTAGGTGATCAAATACTTATGTCATGCAATAAAATGCAAATTAATTACTTAAAAATCATACAATGCGATTTTCTGGATTTTTGTTTTAGATTCCGTCTCTCACAGTTGAAGCGTACATATGATAAAAATTACAGACCTCTACATGCTTTGTAAGTAGGAAAACCTGCAAAATTAGCAGTGTATCAAAAACTTGTTCTCCCCACTGTATATACAGTGTCATGCATTTTATTGCATGACATAAGTATTTGATCACCTACCAACCAGTAAGAATTCCGGCTCTCACAGACCTGTTAGTTTTTCTTTAAGAAGCCCTCCTGTTCTCAACTCATTACCTGTATTAACTGCACCTGTTTGAACTCGTTACCTGTATAAAAGACACCTGTCCACACACTCAATCAAACAGACTCCAACCTCTCCACAATGGCCAAGACCAGAGAGCTGTGTAAGGACATCAGGGATACAATTGTAGACCTGCACAAGGCTGGGATGGGCTACAGGACAATAGGCAAGCAGCTTGGTGAGAAGGCAACAACTGTTGGCGCAATTATTAGAAAATGGAAGTTCAAGATGACGGTCAATCACCCTCGGTCTGGGGCTCCATGCAAGATCTCACCTCGTGGGGCATCAATGATCATGAGGAAGGTGAGGGATCAGCCCAGAACTACACGGTAGGACCTGGTCAATGACCTGAAGAGAGCTGGGACCACAGTCTCAAAGAAAACCATTAGTAACACACTACGCCGTCATGGATTAAAATCCTGCAGCGCACGCAAGGTCCCCCTGCTCAAGCCAGCGCATATCCAGGCCCGTCTGAAGTTTGCCAATGACCATCTGGATAATCCAGAGGAGGAATGGGAGAAGGTCATGTGGTCTGATGAGACAAAAATATAGCTTTTTGGTCTAAACTCCACTCGCTGTGTTTGGAGGAAGAAGAAGGATGAGTACAACCCCAAGAACACCATCCCAACCGTGAAGCATGGAGGTGGAAACATCATTCTTTGGGGATGCTTTTCTGCAAAGGGGACAGGACGACTGCACCGTATTGAGGGGAGGATGGATGGGGCCATGTATCGCGAGATCTTGGCCAACAACTGCCTTCCTTCAGTAAGAGCATTGAAGATGGGTCGTGGCTGGGTCTTCCAGCATGACAACGACCCGAAACACACAGCCAGGGCAACTAAGGAGTGGCTCCGTAAGAAGCATCTCAAGGTCCTGGAGTGGCCTAGCCAGTCTCCAGACATGAACCCAATAGAAAATCTTTGGAGGGAGCTGAAAGTCCGTATTGCCCAGCGACAACCCCGAAACCTGAAGGATCTGGAAAAGGTCTGTATGGAGGAGTGGGCCAAAATCCCTGCTGCAGTGTGTGCAAACCTGGTCAAGGCCTACAGGAAACGTATGATCTCTGTAATTGCAAACAAAGGTTTCTGTACCAAATATTAAGTTCTGCTTTTCTGATGTATCAAATACTTATGTCATGCAATAAAATACAAATTAATTACTTAAAAATCATACAATGTGATTTTCTGGATTTTTGTTTTAGATTCCGTCTCTCACAGTTGAAGTGTACCTATGATAAACATTACAGACCTCTATATGCTTTGTAAGTAGGAAAACCTGCAAAATCGGCAGTGTATCAAATACTTGTTCTCCCCACTGTATATATATATATGTCTATATGTATGTATGTATGTACAGTTGAAGTCGGAAGTTTACATACACTTAGGTTGGAGTCATTAAAACTTGTTTTTCAACCACTCCACAAATTTCTTGTTAACAAACTATAGTTTTGGCAAGTCGGATAGGACATCTAATTTGTGCATGACACAAGTAATTAAACAATTGTTTAAACAATTGTTTACATACAGATTATTTCACTGTTTCACAATTCCAGTGGGTCAGAAGTTTACACACACTAAGTTGACTGTGCCTTTAAACAGCTTGGAAAATTCCAGAAAATGATGTTATGGCTTTAGAATCTTCTGATAGGCTATTTGACATCATTTGAGTCAATTGGAGGTGTACCTGTGGATGTATTTCAAGGCCTACCTTCAAACTCAGTGCCTCTTTGCTTGACATCATGGGAAAATCAAAACAAATCAGCCAAGACCTCAGAAAAAAATTGTAGACCTCCACAAGTCTGGTTCATCCTTGGGAGCAATTTTCAAACGCCTGAAGGTACCACGTTCATCTCTACAAACAATAGTACGCAAGTATAAACACCATGGGACCACGCAGCCATCATACCGCTCAGGAAGGAGACGTGTTCTGTCTCCTAGAGATGAACGTACTTTGGTGCGAAAAGTGCAAATCAATCCCAGAACAACAGCAAATGACCTTGTGAAGTTGCTGGAGGAAACAGGTTCAAAAGTATCTATATCCACAGTAAAACGAGTCCTATATCGACATAACCTGAAAGGCCGCTCAGCAAGGACGAAGCCACTGCTCCAAAACTGCCATAAAAAAACCTGTGGGGATCTATTTTCTCATAATTGGATTTGTATGTGATGAATAGCTTAGAAGGAATGCATTGGTGATTAAACATAGAAGGTTTGCACTGTACTGATATAAATTGTTTCACATAACAAGCTGTGATTCCTGTGAGGAACGTTAGGGGGTAGGATGAGATAAGAACTTGTGTCTCAAAATACTAGACTACACTGCTTCTTTGTGATCTGTGAACCGTCCTTGAACGTAGGTACATAGAGTACAGTGGAACGGTGTCTATGGGTGCTGACTCTACAGGTTGTTGTGATAACAACTTATGCCTGGCAACAGTGTGCAACAGTGGAGCGCCAAGGGTCTGGGACCAGCCTGTGCGCCAACGGATTGGCTGAGTAAGTATAAACCACGCTCAGTCTCTACTCTGATTGGCCAGCAGGGAACGGGAACTATCTCTGTCAGAGTATTTTAAGAAGAACTCATAACAATGGCTTAGTTCTCTGTCTGCCCTGCGTGGCATTTCAGTGAGCCCGTATACGAACCATCATACTTATCATACATACATTTAGCATATAATACATTTAGCTTGGATTGAATATCTCTTGATTATGTTTTCTCTTATTCCAATACCAGATTTGAATTACGCAATTTCTAACAATTGGTGACCTCCGACTGTGATCTGGTAGCGGAACTTCGCTGGAATTCATCCATCCCATTGGACATCGCTGTCGTCGAACGGTGTGTTTCACAAAGTGCCCGGGCTTCTAAAAACAGGTAAGCAGACACCTATTGTTATGTAACTAAAGTTCTGCACATTGGCTTTATCCAAATTAATTTTGTGAAGCACCTGTTTGATATAAGTGAACCGTATTGTACTATAAATAACGATTACAGTATACTACTTCGATTTCATAATATACTATGCAAATGTTTGATAATTGTGATGGTTAAACCCATGGGAATTGTAGGATTAGACAGTGCGAGCTATGACTGAAACTCATAGGAGGTACTTTAAATAGTTAGACAGTGCGAGCTATGACAAACTCATAGGAGGTACTTTAAATAGTTAGACAGTGCGAGCTATGACAAACTCATAGGAGGTACTTTAAATAGTTAGACAGTGCGAGCTATGACAAACTCATAGGAGGTACTTTAAATAGTTAGACAGTGCGAGCTATGACAAACTCATAGGAGGTACTTTAAATAGTTAGACAGTGCAAGCTATGATTGAAACTCATAGGAGGTACTTTAAATAGTTAGACAGTGCGAGCTATGACAAACTCATAGGAGGTACTTTAAATAGTTAGACAGTGCGAGCTATGACAAACTCATAGGAGGTACTTTAAATAGTTAGACAGTGCAAGCTATGATTGAAACTCATAGGAGGTACTTTAAATAGTTAGACAGTGCGAGTGTTGTCGTATGCATGAGAGTGTGAATGATAAACCTGTATACCTTGATAGAAAACTAATTGGGAATTAAAGACGTCTGTGGCTGTCCACACTGTATAATTTGTGGATAACTGTTGGGTTTGTGGTTGCTTAAACCGTATAACCCCTTAATAACAATTGGGAACATAAAGCTAAAGTGATGAATGGCTATAGTGTGACTGAACTGAAACTTTTGAGCTGATATGATTGAACTGTGGCGTTTGATGTTTGACATAGCATAATACTGGTTTTGAATAGTTGTGTTGAAGCAATTCGGTTTATTATTTGATTTAATGTTTGATGTTCGACATAGCATAATACTGGTTTTAGGTGCTTGGGTTGAGGCTATTTGGTTTATTATTTGATTTAACGTTTGATGTTTGACCCTGCAAAATACTGGTTAAATAATTAGACTGAAATAATTTGGTTTATCGTTGAAATATAAATATGCACCGACTTTAACTAATTAGGTGGGAATAATTTGATTTAAATAAATAGACTAAAGTACTTTAAATAACGGCAGAATATTGGAAACGCTAAAACGAAAAACAGACAAAGCCTGTTCCCACTGGATACAGAAGGGAGAGTTGCGAGGGGAGGGGCTGGAGACAGCGAGAGTGTGGCTTTTGAAGAGTCAGGAGAGAAAAGGGGGGTGATTTGTGTCGATTGGGAGTTGGCTGGGAACACCACGGGGCGATTGTTTGAGAGGTGCCTGTGGGTTTCTGACGATATATACATATGAACTTGCTCACCCGAACGTAGACGTACATCATGGGTGAGAAAGTAGAGAATATTTACATTTGCATTTTTGGTAATTTGGCAGACGCTCTGGTACAGAGCGACTTATGGGAGCGATTGGGGTTGAGTGCATTGCTCAGGGGCACATCGGCAGATTTTTCGCCTGGTCGGCTCGGGGATTGGAACCGGCGACTTCTCGGTTGTTGGCGCGGCACTATTGGTCACTAAGCTACCTGCCGCCCCATATGAGTTTAAGGTTGTGCCGTTGTTTGATCATGTGATAAGGTTTAATGGGTAATCGGACCATAACTAATGTGGTTATGGAAGTAATGTATAAATAGTGGAGAGCCAATAGGGGGCTCCATTGAACTATTATGGTTTATTTGGCATTTCAATGGCATAAGGGGAAATCTGTATGTATGAGGGGAATTCGATTATGTATTATTATAGTATTATGGACTTTACTACAGCAATAGAGGATGGTTAATGTTGTTACGTTAGTTTTTAAACCCGATGATAGAGGTAAATGCAGAACGCTGTTAGAGAGTGTGTTTTATTTTTGCTACTAGGGTGTTTGAGATGAGAGGGCTGGCTAGACGGAGAGTGATGACGTGGATGGTTGTGCGACATGGAAGTTGTTGTTGTTTGGCGTGCTTTGAAAGCATCGCGGAATGTGTGGGGTGACTTGCGATGAATGTAGAGGGTCCCTGGTTCGAACACAGGTAGGGACAGTAGGTAAAGCTTTCGCATTGGGGCTATAGACCTAGATTACTATGTGGATTGAGAAATGTGAAAGGTTGAATTAGATAGCTTAAGTAGAAGTATTCTAGAAAGGTCTATGAAAATATGTTACTAGGTCCCCTTCCCCGTTGGATAGAAAGGAGCAAGGGGAGGGGTGAGAGATAGTTCAAATGTTAGGAACATCATTAAATGTATGCTTATCAACGATAGCAAGTATTTGTTTTATTAATTAGGGCCTAATCAGAGAGAACAGTTAAAGAAATTGAATAGCGAACTGAAATGGGTTAGCGGGAAAATACAAATAGTTGGTAAATTTTAGAACGATAATTTATTTTCGTTACGGAGAAGCAAGTGGCATTGGCTGTTGTGCTGGGGGAATAGCGCAAGCCTGTGGTGGGTTCTGGATTTGTTATAAACAAACTTATATTTTAAACTAAAGTGATGGAATAGGCTACAATTATAACATTATCAGAAAAAAGGCACAATTTAATGTGAAATAGTTATTACAATTATTATTAATAGTTATTCCAGTTATTATCATTGATCCAGTAATGATAGAAGGATAGTAGAGGAAAGGCAAGGGATTAAATCTCATTTAGGGAAAGCAGAAGAGTATGAAATATTAGGGAGAAAATACCATTAACTGAGGGAACATTTGATGTAACCGTGATTGTATTGGCTAAAAACTGAAATGTGACATTTACAGGGGGGACAGGAACAATAGAAGGGGAGACAGATTTTCCTAGGGGGTTGAACAAATAATTGATAATGGATCATTTGAGATGAGATCACATGTAGCAGAGTTAGGGTAATCAATTAAATAATCATTGTATACTCGAGGAATTTTGAGTGGTTTTATGGATTAGTTATGAGGAATTAGATTGATACAAACAATTATTGATGGGTTAAGACTGGGGATATCTGTATCATGTTTTGTGTGTACTACCATCTTTAGTTTATAACCAGGAGAAAGAGATTAGCTCATCTCATTGGAATGTTGCCCAGGGCTAGGGGGAGCAGTAGTGAAGTTAGGCAGTATTTAGGTCATAAAAGTGAGCTACCAAATTAAGTGAGGCCTGGCTATTTGTGGTTGTTGTTTTTCAAATTGGGTTTTTCAAACAAAAAACAACACACCTAGTATGATGTTTATAAAGCCTTGTTGTTTTAATTTTGGGTTTTTTCAGCAGGTCAAGGGTGATAGGTCTTAGAAGAGCACACACAGTGAATTGTATGGAGTTTTTTAGGTTTTGGCTGAGTTTGGGGTATATATGATTTTCTATGAGAATGAATGTCATGAGGACTTAATGAACACTTGGGATAACTAACATTTATGAAATATTTAGAATAATGGTAATGTTTAGTATACTATGGGATGGAACAGTTCGTTGAATGATTTCAATGGCCTCTGAACTCTGTTTTAACTTTCTGGTGTTAATTAATCATCCACACTAGTAAATTCTAAAGGCATGAGAGGAGGACTTTAAGATAGTTTATTTTACTAAGTTAAGGGTAATTTATAATACTGTGAAAAGTGTGAAGAAGATTATAATTTGGTAATAATATATATGATTTGAACCATAAAATAACAGAAGAGAGAGTGGAGGGATGGCAATTGGATAATGAATTACCAATATTACCTAAGTGATTGTTTAGGTAGGTGGTAATATTGACACATGGGCAAATCATGTGTCAAAAGGGGGATGGTAGGATTAAATAATAAATATATACGAAGGAGAGGACAAAATACTTTTTAAAAAACCCAACAAGAATAGAAATTGAGAGCTGAACATGTATGTGTGAAGATAGTTTATTAACCACATCCGTAAGTCAGAGGTTTTGTGCCCCACAGGTGAACTAAAGGAGAAGGTGACCCACTCTATCTAACCAGGAGACTGGTGAGCATCCAGTCCCTAAAGAAGAAAAACTGGAAGCAGGCCTGTTGGGAAGGGCCCTACCAAGTCCTAATAGATCCACCTGGGTGCATGTCACACACTGCAAAAAGGTAAACCCAGCTACACCTGACGAACAAACACAGAGTTAGGAGAAAGAACCGATCACCACTAGGGCTCGGGGGTTGGCTCCTCTGTAGCTCTATTGGTAGAGCATGGCGCTTGTAACGCCAGGGTAGTGGGTTCGATCCCCGGGACCACCCATACGTAAAAAAAAATTATGCACACATGACTGTAAATCGCTTTGGATAAAAGCGTCTGCTAAATGGCATATTATTATTATTATTATATTATTATTATTATTATTATTATTTTTAATGAAGATTCCCTTACCCTGTCTGATCATCCCTGTGTGAGTTCGATAGAAGGTAAAGCAATGGGTTGGCCTCTGGCGTCTGACATGTTCTCAGGGCGAGGGTGGGGATTCACAGGTCTCCTGACGGTAGGTAGCTGTCTGATTGTGGGGGCCATATTCTTAACACACTCAAACCCTCCTGATCAGCCAGAAGTAGTAGTTAACCTAACACAAGTTGATAAAATAATACCTGAGCACAGTCTACGAAGGCATAGGAGACAGCTAGACGTAGGGAAAGGGGAAGTACTAGGGACCGTAGGGAAGGACATCACCTTTTGAGGTCTTTGCGGACCAGTTGGGGACTACTGGCTGGTAGTATCGTAAAGGATGGGAAATATATATGTAAGTCACCATGTACATCCTGGGACTATGTAGTTATGATATGTCAATCTCCATACACAGTTTAAGGACAGGTGTAGTATTGTGAAAGTAGGGAATTACCAGAAATGGCAGTGCGACCCATATAAGGGTAGGTACTGTCTGAAGGTCTGAATTACGCTAAAACAGGTTACAGACCTGACAAGTGAGATATCCTCTTCAACTGGGGCACCCTATAGAGTAAACCTCTCTGAGGGAGGTAGTGAGACCAGGGCTGTGGTGAAGATAGTGCAAACTGTAGACCTGAAGGAAGTAGTACAGGTGGAGACAGGGTAAAGAAATCTTAACCTGTGGTTGGAATGGATTCAGTATACGGCAATAACTATGTCTAAAGAGGACTGTTATGCCTGTGGGACAGCCAAACCAAGGTTAACAACTACTCCGTTCCACTTGACAGGCTTTAACTCTCTGTCAGGTTTATCCTCCATGATTAAATTGTTCAAGCCACCTGGGAATGTGGTGAAGGAGTCTTATGGTAACTTGCACTATCTGTATCCCCCGATAACAAAGTCACCCCAGCCTAGGTTGTCTTCGTTTGAAGTCTCAGGGGATTCTTATTATTGTTTTTCTAGGACTAATAAGATAGGATACAGGGTAGGACATTTTAGCTCCTGCTCCCACACAGAGAATATCACAACTAAAGAGACCATGACTAATCTCTCCTCTTTGTTGCAGCCAGAGGATTTTAGGAACCAAAACCAGGCCCGTGCTGACATCTGATGGTTGAGTGGTGATAACAGATTGTGAACTCACCTACATACGCAAACAATCAAACGTGTCAGAGACTGGTGAGTTGTCACGTAGAAAGTAGGACCTCCTCCCGGGATCCTTTGATGAAAGGATATATATTGATGGGATAGGAGTACCCCGAGGGGTTCCAGAAGAATTCAAAGCTAGGAATCAGATCGCAGCTGGGTTTGAATCAAGTATTTTCTGGTGGTCAACAATTAATAAAAACGTAGATTGGATAAATTATATTTACTATAACCAGCAAAGATTTATAAACCACACTCGTGATGCAATAAAGGGATTAGCTGAGCAGACAGTGGCAACTAGCTTAATGACATGGCAGAATAGAATAGCTTTAGATATGCTTTTGGCTGAGCGGGGTGGAGTTTGTGTTCTGTTTGGATCTATGTGCTGTACTTTCATCCCCAAACAATACAGCACCGGACGGGTCCGTGACCAAAGCGCTTCAGGGACTCACCACGCTGGCGAACGTGGTATTGATAGTTCCCTAAACGGTTGGTTTGATAACATATTTGGTAAATGGAAAACTATTGTTGTAACTATTCTGGGTGAAGTTATAGCTTCTATGGGTATACTTGTTCTTTGTGGATGTTGTCTTATTCCCTGTGTCTGAGGGTTGGTGAGAAAGGAGATGGAGAAGGTGGTTTCCCAACAGATGGTGAGATAAGGCCCAATCCCGGACTCCGACCTAAGGAATGAAGGATATGACCTACCAGGCTTGGTGGAGTGACACCCTAGAGGGTGTCTAAAGGGGGCCAAAATGTACTTCCCTGTTTGTGTTTTATGCTTTATTAATCAAGTTAACCATTGTGATTGTTTATTCCTCCTGATGTGAAGGTAAAGGATTCCTGGGTGGCTGGTAGCCAACTCAGTACATGTTAGGTGTAGACGGAAGGACTGAGGGTTTTTATTTTTTATTATCATTATTGCCTATTAATAAAAGTGTGATTCTTTTTGTTTGTATTGTATTTTAATGAGTGACACCCTAGAGGGTGTCAATACGGGGAATCCTAAATTTCACAGAAATTTCTTATTTTGGGTTTTCTTATTTTGGGTTCACACCCAGTGGGTGTGAAAAGGGGGATTGTGGGGATCTATTTTCTCATAATTGGATCTGTATGTGATGAATAGCTTAGAAGGAATGCATTGGTGATTAAACATAGAAGGTTTGTACTGTACTGATATAAATTGTTTCAATTAACAAGCTGTGGTTCATGTGAGGAACGTTAGGGGGTAGGATGAGATAAGAACTTGTGTCTCAAAATACTAGACTACACTGCTTCTTTGTGATCTGTGAACCGTCCTTGAACGTAGGTAGATAGAGTACAGTGGAACGGTGTCTATGGGTGCTGACTCTACAGGTTGTTGTGATAACAACTTATGCCTGGCAACAGTGTGCAACAGTGGAGCGCCAAGGGGCTGGGACCAGCCTGTGCGCCAACGGATTGGCTGAGTAAGTCTAAACCACGCTCAGTCTCTACTCTGATTGGCCAGCAGGGAACGGGAACTATCTCTGTCAGAGTATTTTAAGAAGAACTCATAACAATGGCTTAGTTCTCTGTCTGCCCTGCGTGGTATTTCAGTGAGCCCATATACGAACCATCATACTTATCATACATACATTTTGCATATAATAAATTTAGCTTGGATTGAATATCTCTTGATGATATTTTCTCTTATTCCAATACCAGATTTGAATTACGCAATTTCTAACAAGCCAGACTACGGTTTGCAACTGCACATGGGGACAAAGATCGTACTTCTTGGAGAAATGTCCTCTGGTCTATAACTGTTTGGCCATAATGACCATCGTTATGTTTGGAGGAAAAAGGGGAATGCTTGCAAGCCGAAGAACACCATCCCAACCGTGAAGCACGGGTGTGGCAGAATCATGCTGTGGGGGTGCTTTGCTGCAGGAGGGACTGGTGCAGTTCACAAAATAGATGGCATCATGAGGAAGGAAAATTATGTGGATATATTGAAGCAACATCTCAAGACATCTGTCAGGAAGATAAAGCTTGGTCGCAACTGGGTCTTCCAAATGGACAATGACCCCAAGCATACTTCCAAAGTTGTGGCAAAATGGCTTAAGGACAACAAAGTCAAGGTGTTGGAGTGGCCATCACAAAGCCCTGACCTCAATCCTATAGAAACTCTGTGGGCAGAACTGAAAAAGCGTGTGCGAGCAAGGAGGCCTACAAACCTGACTCAGTTACACCAGCTCTGTCAGGAGGAATGGGCCAAAATTCACCCAACTTATTGTGGGTAGCTTGTGGAAGGCTACCCGAAACGTTTGACCCAAGTTAACCAATTTATAGGCAATGCTACCAAATACTAATTTAGTGTATGTAAACTTCTGACCCACTGGGAATGTGATGAAAGAAATAAAAGCTGAAATAAATAATTCTCTCTACTATTATTCTGACATTTCACATTCTTAAAATAAAGTGGTGATCCTAACTGACCTAAGACAGGGAATTTTTACTAGGATTAAATGTCAGGAATTGTGAAAAACTGAGTTTAAATGTATTTGGCTAAGGTGTATGTAAACTTCTGACTTCAACTGTATATATGTGTGTGTGTGTATACGTGTGTGTGTATATATATATATACATATGTGTGTGTATATATATATGTGTTTGTATATATATGTGTATGTATATATATATATATATGTGTGTGTATATATGTATATATATGTATGTGTGTATATATGTGTGTATATATATATGTGTATATATGTGTGTATGTGTATATATATGTGTATATATATGTGTGTATATATATATATGTGTGTATGTGGATATTTATGTGTATGTATGTGTATAGATGTGTATATGTGTATATGTATGTGTATGTGTATATATATGTATGTTTGTGTATGTGTATATATATGTATGTATGTATGTATGTATGCATGTATGTATGTATGTATGTGTATATGTATATATGTGTGTGTATATATATATAATGTGTGTATATATGTATATACATATATGTATGTACAGTGGGGAAAAAAAGTATTTAGTCAGCCCCCAATTGTGCAAGTTCTCCCACTTAAAAAGATGAGAGAGGCCTGTTTCATCATAGGTACACGTCAACTATGACAGACAAAATGAGATTTTTTTTTCCAGAAAATCACATTGTAGGATTTTTAATGAATTTATTTGCAAATTATGGTGGAAAATAAGTATTTGGTCAATAACAAAAGTTTCTCAATACTTTGTTATATACCCTTTGTTGGCAATGACACAGGTCAAACGTTTTCTGTAAGTCTTCACAAGGTTTTCACACACTGTTGCTGGTATTTTGGCCCATTCCTCCATGCAGATCTCCTCTAGAGCAGTGATGTTTTGGGGCTGTCGCTGGGCAACACGGACTTTCAACTCCCTCCAAAGATTTTCTATGGGGTTGAGATCTGGAGACTGGCTAGGCCACTCCAGGACCTTGAAATGCTTCTTACGAAGCCACTCCTTCGTTGCCCGGGCGGTGTGTTTGGGATCATTGTCATGCTGAAAGACCCAGCCACGTTTCATCTTCAATGCCCTTGCTGATGGAAGGCGGTTTTCACTCAAAATCTCACGATACATGGCCCCATTCATTCTTTCCTTTACACGGATCAGTCGTCCTGGTCCCTTTGCAGAAAAACAGCCCCAAAGCATGATGTTTCCACCCCCATGCTCCACAGTAGGTATGGTGTTCTTTGGATGCAACTCAGCATTCTTTGTCCTCCAAACACGACGAGTTGAGTTTTTACCAAAAAGTTCTATTTTGGTTTCATCTGACCATATGACATTCTCCCAATCCTCTTCTGGATCATCCAAATGCACTCTAGCAAACTTCAGACGGGCCTGGACATGTACTGGCTTAAGCAGGGGGACACGTCTGGCACTGCAGGATTTGAGTCCCTGGCGGCGTAGTGTGTTACTGATGGTAGGCTTTGTTACTTTGGTCCCAGCTCTCTGCAGGTCATTCACTAGGTCCCCCCGTGTGGTTCTAGGATTTTTGCTCACCGTTCTTGTGATCATTTTGACCCCACGGGGTGAGATCTTGCGTGGAGCCCCAGATTGAGGGAGATTATCAGTGGTCTTTGTCACGGTCGTCGAGGAGTGAAGGAGACCAAGGCGCAGCGAGTGAAAAGAACATGTTGACTTTATTTACTTAAAGCAACCAAAAACAACAAATCAAAGCGACGAATGTGAAGTCCAATAGTGACAAAGACTAAACAGGAACAATAACCCACAATGCCCACAAGAAAACATACAGAATAAATATGGCTCCCAATCAGAGATAACGAGCCGACAGCTGACACTCGTTACCTCCGATTGGGAGTCAATGACCAAACCTAGAAATACACACAACAGAACTACCAACATAGAAATACACCCAAAACACAACCAACCGAATACCACAACAAATACCCAACAAAACAAATACACCCTGGCTCAAATCCAAAAGTCCCGGAGCCAGAGTGTTACAGTACCCCCCCCTAAAGGTGCGCACTCCGGGCGCACCAGCATACAGTCTCGGGGAGGGTCTGGGTGGGCGTCTGTCCACGGTGGCGGTTCTGGCCCTGGTCGTGGTCCCCACCCCACCTTAGTCACCACCCGCTTCCCTAGCCTCCTCCACATGACCACCCCCCAATTAAACCCCACTGGATTAAGGGGCGGCACCGGACTAAGGGGCAGCACCGGACTAAGGGGCAGCACCGGACTAAGGGACAGTACCTGACTAGCTGGTTCTGGCGGATCCTGGCTGGACGGCTCTGGCGGATCCTGGCTGGACGGCTCTGGCGGATCCTGGCTGGCGGAAGGCTCTGGCTGATCCCGGCTGGAAGGCTCTGGCGGATCCCGGCTGGACGGCTCTGGCGGATCCTGGCTGGACGGCTCTGGCGGATCCTGGCTGGACGGCTCTGGCGGATCCTGGCTGGACGGCTCTGGCGGATCCTGGCTGGCGGAAGGCTCTGGCTGATCCTGTCTGGCGGAAGGCTCTGGCTGATCCTGTCTGGCGGAAGGCTCTGGCTGATCCTGTCTGGCGGAAGGCTCTGGCTGATCCTGTCTGGCGGAAGGCTCTGGCTGATCCTGTCTGGCGGAAGGCTCTGGCTGCTCCTGTCTGGCGGAAGGCTCTGGCTGATCCTGTCTGGCGGAAGGCTCTGGCTGCTCCTGTCTGGCGGAGAGCTCTAGCGGCTCCGGTCTGGCGGACGGCTCTGAAGGCTCATGGCAGACGGGCGGCTTTGCAGGCTCAGTACAGACGGGCAGTTCCTGCGGCGCTTGGCAGACGGACAGTTCAGACGGCGTTGGGCAGACGGGCAGTTCAGGCGCCGTTGGGCAGACGGACATTTCAGACGGCGTTGGGCAGACGGACAGTTCAGGCCCCGTTGGGCAGACGGCAGACTCTGGCCGTCTGAGGCGCATCGTAGGCCTGGTGCGTGGTGCCGGAACAGGAGGTACCGGGCTGAGGACACGCATCTCAGGGCTAGTGCGGGGAGAAGCAACAGGGCATGCTTGGCCCTGGGGACGCACCGTAGGCCTGATGCGTGGTGCCGGAACTGGAGGTACCGGGCTGAGGACACGCATCTCAGGGCTAGTGCGGGAAGCAGCAACAGGACGCACAGGACTCTGGGGACACACAGGAGGCTTGGTGCGTGGTGTATGCACTGGTGGTAAAGGGCTGGAGACACGCACCATCGAGCCAGTGCGTGGAGGAGACACCGGGCTCTGAAGACGCACAGGAAACCTGGTGCGAGGTGTAGGTACTGGTGGTACTGGGCTGGAGCGAGGAGGTGGCGCCGGAAATACCGGACCGTGCAGGCGTACTGGCTCCCTTGAGCACTGAGCCTGCCCAACCTTACCTGGGTTGATGCTCCCCGTCGCCCGACCAGTACGGGGAGGTGGAATAACCCGCACCGGCCTATGTGGGCGAACCGGGAACACCATGCGTAAGGCTGGTGCCATGTACGCCGGCCCGAGGAGACGCACTGGTGACCTGCTGCGTGGGACCGGCTTCATGACATCCGGCTCAACACTCAATCTGGCCCGGCCGATACGTGGAGCTGGACTGTACCGAACCGGGCTATGCCTGCGTACAGGAGACACCATGCGCTCAACTGCGTAACACGGTGTCTGCCCGTACTCTCGCTCTCCACGGTCAGTCCAGAGAGTAGGCGCAGGTCTCCTACCTGACTTCGCCACACTCCCTCTTAGCCCCCCCCCCAAGAAATTCTTGGGTAGTACCCACAGGCTTCCAGTCTTGCCTCCGTGCTGCCTCCTCATATCGCCGCCTCTCGGCTTTAGCTGCCTCCAGCTCTTCACGAGGACGGCGATATTCTCCCGGTTGTGCCCACGGCCCCTTACCATCCAGAATCTCCTCCCATGTCCATGAATCCTTTATGGGTGGATATAAATCCTGTGTAGGTGGATCCTGTTGCCGCTTGACACGCCGCTTGGTCCTTTTAAGGTGGGTTATTCTGTCACGGTCGTCGAGGAGTGAAGGAGACCAAGGCGCAGCGAGTGAAAAGAACATGTTGACTTTATTTACTTAAAGCAACCAAAAACAACAAATCAAAGCGACGAATGTGAAGTCCAATAGTGACAAAGACTAAACAGGAACAATAACCCACAATGCCCACAAGAAAACATACAGAATAAATATGGCTCCCAATCAGAGATAACGAGCCGACAGCTGACACTCGTTACCTCCGATTGGGAGTCAATGACCAAACCTAGAAATACACACAACAGAACTACCAACATAGAAATACACCCAAAACACAACCAACCGAATACCACAACAAATACCCAACAAAACAAATACACCCTGGCTCAAATCCAAAAGTCCCGGAGCCAGAGTGTTACAGTCTTGTATAATAATATAATATAATATAATATGCCATTTAGCAGACGCTTTTATCCAAAGCGACTTACAGTCATGCGTGCATACATTTTTTGTATGTCTTCCATTTCCTAATAATTGCTCCCAGAGTTGATTTCTTCAAACCAAGCTGCTTACCTATTGCAGATTCAGTCTTCCCAGCTGGTGCAGGTCTACAATTTTGTTTCTGGTGTCCTTTGACAGCTCTTTGGTCTTGGCCATTGTGGAGTTTGGAGTGTGACTGTTTGAGGTTGTGGACAGGTGTCTTTTATACTGATAACAAGTTTAAACAGGTGCCATTAATACAGGTAACGAGTGGAGGACAGAGGAGCCTCTTAAAGAAGAAGTTACAGGTCTGTGAGAGCCAGAAATCTTGCTTGTTTGTAGGTGACCAAATACTTATTTTCCACCATCATTTGCAAATAAATTCATTAAAAATCCTATAATGTGATTTTCTGGATTTTCTTTTCTCAATTTGTCTGTCATAGTTGACGTGTACCTATGATGAAAATTACAGGCCTCTCTCATCTTTTTAAGTGGAAGAACTTGCACAATTGGTGGCTGACTAAATACTTTTTTCCCCCCACTGTATATATGTATGTATATATACATATATGTATGTGTGTGTATATATGTATATAAATGTGTGTATATATATATATATATACACACACACACACACACACACACAGTACCTTCAGAAAGTATTTTTTTGCGTTACAGCTTGAATTCAAAATGGATTAAAACCCAATTATGACAAAGTGAAAACATGTTTTTAGAAATTATAGCAAATTTATTGAAGATGATATGCATAAATATCTCATTTACGTAAGTATTCACACTCCTGAGTCAATACTTTTTGTTGAAGCACCTTTGGCAGCAATTACAGCTGTGAGGGTTTCTGGGCAAGTCTAAGCGCTTTCCTCATCTGGATTGTGCAACATTTGTGTGTTATTCTTTTCAAAATTCTTCAAGCTCTGTCAAATTGGTTGTTGATCATTGCTAAATACCCATTTTCATGTCTTGCCAGAGATTTTCAAGTCAAAACTGTAACTCGGCCTCAGGCACATTCACTGTCTTGGTAAGCAACTCCAGTGTAGATTTGGCCTTGTGTTTTGATTTTGAAACCAGGTTTGCTGTTCACTTGCGCTATATAAGATGGAAGGGAGTTCCATGCATTCATGGCTCTGTATAATACTGTACGTTTACTTGAATTTGTTCTGGACCTGGGGACTGAAAAGACCCCTCGTGGCATGTCTGGTGGGGTAAGTGTGTGTGTCAGTGTTGTGTGTAAGTTGGCTATGCAATCAATTTGGAATTTCCAACGCTATATTTATTATAAAAACAAGAATTGGCACACTCAGTCTTTCCACAATTCTTAGCCAAGAGAGGCTTGCGAAAGTATTCACCCCCCTTGGCATTTTTTTTTGTTGCCTTACAACTTGGAATTCAAATGGATTTTTTTTTTGGGGGGGGGGGGGGGGGTTGTAGCATTTGATTTACACAACATGCCTACCACTTTGAAGATGCAAAATATTTTTTCTTGTGAAACAAAAAAAAAAAGACAAACAGAACTTGAGCGTGCATGACTATTCACCCCCCCAAAGTCTATACTTTGTAGAGCCACCGTTTGCAGCAATTACAGCTGCAAATCTCTTGGGGTATGTCTCTATAAGCTTGGCACATCTAGCCACTGGGATTTGTGCCCATTCTTCAGGGCAAAACTGCTCCAGCTCCTTCAAGTTAGATGGGTTCCGCTGGTGTACAGCAATCTTTAAGTCATACCACAGATTCTCAATTGGATTGAGGTCTGGGCTTTGACTAGACCATTCCCCTTAAACCACTTGAGTGTTGCTTTAGCAGTATGCTTAGGGTCATTGTCCTGCTGGAAGGTGAACCTCCGTCCCAGTCTCAAATCTCTGGAAGACTGAAACAGGTTTCCCTCAAGAATTTCCCTGTATTTAGCGCCATCCATCATTCCTTCAATTCTGACCAGTTTCCCTGCTGATGAAAAACATCCCCACAGCATGTTGCTGCCACCACCATGCTTCACTGTGGGGATGGTGTTCTCGGGGTGATGAGAGGTGTTGGGTTTGCGCCAGACATAGCGTTTTCCTTGATGGCCAAAAAGCTGCATTTTAGTCTCATCTGACAAGAGTACCTTCTTCCATATGTTTGGGGAGTCTCCCACATGGCTTTTGGCGAACCTCAAACGTGTTTGCTTATTTTTTTCTTTAAGCAATGGATTTTTTCTGGCCACTCTTCCGTAAAGCCCAGCTCTGTGGAGTGTACGGCTTAAAGTGGTCCTATGGACAGATAATCCAATCTCCGCTGTGGAGCTTTGCTGCTCCTTCAGGGTTATCTTTGGTCTCTTTGTTGCCTCTTGTCACACCCTGGCTCTGGGACTCTATTTGTTGAGCCAGGGTGTGTTTATTCTATGTGTTATATTTCTATGTTGGGGGTTCTAGTTTGTCATTTTCTATGTTGGCCTGAGTGACTCCCAATCAGAGGCAACGAGTGTCAGCTGTTTGCTGGTTGTCTCTGATTGGGAGCCATATTTAAACTGTCGGTTTTCCTTTGTGTTTTGTGGGTTCTTGTTTCGAGTTGGTTGTGTTTTACCGTGTACTGTCACGTTACCGTCTTTTGTTGTTTTGATCACGTTTCGCTAATAAATGAGTATGTTTGCCTGCAACGCTGCGCCTTGGTCTACTCCTTACCCTGACGTTCGTGACAGAAGAACCCACCATACCAGGACCAAGCAGCATGTCCAGGAATCGGCAGCCTGGACGTGGGAACAGATTTTGGACGGACAGGGGTCCTGGACCTGGGAGGAGATCCTGGCCGGGATGGATCGCCGGCCATGGAGTGAGACAATTGAGAGGCGACGGAGAGAGGAGCAACGGCGTAAGCAGTGTCAGCGTTGGACGGTCGAGAGGCAACCCCAAAAAATTTTTAGGGGGGGGCACACGGCATGGACGACGGGGCTGACGGAGGCAGAAAAGGGGCGGATTCAGAAGGCCACCAGGTTACGGGGGCCACTGGTCAAAGCAGGGAGGGAAGGTGTAGAGGCACGGCGAGAGGTACTGGGGTGTGTTACCAGTCCGGTCCGGCCCGTTCCAGATCCTGAGGTAGAGCCAGTGGTGTGTGTCCCCAGTACGGTCCGGCCTGTTCCAGCCCCTCGCACCAAGTGTACGGTGCGCGTCGCCAGCCCGGTCCGGCCTGTTCCTGCTCCTCGCACCAAACCTACGGTATGCGTCGCCAGCCCGGTCCGGCCTGTTCCTGCTTCACGCACCAAGCCTATGGTGTGCGTCGCCAGCCCGGTCCGGCCTGTCCCTGCTCCACGCACCAAGCCTACGGTGTGCGTCGCCAGCTCAGCCCGGCCTGTCCCTGCTCCCCGCACCAAGCCTACGGGGTGCGTCGCCAGCCCAGCCCGGCCTGTTCCTGCTCCACGCACCAAGCCTACGGGGTGCGTCGCCAGCCCAGCCCGGCCTGTCCCTGCTCCACGCACCAAACCTACGGTGTGCGTCGCCAGCCCGGCCCGGCCTGTTCCTGCCACTCGCACCAAACCTACGGTGCGCGTCGCCAGCCCGGCCCGGCCTGTTCCTGCCACTCGCACCGAGCCTACGGTGTGCGTCGCCAGCCCGGCTCGGCCTGTTCCTGCCACTCGCACCAAACCTACGGTCCGGCCTGAGTATGTTTGCCTGCAACGCTGCGCCTTGGTCTACTCCTTACCCTGACGTTCGTGACACCTCTCTGATTAATGCCCTCCTTGCCTAGTCCGTGAGTTTTGGTGGGCGGCCCTCTCTTGGCAGGTTTGTTGTGGTGCCATATTCTTTCCATTTTTTAATAATGGATTTAATGGTGCTCCGTGGGATGTTCAAAGTTTCTGATATTTTTTATAACCCAACCCTGATCTGTACTTCTCCACAACTTTGTCCCTGACCGGTTTGGAGAGCTCCTTGGTCTTCATGGTGCCGCTTGCTTGGTGGTGCCCCTTGCTTAGTGGTGTTGCAGACTCTGGGGCCTTTCAGAACAGGTGTGTGTATATACTGAGATCATGTGACAGATCATGTGACACTTAGATTGCAAACAGGTGGACTTTATTTAACTAATTATGTGACTTCTGTAGGTAATTTGTTGCACCAGATCTTATTTAGGGGCTTTATAGCAAAGGATGTGAATACATATGCACACACCACTTTTCCGTTATTGAAGTTTTTTTTCTCCATTTCATTTCACCAATTTGGACTATTTTGTGTATGTCTTTTACATGAAATCCAAATAAAAATCCATTTAAATTACAGGTTGTAATGCAACAAAATAGGAAAAACTCCAAGGGGGATGAATACTTTTGCAAGGCACTGTATGTGGTTGAATCATCAGCATACATGGACCATGCGGTACACCACACTTGACATGTTTGACATTAGAGAAGATTCCATTAAAGAAAACCCTCTGAGTTATATTAGGTAGATAGCGCTGAATCCACGATAATGCAGAGGTTGAAGAGCCATAACACAAGTTTCCTCAACAACAGGTTATGGTCAATATCAAAGAGAAGTAGCATTGTATTTGGTCAAACACCATTTTTTCCAACAGTTTGCTAAGAGCTGGCAGCAAGCTGATAGGTCTGCTGTTAGAACCAGTAAAGGCTGCTTTACCACTCTTGGGTAGCGGAATGACTTTGGCTTCCCACCAGGCCGAGGACAAAGACTTTCTTCTAGGTTCAGATTAAAGATATGACAGATAGGAGTGGCTATAGAGTCAGCTATCATCCTCAGTAGCTTTTCATCAAAGTTGTCAATGCCAGGAGGTTTGTCATTATTGATCGATAACAATAATTTTTCCACCTCTCCCACACTAACTTTACAAAATTCTAACTTGCAATGCTTTCTTTCATTATTCGTTTTTTTTTATACATGAGTACGATGGCTCACTGTTCATTGTTGGCATTTCCTGCCTAATTTTGCCCACTTTGCCAATAAATTAATCATTATAATTGGCAACATCAAATGGTTTTGTGATGAATAAGCCATCTGATTCGATGAAAGACGGAGTTGAATTTGTCTTTCTGCCCATAATTTCATTTAAATTACTCAAGTTTTTTTTCCATCATTCATTATATCATTGATCTTGGCAGTTTCTTCTTATTTTTGTTGAGTTTAGTCACATAATTTCTCAATTTGCAGTAAGTCAGCCAGTCAGATGGGCAGACAGATGTATTAGCCACTCCTTTTGCCCCATCTCTCTACAAAATACTTTGTATGATCTCTTATACACTATTTTAGGCCCAGCTTTCGGAATTGGCTTTCCTAGATATAGACACTATATTGAGATCACTGCATCCAATGGGTATGGATACAGCTTTAGAACAAAGTTCTACAGTATAGTAAAAATGTGATCAATACATGTGGATGATCTTGTTCCTGTAATGTTTGTAAACACCCTGGTAGGTTGATTAATAACCTGAACCAGATTACAGGCACTGGTTACAGTGAGAAGCTTCCTCTTGAGGGGACAGCTTGATAAAAACCTGTCAATATTCAGGTCCCCAAGAAAGTAGACCTCTCTGTTTATATCACATACACTATCAAGCATTTCACACACATTATTTAGATATTGACTGTTAGCACTTGTTGGTCTATAGCAACACCCCAAAAGAAAATGCTTTAGATGTACCAGGTGAACCTGCAACCACAACACTTCAATAGCACTTGACATAAGATCTTCTCTAAGCATTACAGGGATATGGCTCTGAATATATACAGCAACACCTCCCTCATAACCATTCCTGTCTCTTCTATATATGTTATATCCTTGTATTGCTACTGCTTTATCATCAAATGAATAATCTATGTGAGTCAAAAAAATTGCTAATATATGAATGTTATCTGATGTTAGCAAGTTATTGATTTCATGAACCTTATTTCTAAGGCTACATACAGTGCATTCGGAAAGTATTTAGACCCCTTGACTTTTTCCACATTTTGTTACGTTACAGCCTTATTCTAAAATTGATACAATAAAAACATTTCCTCATCAATCTACACACCATAATGACAAAGCGAAAACAGTTTTTTAGAGATGTTAGCAAATTCATAAAAAATTAAAAAGCTGAAATACCTTATTTACATAAGTATTCAGACCCTTTGATATGAGACTTGAAATTGAGCTCAGGTGCATCCTGTTTCCATTTATCATCCTTGAGATGTTTCTACAACATGGTAAATTCAATAGATTGGACATGATTTGGAAAGGCACACACCTGTCTATATAAGGTCCCACAGTTGACAGTGCATGTCAGAGCAAAAACCAAGCCATGACATCGAAGGAATTGTCTGTAGAGCTCCGAGACAGGATTGTGTTGAGGCACAGATCTGGGGAAGGGTACCAAAACATTTCTGCAGCATTGAAGGTCCCCAAGAACACAGTGGCCTCCATCATTCTTAAATGGAAGAAGTTTGGAACCACCAAGACTCTTCCTAGAGATGGCCGCCCAGCCAAACTGAGCAATCGGGGGAGAAGGGCCTTGGTCAGGGAGGTGACCCGATGGTCACTCTGACAGAGCTCCAGAGTTCCTCTGTGGAGATGGGAGAACCTTCCAGAAGGACAACCATCTCTACAGCACTCCACCAATCAGGCGTTTATGGTAGAGTGGCCAGACGGAAGCCACTCCTCAGTAAAAGGCACATGACGGCCCGCTTGAAGTTTGCCAAAAGGCACCTAAAGGACTCTCAGACCATGAGAAACAAGATTCT